>NC_139025.1:138184232-138784232 GCF_964662115.1 Mustela nivalis
CTGGGAAAGTATATTTTCTACTCTTTCAAAAGAAGGACCTAGAAAAGCGAAATGGTTCTTCTTTGTCAGTCTACATTCCCTTTCCCCATTTTCTGTGTACTTTCTGAGACCACAGATTTGGGGGCTGACAGCATGTATCAGCCTTTAAAAAAAATTTTAATAACATTTAAATGAAGTTAAATTAAATATATTTAATTCAATTGAAACTTGAAAATACAAATGGAAATTTAGAATTAAAAATGTAAATTAAATACATTGGGAGGGGAGGTGAAACATGAGAGACTAAGGACTCTGAAAATCAACATGAGGGCTTTGAAGGGGCGAGGGGTGGGAGGTTGGGGGAACCAGGTGGTGGTTATTAGAGAGGGCCCAGATTGCATGGAGCACTGGGTTTGGGGTAAAAACCAGGAATACTGGTATGCTGAAATAAAAATTAAAAACGAAAGACAAAAATGAAAAAGAAACATAAATAAAAACATTTAAAGAAAAAAACAGGGATTTTTCAAAAGGGATCTATGAGGGCTGTGAGTTGTGTAAACCTGGTGAATCACAGACCTGTACCCCTGGAGATACAAATCTACTCTATGTTTTTCTAAAACAATAATTGAAATAAAATAATAAACACATAAATGGAGATGGACAGAGGGATGAGGCAAAGAAAATGCAAGACAATGGGCATCGTTTGAGGGGCTCAGTCCTTTCATGAAATGTCAATGGTTTCTCTACTCTAATGAAAAGATGAACTTGGTTAGATTGCATCAATACCCACATCCACACAGAGCGCTGTGCCGCTTCGACGAGGGACAGAATCAGCTCACGAAGGCAGAAACAAAATTCGGTGGTATTGAAAAGCTAAAATGGAACGAGACTTCTACCAACCTAGACGGGTGCATCATAGTGAGTAAAAGAAGGGGCGGGGGAAACACTGAAGGTACAACAACTGGGTAAAAAACACAGAGTGAAATGTGTATAGAAAGATATTCTCAGAGAATGGACAAAGTATGAGAATCAGGAAGTAAATTCCTCCAAGTCATCAGATAGAAGTTAAAAATTCAGGAAAATTAAATGGACTCCTGGGACATACGAACAAAGCTTGAAAATCCTATTAATGAGAAGAGCGAAAGGAGGACTTCGTCTCTCCAAAGATTTTATACCATCTCTACCCAGCAAGGCTCCAATCAGAATACCATCCGAGATGACTGAGGGGAATTTAGGATCTCAATCCATGACATGGCCAATAGGTTCATAGGTTACCTAGGTGAATAGAACACGTACAGAGATTGGATGAACGGTAGTGTACAGTTTCAATGGACCCCAACTGGATGGAGGGATTCAAGGCAATCCAGTCTCTGATCTAGCAAGTGCCTGTGTCCGTGGATAAGCCAGTTCTCCTATTGCCCTGGACACGAAAAGGGCTCGTCATTCCCCGGCCAATCTGAGGAAAGAAGCGAGAGCAAGACTGAGGGAGTAAGAGCGTGAGAGGAGATTCTGATGGGATAGGATGTCTTACAAAAGGTCTCTTGAAATGACACGAGGAAATAGACCAGCACGAAAGGGCAGCCTTTGACCACGCGGTGCTAAACGACGTGAATATCCACGTGGAACAGAAGAGGTCCGAACGCTATTCCAGACTGATGGAGCCTACATACGAAAGAAGACATCTGAAGTTGTCTGGAAGATACAATAGGAAACCCTTCTGAGGATCCGGGGGAGGTGGCAGAGATGAATGGAGCACACCACCGAAAACGGGAAGCCCAAGAACGGTGAAGCCAAGTTTCCAAACACAAAATCTTGCCCAGCAAAGGACAAGACGAAAAGTATGAAAGGGTGTATGGAGATACCACCTAAGGACCTGTATACAACTCGAGAGAGGATAACTAGGAATCAAGAAGGATAGGTAGGTACCTTCAAAACTATGAAAATCCTTGCACAGAAATATGCCAAGGGGAAAATCATCAGCCAAGAAACCCATGAAAAGATGCCTAAAATGCTCAGTGATCACAAAAGGGCCAAGGAAAACACAACCTCTCCGTTAGTGTTATCCCAGTGGAGGAGGACCTCAAAGCCTGTTGCCTAATGCAACGGACTGAATCGTGTAAAACGGATTTAATCAAGGAGTGGGGCACCTGGGTGGCTGCTTTCTGCTGGGGTCCTGATGTCAGGGTCTTGGGATCTAGCCCTGCCTGGGGCTCTCTGCTCCCCAGGAAGCCTGCTTCTCTCTCTCCCACTTGCACTTCTAGTACTCCCTCTCCAATTGGGCTCCCTCTCTCACTGTCTCTGTCTTTCTGTGCAATGCGTCTATCAAACAAGCAATTCCTTCCATTCAAGAAGTAAAAATCAAATGTTGACGCATGGGGTCCTAATGAACGACAAGAATCAGGAGGGTTGCTTGATGATTTCTGGCAAGTTTTTCTTCCTTCCTTGGACAGACGGAGAGGAGAAGGAGGGAGAGAGACAGGCCGCGAGAGAGGGCCAAACAGGCTCCCTGCTCAGGAAAGAGCCAGATGCAGGACAGGGTCCTCAGGCTGGTGCATCGCCAAGTGCAGCGTGAAGCCCTGCAGCAGCTCCAACAATCCCAAGGGGATCTCCCTGCAGGTCTTGCCTGCCCCTCCCCCGCTGGGGATGCCTGGGCGCCACCCTCGCCTCCTCCCTGATGGATCTTTGGCCCCACTGCACCAAGAAGCGCGCTAGAGGGTGCTGGAGGCGCTCCTGGAGGCTTGTGCCAAGGCTCCCTGGGCTCAGCTGTTTTCTGTGGCGGGGGCTGCAGCGGGGGCGGCGGGGGCTGCAGCGGGGGAGGCGGGAGTTGCTGAAGCGGTGGCTGCGAAGGCGTCGCGAGGCGGTGGCGGTGGCGGGTGAGGGAGCCCGGCCCTGGCAGGGCGGGCAGCATCTCACTGGGGCACCTCCCGCTCGCCCCGGGCCAGTCGCTTCTCTCCCCACCCCTCCCCCTCTCAACCATTGTTTATTTCTGTAAAGGCTTTTCCTAGTTTGTTTCAGGGCAGGAGAAAACTTCATGGGGAAGGGGGGAAGGGCAGGACCGGAAGAGAGACCTAGTGGACTCTGCCCTGAGCCCAGAGCTAGCCTCAGGGCTCAATCTCAGGAGCCTGAGATCACCCCCTGAACCAGAACCCAGAGGTGGGCACTTCACTGAGGGTGCCGTCCAGGTGCTCCTCAGCTGTTGTTGACCCATTTCTGGAGAGGGGCACCTGCCCTGCTCCGTTAGTTCCGCGACTGCCTTGGGCTCAGGTCATGACCCCGGACTGGCAGGATCTTGGCCCGCCTTGGGCTCCCAGCTCCTTGGGGAGTCAGCTTCTCCCACTGACCTTCTCCTTTCTCATGCTCTCTCTCACTCATTCTCTCTCCATGAAAGAAAGACACGCTTTCCAAAAAGTGTCTGGAGCCTTGTTGGATGGGCTTGAATGTGGTGGATCTCAGTGAGTTTTCTCATATCGCATGCGGACACCTTGAGGATAGCCATGTCTTTCTAAAAGGATCCCTTGTGGTTCTGCAATGGTTTCTTTCTCTGTTCACGGATTGGGTGTCTTTCCAGTGTCTCTTCTCAAGACCCCGGAAAAGCAGCCTTAGAAGATTCCTTTGGGTACGGTCCTAGCCCTTTCCATCCTTTCTCTTTCCACAAAATCTATACTAGCCTCTGCATCCTCCTATGTAGAGTTTATTTTTCACTGACCTATCCAGGTCTTTTCTTTCAATAGAATTTCAGTCGTGCATTCTGAAGGTCATTGGTGAAAAGTTAAAGGTGAAGTCTATTAACTCGCTAGGCGTATTTTCTTTTTCCCGTCTATTCCTTCCTCCCTTTCTATCTATACACATAGATAGGACTACATATAGGAATACATACACACACACACGTGTGTCTGTCTTTGTGTGTGTGTGTGTGTGTGTGTGTGTGTGTGTTCATGCATATAAACTATCCCAGTCCTAAACCCCAGCACCTGGGAGCCTGACTTTATTTGGAAATAGGGTCCCTGGAGATGTCACTAGCTAGGATGAGGTCATATTTGAGTAGTCTGGGCCCCTAATTCAGGAGGACTTGTGTGCTTCTAAGAAGGGAGAGTGCGGATACACAGATATGCACTGAGGGAGAAGGCCCGGTGAAGAAGTCCAAAGCCAGAGCAAGACTTCAAGCTGGAAAAGGGGCCTGGAACAGATCCATCCACAATACCTACAAAAGGAGCATGTCCTACCAACATTTTAGCCTCTAGAAATGTGACACTGTCCACTTCTGTGGTTTCAGCCTCCAGGCTTCTGGTATCTTGTAGTAGCAGGTATAGAAAATTATCATATATATATATATATTGTATATATATATATATGTATATATACATATATATTTATGTATATATATACATTATATATATACATATATATAATATATAGTAGCACCCATAGAAAACTATCATATATATATATATATATAAAGTATATAAATAAATATATATATAACCATTATATATAACCATGGTTATATATATTATAATGTATATATAGAATATACATTCTTTTACCTAAGAAAACATTTTTGTTCAGAATCTCAGTCCTCCTTCCTTTCCATAGAATGTGATTCTCATTCTTTTGGTGCCTCCTGAACAATTCGACCACGTCTACCACTTCCATTTGCATGAAAGTTATTCTTACCTAAAGTCGTCTGCCATTATTTAAAAACAGTTGGCATCTTTTGGCAGTTTCCAGTGTTTTTGGTTTGAGTATCTGTTTATAGGCTGATTCAGGTAACTTCATCCTACTCTTTCCTTCTGAGTTTGTTTCTTTCTGGGAAAGTATATTTTCTACTCTTTCAAAAGAAGGACCTAGAAAAGCGAAATGGTTCTTCTTTGTCAGTCTACATTCCCTTTCCCCATTTTCTGTGTACTTTCTGAGACCACAGATTTGGGGGCTGACAGCATGTATCAGCCTTTAAAAAAAATTTTAATAACATTTAAATGAAGTTAAATTAAATATATTTAATTCAATTGAAACTTGAAAATACAAATGGAAATTTAGAATTAAAAATGTAAATTAAATACATTGGGAGGGGAGGTGAAACATGAGAGACTAAGGACTCTGAAAATCAACATGAGGGCTTTGAAGGGGCGAGGGGTGGGAGGTTGGGGGAACCAGGTGGTGGTTATTAGAGAGGGCCCAGATTGCATGGAGCACTGGGTTTGGGGTAAAAACCAGGAATACTGGTATGCTGAAATAAAAATTAAAAACGAAAGACAAAAATGAAAAAGAAACATAAATAAAAACATTTAAAGAAAAAAACAGGGATTTTTCAAAAGGGATCTATGAGGGCTGTGAGTTGTGTAAACCTGGTGAATCACAGACCTGTACCCCTGGAGATACAAATCTACTCTATGTTTTTCTAAAACAATAATTGAAATAAAATAATAAACACATAAATGGAGATGGACAGAGGGATGAGGCAAAGAAAATGCAAGACAATGGGCATCGTTTGAGGGGCTCAGTCCTTTCATGAAATGTCAATGGTTTCTCTACTCTAATGAAAAGATGAACTTGGTTAGATTGCATCAATACCCACATCCACACAGAGCGCTGTGCCGCTTCGACGAGGGACAGAATCAGCTCACGAAGGCAGAAACAAAATTCGGTGGTATTGAAAAGCTAAAATGGAACGAGACTTCTACCAACCTAGACGGGTGCATCATAGTGAGTAGAAGAAGGGGCGGGGGAAACACTGAAGGTACAACAACTGGGTAAAAAACACAGAGTGAAATGTGTATAGAAAGATATTCTCAGAGAATGGACAAAGTATGAGAATCAGGAAGTAAATTCCTCCAAGTCATCAGATAGAACTTAAAAATTCAGGAAAATTAAATGGACTCCTGGGACATACGAACAAAGCTTGAAAATCCTATTAATGAGAAGAGCGAAAGGAGGACTTCGTCTCTCCAAAGATTTTATACCATCTCTACCCAGCAAGGCTCCAATCAGAATACCATCCGAGATGACTGAGGGGAATTTAGGATCTCAATCCATGACATGGCCAATAGGTTCATAGGTTACCTAGGTGAATAGAACACGTACAGAGATTGGATGAACGGTAGTGTACAGTTTCAATGGACCCCAACTGGATGGAGGGATTCAAGGCAATCCAGTCTCTGATCTAGCAAGTGCCTGTGTCCGTGGATAAGCCAGTTCTCCTATTGCCCTGGACACGAAAAGGGCTCGTCATTCCCCGGCCAATCTGAGGAAAGAAGCGAGAGCAAGACTGAGGGAGTAAGAGCGTGAGAGGAGATTCTGATGGGATAGGATGTCTTACAAAAGGTCTCTTGAAATGACACGAGGAAATAGACCAGCACGAAAGGGCAGCCTTTGACCACGCGGTGCTAAACGACGTGAATATCCACGTGGAACAGAAGAGGTCCGAACGCTATTCCAGACTGATGGAGCCTACATACGAAAGAAGACATCTGAAGTTGTCTGGAAGATACAATAGGAAACCCTTCTGAGGATCCGGGGGAGGTGGCAGAGATGAATGGAGCACACCACCGAAAACGGGAAGCCCAAGAACGGTGAAGCCAAGTTTCCAAACACAAAATCTTGCCCAGCAAAGGACAAGACGAAAAGTATGAAAGGGTGTATGGAGATACCACCTAAGGACCTGTATACAACTCGAGAGAGGATAACTAGGAATCAAGAAGGATAGGTAGGTACCTTCAAAACTATGAAAATCCTTGCACAGAAATATGCCAAGGGGAAAATCATCAGCCAAGAAACCCATGAAAAGATGCCTAAAATGCTCAGTGATCACAAAAGGGCCAAGGAAAACACAACCTCTCCGTTAGTGTTATCCCAGTGGAGGAGGACCTCAAAGCCTGTTGCCTAATGCAACGGACTGAATCGTGTAAAACGGATTTAATCAAGGAGTGGGGCACCTGGGTGGCTGCTTTCTGCTGGGGTCCTGATGTCAGGGTCTTGGGATCTAGCCCTGCCTGGGGCTCTCTGCTCCCCAGGAAGCCTGCTTCTCTCTCTCCCACTTGCACTTCTAGTACTCCCTCTCCAATTGGGCTCCCTCTCTCACTGTCTCTGTCTTTCTGTGCAATGCGTCTATCAAACAAGCAATTCCTTCCATTCAAGAAGTAAAAATCAAATGTTGACGCATGGGGTCCTAATGAACGACAAGAATCAGGAGGGTTGCTTGATGATTTCTGGCAAGTTTTTCTTCCTTCCTTGGACAGACGGAGAGGAGAAGGAGGGAGAGAGACAGGCCGCGAGAGAGGGCCAAACAGGCTCCCTGCTCAGGAAAGAGCCAGATGCAGGACAGGGTCCTCAGGCTGGTGCATCGCCAAGTGCAGCGTGAAGCCCTGCAGCAGCTCCAACAATCCCAAGGGGATCTCCCTGCAGGTCTTGCCTGCCCCTCCCCCGCTGGGGATGCCTGGGCGCCACCCTCGCCTCCTCCCTGATGGATCTTTGGCCCCACTGCACCAAGAAGCGCGCTAGAGGGTGCTGGAGGCGCTCCTGGAGGCTTGTGCCAAGGCTCCCTGGGCTCAGCTGTTTTCTGTGGCGGGGGCTGCAGCGGGGGCGGCGGGGGCTGCAGCGGGGGAGGCGGGAGTTGCTGAAGCGGTGGCTGCGAAGGCGTCGCGAGGCGGTGGCGGTGGCGGGTGAGGGAGCCCGGCCCTGGCAGGGCGGGCAGCATCTCACTGGGGCACCTCCCGCTCGCCCCGGGCCAGTCGCTTCTCTCCCCACCCCTCCCCCTCTCAACCATTGTTTATTTCTGTAAAGGCTTTTCCTAGTTTGTTTCAGGGCAGGAGAAAACTTCATGGGGAAGGGGGGAAGGGCAGGACCGGAAGAGAGACCTAGTGGACTCTGCCCTGAGCCCAGAGCTAGCCTCAGGGCTCAATCTCAGGAGCCTGAGATCACCCCCTGAACCAGAACCCAGAGGTGGGCACTTCACTGAGGGTGCCGTCCAGGTGCTCCTCAGCTGTTGTTGACCCATTTCTGGAGAGGGGCACCTGCCCTGCTCCGTTAGTTCCGCGACTGCCTTGGGCTCAGGTCATGACCCCGGACTGGCAGGATCTTGGCCCGCCTTGGGCTCCCAGCTCCTTGGGGAGTCAGCTTCTCCCACTGACCTTCTCCTTTCTCATGCTCTCTCTCACTCATTCTCTCTCCATGAAAGAAAGACACGCTTTCCAAAAAGTGTCTGGAGCCTTGTTGGATGGGCTTGAATGTGGTGGATCTCAGTGAGTTTTCTCATATCGCATGCGGACACCTTGAGGATAGCCATGTCTTTCTAAAAGGATCCCTTGTGGTTCTGCAATGGTTTCTTTCTCTGTTCACGGATTGGGTGTCTTTCCAGTGTCTCTTCTCAAGACCCCGGAAAAGCAGCCTTAGAAGATTCCTTTGGGTACGGTCCTAGCCCTTTCCATCCTTTCTCTTTCCACAAAATCTATACTAGCCTCTGCATCCTCCTATGTAGAGTTTATTTTTCACTGACCTATCCAGGTCTTTTCTTTCAATAGAATTTCAGTCGTGCATTCTGAAGGTCATTGGTGAAAAGTTAAAGGTGAAGTCTATTAACTCGCTAGGCGTATTTTCTTTTTCCCGTCTATTCCTTCCTCCCTTTCTATCTATACACATAGATAGGACTACATATAGGAATACATACACACACACACGTGTGTCTGTCTTTGTGTGTGTGTGTGTGTGTGTGTGTGTGTGTGTTCATGCATATAAACTATCCCAGTCCTAAACCCCAGCACCTGGGAGCCTGACTTTATTTGGAAATAGGGTCCCTGGAGATGTCACTAGCTAGGATGAGGTCATATTTGAGTAGTCTGGGCCCCTAATTCAGGAGGACTTGTGTGCTTCTAAGAAGGGAGAGTGCGGATACACAGATATGCACTGAGGGAGAAGGCCAGGTGAAGAAGTCCAAAGCCAGAGCAAGACTTCAAGCTGGAAAAGGGGCCTGGAACAGATCCATCCACAATACCTACAAAAGGAGCATGTCCTACCAACATTTTAGCCTCTAGAAATGTGACACTGTCCACTTCTGTGGTTTCAGCCTCCAGGCTTCTGGTATCTTGTAGTAGCAGGTATAGAAAATTATCATATATATATATATATTGTATATATATATATATGTATATATACATATATATTTATGTATATATATACATTATATATATACATATATATAATATATAGTAGCACCCATAGAAAACTATCATATATATATATATATATAAAGTATATAAATAAATATATATATAACCATTATATATAACCATGGTTATATATATTATAATGTATATATAGAATATACATTCTTTTACCTAAGAAAACATTTTTGTTCAGAATCTCAGTCCTCCTTCCTTTCCATAGAATGTGATTCTCATTCTTTTGGTGCCTCCTGAACAATTCGACCACGTCTACCACTTCCATTTGCATGAAAGTTATTCTTACCTAAAGTCGTCTGCCATTATTTAAAAACAGTTGGCATCTTTTGGCAGTTTCCAGTGTTTTTGGTTTGAGTATCTGTTTATAGGCTGATTCAGGTAACTTCATCCTACTCTTTCCTTCTGAGTTTGTTTCTTTCTGGGAAAGTATATTTTCTACTCTTTCAAAAGAAGGACCTAGAAAAGCGAAATGGTTCTTCTTTGTCAGTCTACATTCCCTTTCCCCATTTTCTGTGTACTTTCTGAGACCACAGATTTGGGGGCTGACAGCATGTATCAGCCTTTAAAAAAAATTTTAATAACATTTAAATGAAGTTAAATTAAATATATTTAATTCAATTGAAACTTGAAAATACAAATGGAAATTTAGAATTAAAAATGTAAATTAAATACATTGGGAGGGGAGGTGAAACATGAGAGACTAAGGACTCTGAAAATCAACATGAGGGCTTTGAAGGGGCGAGGGGTGGGAGGTTGGGGGAACCAGGTGGTGGTTATTAGAGAGGGCCCAGATTGCATGGAGCACTGGGTTTGGGGTAAAAACCAGGAATACTGGTATGCTGAAATAAAAATTAAAAACGAAAGACAAAAATGAAAAAGAAACATAAATAAAAACATTTAAAGAAAAAAACAGGGATTTTTCAAAAGGGATCTATGAGGGCTGTGAGTTGTGTAAACCTGGTGAATCACAGACCTGTACCCCTGGAGATACAAATCTACTCTATGTTTTTCTAAAACAATAATTGAAATAAAATAATAAACACATAAATGGAGATGGACAGAGGGATGAGGCAAAGAAAATGCAAGACAATGGGCATCGTTTGAGGGGCTCAGTCCTTTCATGAAATGTCAATGGTTTCTCTACTCTAATGAAAAGATGAACTTGGTTAGATTGCATCAATACCCACATCCACACAGAGCGCTGTGCCGCTTCGACGAGGGACAGAATCAGCTCACGAAGGCAGAAACAAAATTCGGTGGTATTGAAAAGCTAAAATGGAACGAGACTTCTACCAACCTAGACGGGTGCATCATAGTGAGTAGAAGAAGGGGCGGGGGAAACACTGAAGGTACAACAACTGGGTAAAAAACACAGAGTGAAATGTGTATAGAAAGATATTCTCAGAGAATGGACAAAGTATGAGAATCAGGAAGTAAATTCCTCCAAGTCATCAGATAGAACTTAAAAATTCAGGAAAATTAAATGGACTCCTGGGACATACGAACAAAGCTTGAAAATCCTATTAATGAGAAGAGCGAAAGGAGGACTTCGTCTCTCCAAAGATTTTATACCATCTCTACCCAGCAAGGCTCCAATCAGAATACCATCCGAGATGACTGAGGGGAATTTAGGATCTCAATCCATGACATGGCCAATAGGTTCATAGGTTACCTAGGTGAATAGAACACGTACAGAGATTGGATGAACGGTAGTGTACAGTTTCAATGGACCCCAACTGGATGGAGGGATTCAAGGCAATCCAGTCTCTGATCTAGCAAGTGCCTGTGTCCGTGGATAAGCCAGTTCTCCTATTGCCCTGGACATGAAAAGGGCTCGTCATTCCCCGGCCAATCTGAGGAAAGAAGCGAGAGCAAGACTGAGGGAGTAAGAGCGTGAGAGGAGATTCTGATGGGATAGGATGTCTTACAGAAGGTCTCTTGAAATGACCCGAGGAAATAGACCAGCACGAAAGGGCAGCCTTTGACCACGCGGTGCTAAACGACGTGAATATCCACGTGGAACAGAAGAGGTCCGAACGCTATTCCAGACTGATGGAGCCTACATACGAAAGAAGACATCTGAAGTTGTCTGGAAGATACAATAGGAAACCCTTCTGAGGATCCGGGGGAGGTGGCAGAGATGAATGGAGCACACCACCGAAAACGGGAAGCCCAAGAACGGTGAAGCCAAGTTTCCAAACACAAAATCTTGCCCAGCAAAGGACAAGACGAAAAGTATGAAAGGGTGTATGGAGATACCACCTAAGGACCTGTATACAACTCGAGAGAGGATAACTAGGAATCAAGAAGGATAGGTAGGTACCTTCAAAACTATGAAAATCCTTGCACAGAAATATGCCAAGGGGAAAATCATCAGCCAAGAAACCCATGAAAAGATGCCTAAAATGCTCAGTGATCACAAAAGGGCCAAGGAAAACACAACCTCTCCGTTAGTGTTATCCCAGTGGAGGAGGACCTCAATGCCTGTTGCCTAATGCAACGGACTGAATCGTGTAAAACGGATTTAATCAAGGAGTGGGGCACCTGGGTGGCTGCTTTCTGCTGGGGTCCTGATGTCAGGGTCTTGGGATCTAGCCCTGCCTGGGGCTCTCTGCTCCCCAGGAAGCCTGCTTCTCTCTCTCCCACTTGCACTTCTAGTACTCCCTCTCCAATTGGGCTCCCTCTCTCACTGTCTCTGTCTTTCTGTGCAATGCGTCTATCAAACAAGCAATTCCTTCCATTCAAGAAGTAAAAATCAAATGTTGACGCATGGGGTCCTAATGAACGACAAGAATCAGGAGGGTTGCTTGATGATTTCTGGCAAGTTTTTCTTCCTTCCTTGGACAGACGGAGAGGAGAAGGAGGGAGAGAGACAGGCCGCGAGAGAGGGCCAAACAGGCTCCCTGCTCAGGAAAGAGCCAGATGCAGGACAGGGTCCTCAGGCTGGTGCATCGCCAAGTGCAGCGTGAAGCCCTGCAGCAGCTCCAACAATCCCAAGGGGATCTCCCTGCAGGTCTTGCCTGCCCCTCCCCCGCTGGGGATGCCTGGGCGCCGCCCTCGCCTCCTCCCTGATGGATCTTTGGCCCCGCTGCACCAAGAAGCGCGCTAGAGGGTGCTGGAGGCGCTCCTGGAGGCTTGCGCCAAGGCTCCCTGGGCTCAGCTGTTTTCTGTGGCGGGGGCTGCAGCGGGGGCGGCGGGGGCTGCAGCGGGGGAGGCGGGAGTTGCTGAAGCGGTGGCTGCGAAGGCGTCGCGAGGCGGTGGCGGTGGCGGGTGAGGGAGCCCGGCCCTGGCAGGGCGGGCAGCATCTCACTGGGGCACCTCCCGCTTGCCCCGGGCCAGTCGCTTCTCTCCCCACCCCTCCCCCTCTCAACCATTGTTTATTTCTGTAAAGGCTTTTCCTAGTTTGTTTCAGGGCAGGAGAAAACTTCATGGGGAAGGGGGGAAGGGCAGGACCGGAAGAGAGACCTAGTGGACTCTGCCCTGAGCCCAGAGCTAGCCTCAGGGCTCAATCTCAGGAGCCTGAGATCACCCCCTGAACCAGAACCCAGAGGTGGGCACTTCACTGAGGGTGCCGTCCAGGTGCTCCTCAGCTGTTGTTGACCCATTTCTGGAGAGGGGCACCTGCCCTGCTCCGTTAGTTCCGCGACTGCCTTGGGCTCAGGTCATGACCCCGGACTGGCAGGATCTTGGCCCGCCTTGGGCTCCCAGCTCCTTGGGGAGTCAGCTTCTCCCACTGACCTTCTCCTTTCTCATGCTCTCTCTCACTCATTCTCTCTCCATGAAAGAAAGACACGCTTTCCAAAAAGTGTCTGGAGCCTTGTTGGATGGGCTTGAATGTGGTGGATCTCAGTGAGTTTTCTCATATCGCATGCGGACACCTTGAGGATAGCCATGTCTTTCTAAAAGGATCCCTTGTGGTTCTGCAATGGTTTCTTTCTCTGTTCACGGATTGGGTGTCTTTCCAGTGTCTCTTCTCAAGACCTTGGAAAAGCAGCCTTAGAAGATTCCTTTGGGTACGGTCCTAGCCCTTTCCATCCTTTCTCTTTCCACAAAATCTATACTAGCCTCTGCATCCTCCTATGTAGAGTTTATTTTTCACTGACCTATCCAGGTCTTTTCTTTCAATAGAATTTCAGTCGTGCATTCTGAAGGTCATTGGTGAAAAGTTAAAGGTGAAGTCTATTAACTCGCTAGGCGTATTTTCTTTTTCCCGTCTATTCCTTCCTCCCTTTCTATCTATACACATAGATAGGACTACATATAGGAATACATACACACACACACGTGTGTCTGTCTTTGTGTGTGTGTGTGTGTGTGTGTGTGTGTGTGTGTGTTCATGCATATAAACTATCCCAGTCCTAAACCCCAGCACCTGGGAGCCTGACTTTACTTGGAAATAGGGTCCCTGGAGATGTCACTAGCTAGGATGAGGTCATATTTGAGTAGTCTGGGCCCCTAATTCAGGAGGACTTGTGTGCTTCTAAGAAGGGAGAGTGCGGATACACAGATATGCACTGAGGGAGAAGGCCCGGTGAAGAAGTCCAAAGCCAGAGCAAGACTTCAAGCTGGAAAAGGGGCCTGGAACAGATCCATCCACAATACCTACAAAAGGAGCATGTCCTACCAACATTTTAGCCTCTAGAAATGTGACACTGTCCACTTCTGTGGTTTCAGCCTCCAGGCTTCTGGTATCTTGTAGTAGCAGGTATAGAAAATTATCATATATATATATATTGTATATATATATATATGTATATATACATATATATTTATGTATATATATACATTATATATATACATATATATAATATATAGTAGCACCCATAGAAAACTATCATATATATATATATATAAAGTATATAAATAAATATATATATAACCATTATATATAACCATGGTTATATATATTATAATGTATATATAGAATATACATTCTTTTACCTAAGAAAACATTTTTGTTCAGAATCTCAGTCCTCCTTCCTTTCCATAGAATGTGATTCTCATTCTTTTGGTGCCTCCTGAACAATTCGACCACGTCTACCACTTCCATTTGCATGAAAGTTATTCTTACCTAAAGTCGTCTGCCATTATTTAAAAACAGTTGGCATCTTTTGGCAGTTTCCAGTGTTTTTGGTTTGAGTATCTGTTTATAGGCTGATTCAGGTAACTTCATCCTACTCTTTCCTTCTGAGTTTGTTTCTTTCTGGGAAAGTATATTTTCTACTCTTTCAAAAGAAGGACCTAGAAAAGCGAAATGGTTCTTCTTTGTCAGTCTACATTCCCTTTCCCCATTTTCTGTGTACTTTCTGAGACCACAGATTTGGGGGCTGACAGCATGTATCAGCCTTTAAAAAAAATTTTAATAACATTTAAATGAAGTTAAATTAAATATATTTAATTCAATTGAAACTTGAAAATACAAATGGAAATTTAGAATTAAAAATGTAAATTAAATACATTGGGAGGGGAGGTGAAACATGAGAGACTAAGGACTCTGAAAATCAACATGAGGGCTTTGAAGGGGCGAGGGGTGGGAGGTTGGGGGAACCAGGTGGTGGTTATTAGAGAGGGCCCAGATTGCATGGAGCACTGGGTTTGGGGTAAAAACCAGGAATACTGGTATGCTGAAATAAAAATTAAAAACGAAAGACAAAAATGAAAAAGAAACATAAATAAAAACATTTAAAGAAAAAAACAGGGATTTTTCAAAAGGGATCTATGAGGGCTGTGAGTTGTGTAAACCTGGTGAATCACAGACCTGTACCCCTGGAGATACAAATATACTCTATGTTTTTCTAAAACAATAATTGAAATAAAATAATAAACACATAAATGGAGATGGACAGAGGGATGAAGCAAAGAAAATGCAAGACAATGGGCATCGTTTGAGGGGCTCAGTCCTTTCATGAAATGTCAATGGTTTCTCTACTCTAATGAAAAGATGAACTTGGTTAGATTGCATCAATACCCACATCCACACAGAGCGCTGTGCCGCTTCGACGAGGGACAGAATCAGCTCACGAAGGCAGAAACAAAATTCGGTGGTATTGAAAAGCTAAAATGGAACGAGACTTCTACCAACCTAGACGGGTGCATCATAGTGAGTAGAAGAAGGGGCGGGGGAAACACTGAAGGTACAACAACTGGGTAAAAAACACAGAGTGAAATGTGTATAGAAAGATATTCTCAGAGAATGGACAAAGTATGAGAATCAGGAAGTAAATTCCTCCAAGTCATCAGATAGAAGTTAAAAATTCAGGAAAATTAAATGGACTCCTGGGACATACGAACAAAGCTTGAAAATCCTATTAATGAGAAGAGCGAAAGGAGGACTTCGTCTCTCCAAAGATTTTATACCATCTCTACCCAGCAAGGCTCCAATCAGAATACCATCCGAGATGACTGAGGGGAATTTAGGATCTCAATCCGTGACATGGCCAATAGGTTCATAGGTTACCTAGGTGAATAGAACACGTACAGAGATTGGATGAACGGTAGTGTACAGTTTCAATGGACCCCAACTGGATGGAGGGATTCAAGGCAATCCAGTCTCTGATCTAGCAAGTGCCTGTGTCCGTGGATAAGCCAGTTCTCCTATTGCCCTGGACACGAAAAGGGCTCGTCATTCCCCGGCCAATCTGAGGAAAGAAGCGAGAGCAAGACTGAGGGAGTAAGAGCGTGAGAGGAGATTCTGATGGGATAGGATGTCTTACAAAAGGTCTCTTGAAATGACACGAGGAAATAGACCAGCACGAAAGGGCAGCCTTTGACCACGCGGTGCTAAACGACGTGAATATCCACGTGGAACAGAAGAGGTCCGAACGCTATTCCAGACTGATGGAGCCTACATACGAAAGAAGACATCTGAAGTTGTCTGGAAGATACAATAGGAAACCCTTCTGAGGATCCGGGGGAGGTGGCAGAGATGAATGGAGCACACCACCGTAAACGGGAAGCCCAAGAACGGTGAAGCCAAGTTTCCAAACACAAAATCTTGCCCAGCAAAGGACAAGACGAAAAGTATGAAAGGGTGTATGGAGATACCACCTAAGGACCTGTATACAACTCGAGAGAGGATAACTAGGAATCAAGAAGGATAGGTAGGTACCTTCAAAACTATGAAAATCCTTGCACAGAAATATGCCAAGGGGAAAATCATCAGCCAAGAAACCCATGAAAAGATGCCTAAAATGCTCAGTGATCACAAAAGGGCCAAGGAAAACACAACCTCTCCGTTAGTGTTATCCCAGTGGAGGAGGACCTCAAAGCCTGTTGCCTAATGCAACGGACTGAATCGTGTAAAACGGATTTAATCAAGGAGTGGGGCACCTGGGTGGCTGCTTTCTGCTGGGGTCCTGATGTCAGGGTCTTGGGATCTAGCCCTGCCTGGGGCTCTCTGCTCCCCAGGAAGCCTGCTTCTCTCTCTCCCACTTGCACTTCTAGTACTCCCTCTCCAATTGGGCTCCCTCTCTCACTGTCTCTGTCTTTCTGTGCAATGCGTCTATCAAACAAGCAATTCCTTCCATTCAAGAAGTAAAAATCAAATGTTGACGCATGGGGTCCTAATGAACGACAAGAATCAGGAGGGTTGCTTGATGATTTCTGGCAAGTTTTTCTTCCTTCCTTGGACAGACGGAGAGGAGAAGGAGGGAGAGAGACAGGCCGCGAGAGAGGGCCAAACAGGCTCCCTGCTCAGGAAAGAGCCAGATGCAGGACAGGGTCCTCAGGCTGGTGCATCGCCAAGTGCAGCGTGAAGCCCTGCAGCAGCTCCAACAATCCCAAGGGGATCTCCCTGCAGGTCTTGCCTGCCCCTCCCCCGCTGGGGATGCCTGGGCGCCACCCTCGCCTCCTCCCTGATGGATCTTTGGCCCCGCTGCACCAAGAAGCGCGCTAGAGGGTGCTGGAGGCGCTCCTGGAGGCTTGCGCCAAGGCTCCCTGGGCTCAGCTGTTTTCTGTGGCGGGGGCTGCAGCGGGGGCGGCGGGGGCTGCAGCGGGGGAGGCGGGAGTTGCTGAAGCGGTGGCTGCGAAGGCGTCGCGAGGCGGTGGCGGTGGCGGGTGAGGGAGCCTGGCCCTGGCAGGGCGGGCAGCATCTCACTGGGGCACCTCCCGCTCGCCCCGGGCCAGTTGCTTCTCTCCCCACCCCTCCCCCTCTCAACCATTGTTTATTTCTGTAAAGGCTTTTCCTAGTTTGTTTCAGGGCAGGAGAAAACTTCATGGGGAAGGGGGGAAGGGCAGGACCAGAAGAGAGACCTAGTGGACTCTGCCCTGAGCCCAGAGCTAGCCTCAGGGCTCAATCTCAGGAGCCTGAGATCACCCCCTGAACCAGAACCCAGAGGTGGGCACTTCACTGAGGGTGCCGTCCAGGTGCTCCTCAGCTGTTGTTGACCCATTTCTGGAGAGGGGCACCTGCCCTGCTCCATTAGTTCCGCGACTGCCTTGGGCTCAGGTCATGACCCCGGACTGGCAGGATCTTCTCCTGCCTTGGGCTCCCAGCTCCTTGGGGAGTCAGCTTCTCCCACTGACCTTCTCCTTTCTCATGCTCTCTCTCACTCATTCTCTCTCCATGAAAGAAAGACACGCTTTCCAAAAAGTGTCTGGAGCCTTGTTGGATGGGCTTGAATGTGGTGGATCTCAGTGAGTTTTCTCATATCGCATGCGGACACCTTGAGGATAGCCATGTCTTTCTAAAAGGATCCCTTGTGGTTCTGCAATGGTTTCTTTCTCTGTTCACGGATTGGGTGTCTTTCCAGTGTCTCTTCTCAAGACCTTGGAAAAGCAGCCTTAGAAGATTCCTTTGGGTACGGTCCTAGCCCTTTCCATCCTTTCTCTTTCCACAAAATCTATACTAGCCTCTGCATCCTCCTATGTAGAGTTTATTTTTCACTGACCTATCCAGGTCTTTTCTTTCAATAGAATTTCAGTCGTGCATTCTGAAGGTCATTGGTGAAAAGTTAAAGGTGAAGTCTATTAACTCGCTAGGCGTATTTTCTTTTTCCCGTCTATTCCTTCCTCCCTTTCTATCTATACACATAGATAGGACTACATATAGGAATACATACACACACACACGTGTGTCTGTCTTTGTGTGTGTGTGTGTGTGTGTGTGTGTGTGTGTGTGTTCATGCATATAAACTATCCCAGTCCTAAACCCCAGCACCTGGGAGCCTGACTTTACTTGGAAATAGGGTCCCTGGAGATGTCACTAGCTAGGATGAGGTCATATTTGAGTAGTCTGGGCCCCTAATTCAGGAGGACTTGTGTGCTTCTAAGAAGGGAGAGTGCGGATACACAGATATGCACTGAGGGAGAAGGCCCGGTGAAGAAGTCCAAAGCCAGAGCAAGACTTCAAGCTGGAAAAGGGGCCTGGAACAGATCCATCCACAATACCTACAAAAGGAGCATGTCCTACCAACATTTTAGCCTCTAGAAATGTGACACTGTCCACTTCTGTGGTTTCAGCCTCCAGGCTTCTGGTATCTTGTAGTAGCAGGTATAGAAAATTATCATATATATATATATTGTATATATATATATATGTATATATACATATATATTTATGTATATATATACATTATATATATACATATATATAATATATAGTAGCACCCATAGAAAACTATCATATATATATATATATAAAGTATATAAATAAATATATATATAACCATTATATATAACCATGGTTATATATATTATAATGTATATATAGAATATACATTCTTTTACCTAAGAAAACATTTTTGTTCAGAATCTCAGTCCTCCTTCCTTTCCATAGAATGTGATTCTCATTCTTTTGGTGCCTCCTGAACAATTCGACCACGTCTACCACTTCCATTTGCATGAAAGTTATTCTTACCTAAAGTCGTCTGCCATTATTTAAAAACAGTTGGCATCTTTTGGCAGTTTCCAGTGTTTTTGGTTTGAGTATCTGTTTATAGGCTGATTCAGGTAACTTCATCCTACTCTTTCCTTCTGAGTTTGTTTCTTTCTGGGAAAGTATATTTTCTACTCTTTCAAAAGAAGGACCTAGAAAAGCGAAATGGTTCTTCTTTGTCAGTCTACATTCCCTTTCCCCATTTTCTGTGTACTTTCTGAGACCACAGATTTGGGGGCTGACAGCATGTATCAGCCTTTAAAAAAAATTTTAATAACATTTAAATGAAGTTAAATTAAATATATTTAATTCAATTGAAACTTGAAAATACAAATGGAAATTTAGAATTAAAAATGTAAATTAAATACATTGGGAGGGGAGGTGAAACATGAGAGACTAAGGACTCTGAAAATCAACATGAGGGCTTTGAAGGGGCGAGGGGTGGGAGGTTGGGGGAACCAGGTGGTGGTTATTAGAGAGGGCCCAGATTGCATGGAGCACTGGGTTTGGGGTAAAAACCAGGAATACTGGTATGCTGAAATAAAAATTAAAAACGAAAGACAAAAATGAAAAAGAAACATAAATAAAAACATTTAAAGAAAAAAACAGGGATTTTTCAAAAGGGATCTATGAGGGCTGTGAGTTGTGTAAACCTGGTGAATCACAGACCTGTACCCCTGGAGATACAAATATACTCTATGTTTTTCTAAAACAATAATTGAAATAAAATAATAAACACATAAATGGAGATGGACAGAGGGATGAAGCAAAGAAAATGCAAGACAATGGGCATCGTTTGAGGGGCTCAGTCCTTTCATGAAATGTCAATGGTTTCTCTACTCTAATGAAAAGATGAACTTGGTTAGATTGCATCAATACCCACATCCACACAGAGCGCTGTGCCGCTTCGACGAGGGACAGAATCAGCTCACGAAGGCAGAAACAAAATTCGGTGGTATTGAAAAGCTAAAATGGAACGAGACTTCTACCAACCTAGACGGGTGCATCATAGTGAGTAGAAGAAGGGGCGGGGGAAACACTGAAGGTACAACAACTGGGTAAAAAACACAGAGTGAAATGTGTATAGAAAGATATTCTCAGAGAATGGACAAAGTATGAGAATCAGGAAGTAAATTCCTCCAAGTCATCAGATAGAACTTAAAAATTCAGGAAAATTAAATGGACTCCTGGGACATACGAACAAAGCTTGAAAATCCTATTAATGAGAAGAGCGAAAGGAGGACTTCGTCTCTCCAAAGATTTTATACCATCTCTACCCAGCAAGGCTCCAATCAGAATACCATCCGAGATGACTGAGGGGAATTTAGGATCTCAATCCATGACATGGCCAATAGGTTCATAGGTTACCTAGGTGAATAGAACACGTACAGAGATTGGATGAACGGTAGTGTACAGTTTCAATGGACCCCAACTGGATGGAGGGATTCAAGGCAATCCAGTCTCTGATCTAGCAAGTGCCTGTGTCCGTGGATAAGCCAGTTCTCCTATTGCCCTGGACACGAAAAGGGCTCGTCATTCCCCGGCCAATCTGAGGAAAGAAGCGAGAGCAAGACTGAGGGAGTAAGAGCGTGAGAGGAGATTCTGATGGGATAGGATGTCTTACAAAAGGTCTCTTGAAATGACACGAGGAAATAGACCAGCACGAAAGGGCAGCCTTTGACCACGCGGTGCTAAACGACATGAATATCCACGTGGAACAGAAGAGGTCCGAACGCTATTCCAGACTGATGGAGCCTACATACGAAAGAAGACATCTGAAGTTGTCTGGAAGATACAATAGGAAACCCTTCTGAGGATACGGGGGAGGTGGCAGAGATGAATGGAGCACACCACCGAAAACGGGAAGCCCAAGAACGGTGAAGCCAAGTTTCCAAACACAAAATCTTGCCCAGCAAAGGACAAGACGAAAAGTATGAAAGGGTGTATGGAGATACCACCTAAGGACCTGTATACAACTCGAGAGAGGATAACTAGGAATCAAGAAGGATAGGAAAATCCTTGCACAGAAATATGCCAAGGGGAAAATCATCAGCCAAGAAACCCATGAAAAGATGCCTAAAATGCTCAGTGATCACAAAAGGGCCAAGGAAAACACAACCTCTGCGTTAGTGTTATCCCAGTGGAGGAGGACCTCAAAGCCTGTTGCCTAATGCAACGGACTGAATCGTGTAAAACGGATTTAATCAAGGAGTGGGGCACCTGGGTGGCTGCTTTCTGCTGGGGTCCTGATGCCAGGGTCTTGGGATCTAGCCCTGCCTGGGGCTCTCTGCTCCCCAGGAAGCCTGCTTCTCTCTCTCCCACTTGCACTTCTAGTACTCCCTCTCCAATTGGGCTCCCTCTCTCACTGTCTCTGTCTTTCTGTGCAATGCGTCTATCAAACAAGCAATTCCTTCCATTCAAGAAGTAAAAATCAAATGTTGACGCATGGGGTCCTAATGAACGACAAGAATCAGGAGGGTTGCTTGATGATTTCTGGCAAGTTTTTCTTCCTTCCTTGGACAGACAGAGAGGAGAAGGAGGGAGAGAGACAGGCCGCGAGAGAGGGCCAAACAGGCTCCCTGCTCAGAAAAGAGCCAGATGCAGGACAGGGTCCTCAGGCTGGTGCATCGCCAAGTGCAGCGTGAAGCCCTGCAGCAGCTCCCACAATCCCAAGGGGATCTCCCTGCAGGTCTTGCCTGCCCCTCCCCCGCAGGGGACGCCTGGGCGCCGCCCTCGCCTCCTCCCTGATGGATCTTTGGCCCCGCTGCACCAAGAAGCGCGCTAGAGGGTGCTGGAGGCGCTCCTGGAGGCTTGTGCCAAGGCTCCCTGGGCTCAGCTGTTTTCTGTGGCGGGGGCTGCAGTGGGGGCGGCGGGGGCTGCAGCGGGGGAGGCGGGAGTTGCTGAAGCGGTGGCTGGGAAGGCGTCGCGAGGCGGTGGCGGTGGCGGGTGAGGGAGCCCGGCCCTGGCAGGGCGGGCAGCATCTCACTGGGGCACCTCCCGCTCGCCCCGGGCCAGTCGCTTCTCTCCCCACCCCTCCCCCTCTCAACCATTGTTTATTTCTGTAAAGGCTTTTCCTAGTTTGTTTCAGGGCAGGAGAAAACTTCATGGGGAAGGGGGGAAGGGCAGGACCGGAAGAGAGACCTAGTGGACTCTGCCCTGAGCCCAGAGCTAGCCTCAGGGCTCAATCTCAGGAGCCTGAGATCACCCCCTGAACCAGAACCCAGAGGTGGGCACTTCACTGAGGGTGCCGTCCAGGTGCTCCTCAGCTGTTGTTGACCCATTTCTGGAGAGGGGCACCTGCCCTGCTCCGTTAGTTCCGCGACTGCCTTGGGCTCAGGTCATGACCCCGGACTGGCAGGATCTTGGCCCGCCTTGGGCTCCCAGCTCCTTGGGGAGACAGCTTCTCCCACTGACCTTCTCCTTTCTCATGCTCTCTCTCACTCATTCTCTCTCCATGAAAGAAAGACACGCTTTCCAAAAAGTGTCTGGAGCCTTGTTGGATGGGCTTGAATGTGGTGGATCTCAGTGAGTTTTCTCATATCGCATGCGGACACCTTGAGGATAGCCATGTCTTTCTAAAAGGATCCCTTGTGGTTCTGCAATGGTTTCTTTCTCTGTTCACGGATTGGGTGTCTTTCCAGTGTCTCTTCTCAAGACCCCGGAAAAGCAGCCTTAGAAGATTCCTTTGGGTACGGTCCTAGCCCTTTCCATCCTTTCTCTTTCCACAAAATCTATACTAGCCTCTGCATCCTCCTATGTAGAGTTTATTTTTCACTGACCTATCCAGGTCTTTTCTTTCAATAGAATTTCAGTCGTGCATTCTGAAGGTCATTGGTGAAAAGTTAAAGGTGAAGTCTATTAACTCGCTAGGCGTATTTTCTTTTTCCCGTCTATTCCTTCCTCCCTTTCTATCTATACACATAGATAGGACTACATATAGGAATACATACACACACACACGTGTGTCTGTCTTTGTGTGTGTGTGTGTGTGTGTGTGTGTGTGTGTGTGTGTTCATGCATATAAACTATCCCAGTCCTAAACCCCAGCACCTGGGAGCCTGACTTTATTTGGAAATAGGGTCCCTGGAGATGTCACTAGCTAGGATGAGGTCATATTTGAGTAGTCTGGGCCCCTAATTCAGGAGGACTTGTGTGCTTCTAAGAAGGGAGAGTGCGGATACACAGATATGCACTGAGGGAGAAGGCCCGGTGAAGAAGTCCAAAGCCAGAGCAAGACTTCAAGCTGGAAAAGGGGCCTGGAACAGATCCATCCACAATACCTACAAAAGGAGCATGTCCTACCAACATTTTAGCCTCTAGAAATGTGACACTGTCCACTTCTGTGGTTTCAGCCTCCAGGCTTCTGGTATCTTGTAGTAGCAGGTATAGAAAATTATCATATATATATATATTGTATATATATATATATGTATATATACATATATATTTATGTATATATATACATTATATATATACATATATATAATATATAGTAGCACCCATAGAAAACTATCATATATATATATATATATAAAGTATATAAATAAATATATATATAACCATTATATATAACCATGGTTATATATATTATAATGTATATATAGAATATACATTCTTTTACCTAAGAAAACATTTTTGTTCAGAATCTCAGTCCTCCTTCCTTTCCATAGAATGTGATTCTCATTCTTTTGGTGCCTCCTGAACAATTCGACCACGTCTACCACTTCCATTTGCATGAAAGTTATTCTTACCTAAAGTCGTCTGCCATTATTTAAAAACAGTTGGCATCTTTTGGCAGTTTCCAGTGTTTTTGGTTTGAGTATCTGTTTATAGGCTGATTCAGGTAACTTCATCCTACTCTTTCCTTCTGAGTTTGTTTCTTTCTGGGAAAGTATATTTTCTACTCTTTCAAAAGAAGGACCTAGAAAAGCGAAATGGTTCTTCTTTGTCAGTCTACATTCCCTTTCCCCATTTTCTGTGTACTTTCTGAGACCACAGATTTGGGGGCTGACAGCATGTATCAGCCTTTAAAAAAAATTTTAATAACATTTAAATGAAGTTAAATTAAATATATTTAATTCAATTGAAACTTGAAAATACAAATGGAAATTTAGAATTAAAAATGTAAATTAAATACATTGGGAGGGGAGGTGAAACATGAGAGACTAAGGACTCTGAAAATCAACATGAGGGCTTTGAAGGGGCGAGGGGTGGGAGGTTGGGGGAACCAGGTGGTGGTTATTAGAGAGGGCCCAGATTGCATGGAGCACTGGGTTTGGGGTAAGAACCAGGAATACTGGTATGCTGAAATAAAAATTAAAAACGAAAGACAAAAATGAAAAAGAAACATAAATAAAAACATTTAAAGAAAAAAACAGGGATTTTTCAAAAGGGATCTATGAGAGATGTGAGTTGTGTAAACCTGGTGAATCACAGACCTGTACCCCTGGAGATACAAATATACTCTATGTTTTTCTAAAACAATAATTGAAATAAAATAATAAACACATAAATGGAGATGGACAGAGGGATGAAGCAAAGAAAATGCAAGACAATGGGCATCGTTTGAGGGGCTCAGTCCTTTCATGAAATGTAAATGGTTTCTCTACTCTAATGAAAAGATGAACTTGGTTAGATTGCATCAATACCCACATCCACACAGAGCGCTGTGCCTCTTCGACGAGGGACAGAATCAGCTCACGAAGGCAGAAACAAAATTCGGTGGTATTGAAAAGCTAAAATGGAACGAGACTTCTACCAACCTTGACGGGTGCATCATAGTGAGTAGAAGAAGGGGCGGGGGAAACACTGAAGGTACAACAACTGGGTAAAAAACACAGAGTGAAATGTGTATAGAAAGATATTCTCAGAGAATGGACAAAGTATGAGAATCAGGAAGTAAATTCCTCCAAGTCATCAGATAGAACTTAAAAATTCAGGAAAATTAAATGGACTCCTGGGACATACGAACAAAGCTTGAAAATCCTATTAATGAGAAGAGCGAAAGGAGGACTTCGTCTCTCCAAAGATTTTATACCATCTCTACCCAGCAAGGCTCCAATCAGAATACCATCCGAGATGACTGAGGGGAATTTAGGATCTCAATCCATGACATGGCCAATAGGTTCATAGGTTACCTAGGTGAATAGAACACGTACAGAGATTGGATGAACGGTAGTGTACAGTTTCAATGGACCCCAACTGGATGGAGGGATTCAAGGCAATCCAGTCTCTGATCTAGCAAGTGCCTGTGTCCGTGGATAAGCCAGTTCTCCTATTGCCCTGGACACGAAAAGGGCTCGTCATTCCCCGGCCAATCTGAGGAAAGAAGCGAGAGCAAGACTGAGGGAGAAAGAGCGTGAGAGGAGATTCTGATGGGATAGGATGTCTTACAAAAGGTCTCTTGAAATGACCCGAGGAAATAGACCAGCACGAAAGGGCAGCCTTTGACCACGCGGTGCTAAACGACGTGAATATCCACGTGGAACAGAAGAGGTCCGAACGCTATTCCAGACTGATGGAGCCTACATACGAAAGAAGACATCTGAAGTTGTCTGGAAGATACAATAGGAAACCCTTCTGAGGATCCGGGGGAGGTGGCAGAGATGAATGGAGCACACCACCGAAAACGGGAAGCCCAAGAACGGTGAAGCCAAGTTTCCAAACACAAAATCTTGCCCAGCAAAGGACAAGACGAAAAGTATGAAAGGGTGTATGGAGATACCACCTAAGGACCTGTATACAACTCGAGAGAGGATAACTAGGAATCAAGAAGGATAGGAAAATCCTTGCACAGAAATATGCCAAGGGGAAAATCATCAGCCAAGAAACCCATGAAAAGATGCCTAAAATGCTCAGTGATCACAAAAGGGCCAAGGAAAACACAACCTCTCCGTTAGTGTTATCCCAGTGGAGGAGGACCTCAAAGCCTGTTGCCTAATGCAACGGACTGAATCGTGTAAAACGGATTTAATCAAGGAGTGGGGCACCTGGGTGGCTGCTTTCTGCTGGGGTCCTGATGTCAGGGTCTTGGGATCTAGCCCTGCCTGGGGCTCTCTGCTCCCCAGGAAGCCTGCTTCTCTCTCTCCCACTTGCACTTCTAGTACTCCCTCTCCAATTGGGCTCCCTCTCTCACTGTCTCTGTCTTTCTGTGCAATGCGTCTATCAAACAAGCAATTCCTTCCATTCAAGAAGTAAAAATCAAATGTTGACGCATGGGGTCCTAATGAACGACAAGAATCAGGAGGGTTGCTTGATGATTTCTGGCAAGTTTTTCTTCCTTCCTTGGACAGACGGAGAGGAGAAGGAGGGAGAGAGACAGGCCGCGAGAGAGGGCCAAACAGGCTCCCTGCTCAGAAAAGAGCCAGATGCAGGACAGGGTCCTCAGGCTGGTGCATCGCCAAGTGCAGCGTGAAGCCCTGCAGCAGCTCCAACAATCCCAAGGGGATCTCCCTGCAGGTCTTGCCTGCCCCTCCCCCGCAGGGGACGCCTGGGCGCCGCCCTCGCCTCCTCCCTGATGGATCTTTGGCCCCGCTGCACCAAGAAGCGCGCTAGAGGGTGCTGGAGGCGCTCCTGGAGGCTTGTGCCAAGGCTCCCTGGGCTCAGCTGTTTTCTGTGGCGGGGGCTGCAGTGGGGGCGGCGGGGGCTGCAGCGGGGGAGGCGGGAGTTGCTGAAGCGGTGGCTGCGAAGGCGTCGCGAGGCGGTGGCGGTGGCGGGTGAGGGAGCCCGGCCCTGGCAGGGCGGGCAGCATCTCACTGGGGCACCTCCCGCTCGCCCAGGGCCAGTCGCTTCTCTCCCCACCCCTCCCCCTCTCAACCATTGTTTATTTCTGTAAAGGCTTTTCCTAGTTTGTTTCAGGGCAGGAGAAAACTTCATGGGGAAGGGGGGAAGGGCAGGACCGGAAGAGAGACCTAGTGGACTCTGCCCTGAGCCCAGAGCTAGCCTCAGGGCTCAATCTCAGGAGCCTGAGATCACCCCCTGAACCAGAACCCAGAGGTGGGCACTTCACTGAGGGTGCCGTCCAGGTGCTCCTCAGCTGTTGTTGACCCATTTCTGGAGAGGGGCACCTGCCCTGCTCCGTTAGTTCCGCGACTGCCTTGGGCTCAGGTCATGACCCCGGACTGGCAGGATCTTGGCCCGCCTTGGGCTCCCAGCTCCTTGGGGAGTCAGCTTCTCCCACTGACCTTCTCCTTTCTCATGCTCTCTCTCACTCATTCTCTCTCCATGAAAGAAAGACACGCTTTCCAAAAAGTGTCTGGAGCCTTGTTGGATGGGCTTGAATGTGGTGGATCTCAGTGAGTTTTCTCATATCGCATGCGGACACCTTGAGGATAGCCATGTCTTTCTAAAAGGATCCCTTGTGGTTCTGCAATGGTTTCTTTCTCTGTTCACGGATTGGGGGTCTTTCCAGTGTCTCTTCTCAAGACCCCGGAAAAGCAGCCTTAGAAGATTCCTTTGGGTACGGTCCTAGCCCTTTCCATCCTTTCTCTTTCCACAAAATCTATACTAGCCTCTGCATCCTCCTATGTAGAGTTTATTTTTCACTGACCTATCCAGGTCTTTTCTTTCAATAGAATTTCAGTCGTGCATTCTGAAGGTCATTGGTGAAAAGTTAAAGGTGAAGTCTATTAACTCGCTAGGCGTATTTTCTTTTTCCCGTCTATTCCTTCCTCCCTTTCTATCTATACACATAGATAGGACTACATATAGGAATACATACACACACACACGTGTGTCTGTCTTTGTGTGTGTGTGTGTGTGTGTGTGTGTGTGTGTGTGTGTGTGTGTGTTCATGCATATAAACTATCCCAGTCCTAAACCCCAGCACCTGGGAGCCTGACTTTATTTGGAAATAGGGTCCCTGGAGATGTCACTAGCTAGGATGAGGTCATATTTGAGTAGTCTGGGCCCCTAATTCAGGAGGACTTGTGTGCTTCTAAGAAGGGAGAGTGCGGATACACAGATATGCACTGAGGGAGAAGGCCCGGTGAAGAAGTCCAAAGCCAGAGCAAGACTTCAAGCTGGAAAAGGGGCCTGGAAAAGATCCATCCACAATACCTACAAAAGGAGCATGTCCTACCAACATTTTAGCCTCTAGAAATGTGACACTGTCCACTTCTGTGGTTTCAGCCTCCAGGCTTCTGGTATCTTGTAGTAGCAGGTATAGAAAATTATCATATATATATATATTGTATATATATATATATGTATATATACATATATATTTATGTATATATATACATTATATATATACATATATATAATATATAGTAGCACCCATAGAAAACTATCATATATATATATATATATATAAAGTATATAAATAAATATATATATAACCATTATATATAACCATGGTTATATATATTATAATGTATATATAG
Source organism: Mustela nivalis (assembly GCF_964662115.1). NCBI lineage: Eukaryota > Metazoa > Chordata > Mammalia > Carnivora > Mustelidae > Mustela > Mustela nivalis. The sequence goes on from NC_139025.1 coordinate 138,212,642, forward strand.
AATATACATTCTTTTACCTAAGAAAACATTTTTGTTCAGAATCTCAGTCCTCCTTCCTTTCCATAGAATGTGATTCTCATTCTTTTGGTGCCTCCTGAACAATTCGACCACGTCTACCACTTCCATTTGCATGAAAGTTATTCTTACCTAAAGTCGTCTGCCATTATTTAAAAACAGTTGGCATCTTTTGGCAGTTTCCAGTGTTTTTGGTTTGAGTATCTGTTTATAGGCTGATTCAGGTAACTTCATCCTACTCTTTCCTTCTGAGTTTGTTTCTTTCTGGGAAAGTATATTTTCTACTCTTTCAAAAGAAGGACCTAGAAAAGCGAAATGGTTCTTCTTTGTCAGTCTACATTCCCTTTCCCCATTTTCTGTGTACTTTCTGAGACCACAGATTTGGGGGCTGACAGCATGTATCAGCCTTTAAAAAAAAATTTTAATAACATTTAAATGAAGTTAAATTAAATATATTTAATTCAATTGAAACTTGAAAATACAAATGGAAATTTAGAATTAAAAATGTAAATTAAATACATTGGGAGGGGAGGTGAAACATGAGAGACTAAGGACTCTGGAAATCAACATGAGGGCTTTGAAGGGGCGAGGGGTGGGAGGTTGGGGGAACCAGGTGGTGGTTATTAGAGAGGGCCCAGATTGCATGGAGCACTGGGTTTGGGGTAACAACCAGGAATACTGGTATGCTGAAATAAAAATTAAAAACGAAAGACAAAAATGAAAAAGAAACATAAATAAAAACATTTAAAGAAAAAAACAGGGATTTTTCAAAAGGGATCTATGAGGGCTGTGAGTTGTGTAAACCTGGTGAATCACAGACCTGTACCCCTGGAGATACAAATCTACTCTATGTTTTTCTAAAACAATAATTGAAATAAAATAATAAACACATAAATGGAGATGGACAAAGGGATGAAGCAAAGAAAATGCAAGACAATGGGCATCGTTTGAGGGGCTCAGTCCTTTCATGAAATGTCAATGGTTTCTCTACTCTAATGAAAAGATGAACTTGGTTAGATTGCATCAATACCCACATCCACACAGAGCGCTGTGCCGCTTCGACGAGGGACAGAATCAGCTCGCGAAGGCAGAAACAAAATTCGGTGGTATTGAAAAGCTAAAATGGAACGAGACTTCTACCAACCTAGACGGGGGCATCATAGTGAGTAGAAGAAGGGGCGGGGGAAACACTGAAGGTACAACAACTGGGTAAAAAACACAGAGTGAAATGTGTATAGAAAGATATTCTCAGAGAATGGACAAAGTATGAGAATCAGGAAGTAAATTCCTCCAAGTCATCAGATAGAAGTTAAAAATTCAGGAAAATTAAATGGACTCCTGGGACATACGAACAAAGCTTGAAAATCCTATTAATGAGAAGAGCGAAAGGAGGACTTCGTCTCTCCAAAGATTTTATACCATCTCTACCCAGCAAGGCTCCAATCAGAATACCATCCGAGATGACTGAGGGGAATTTAGGATCTCAATCCATGGCATGGCCAATAGGTTCATAGGTTACCTAGGTGAATAGAACACGTACAGAGATTGGATGAACGGTAGTGTACAGTTTCAATGGACCCCAACTGGATGGAGGGATTCAAGGCAATCCAGTCTCTGATCTAGCAAGTGCCTGTGTCCGTGGATAAGCCAGTTCTCCTATTGCCCTGGACACGAAAAGGGCTCGTCATTCCCCGGCCAATCTGAGGAAAGAAGCGAGAGCAAGACTGAGGGAGAAAGAGCGTGAGAGGAGATTCTGATGGGATAGGATGTCTTACAAAAGGTCTCTTGAAATGACCCGAGGAAATAGACCAGCACGAAAGGGCAGACTTTGACCACGCGGTGCTAAACGACGTGAATATCCACGTGGAACAGAAGAGGTCCGAACGCTATTCCAGACTGATGGAGCCTACATACGAAAGAAGACATCAGAAGTTGTCTGGAAGATACAATAGGAAACGCTTCTGAGGATCCGGGGGAGGTGGCAGAGATGAGTGGAGCACACCACCGAAAACGGGAAGCCCAAGAACGGTGAAGCCAAGTTTCCAAACACAAAATCCTGCCCAGCAAAGGACAAGACGAAAAGTATGAAAGGTTGTATGGAGATACCACCTAAGGACCTGTATACAACTCGAGAGAGGATAACTAGGAATCAAGAAGGATAGGTAGGTACCTTCAAAACTATGAAAATCCTTGCACAGAAATATGCCAAGGGGAAAATCATCAGCCAAGAAACCCATGAAAAGATGCCTAAAATGCTCAGTGATCACAAAAGGGCCAAGGAAAACACAACCTCTGCGTTAGTGTTATCCCAGTGGAGGAGGACCTCAAAGCCTGTTGCCTAATGCAACGGACTGAATCGTGTAAAACGGACTTAATCAAAGAGTGGGGCACCTGGGTGGCTGCTTTCTGCTGGGGTCCTGATGCCAGGGTCTTGGGATCTAGCCCTGCCTGGGGCTCTCTGCTCCCCAGGAAGCCTGCTTCTCTCTCTCCCACTTGCACTTCTAGTACTCCCTCTCCAATTGGGCTCCCTCTCTCACTGTCTCTGTATTTCTGTGCAATGCGTCTATCAAACAAGCAATTCCTTCCATTCAAGAAGTAAAAATCAAATGTTGACGCATGGGGTCCTAAGGAACGACAAGAATCAGGAGGGTTGCTTGATGATTTCTGGCAAGATTTTACTTCCTTCCTTGCACAGACGGAGAGGAGAAGGAGGGAGAGAGACAGGCCGAGAGAGAGGGCCAAACAGGCTCCCTGCTCAGGAAAGAGCCAGATGCAGGACAGGGTCCTCAGGCTGGTGCATCGCCAAGTGCAGCGTGAAGCCCTGCAGCAGCTCCCACAATCCCAAGGGGATCTCCCTGCAGGTCTTGCCTGCCCCTCCCCCGCAGGGGACGCCTGGGCGCCGCCCTCGCCTCCTCCCTGAGGGATCTTTGGCCCCGCTGCACCAAGAAGCGCGCTAGAGGGTGCTGGAGGGGCTCCTGGAGGCTTGCGCCAAGGCTCCCTGGGCTCAGCTGTTTTCTGTGGCGGGGGCTGCAGCGGGGGCGGCGGGGGCTGCAGCGGGGGAGGCGGGAGTTGCTGAAGCGGTGGCTGCGAAGGCGTCACGAGGCGGTGGAGGTGGCGGGTGAGGGAGCCCGGCCCTGGCAGGGCGAGCAGCATCTCACTGGGGCACCTCCCGCTCGCCCCGGGCCAGTTGCTTCTCTCCCCACCCCTCCCCCTCTCAACCATTGTTTATTTCTGTAAAGGCTTTTCCTAGTTTGGTTCAGGGCAAGAGAAAACTTCATGGGGAAGGGGGGAAGGGCAGGACCCGAAGAGAGACCTAGTGGACTCTGCCCTGAGCCCAGAGCTAGCCTCAGGGCTCAATCTCAAGAGCCTGAGATCACCCCCTGAGCCAGAACCCAGAGGTGGGCACTTCACTGAGGGTGCCGTCCAGGTGCTCCTCAGCTGTTGTTGACCCATTTCTGGAGAGGGGCGCCTGTCCTGCTCCGTTAGTTCCGCGACTGCCTTGGGCTCAGGTCATGACCCCGGACTGGCAGGATCTTCTCCTGCCTTGGGCTCCCAGCTCCTTGGGGAGTCGGCTTCTCCCACTGACCTTCTCCTCTCTCATGCTCTCTCTCACTCATTCTCTCTCCATGAAAGAAAGACACGCTTTCCAAAAAGTGTCTGGAGCCTTGTTGGATGGGCTTGAATGTGGTGGATCTCAGTGAGTTTTCTCATATCGCATGCGGACACCTTGAGGATAGCCATGTCTTTCTAAAAGGATCTTTTGTGGTTCTGCAATGGTTTCTTTCTCTGTTCACGGATTGGGTGTCTTTCCAGTGTCTCTTCTCAAGACCCCGGAAAAGCAGCCTTAGAAGATTCCTTTGGGTACGGTCCTAGCCTTTTCCATCCTTTCTCTTTCCACAAAATCTATACTAGCCTCTGCATCCTCCTATGTAGAGTTTATTTTTCACTGACCTATCCAGGTCTTTTCTTTCAATAGAATTTCAGTCGTGCATTCTGAAGGTCATTGGTGAAAAGTTAAAGGTGAAGTCTATTAACTCGCTAGGCGTATTTTCTTTTTCCCATCTATTCCTTCCTCCCTTTCTATCTATACACATAGATAGGACTACATATAGGAATACATACACACACACACGTGTGTCTGTCTTTGTGTGTGTGAGTGTGTGTGTGTGTGTGTGTTCATGCATATAAACTATCCCAGTCCTAAACCCCAGCACCTGGGAGCCTGACTTTATTTGGAAATAGGGTCCCTGGAGATGTCACTAGCTAGGATGAGGTCATATTTGAGTAGTCTGGGCCCCTAATTCAGGAGGACTTGTGTGCTTCTAAGAAGAGAGAGTGCGGATACACAGATATGCACTGAGGGAGAAGGCCCGGTGAAGAAGTCCAAAGCCAGAGCAAGACTTCAAGCTGGAAAAGGGGCCTGGAACAGATCCATCCATAATACCTACAAAAGGAGCATGTCCTACCAACATTTTAGCCTCTAGAAATGTGACACTGTCCACTTCTGTGGTTTCAGCCTCCAGGCTTCTGGTATCTTGTAGTAGCAAGCATAGAAAATTATCATATATATATATATATATATTGTATATATATACATAAATATATATGTATATATACATATATATTTATGTATATATATACATTATATATATACATATATATAATATATAGTAGCACCCATAGAAAACTATCATATATATATATATATAAAGTATATAAATAAATATATATATAACCATTATATATAACCATGGTTATATATATTATAATGTATATATAGAATATACATTCTTTTACCTAAGAAAACATTTTTGTTCAGAATCTCAGTCCTCCTTCCTTTCCATAGAATGTGATTCTCATTCTTTTGGTGCCTCCTGAACAATTCGACCACGTCTACCATTTCCATTTGCATGAAAGTTATTCTTACCTAAAGTCGTCTGCCATTATTTAAAAACAGTTGGCATCTTTTGGCAGTTTCCAGTGTTTTTGGTTTGAGTATCTGTTTATAGGCTGATTCAGGTAACTTCATCCTACTCTTTCCTTCTGAGTTTGTTTCTTTCTGGGAAAGTATATTTTCTACTCTTTCAAAAGAAGGACCTAGAAAAGCGAAATGGTTCTTCTTTGTCAGTCTACATTCCCTTTCCCCATTTTCTGTGTACTTTCTGAGACCACAGATTTGGGGGCTGACAGCATGTATCAGCCTTTAAAAAAAAATTTTAATAACATTTAAATGAAGTTAAATTAAATATATTTAATTCAATTGAAACTTGAAAATACAAATGGAAATTTAGAATTAAAAATGTAAATTAAATACATTGGAAGGGGAGGTGAAACATGAGAGACTAAGGACTCTGGAAATCAACATGAGGGCTTTGAAGGGGCGAGGGGTGGGAGGTTGGGGGAACCAGGTGGTGGTTATTAGAGAGGGCCCAGATTGCATGGAGCACTGGGTTTGGGGTAAAAACCAGGAATACTGGTATGCTGAAATAAAAATTAAAAACGAAAGACAAAAATGAAAAAGAAACATAAATAAAAACATTTAAAGAAAAAAACAGGGATTTTTCAAAAGGGATCTATGAGGGCTGTGAGTTGTGTAAACCTGGTGAATCACAGACCTGTACCCCTGGAGATACAAATCTACTCTATGTTTTTCTAAAACAATAATTGAAATAAAATAATAAACACATAAATGGAGATGGACAAAGGGATGAAGCAAAGAAAATGCAAGACAATGGGCATCGTTTGAGGGGCTCAGTCCTTTCATGAAATGTCAATGGTTTCTCTACTCTAATGAAAAGATGAACTTGGTTAGATTGCATCAATACCCACATCCACACAGAGCGCTGTGCCGCTTCGACGAGGGACAGAATCAGCTCGCGAAGGCAGAAACAAAATTCGGTGGTATTGAAAAGCTAAAATGGAACGAGACTTCTACCAACCTAGACGGGGGCATCATAGTGAGTAGAAGAAGGGGCGGGGGAAACACTGAAGGTACAACAACTGGGTAAAAAACACAGAGTGAAATGTGTATAGAAAGATATTCTCAGAGAATGGACAAAGTATGAGAATCAGGAAGTAAATTCCTCCAAGTCATCAGATAGAAGTTAAAAATTCAGGAAAATTAAATGGACTCCTGGGACATACGAACAAAGCTTGAAAATCCTATTAATGAGAAGAGCGAAAGGAGGACTTCGTCTCTCCAAAGATTTTATACCATCTCTACCCAGCAAGGCTCCAATCAGAATACCATCCGAGATGACTGAGGGGAATTTAGGATCTCAATCCATGGCATGGCCAATAGGTTCATAGGTTACCTAGGTGAATAGAACACGTACAGAGATTGGATGAACGGTAGTGTACAGTTTCAATGGACCCCAACTGGATGGAGGGATTCCATGCAATCCAGTCTCTGATCTAGCAAGTGCCTGTGTCCGTGGATAAGCCAGTTCTCCTATTGCCCTGGACACGAAAAGGGCTCGTCATTCCCCGGCCAATCTGAGGAAAGAAGCGAGAGCAAGACTGAGGGAGAAAGAGCGTGAGAGGAGATTCTGATGGGATAGGATGTCTTACAAAAGGTCTCTTGAAATGACCCGAGGAAATAGACCAGCACGAAAGGGCAGACTTTGACCACGCGGTGCTAAACGACGTGAATATCCACGTGGAACAGAAGAGGTCCGAACGCTATTCCAGACTGATGGAGCCTACATACGAAAGAAGACATCAGAAGTTGTCTGGAAGATACATTAGGAAACCCTTCTGAGGATCCGGGGGAGGTGGCAGAGATGAGTGGAGCACACCACCGAAAACGGGAAGCCCAAGAACGGTGAAGCCAAGTTTCCAAACACAAAATCCTGCCCAGCAAAGGACAAGACGAAAAGTATGAAAGGTTGTATGGAGATACGACCTAAGGACCTGTATACAACTCGAGAGAGGATAACTAGGAATCAAGAAGGATAGATAGGTACCTTCAAAACTATGAAAATCCTTGCACAGAAATATGCCAAGGGGAAAATCATCAGCCAAGAAACCCATGAAAAGATGCCTAAAATGCTCAGTGATCACAAAAGGGCCAAGGAAAACACAACCTCTGCGTTAGTGTTATCCCAGTGGAGGAGGACCTCAAAGCCTGTTGCCTAATGCAACGGACTGAATCGTGTAAAACGGACTTAATCAAAGAGTGGGGCACCTGGGTGGCTGCTTTCTGCTGGGGTCCTGATGCCAGGGTCTTGGGATCTAGCCCTGCCTGGGGCTCTCTGCTCCCCAGGAAGCCTGCTTCTCTCTCTCCCACTTGCACTTCTAGTACTCCCTCTCCAATTGGGCTCCCTCTCTCACTGTCTCTGTCTTTCTGTGCAATGCGTCTATCAAACAAGCAATTCCTTCCATTCAAGAAGTAAAAATCAAATGTTGACGCATGGGGTCCTAATGAACGACAAGAATCAGGAGGGTTGCTTGATGATTTCTGGCAAGTTTTACTTCCTTCCTTGGACAGACGGAGAGGAGAAGGAGGGAGAGAGACAGGCCGCGAGAGAGGGCCAAACAGGCTCCCTGCTCAGGAAAGAGCCAGATGCAGGACAGGGTCCTCAGGCTGGTGCATCGCCAAGTGCAGCGTGAAGCCCTGCAGCAGCTCCCACAATCCCAAGGGGATCTCCCTGCAGGTCTTGCCTGCCCCTCCCCCGCAGGGGACGCCTGGGCGCCGCCCTCGCCTCCTCCCTGAGGGATCTTTGGCCCCGCTGCACCAAGAAGGGCGCTAGAGGGTGCTGGAGGGGCTCCTGGAGGCTTGCGCCAAGGCTCCCTGGGCTCAGCTGTTTTCTGTGGCGGGGGCTGCAGCGGGGGCGGCGGGGGCTGCAGCGGGGGAGGCGGGAGTTGCTGAAGCGGTGGCTGCGAAGGCGTCGCGAGGCGGTGGCGGTGGCGGGTGAGGGAGCCCGGCCCTGGCAGGGCGAGCAGCATCTCACTGGGGCACCTCCCCCTCGCCCCGGGCCAGTTGCTTCTCTCCCCACCCCTCCCCCTCTCAACCATTGTTTATTTCTGTAAAGGCTTTTCCTAGTTTGTTTCAGGGCAAGAGAAAACTTCATGGGGAAGGGGGGAAGGGCAGGACCCGAAGAGAGACCTAGTGGACTCTGCCCTGAGCCCAGAGCTAGCCTCAGGGCTCAATCTCAAGAGCCTGAGATCACCCCCTGAGCCAGAACCCAGAGGTGGGCACTTCACTGAGGGTGCCGTCCAGGTGCTCCTCAGCTGTTGTTGACCCATTTCTGGAGAGGGGCGCCTGCCCTGCTCTGTTAGTTCCGCGACTGCCTTGGGCTCAGGTCATGACCCCAGACTGGCAGGATCTTCTCCTGCCTTGGGCTCCCAGCTCCTTGGGGAGTCGGCTTCTCCCACTGACCTTCTCCTCTCTCATGCTCTCTCTCACTCATTCTCTCTCCATGAAAGAAAGACACGCTTTCCAAAAAGTGTCTGGAGCCTTGTTGGATGGGCTTGAATGTGGTGGATCTCAGTGAGTTTTCTCATATCGCATGCGGACACCTTGAGGATAGCCATGTCTTTCTAAAAGGATCCCTTGTGGTTCTGCAATGGTTTCTTTCTCTGTTCACGGATTGGGTGTCTTTCCAGTGTCTCTTCTCAAGACCTTGGAAAAGCAGCCTTAGAAGATTCCTTTGGGTACGGTCCTAGCCCTTTCCATCCTTTCTCTTTCCACAAAATCTATACTAGCCTCTGCATCCTCCTATGTAGAGTTTATTTTTCACTGACCTATCCAGGTGTTTTCTTTCAATAGAATTTCAGTCTTGCATTCTGAAGGTCATTGTTGAAAAGTTAAAGGTGAAGTCTATTAACTCGCTAGGCGTATTTTCTTTGTCCCGTCTATTCCTTCCTCCCTTTCTATCTATACACATAGATAGGACTACATATAGGAATACATACACACACACACGTGTGTCTGTCTTTGTGTGTGTGTGTGTGTGTGTGTGAGTGTGTTCATGCATATAAACTATCCCAGTCCTAAACCCCAGCACCTGGGAGCCTGACTTTATTTGGAAATAGGGTCCCTGGAGATGTCACTAGCTAGGATGAGGTCATATTTGAGTAGTCTGGGCCCCTAATTCAGGAGGACTTGTGTGCTTCTAAGAAGGGAGAGTGCGGATACACAGATATGCACTGAGGGAGAAGGCCCGGTGAAGAAGTCCAAAGCCAGAGCAAGACTTCAAGCTGGAAAAGGGGCCTGGAACAGATCCATCCACAATACCTACAAAAGGAGCATGTCCTACCAACATTTTAGCCTCTAGAAATGTGACACTGTCCAATTCTGTGGTTTCAGCCTCCAGGCTTCTGGTATCTTGTAGTAGCAAGCATAGAAAATTATCATATATATATATATATATATATATATTGTATATATATATATATATATGTATATATACATATATATTTATGTATATATATACATTATATATATACATATATATAATATATAGTAGCACCCATAGAAAACTATCATATATATATATATATAAAGTATATAAATAAATATATATATAACCATTATTTATAACCATGGTTATATATATTATAATGTATATATAGAATATACATTCTTTTACCTAAGAAAACATTTTTGTTCAGAATCTCAGTCCTCCTTCCTTTCCATAGAATGTGATTCTCATTCTTTTGGTGCCTCCTGAACAATTCGACCACGTCTACCATTTCCATTTGCATGAAAGTTATTCTTACCTAAAGTCGTCTGCCATTATTTAAAAACAGTTGGCATCTTTTGGCAGTTTCCAGTGTTTTTGGTTTGAGTATCTGTTTATAGGCTGATTCAGGTAACTTCATCCTACTCTTTCCTTCTGAGTTTGTTTCTTTCTGGGAAGGTATATTTTCTACTCTTTCAAAAGAAGGACCTAGAAAAGCGAAATGGTTCTTCTTTGTCAGTCTACATTCCCTTTCCCCATTTTCTGTGTACTTTCTGAGACCACAGATTTGGGGGCTGACAGCATGTATCAGCCTTTAAAAAAAAATTTTAATTACATTTAAATGAAGTTAAATTAAATATATTTAATTCAATTGAAACTTGAAAATACAAATGGAAATTTAGAATTAAAAATGTAAATTAAATACATTGGAAGGGGAGGTGAAACATGAGAGACTAAGGACTCTGGAAATCAACATGAGGGCTTTGAAGGGGAGAGGGGTGGGAGGTTGGGGGAACCAGGTGGTGGTTATTAGAGAGGGCCCAGATTGCATGGAGCACTGGGTTTGGGGTAAAAACCAGGAATACTGGTATGCTGAAATAAAAATTAAAAACGAAAGACAAAAATGAAAAAGAAACATAAATAAAAACATTTAAAGAAAAAAACAGGGATTTTTCAAAAGGGATCTATGAGGGCTGTGAGTTGTGTAAACCTGGTGAATCACAGACCTGTACCCCTGGAGATACAAATCTACTCTATGTTTTTCTAAAACAATAATTGAAATAAAATAATAAACACATAAATGGAGATGGACAAAGGGATGAAGCAAAGAAAATGCAAGACAATGGGCATCGTTTGAGGGGCTCAGTCCTTTCATGAAATGTCAATGGTTTCTCTACTCTAATGAAAAGATGAACTTGGTTAGATTGCATCAATACCCACATCCACACAGAGCGCTGTGCCGCTTCGACGAGGGACAGAATCAGCTCGCGAAGGCAGAAACAAATTTCGGTGGTATTGAAAAGCTAAAATGGAACGAGACTTCTACCAACCTAGACGGGGGCATCATAGTGAGTAGAAGAAGGGGCGGGGGAAACACTGAAGGTACAACAACTGGGTAAAAAACACAGAGTGAAATGTGTATAGAAAGATATTCTCAGAGAATGGACAAAGTATGAGAATCATGAAGTAAATTCCTCCAAGTCATCAGATAGAAGTTAAAAATTCAGGAAAATTAAATGGACTCCTGGGACATACGAACAAAGCTTGAAAATCCTATTAATGAGAAGAGCGAAAGGAGGACTTCGTCTCTCCAAAGATTTTATACCATCTCTACCCAGCAAGGCTCCAATCAGAATACCATCCGAGATGACTGAGGGGAATTTAGGATCTCAATCCATGGGATGGCCAATAGGTTCATAGGTTACCTAGGTGAATAGAACACGTACAGAGATTGGATGAACGGTAGTGTACAGTTTCAATGGACCCCAACTGGATGGAGGGATTCAATGCAATCCAGTCTCTGATCTAGCAAGTGCCTGTGTCCGTGGATAAGCCAGTTCTCCTATTGCCCTGGACACGAAAAGGGCTCGTCATTCCCCGGCCAATCTGAGGAAAGAAGCGAGAGCAAGACTGAGGGAGAAAGAGCGTGAGAGGAGATTCTGATGGGATAGGATGTCTTACAAAAGGTCTCTTGAAATGACCCGAGGAAATAGACCAGCACGAAAGGGCAGACTTTGACCACGCGGTGCTAAACGACGTGAATATCCACGTGGAACAGAAGAGGTCCGAACGCTATTCCAGACTGATGGAGCCTACATACGAAAGAAGACATCAGAAGTTGTCTGGAAGATACAATAGGAAACCCTTCTGAGGATCTGGGGGAGGTGGCAGAGATGAGTGGAGCACACCACCGAAAACGGGAAGCCCAAGAACGGTGAAGCCAAGTTTCCAAACACAAAATCCTGCCCAGCAAAGGACAAGACGAAAAGTATGAAAGGTTGTATGGAGATACCACCTAAGGACCTGTATACAACTCGAGAGAGGATAACTAGGAATCAAGAAGGATAGGTAGGTACCTTCAAAACTATGAAAATCCTTGCACAGAAATATGCCAAGGGGAAAATCATCAGCCAAGAAACCCATGAAAAGATGCCTAAAATGCTCAGTGATCACAAAAGGGCCAAGGAAAACACAACCTCTGCGTTAGTGTTATCCCAGTGGAGGAGGACCTCAAAGCCTGTTGCCTAATGCAACGGACTGAATCGTGTAAAACGGACTTAATCAAAGAGTGGGGCACCTGGGTGGCTGCTTTCTGCTGGGGTCCTGATGCCAGGGTCTTGGGATCTAGCCCTGCCTGGGGCTCTCTGCTCCCCAGGAAGCCTGCTTCTCTCTCTCCCACTTGCACTTCTAGTACTCCCTCTCCAATTGGGCTCCCTCTCTCACTGTCTCTGTCTTTCTGTGCAATGCGTCTATCAAACAAGCAATTCCTTCCATTCAAGAAGTAAAAATCAAATGTTGACGCATGGGGTCCTAATGAACGACAAGAATCAGGAGGGTTGCTTGATGATTTCTGGCAAGATTTTACTTACTTCCTTGCACAGACGGAGAGGAGAAGGAGGGAGAGAGACAGGCCGCGAGAGAGGGCCAAACAGGCTCCCTGCTCAGGAAAGAGCCAGATGCAGGACAGGGTCCTCAGGCTGGTGCATGGCCAAGTGCAGCGTGAAGCCCTGCAGCAGCTCCCACAATCCCAAGGGGATCTCCCTGCAGGTCTTGCCTGCCCCTCCCCCGCAGGGGACGCCTGGGCGCCGCCCTCGCCTCCTCCCTGAGGGATCTTTGGCCCCGCTGCACCAAGAAGCGCGCTAGAGGGTGCTGGAGGGGCTCCTGGAGGCTTGCGCCAAGGCTCCCTGGGCTCAGCTGTTTTCTGTGGCGGGGGCTGCAGCGGGGGCGGCGGGGGCTGCAGCGGGGGAGGCGGGAGTTGCTGAAGCGGTGGCTGCGAAGGCGTCACGAGGCGGTGGCGGTGGCGGGTGAGGGAGCCCGGCCCTGGCAGGGCGAGCAGCATCTCACTGGGGCACCTCCCGCTCGCCCCGGGCCAGTCGCTTCTCTCCCCACCCCTCCCCCTCTCAACCATTGTTTATTTCTGTAAAGGCTTTTCCTAGTTTGTTTCAGGGCAAGAGAAAACTTCATGGGGAAGGGGGGAAGGGCAGGACCCGAAGAGAGACCTAGTGGACTCTGCCCTGAGCCCAGAGCTAGCCTCAGGGCTCAATCTCAAGAGCCTGAGATCACCCCCTGAGCCAGAACCCAGAGGTGGGCACTTCACTGAGGGTGCCGTCCAGGTGCTCCTCAGCTGTTGTTGACCCATTTCTGGAGAGGGGCGCCTGCCCTGCTCCGTTAGTTCCGCGACTGCCTTGGGCTCAGGTCATGACCCCGGACTGGCAGGATCTTCTCCTGCCTTGGGCTCCCAGCTCCTTGGGGACTCGGCTTCTCCCACTGACCTTCTCCTCTCTCATGCTCTCTCTCACTCATTCTCTCTCCATGAAAGAAAGACACGCTTTCCAAAAAGTGTCTGGAGCCTTGTTGGATGGGCTTGAATGTGGTGGATCTCAGTGAGTTTTCTCATATCGCATGCGGACACCTTGAGGATAGCCATGTCTTTCTAAAAGGATCCCTTGTGGTTCTGCAATGGTTTCTTTCTCTGTTCACGGATTGGGTGTCTTTCCAGTGTCTCTTCTCAAGACCTTGGAAAAGCAGCCTTAGAAGATTTCTTTGGGTACGGTCCTAGCCCTTTCCATCCTTTCTCTTTCCACAAAATCTATACTAGCCTCTGCATCCTCCTATGTAGAGTTTATTTTTCACTGACCTATCCAGGTGTTTTCTTTCAATAGAATTTCAGTCTTGCATTCTGAAGGTCATTGTTGAAAAGTTAAAGGTGAAGTCTATTAACTCGCTAGGCGTATTTTCTTTGTCCCGTCTATTCCTTCCTCCCTTTCTATCTATACACATAGATAGGACTACATATAGGAATACATACACACACACACGTGTGTCTGTCTTTGTGTGTGTGTGTGTGTGTGTGTGAGTGTGTTCATGCATATAAACTATCCCAGTCCTAAACCCCAGCACCTGGGAGCCTGACTTTATTTGGAAATAGGGTCCCTGGAGATGTCACTAGCTAGGATGAGGTCATATTTGAGTAGTCTGGGCCCCTAATTCAGGAGGACTTGTGTGCTTCTAAGAAGGGAGAGTGCGGATACACAGATATGCACTGAGGGAGAAGGCCCGGTGAAGAAGTCCAAAGCCAGAGCAAGACTTCAAGCTGGAAAAGGGGCCTGGAACAGATCCATCCACAATACCTACAAAAGGAGCATGTCCTACCAACATTTTAGCCTCTAGAAATGTGACACTGTCCAATTCTGTGGTTTCAGCCTCCAGGCTTCTGGTATCTTGTAGTAGCAAGCATAGAAAATTATCATATATATATATATATATTGTATATATATATATATATATGTATATATACATATATATTTATGTATATATATACATTATATATATACATATATATAATATATAGTAGCACCCATAGAAAACTATCATATATATATATATATATAAAGTATATAAATAAATATATATATAACCATTATTTATAACCATGGTTATATATATTATAATGTATATATAGAATATACATTCTTTTACCTAAGAAAACATTTTTGTTCAGAATCTCAGTCCTCCTTCCTTTCCATAGAATGTGATTCTCATTCTTTTGGTGCCTCCTGAACAATTCGACCACGTCTACCATTTCCATTTGCATGAAAGTTATTCTTACCTAAAGTCGTCTGCCATTATTTAAAAACAGTTGGCATCTTTTGGCAGTTTCCAGTGTTTTTGGTTTGAGTATCTGTTTATAGGCTGATTCAGGTAACTTCATCCTACTCTTTCCTTCTGAGTTTGTTTCTTTCTGGGAAGGTATATTTTCTACTCTTTCAAAAGAAGGACCTAGAAAAGCGAAATGGTTCTTCTTTGTCAGTCTACATTCCCTTTCCCCATTTTCTGTGTACTTTCTGAGACCACAGATTTGGGGGCTGACAGCATGTATCAGCCTTTAAAAAAAAATTTTAATTACATTTAAATGAAGTTAAATTAAATATATTTAATTCAATTGAAACTTGAAAATACAAATGGAAATTTAGAATTAAAAATGTAAATTAAATACATTGGAAGGGGAGGTGAAACATGAGAGACTAAGGACTCTGGAAATCAACATGAGGGCTTTGAAGGGGAGAGGGGTGGGAGGTTGGGGGAACCAGGTGGTGGTTATTAGAGAGGGCCCAGATTGCATGGAGCACTGGGTTTGGGGTAAAAACCAGGAATACTGGTATGCTGAAATAAAAATTAAAAACGAAAGACAAAAATGAAAAAGAAACATAAATAAAAACATTTAAAGAAAAAAACAGGGATTTTTCAAAAGGGATCTATGAGGGCTGTGAGTTGTGTAAACCTGGTGAATCACAGACCTGTACCCCTGGAGATACAAATCTACTCTATGTTTTTCTAAAACAATAATTGAAATAAAATAATAAACACATAAATGGAGATGGACAAAGGGATGAAGCAAAGAAAATGCAAGACAATGGGCATCGTTTGAGGGGCTCAGTCCTTTCATGAAATGTCAATGGTTTCTCTACTCTAATGAAAAGATGAACTTGGTTAGATTGCATCAATACCCACATCCACACAGAGCGCTGTGCCGCTTCGACGAGGGACAGAATCAGCTCGCGAAGGCAGAAACAAATTTCGGTGGTATTGAAAAGCTAAAATGGAACGAGACTTCTACCAACCTAGACGGGGGCATCATAGTGAGTAGAAGAAGGGGCGGGGGAAACACTGAAGGTACAACAACTGGGTAAAAAACACAGAGTGAAATGTGTATAGAAAGATATTCTCAGAGAATGGACAAAGTATGAGAATCATGAAGTAAATTCCTCCAAGTCATCAGATAGAAGTTAAAAATTCAGGAAAATTAAATGGACTCCTGGGACATACGAACAAAGCTTGAAAATCCTATTAATGAGAAGAGCGAAAGGAGGACTTCGTCTCTCCAAAGATTTTATACCATCTCTACCCAGCAAGGCTCCAATCAGAATACCATCCGAGATGACTGAGGGGAATTTAGGATCTCAATCCATGGGATGGCCAATAGGTTCATAGGTTACCTAGGTGAATAGAACACGTACAGAGATTGGATGAACGGTAGTGTACAGTTTCAATGGACCCCAACTGGATGGAGGGATTCAATGCAATCCAGTCTCTGATCTAGCAAGTGCCTGTGTCCGTGGATAAGCCAGTTCTCCTATTGCCCTGGACACGAAAAGGGCTCGTCATTCCCCGGCCAATCTGAGGAAAGAAGCGAGAGCAAGACTGAGGGAGAAAGAGCGTGAGAGGAGATTCTGATGGGATAGGATGTCTTACAAAAGGTCTCTTGAAATGACCCGAGGAAATAGACCAGCACGAAAGGGCAGACTTTGACCACGCGGTGCTAAACGACGTGAATATCCACGTGGAACAGAAGAGGTCCGAACGCTATTCCAGACTGATGGAGCCTACATACGAAAGAAGACATCAGAAGTTGTCTGGAAGATACAATAGGAAACCCTTCTGAGGATCTGGGGGAGGTGGCAGAGATGAGTGGAGCACACCACCGAAAACGGGAAGCCCAAGAACGGTGAAGCCAAGTTTCCAAACACAAAATCCTGCCCAGCAAAGGACAAGACGAAAAGTATGAAAGGTTGTATGGAGATACCACCTAAGGACCTGTATACAACTCGAGAGAGGATAACTAGGAATCAAGAAGGATAGGTAGGTACCTTCAAAACTATGAAAATCCTTGCACAGAAATATGCCAAGGGGAAAATCATCAGCCAAGAAACCCATGAAAAGATGCCTAAAATGCTCAGTGATCACAAAAGGGCCAAGGAAAACACAACCTCTGCGTTAGTGTTATCCCAGTGGAGGAGGACCTCAAAGCCTGTTGCCTAATGCAACGGACTGAATCGTGTAAAACGGACTTAATCAAAGAGTGGGGCACCTGGGTGGCTGCTTTCTGCTGGGGTCCTGATGCCAGGGTCTTGGGATCTAGCCCTGCCTGGGGCTCTCTGCTCCCCAGGAAGCCTGCTTCTCTCTCTCCCACTTGCACTTCTAGTACTCCCTCTCCAATTGGGCTCCCTCTCTCACTGTCTCTGTCTTTCTGTGCAATGCGTCTATCAAACAAGCAATTCCTTCCATTCAAGAAGTAAAAATCAAATGTTGACGCATGGGGTCCTAATGAACGACAAGAATCAGGAGGGTTGCTTGATGATTTCTGGCAAGATTTTACTTACTTCCTTGCACAGACGGAGAGGAGAAGGAGGGAGAGAGACAGGCCGCGAGAGAGGGCCAAACAGGCTCCCTGCTCAGGAAAGAGCCAGATGCAGGACAGGGTCCTCAGGCTGGTGCATGGCCAAGTGCAGCGTGAAGCCCTGCAGCAGCTCCCACAATCCCAAGGGGATCTCCCTGCAGGTCTTGCCTGCCCCTCCCCCGCAGGGGACGCCTGGGCGCCGCCCTCGCCTCCTCCCTGAGGGATCTTTGGCCCCGCTGCACCAAGAAGCGCGCTAGAGGGTGCTGGAGGGGCTCCTGGAGGCTTGCGCCAAGGCTCCCTGGGCTCAGCTGTTTTCTGTGGCGGGGGCTGCAGCGGGGGCGGCGGGGGCTGCAGCGGGGGAGGCGGGAGTTGCTGAAGCGGTGGCTGCGAAGGCGTCACGAGGCGGTGGCGGTGGCGGGTGAGGGAGCCCGGCCCTGGCAGGGCGAGCAGCATCTCACTGGGGCACCTCCCGCTCGCCCCGGGCCAGTCGCTTCTCTCCCCACCCCTCCCCCTCTCAACCATTGTTTATTTCTGTAAAGGCTTTTCCTAGTTTGTTTCAGGGCAAGAGAAAACTTCATGGGGAAGGGGGGAAGGGCAGGACCCGAAGAGAGACCTAGTGGACTCTGCCCTGAGCCCAGAGCTAGCCTCAGGGCTCAATCTCAAGAGCCTGAGATCACCCCCTGAGCCAGAACCCAGAGGTGGGCACTTCACTGAGGGTGCCGTCCAGGTGCTCCTCAGCTGTTGTTGACCCATTTCTGGAGAGGGGCGCCTGCCCTGCTCCGTTAGTTCCGCGACTGCCTTGGGCTCAGGTCATGACCCCGGACTGGCAGGATCTTCCCCTGCCTTGGGCTCCCAGCTCCTTGGGGAGTCGGCTTCTCCCACTGACCTTCTCCTCTCTCATGCTCTCTCTCACTCATTCTCTCTCCATGAAAGAAAGACACGCTTTCCAAAAAGTGTCTGGAGCCTTGTTGGATGGGCTTGAATGTGGTGGATCTCAGTGAGTTTTCTCATATCGCATGCGGACACCTTGAGGATAGCCATGTCTTTCTAAAAGGATCCCTTGTCGTTCTGCAATGGATTCTTTCTCTGTTCACGGATTGGGTGTCTTTCCAGTGTCTCTTCTCAAGACCTTGGAAAAGCAGCCTTAGAAGATTCCTTTGGGTACGGTCCTAGCCCTTTCCATCCTTTCTCTTTCCACAAAATCTATACTAGCCTCTGCATCCTCCTATGTAGAGTTTATTTTTCACTGACCTATCCAGGTGTTTTCTTTCAATAGAATTTCAGTCGTGCATTCTGAAGGTCATTGTTGAAAAGTTTTTTTTTTTTTTTTTTTTTTTTTTTTTTTTTTTTTTTTTTAAGATTTTATATATTTATCAGAGAGAGAGAGGGCGAGAGAGCAAGCACAGGCAGACAGAATGGCAGGCAGAGGCAGAGGGAGAAGCAGGCTCCCTGCCAAGCAAGGAGCCCGATGCGGGACTCGATCCCAGGACGCTGGGATCATGACCTGAGCCGAAGGCAGCCGCTCAACCAACTGAGCCACCCAGGCGTCCCTCATTGTTGAAAAGTTAAAGGTGAAGTCTATTAACTCGCTAGGCGTATTTTCTTTTTCCCGTCTATTCCTTCCTCCCTTTCTATCTATACACATAGATAGGACTACATATAGGAATACATACACACACACACGTGTGTCTGTCTTTGTGTGTGTGTGTGTGTGTGTGTGTGTTCATGCATATAAACTATCCCAGTCCTAAACCCCAGCACCTGGGAGCCTGACTTTATTTGGAAATAGGGTCCCTGGAGATGTCACTAGCTAGGATGAGGTCATATTTGAGTAGTCTGGGCCCCTAATTCAGGAGGACTTGTGTGCTTCTAAGAAGGGAGAGTGCGGATACACAGATATGCACTGAGGGAGAAGGCCCGGTGAAGAAGTCCAAAGCCAGAGCAAGACTTCAAGCTGGAAAAGGGGCCTGGAACAGATCCATCCACAATACCTACAAAAGGAGCATGTCCTACCAACATTTTAGCCTCTAGAAATGTGACACTGTCCACTTCTGTGGTTTCAGCCTCCAGGCTTCTGGTACCTTGTAGTAGCAAGCATAGAAAATTATCATATATATATATATATATATATATATATATATATATATATATTGTATATATATATATATGTATATATACATATATATTTATGTATATATATATATTATATATATACATATATATAATATATAGTAGCACCCATAGAAAACTATCATATATATATATATATAAAGTATATAAATAAATATATATATAACCATTATTTATAACCATGGTTATATATATTATAATGTATATATAGAATATACATTCTTTTACCTAAGAAAACATTTTTGTTCAGAATCTCAGTCCTCCTTCCTTTCCATAGAATGTGATTCTCATTCTTTTGGTGCCTCCTGAACAATTCGACCACGTCTACCATTTCCATTTGCATGAAAGTTATTCTTACCTAAAGTCGTCTGCCATTATTTAAAAACAGTTGGCATCTTTTGGCAGTTTCCAGTGTTTTTGGTTTGAGTATCTGTTTATAGGCTGATTCAGGTAACTTCATCCTACTCTTTCCTTCTGAGTTTGTTTCTTTCTGGGAAGGTATATTTTCTACTCTTTCAAAAGAAGGACCTAGAAAAGCGAAATGGTTCTTCTTTGTCAGTCTACATTCCCTTTCCCCATTTTCTGTGTACTTTCTGAGACCACAGATTTGGGGGCTGACAGCATGTATCAGCCTTTAAAAAAAAATTTTAATAACATTTAAATGAAGTTAAATTAAATATATTTAATTCAATTGAAACTTGAAAATACAAATGGAAATTTAGAATTAAAAATGTAAATTAAATACATTGGAAGGGGAGGTGAAACATGAGAGACTAAGGACTCTGGAAATCAACATGAGGGCTTTGAAGGGGCGAGGGGTGGGAGGTTGGGGGAACCAGGTGGTGGTTATTAGAGAGGGCCCAGATTGCATGGAGCACTGGGTTTGGGGTAAAAACCAGGAATACTGGTATGCTGAAATAAAAATTAAAAACGAAAGACAAAAATGAAAAAGAAACATAAATAAAAACATTTAAAGATAAAAACAGGGATTTTTCAAAAGGGATCTATGAGGGCTGTGAGTTGTGTAAACCTGGTGAATCACAGACCTGTACCCCTGGAGATACAAATCTACTCTATGTTTTTCTAAAACAATAATTGAAATAAAATAATAAACACATAAATGGAGATGGACAAAGGGAAGAAGCAAAGAAAATGCAAGACAATGGGCATCGTTTGAGGGGCTCAGTCCTTTCATGAAATGTCAATGGTTTCTCTACTCTAATGAAAAGATGAACTTGGTTAGATTGCATCAATACCCACATCCACACAGAGCGCTGTGCCGCTTCGACGAGGGACAGAATCAGCTCGCGAAGGCAGAAACAAAATTCGGTGGTATTGAAAAGCTAAAATTGAACGAGACTTCTACCAACCTAGACGGGGGCATCATAGTGAGTAGAAGAAGGGGCGGGGGAAACACTGAAGGTACAACAACTGGGTAAAAAACACAGAGTGAAATGTGTATAGAAAGATATTCTCAGAGAATGGACAAAGTATGAGAATCAGGAAGTAAATTCCTCCAAGTCATCAGATAGAAGTTAAAAATTCAGGAAAATTAAATGGACTCCTGGGACATACGAACAAAGCTTGAAAATCCTATTAATGAGAAGAGCGAAAGGAGGACTTCGTCTCTCCAAAGATTTTATACCATCTCTACCCAGCAAGGCTCCAATCAGAATACCATCCGAGATGACTGAGGGGAATTTAGGATCTCAATCCATGGGATGGCCAATAGGTTCATAGGTTACCTAGGTGAATAGAACACGTACAGAGATTGGATGAACGGTAGTGTACAGTTTCAATGGACCCCAAATGGATGGAGGGATTCAATGCAATCCAGTCTCTGATCTAGCAAGTGCCTGTGTCCGTGGATAAGCCAGTTCTCCTATTGCCCTGGACACGAAAAGGGCTCGTCATTCCCCGGCCAATCTGAGGAAAGAAGCGAGAGCAAGACTGAGGGAGAAAGAGCGTGAGAGGAGATTCTGATGGGATAGGATGTCTTACAAAAGGTCTCTTGAAATGACCCGAGGAAATAGACCAGCACGAAAGGGCAGACTTTGACCACGCGGTGCTAAACGACGTGAATATCCACGTGGAACAGAAGAGGTCCGAACGCTATTCCAGACTGATGGAGCCTACATACGAAAGAAGACATCAGAAGTTGTCTGGAAGATACAATAGGAAACCCTTCTGAGGATCCGGGGGAGGTGGCAGAGATGAGTGGAGCACACCACCGAAAACGGGAAGCCCAAGAACGGTGAAGCCAAGTTTCCAAACACAAAATCCTGCCCAGCAAAGGACAAGACGAAAAGTATGAAAGGTTGTATGGAGATACCACCTAAGGACCTGTATACAACTCGAGAGAGGATAACTAGGAATCAAGAAGGATAGGTAGGTACCTTC
The DNA here is from genome assembly GCF_964662115.1 of Mustela nivalis. NCBI lineage: Eukaryota > Metazoa > Chordata > Mammalia > Carnivora > Mustelidae > Mustela > Mustela nivalis. Next base: position 138,234,269 of record NC_139025.1, read on the forward strand.
AAAACTATGAAAATCCTTGCACAGAAATATGCCAAGGGGAAAATCATCAGCCAAGAAACCCATGAAAAGATGCCTAAAATGCTCAGTGATCACAAAAGGGCCAAGGAAAACACAACCTCTGCGTTAGTGTTATCCCAGTGGAGGAAGACCTCAAAGCCTGTTGCCTAATGCAACGGACTGAATCGTGTAAAACGGACTTAATCAAAGAGTGGGGCACCTGGGTGGCTGCTTTCTGCTGGGGTCCTGATGCCAGGGTCTTGGGATCTAGCCCTGCCTGGGGCTCTCTGCTCCCCAGGAAGCCTGCTTCTCTCTCTCCCACTTGCACTTCTAGTACTCCCTCTCCAATTGGGCTCCCTCTCTCACTGTCTCTGTATTTCTGTGCAATGCGTCTATCAAACAAGCAATTCCTTCCATTCAAGAAGTAAAAATCAAATGTTGACGCATGGGGTCCTAATGAACGACAAGAATCAGGAGGGTTGCTTGATGATTTCTGGCAAGATTTTACTTCCTTCCTTGCACAGACGGAGAGGAGAAGGAGGGAGAGAGACAGGCCGCGAGAGAGGGCCAAACAGGCTCCCTGCTCAGGAAAGAGCCAGATGCAGGACAGGGTCCTCAGGCTGGTGCATCGCCAAGTGCAGCGTGAAGCCCTGCAGCAGCTCCCACAATCCCAAGGGGATCTCCCTGCAGGTCTTGCCTGCCCCTCCCCCGCAGGGGACGCCTGGGCGCCGCCCTCGCCTCCTCCCTGAGGGATCTTTGGCCCCGCTGCACCAAGAAGCGCGCTAGAGGGTGCTGGAGGGGCTCCTGGAGGCTTGCGCCAAGGCTCCCTGGGCTCAGCTGTTTTCTGTGGCGGGGGCTGCAGCGGGGGCGGCGGGGGCTGCAGCGGGGGAGGCGGGAGTTGCTGAAGCGGTGGCTGCGAAGGCGTCACGAGGCGGTGGCAGTGGCGGGTGAGGGAGCCCGGCCCTGGCAGGGCGAGCAGCATCTCACTGGGGCACCTCCCGCTCGCCCCGGGCCAGTCGCTTCTCTCCCCACCCCTCCCCCTCTCAACCATTGTTTATTTCTGTAAAGGCTTTTCCTAGTTTGTTTCAGGGCAAGAGAAAACTTCATGGGGAAGGGGGGAAGGGCAGGACCCGAAGAGAGACCTAGTGGACTCTGCCCTGAGCCCAGAGCTAGCCTCAGGGCTCAATCTCAAGAGCCTGAGATCACCCCCTGAGCCAGAACCCAGAGGTGGGCACTTCACTGAGGGTGCCGTCCAGGTGCTCCTCAGCTGTTGTTGACCCATTTCTGGAGAGGGGCGCCTGCCCTGCTCCGTTAGTTCCGCGACTGCCTTGGGCTCAGGTCATGACCCCGGACTGGCAGGATCTTCTCCTGCCTTGGGCTCCCAGCTCCTTGGGGAGTCGGCTTCTCCCACTGACCTTCTCCTCTCTCATGCTCTCTCTCACTCATTCTCTCTCCATGAAAGAAAGACACGCTTTCCAAAAAGTGTCTGGAGCCTTGTTGGATGGGCTTGAATGTGGTGGATCTCAGTGAGTTTTCTCATATCGCATGCGGACACCTTGAGGATAGCCATGTCTTTCTAAAAGGATCCCTTGTGGTTCTGCAATGGTTTCTTTCTCTGTTCACGGATTGGGTGTCTTTCCAGTGTCTCTTCTCAAGACCTTGGAAAAGCAGCCTTAGAAGATTCCTTTGGGTACGGTCCTAGCCCTTTCCATCCTTTCTCTTTCCACAAAATCTATACTAGCCTCTGCATCCTCCTATGTAGAGTTTAATTTTCACTGACCTATCCAGGTCTTTTCTTTCAATAGAATTTCAGTCGTGCATTCTGAAGGTCATTGTTGAAAAGTTAAAGGTGAAGTCTATTAACTCGCTAGGCGTATTTTCTTTTTCCCGTGTATTCCTTCCTCCCTTTCTATCTATACACATAGATAGGACTACATATAGGAATACATACACACACACACGTGTGTCTGTCTTTGTGTGTGTGTGTGTGTGTGTGTGTGTGTGTGTGTGTTCATGCATATAAACTATCCCAGTCCTAAACCCCAGCACCTGGGAGCCTGACTTTATTTGGAAATAGGGTCCCTGGAGATGTCACTAGCTAGGATGAGGTCATATTTGAGTAGTCTGGGCCCCTAATTCAGGAGGACTTGTGTGCTTCTAAGAAGGGAGAGTGCGGATACACAGATATGCACTGAGGGAGAAGGCCCGGTGAAGAAGTCCAAAGCCAGAGCAAGACTTCAAGCTGGAAAAGGGGCCTGGAACAGATCCATCCACAATACCTACAAAAGGAGCATGTCCTACCAACATTTTAGCCTCTAGAAATGTGACACTGTCCACTTCTGTGGTTTCAGCCTCCAGGCTTCTGGTACCTTGTAGTAGCAAGCATAGAAAATTATCATATATATATATATATATATATATATATATATATATATATATTGTATATATATATATATATGTATATATACATATATATTTATGTATATATATATATTATATATATACATATATATAATATATAGTAGCACCCATAGAAAACTATCATATATATATATATATAAAGTATATAAATAAATATATATATAACCATTATTTATAACCATGGTTATATATATTATAATGTATATATAGAATATACATTCTTTTACCTAAGAAAACATTTTTGTTCAGAATCTCAGTCCTCCTTCCTTTCCATAGAATGTGATTCTCATTCTTTTGGTGCCTCCTGAACAATTCGAGCACGTCTACCATTTCCATTTGCATGAAAGTTATTCTTACCTTAAGTCGTCTGCCATTATTTAAAAACAGTTGGCATCTTTTGGCAGTTTCCAGTGTTTTTGGTTTGAGTATCTGTTTATAGGCTGATTCAGGTAACTTCATCCTACTCTTTCCTTCTGAGTTTGTTTCTTTCTGGGAAGGTATATTTTCTACTCTTTCAAAAGAAGGACCTAGAAAAGCGAAATGGTTCTTCTTTGTCAGTCTACATTCCCTTTCCCCATTTTCTGTGTACTTTCTGAGACCACAGATTTGGGGGCTGACAGCATGTATCAGCCTTTAAAAAAAAATTTTAATAACATTTAAATGAAGTTAAATTAAATATATTTAATTCAATTGAAACTTGAAAATACAAATGGAAATTTAGAATTAAAAATGTAAATTAAATACATTGGAAGGGGAGGTGAAACATGAGAGACTAAGGACTCTGGAAATCAACATGAGGGCTTTGAAGGGGCGAGGGGTGGGAGGTTGGGGGAACCAGGTGGTGGTTATTAGAGAGGGCCCAGATTGCATGGAGCACTGGGTTTGGGGTAAAAACCAGGAATACTGGTATGCTGAAATAAAAATTAAAACCGAAAGACAAAAATGAAAAAGAAACATAAATAAAAACATTTAAAGATAAAAACAGGGATTTTTCAAAAGGGATCTATGAGGGCTGTGAGTTGTGTAAACCTGGTGAATCACAGACCTGTACCCCTGGAGATACAAATCTACTCTATGTTTTTCTAAAACAATAATTGAAATAAAATAATAAACACATAAATGGAGATGGACAAAGGGAAGAAGCAAAGAAAATGCAAGACAATGGGCATCGTTTGAGGGGCTCAGTCCTTTCATGAAATGTCAATGGTTTCTCTACTCTAATGAAAAGATGAACTTGGTTAGATTGCATCAATACCCACATCCACACAGAGCGCTGTGCCGCTTCGACGAGGGACAGAATCAGCTCGCGAAGGCAGAAACAAAATTCGGTGGTATTGAAAAGCTAAAATGGAACGAGACTTCTACCAACCTAGACGGGGGCATCATAGTGAGTAGAAGAAGGGGCGGGGGAAACACTGAAGGTACAACAACTGGGTAAAAAACACAGAGTGAAATGTGTATAGAAAGATATTCTCAGAGAATGGACAAAGTATGAGAATCAGGAAGTAAATTCCTCCAAGTCATCAGATAGAAGTTAAAAATTCAGGAAAATTAAATGGACTCCTGGGACATACGAACAAAGCTTGAAAATCCTATTAATGAGAAGAGCGAAAGGAGGACTTCGTCTCTCCAAAGATTTTATACCATCTCTACCCAGCAAGGCTCCAATCAGAATACCATCCGAGATGACTGAGGGGAATTTAGGATCTCAATCCATGGGATGGCCAATAGGTTCATAGGTTACCTAGGTGAATAGAACACGTACAGAGATTGGATGAACGGTAGTGTACAGTTTCAATGGCCCAACTGGATGGAGGGATTCAATGCAATCCAGTCTCTGATCTAGCAAGTGCCTGTGTCCGTGGATAAGCCAGTTCTCCTATTGCCCTGGACACGAAAAGGGCTCGTCATTCCCCGGCCAATCTGAGGAAAGAAGCGAGAGCAAGACTGAGGGAGAAAGAGCGTGAGAGGAGATTCTGATGGGATAGGATGTCTTACAAAAGGTCTCTTGAAATGACCCGAGGAAATAGACCAGCACGAAAGGGCAGACTTTGACCACGCGGTGCTAAACGACGTGAATATCCACGTGGAACAGAAGAGGTCCGAACGCTATTCCAGACTGATGGAGCCTACATACGAAAGAAGACATCAGAAGTTGTCTGGAAGATACAATAGGAAACCCTTCTGAGGATCCGGGGGAGGTGGCAGAGATGAGTGGAGCACACCACCAAAAACGGGAAGCCCAAGAACGGTGAAGCCAAGTTTCCAAACACAAAATCCTGCCCAGCAAAGGACAAGACGAAAATTATGAAAGGTTGTATGGAGATACCACCTAAGGACCTGTATACAACTCGAGAGAGGATAACTAGGAATCAAGAAGGATAGGTAGGTACCTTCAAAACTATGAAAATCCTTGCACAGAAATATGCCAAGGGGAAAATCATCAGCCAAGAAACCCATGAAAAGATGCCTAAAATGCTCAGTGATCACAAAAGGGCCAAGGAAAACACAACCTCTGCGTTAGTGTTATCCCAGTGGAGGAAGACCTCAAAGCCTGTTGCCTAATGCAACGGACTGAATCGTGTAAAACGGACTTAATCAAAGAGTGGGGCACCTGGGTGGCTGCTTTCTGCTGGGGTCCTGATGCCAGGGTCTTGGGATCTAGCCCTGCCTGGGGCTCTCTGCTCCCCAGGAAGCCTGCTTCTCTCTCTCCCACTTGCACTTCTAGTACTCCCTCTCCAATTGGGCTCCCTCTCTCACTGTCTCTGTATTTCTGTGCAATGCGTCTATCAAACAAGCAATTCCTTCCATTCAAGAAGTAAAAATCAAATGTTGACGCATGGGGTCCTAATGAACGACAAGAATCAGGAGGGTTGCTTGATGATTTCTGGCAAGATTTTACTTCCTTCCTTGCACAGACGGAGAGGAGAAGGAGGGAGAGAGACAGGCCGCGAGAGAGGGCCAAACAGGCTCCCTGCTCAGGAAAGAGCCAGATGCAGGACAGGGTCCTCAGGCTGGTGCATCGCCAAGTGCAGCATGAAGCCCTGCAGCAGCTCCCACAATCCCAAGGGGATCTCCCTGCAGGTCTTGCCTGCCCCTCCCCCGCAGGGGACGCCTGGGCGCCGCCCTCCCCTCCTCCCTGAGGGATCTTTGGCCCCGCTGCACCAAGAAGCGCGCTAGAGGGTGCTGGAGGGGCTCCTGGAGGCTTGCGCCAAGGCTCCCTGGGCTCAGCTGTTTTCTGTGGCGGGGGCTGCAGCGGGGGCGGCGGGGGCTGCAGCGGGGGAGGCGGGAGTTGCTGAAGCGGTGGCTGCGAAGGCGTCACGAGGCGGTGGCAGTGGCGGGTGAGGGAGCCCGGCCCTGGCAGGGCGAGCAGCATCTCACTGGGGCACCTCCCGCTCGCCCCAGGCCAGTCGCTTCTATCCCCACCCCTCCCCCTCTCAACCATTGTTTATTTCTGTAAAGGCTTTTCCTAGTTTGTTTCAGGGCAAGAGAAAACTTCATGGGGAAGGGGGGAAGGGCAGGACCCGAAGAGAGACCTAGTGGACTCTGCCCTGAGCCCAGAGCTAGCCTCAGGGCTCAATCTCAAGAGCCTGAGATCACCCCCTGAGCCAGAACCCAGAGGTGGGCACTTCACTGAGGGTGCCGTCCAGGTGCTCCTCAGCTGTTGTTGACCCATTTCTGGAGAGGGGCGCCTGCCCTGCTCCGTTAGTTCCGCGACTGCCTTGGGCTCAGGTCATGACCCCGGACTGGCAGGATCTTCTCCTGCCTTGGGCTCCCAGCTCCTTGGGGAGTCGGCTTCTCCCACTGACCTTCTCCTCTCTCATGCTCTCTCTCACTCATTCTCTCTCCATGAAAGAAAGACACGCTTTCCAAAAAGTGTCTGGAGCCTTGTTGGATGGGCTTGAATGTGGTGGATCTCAGTGAGTTTTCTCATATCGCATGCGGACACCTTGAGGATAGCCATGTCTTTCTAAAAGGATCCCTTGTGGTTCTGCAATGGTTTCTTTCTCTGTTCACGGATTGGGTGTCTTTCCAGTGTCTCTTCTCAAGACCTTGGAAAAGCAGCCTTAGAAGATTCCTTTGGGTACGGTCCTAGCCCTTTCCATCCTTTCTCTTTCCACAAAATCTATACTAGCCTCTGCATCCTCCTATGTAGAGTTTATTTTTCACTGACCTATCCAGGTCTTTTCTTTCAATAGAATTTCAGTCGTGCATTCTGAAGGTCATTGTTGAAAAGTTAAAGGTGAAGTCTATTAACTCGCTAGGCGTATTTTCTTTTTCCCGTCTATTCCTTCCTCCCTTTCTATCTATACACATAGATAGGACTACATATAGGAATACATACACACACACACGTGTGTCTGTCTTTGTGTGTGTGTGTGTGTGTGTGTGTGTGTGTGTGTGTTCATGCATATAAACTATCCCAGTCCTAAACCCCAGCACCTGGGAGCCTGACTTTATTTGGAAATAGGGTCCCTGGAGATGTCACTAGCTAGGATGAGGTCATATTTGAGTAGTCTGGGCCCCTAATTCAGGAGGACTTGTGTGCTTCTAAGAAGGGAGAGTGCGGATACACAGATATGCACTGAGGGAGAAGGCCCGGTGAAGAAGTCCAAAGCCAGAGCAAGACTTCAAGCTGGAAAAGGGGCCTGGAACAGATCCATCCACAATACCTACAAAAGGAGCATGTCCTACCAACATTTTAGCCTCTAGAAATGTGACACTGTCCACTTCTGTGGTTTCAGCCTCCAGGCTTCTGGTATCTTGTAGTAGCAAGCATAGAAAATTATCATATATATATATATATATATATATATATACATATATATATATATATATTGTATATATATGTATATATACATATATATTTATGTATATATATACATTATATATATACATATATATAATATATAGTAGCACCCATAGAAAACTATCATATATATATATATATATAAAGTATATAAATAAATATATATATAACCATTATTTATAACCATGGTTATATATATTATAATGTATATATAGAATATACATTCTTTTACCTAAGAAAACATTTTTGTTCAGAATCTCAGTCCTCCTTCCTTTCCATAGAATGTGATTCTCATTCTTTTGGTGCCTCCTGAACAATTCGAGCACGTCTACCATTTCCATTTGCATGAAAGTTATTCTTACCTTAAGTCGTCTGCCATTATTTAAAAACAGTTGGCATCTTTTGGCAGTTTCCAGTGTTTTTGGTTTGAGTATCTGTTTATAGGCTGATTCAGGTAACTTCATCCTACTCTTTCCTTCTGAGTTTGTTTCTTTCTGGGAAGGTATATTTTCTACTCTTTCAAAAGAAGGACCTAGAAAAGCGAAATGGTTCTTCTTTGTCAGTCTACATTCCCTTTCCCCATTTTCTGTGTACTTTCTGAGACCACAGATTTGGGGGCTGACAGCATGTATCAGCCTTTAAAAAAAAATTTTAATAACATTTAAATGAAGTTAAATTAAATATATTTAATTCAATTGAAACTTGAAAATACAAATGGAAATTTAGAATTAAAAATGTAAATTAAATACATTGGAAGGGGAGGTGAAACATGAGAGACTAAGGACTCTGGAAATCAACATGAGGGCTTTGAAGGGGCGAGGGGTGGGAGGTTGGGGGAACCAGGTGGTGGTTATTAGAGAGGGCCCAGATTGCATGGAGCACTGGGTTTGGGGTAAAAACCAGGAATACTGGTATGCTGAAATAAAAATTAAAACCGAAAGACAAAAATGAAAAAGAAACATAAATAAAAACATTTAAAGATAAAAACAGGGATTTTTCAAAAGGGATCTATGAGGGCTGTGAGTTGTGTAAACCTGGTGAATCACAGACCTGTACCCCTGGAGATACAAATCTACTCTATGTTTTTCTAAAACAATAATTGAAATAAAATAATAAACACATAAATGGAGATGGACAAAGGGAAGAAGCAAAGAAAATGCAAGACAATGGGCATCGTTTGAGGGGCTCAGTCCTTTCATGAAATGTCAATGGTTTCTCTACTCTAATGAAAAGATGAACTTGGTTAGATTGCATCAATACCCACATCCACACAGAGCGCTGTGCCGCTTCGACGAGGGACAGAATCAGCTCGCGAAGGCAGAAACAAAATTCGGTGGTATTGAAAAGCTAAAATGGAACGAGACTTCTACCAACCTAGACGGGGGCATCATAGTGAGTAGAAGAAGGGGCGGGGGAAACACTGAAGGTACAACAACTGGGTAAAAAACACAGAGTGAAATGTGTATAGAAAGATATTCTCAGAGAATGGACAAAGTATGAGAATCAGGAAGTAAATTCCTCCAAGTCATCAGATAGAAGTTAAAAATTCAGGAAAATTAAATGGACTCCTGGGACATACGAACAAAGCTTGAAAATCCTATTAATGAGAAGAGCGAAAGGAGGACTTCGTCTCTCCAAAGATTTTATACCATCTCTACCCAGCAAGGCTCCAATCAGAATACCATCCGAGATGACTGAGGGGAATTTAGGATCTCAATCCATGGGATGGCCAATAGGTTCATAGGTTACCTAGGTGAATAGAACACGTACAGAGATTGGATGAACGGTAGTGTACAGTTTCAATGGACCCCAACTGGATGGAGGGATTCAATGCAATCCAGTCTCTGATCTAGCAAGTGCCTGTGTCCGTGGATAAGCCAGTTCTCCTATTGCCCTGGACACGAAAAGGGCTCGTCATTCCCCGGCCAATCTGAGGAAAGAAGCGAGAGCAAGACTGAGGGAGAAAGAGCGTGAGAGGAGATTCTGATGGGATAGGATGTCTTACAAAAGGTCTCTTGAAATGACCCGAGGAAATAGACCAGCACGAAAGGGCAGACTTTGACCACGCGGTGCTAAACGACGTGAATATCCACGTGGAACAGAAGAGGTCCGAACGCTATTCCAGACTGATGGAGCCTACATACGAAAGAAGACATCAGAAGTTGTCTGGAAGATACAATAGGAAACCCTTCTGAGGATCCGGGGGAGGTGGCAGAGATGAGTGGAGCACACCACCGAAAACGGGAAGCCCAAGAACGGTGAAGCCAAGTTTCCAAACACAAAATCCTGCCCAGCAAAGGACAAGACGAAAAGTATGAAAGGTTGTATGGAGATACCACCTAAGGACCTGTATACAACTCGAGAGAGGATAACTAGGAATCAAGAAGGATAGGTAGGTACCTTCAAAACTATGAAAATCCTTGCACAGAAATATGCCAAGGGGAAAATCATCAGCCAAGAAACCCATGAAAAGATGCCTAAAATGCTCAGTGATCACAAAAGGGCCAAGGAAAACACAACCTCTGCGTTAGTGTTATCCCAGTGGAGGAGGACCTCAAAGCCTGTTGCCTAATGCAACGGACTGAATCGTGTAAAACGGACTTAATCAAAGAGTGGGGCACCTGGGTGGCTGCTTTCTGCTGGGGTCCTGATGCCAGGGTCTTGGGATCTAGCCCTGCCTGGGGCTCTCTGCTCCCCAGGAAGCCTGCTTCTCTCTCTCCCACTTGCACTTCTAGTACTCCCTCTCCAATTGGGCTCCCTCTCTCACTGTCTCTGTCTTTCTGTGCAATGCGTCTATCAAACAAGCAATTCCTTCCATTCAAGAAGTAAAAATCAAATGTTGACGCATGGGGTCCTAATGAACGACAAGAATCAGGAGGGTTGCTTGATGATTTCTGGCAAGATTTTCTTCCTTCCTTGGACAGACGGAGAGGAGAAGGAGGGAGAGAGACAGGCCGCGAGAGAGGGCCAAACAGGCTCCCTGCTCAGGAAAGAGCCAGATGCAGGACAGGGTCCTCAGGCTGGTGCATGGCCAAGTGCAGAGTGAAGCCCTGCAGCAGCTCCCACAATCCCAAGGGGATCTCCCTGCAGGTCTTGCCTGCCCCTCCCCCGCAGGGGACGCCTGGGCGCCGCCCTCGCCTCCTCCCTGAGGGATCTTTGGCCCCGCTGCACCAAGAAGCGCGCTAGAGGGTGCTGGAGGGGCTCCTGGAGGCTTGCGCCAAGGCTCCCTGGGCTCAGCTGTTTTCTGTGGCGGGGGCTGCAGCGGGGGCGGCGGGGGCTGCAGCGGGGGAGGCGGGAGTTGCTGAAGCGGTGGCTGCGAAGGCTTCAGGAGGCGGTGGCGGTGGCGGGTGAGGGAGCCCGGCCCTGGCAGGGCGAGCAGCATCTCACTGGGGCACCTCCCGCTCGCCCCGGGCCAGTTGCTTCTCTCCCCACCCCTCCCTCTCTCAACCATTGTTTATTTCTGTAAAGGCTTTTCCTAGTTTGTTTCAGGGCAAGAGAAAACTTCATGGGGAAGGGGGGAAGGGCAGGACCCGAAGAGAGACCTAGTGGACTCTGCCCTGAGCCCAGAGCTAGCCTCAGGGCTCAATCTCAAGAGCCTGAGATCACCCCCTGAGCCAGAACCCAGAGGTGGGCACTTCACTGAGGGTGCCGTCCAGGTGCTCCTCAGCTGTTGTTGACCCATTTCTGGAGAGGGTTGCCTGCCCTGCTCCGTTAGTTCCGCGACTGCCTTGGGCTCAGGTCATGACCCCGGACTGGCAGGATCTTCTCCTGCCTTGGGCTCCCAGCTCCTTGGGGAGTCGGCTTCTCCCACTGACCTTCTCCTCTCTCATGCTCTCTCTCACTCATTCTCTCTCCATGAAAGAAAGACACGCTTTCCAAAAAGTGTCTGGAGCCTTGTTGGATGGGCTTGAATGTGGTGGATCTCAGTGAGTTTTCTCATATCGCATGCGGACACCTTGAGGATAGCCATGTCTTTCTAAAAGGATCCCTTGTGGTTCTGCAATGGTTTCTTTCTCTGTTCACGGATTGGGTGTCTTTCCAGTGTCTCTTCTCAAGACCTTGGAAAAGCAGCCTTAGAAGATTCCTTTGGGTACGGTCCTAGCCCTTTCCATCCTTTCTCTTTCCACAAAATCTATACTAGCCTCTGCATCCTCCTATGTAGAGTTTATTTTTCACTGACCTATCCAGGTCTTTTCTTTCAATAGAATTTCAGTCGTGCATTCTGAAGGTCATTGTTGAAAAGTTAAAGGTGAAGTCTATTAACTCGCTAGGCGTATTTTCTTTTTCCCGTCTATTCCTTCCTCCCTTTCTATCTATACACATAGATAGGACTACATATAGGAATACATACACACACACACGTGTGTCTGTCTTTGTGTGTGTGTGTGTGTGTGTGTGTGTGTGTGTGTGTGTGTGTTCATGCATATAAACTATCCCAGTCCTAAACCCCAGCACCTGGGAGCCTGACTTTATTTGGAAATAGGGTCCCTGGAGATGTCACTAGCTAGGATGAGGTCATATTTGAGTAGTCTGGGCCCCTAATTCAGGAGGACTTGTGTGCTTCTAAGAAGGGAGAGTGCGGATACACAGATATGCACTGAGGGAGAAGGCCCGGTGAAGAAGTCCAAAGCCAGAGCAAGACTTCAAGCTGGAAAAGGGGCCTGGAACAGATCCATCCACAATACCTACAAAAGGAGCATGTCCTACCAACATTTTAGCCTCTAGAAATGTGACACTGTCCACTTCTGTGGTTTCAGCCTCCAGGCTTCTGGTACCTTGTAGTAGCAAGCATAGAAAATTATCATATATATATATATATATATATATATATATATATATATATATGTATATATACATATATATTTATGTATATATATACATTATATATATACATATATATAATATATAGTAGCACCCATAGAAAACTATCATATATATATATATATATAAAGTATATAAATAAATATATATATAACCATTATTTATAACCATGGTTATATATATTATAATGTATATATAGAATATACATTCTTTTACCTAAGAAAACATTTTTGTTCAGAATCTCAGTCCTCCTTCCTTTCCATAGAATGTGATTCTCATTCTTTTGGTGCCTCCTGAACAATTCGACCACGTCTACCATTTCCATTTGCATGAAAGTTATTCTTACCTAAAGTCGTCTGCCATTATTTAAAAACAGTTGGCATCTTTTGGCAGTTTCCAGTGTTTTTGGTTTGAGTATCTGTTTATAGGCTGATTCAGGTAACTTCATCCTACTCTTTCCTTCTGAGTTTGTTTCTTTCTGGGAAGGTATATTTTCTACTCTTTCAAAAGAAGGACCTAGAAAAGCGAAATGGTTCTTCTTTGTCAGTCTACATTCCCTTTCCCCATTTTCTGTGTACTTTCTGAGACCACAGATTTGGGGGCTGACAGCATGTATCAGCCTTTAAAAAAAAATTTTAATAACATTTAAATGAAGTTAAATTAAATATATTTAATTCAATTGAAACTTGAAAATACAAATGGAAATTTAGAATTAAAAATGTAAATTAAATACATTGGAAGGGGAGGTGAAACATGAGAGACTAAGGACTCTGGAAATCAACATGAGGGCTTTGAAGGGGCGAGGGGTGGGAGGTTGGGGGAACCAGGTGGTGGTTATTAGAGAGGGCCCAGATTGCATGGAGCACTGGGTTTGGGGTAAAAACCAGGAATACTGGTATGCTGAAATAAAAATTAAAAACGAAAGACAAAAATGAAAAAGAAACATAAATAAAAACATTTAAAGAAAAAAACAGGGATTTTTCAAAAGGGATCTATGAGGGCTGTGAGTTGTGTAAACCTGGTGAATCACAGACCTGTACCCCTGGAGATACAAATCTACTCTATGTTTTTCTAAAACAATAATTGAAATAAAATAATAAACACATAAATGGAGATGGACAAAGGGATGAAGCAAAGAAAATGCAAGACAATGGGCATCGTTTGAGGGGCTCAGTCCTTTCATGAAATGTCAATGGTTTCTCTACTCTAATGAAAAGATGAACTTGGTTAGATTGCATCAATACCCACATCCACACAGAGCGCTGTGCCGCTTCGACGAGGGACAGAATCAGCTCGCGAAGGCAGAAACAAAATTCGGTGGTATTGAAAAGCTAAAATGGAACGAGACTTCTACCAACCTAGACGGGGGCATCATAGTGAGTAGAAGAAGGGGCGGGGGAAACACTGAAGGTACAACAACTGGGTAAAAAACACAGAGTGAAATGTGTATAGAAAGATATTCTCAGAGAATGGACAAAGTATGAGAATCAGGAAGTAAATTCCTCCAAGTCATCAGATAGAAGTTAAAAATTCAGGAAAATTAAATGGACTCCTGGGACATACGAACAAAGCTTGAAAATCCTATTAATGAGAAGAGCGAAAGGAGGACTTCGTCTCTCCAAAGATTTTATACCATCTCTACCCAGCAAGGCTCCAATCAGAATACCATCCGAGATGACTGAGGGGAATTTAGGATCTCAATCCATGGCATGGCCAATAGGTTCATAGGTTACCTAGGTGAATAGAACACGTACAGAGATTGGATGAACGGTAGTGTACAGTTTCAATGGACCCCAACTGGATGGAGGGATTCAATGCAATCCAGTCTCTGATCTAGCAAGTGCCTGTGTCCGTGGATAAGCCAGTTCTCCTATTGCCCTGGACACGAAAAGGGCTCGTCATTCCCCGGCCAATCTGAGGAAAGAAGCGAGAGCAAGACTGAGGGAGAAAGAGCGTGAGAGGAGATTCTGATGGGATAGGATGTCTTACAAAAGGTCTCTTGAAATGACCCGAGGAAATAGACCAGCACGAAAGGGCAGACTTTGACCACGCGGTGCTAAACGACGTGAATATCCACGTGGACCAGAAGAGGTCCGAACGCTATTCCAGACTGATGGAGCCTACATAGGAAAGAAGACATCAGAAGTTGTCTGGAAGATACAATAGGAAACCCTTCTGAGGATCCGGGGGAGGTGGCAGAGATGAGTGGAGCACACCACCGAAAACGGGAAGCCCAAGAACGGTGAAGCCAAGTTTCCAAACACAAAATCCTGCCCAGCAAAGGACAAGACGAAAAGTATGAAAGGTTGTATGGAGATACCACCTAAGGACCTGTATACAACTCGAGAGAGGATAACTAGGAATCAAGAAGGATAGGTAGGTACCTTCAAAACTATGAAAATCCTTGCACAGAAATATGCCAAGGGGAAAATCATCAGCCAAGAAACCCATGAAAAGATGCCTAAAATGCTCAGTGATCACAAAAGGGCCAAGGAAAACACAACCTCTGCGTTAGTGTTATCCCAGTGGAGGAGGACCTCAAAGCCTGTTGCCTAATGCAACGGACTGAATCGTGTAAAACGGACTTAATCAAAGAGTGGGGCACCTGGGTGGCTGCTTTCTGCTGGGGTCCTGATGCCAGGGTCTTGGGATCTAGCCCTGCCTGGGGCTCTCTGCTCCCCAGGAAGCCTGCTTCTCTCTCTCCCACTTGCACTTCTAGTACTCCCTCTCCAATTGGGCTCCCTCTCTCACTGTCTCTGTCTTTCTGTGCAATGCGTCTATCAAACAAGCAATTCCTTCCATTCAAGAAGTAAAAATCAAATGTTGACGCATGGGGTCCTAATGAACGACAAGAATCAGGAGGGTTGCTTGATGATTTCTGGCAAGATTTTCTTCCTTCCTTGGACAGACGGAGAGGAGAAGGAGGGAGAGAGACAGGCCGCGAGAGAGGGCCAAACAGGCTCCCTGCTCAGGAAAGAGCCAGATGCAGGACAGGGTCCTCAGGCTGGTGCATCGCCAAGTGCAGCGTGAAGCCCTGCAGCAGCTCCCACAATCCCAAGGGGATCTCCCTGCAGGTCTTGCCTGCCCCTCCCCCGCAGGGGACGCCTGGGCGCCGCCCTCGCCTCCTCCCTGAGGGATCTTTGGCCCCGCTGCACCAAGAAGGGCGCTAGAGGGTGCTGGAGGGGCTCCTGGAGGCTTGCGCCAAGGCTCCCTGGGCTCAGCTGTTTTCTGTGGCGGGGGCTGCAGCGGGGGCGGCGGGGGCTGCAGCGGGGGAGGCGGGAGTTGCTGAAGCGGTGGCTGCGAAGGCGTCACGAGGCGGTGGCGGTGGCGGGTGAGGGAGCCCGGCCCTGGCAGGGCAAGCAGCATCTCACTGGGGCACCTCCCGCTCGCCCCGGGCCAGTCGCTTCTCTCCCCACCCCTCCCCCTCTCAACCATTGTTTATTTCTGTAAAGGCTTTTCCTAGTTTGTTTCAGGGCAAGAGAAAACTTCATGGGGAAGGGGGGAAGGGCAGGACCCGAAGAGAGACCTAGTGGACTCTGCCCTGAGCCCAGAGCTAGCCTCAGGGCTCAATCTCAAGAGCCTGAGATCACCCCCTGAGCCAGAACCCAGAGGTGGGCACTTCACTGAGGGTGCCGTCCAGGTGCTCCTCAGCTGTTGTTGACCCATTTCTGGAGAGGGGCGCCTGCCCTGCTCCATTAGTTCCGCGACTGCCTTGGGCTCAGGTCATGACCCCAGACTGGCAGGATCTTGGCCCGCCTTGGGCTCCCAGCTCCTTGGGGAGTCGGCTTCTCCCACTGACCTTCTCCTCTCTCATGCTCTCTCTCACTCATTCTCTCTCCATGAAAGAAAGACACGCTTTCCAAAAAGTGTCTGGAGCCTTGTTGGATGGGCTTGAATGTGGTGGATCTCAGTGAGTTTTCTCATATCGCATGCGGACACCTTGAGGATAGCCATGTCTTTCTAAAAGGATCCCTTGTGGTTCTGCAATGGTTTCTTTCTCTGTTCACGGATTGGGTGTCTTTCCAGTGTCTCTTCTCAAGACCTTGGAAAAGCAGCCTTAGAAGATTCCTTTGGGTACGGTCCTAGCCCTTTCCATCCTTTCTCTTTCCACAAAATCTATACTAGCCTCTGCATCTTCCTATGTAGAGTTTATTTTTCACTGACCTATCCAGGTGTTTTCTTTCAATAGAATTTCAGTCGTGCATTCTGAAGGTCATTGTTGAAAAGTTAAAGGTGAAGTCTATTAACTCGCTAGGCGTATTTTCTTTTTCCCGTCTATTCCTTCCTCCCTTTCTATCTATACACATAGATAGGACTACATATAGGAATACATACACACACACACGTGTGTCTGTCTTTGTGTGTGTGTGTGTGTGTGTGTGTTCATGCATATAAACTATCCCAGTCCTAAACCCCAGCACCTGGGAGCCTGACTTTATTTGGAAATAGGGTCCCTGGAGATGTCACTAGCTAGGATGAGGTCATATTTGAGTAGTCTGGGCCCCTAATTCAGGAGGACTTGTGTGCTTCTAAGAAGGGAGAGTGCGGATACACAGATATGCACTGAGGGAGAAGGCCCGGTGAAGAAGTCCAAAGCCAGAGGAAGACTTCAAGCTGGAAAAGGGGCCTGGAACAGATCCATCCACAATACCTACAAAAGGAGCATGTCCTACCAACATTTTAGCCTCTAGAAATGTGACACTGTCCACTTCTGTGGTTTCAGCCTCCAGGCTTCTGGTATCTTGTAGTAGCAAGCATAGAAAATTATCATATATATATATATATATATATATATATATATATAGTATATATATATATGTATATATACATATATATTTATGTATATATATACATTATATATATACATATATATAATATATAGTAGCACCCATAGAAAACTATCATATATATATATATATATAAAGTATATAAATAAATATATATATAACCATTATTTATAACCATGGTTATATATATTATAATGTATATATAGAATATACATTCTTTTACCTAAGAAAACATTTTTGTTCAGAATCTCAGTCCTCCTTCCTTTCCATAGAATGTGATTCTCATTCTTTTGGTGCCTCCTGAACAATTCGACCACGTCTACCATTTCCATTTGCATGAAAGTTATTCTTACCTAAAGTCGTCTGCCATTATTTAAAAACAGTTGGCATCTTTTGGCAGTTTCCAGTGTTTTTGGTTTGAGTATCTGTTTATAGGCTGATTCAGGTAACTTCATCCTACTCTTTCCTTCTGAGTTTGTTTCTTTCTGGGAAGGTATATTTTCTACTCTTTCAAAAGAAGGACCTAGAAAAGCGAAATGGTTCTTCTTTGTCAGTCTACATTCCCTTTCCCCATTTTCTGTGTACTTTCTGAGACCACAGATTTGGGGGCTGACAGCATGTATCAGCCTTTAAAAAAAAATTTTAATAACATTTAAATGAAGTTAAATTAAATATATTTAATTCAATTGAAACTTGAAAATACAAATGGAAATTTAGAATTAAAAATGTAAATTAAATACATTGGAAGGGGAGGTGAAACATGAGAGACTAAGGACTCTGGAAATCAACATGAGGGCTTTGAAGGGGCGAGGGGTGGGAGGTTGGGGGAACCAGGTGGTGGTTATTAGAGAGGGCCCAGATTGCATGGAGCACTGGGTTTGGGGTAAAAACCAGGAATACTGGTATGCTGAAATAAAAATTAAAAACGAAAGACAAAAATGAAAAAGAAACATAAATAAAAACATTTAAAGATAAAAACAGGGATTTTTCAAAAGGGATCTATGAGGGCTGTGAGTTGTGTAAACCTGGTGAATCACAGACCTGTACCCCTGGAGATACAAATCTACTCTATGTTTTTCTAAAACAATAATTGAAATAAAATAATAAACACATAAATGGAGATGGACAAAGGGAAGAAGCAAAGAAAATGCAAGACAATGGGCATCGTTTGAGGGGCTCAGTCCTTTCATGAAATGTCAATGGTTTCTCTACTCTAATGAAAAGATGAACTTGGTTAGATTGCATCAATACCCACATCCACACAGAGCGCTGTGCCGCTTCGACGAGGGACAGAATCAGCTCGCGAAGGCAGAAACAAAATTCGGTGGTATTGAAAAGCTAAAATGGAACGAGACTTCTACCAACCTAGACGGGGGCATCATAGTGAGTAGAAGAAGGGGCGGGGGAAACACTGAAGGTACAACAACTGGGTAAAAAACACAGAGTGAAATGTGTATAGAAAGATATTCTCAGAGAATGGACAAAGTATGAGAATCAGGAAGTAAATTCCTCCAAGTCATCAGATAGAAGTTAAAAATTCAGGAAAATTAAATGGACTCCTGGGACATACGAACAAAGCTTGAAAATCCTATTAATGAGAAGAGCGAAAGGAGGACTTCGTCTCTCCAAAGATTTTATACCATCTCTACCCAGCAAGGCTCCAATCAGAATACCATCCGAGATGACTGAGGGGAATTTAGGATCTCAATCCATGGGATGGCCAATAGGTTCATAGGTTACCTAGGTGAATAGAACACGTACAGAGATTGGATGAACGGTAGTGTACAGTTTCAATGGACCCCAACTGGATGGAGGGATTCAATGCAATCCAGTCTCTGATCTAGCAAGTGCCTGTGTCCGTGGATAAGCCAGTTCTCCTATTGCCCTGGACACGAAAAGGGCTCGTCATTCCCCGGCCAATCTGAGGAAAGAAGCGAGAGCAAGACTGAGGGAGAAAGAGCGTGAGAGGAGATTCTGATGGGATAGGATGTCTTACAAAAGGTCTCTTGAAATGACCCGAGGAAATAGACCAGCACGAAAGGGCAGACTTTGACCACGCGGTGCTAAACGACGTGAATATCCACGTGGAACAGAAGAGGTCCGAACGCTATTCCAGACTGATGGAGCCTACATACGAAAGAAGACATCAGAAGTTGTCTGGAAGATACAATAGGAAACCCTTCTGAGGATCCGGGGGAGGTGGCAGAGATGAGTGGAGCACACCACCGAAAACGGGAAGCCCAAGAACGGTGAAGCCAAGTTTCCAAACACAAAATCCTGCCCAGCAAAGGACAAGACGAAAAGTATGAAAGGTTGTATGGAGATACCACCTAAGGACCTGTATACAACTCAATAGAGGATAACTAGGAATCAAGAAGGATAGGTAGGTACCTTCAAAACTATGAAAATCCTTGCACAGAAATATGCCAAGGGGAAAATCATCAGCCAAGAAACCCATGAAAAGATGCCTAAAATGCTCAGTGATCACAAAAGGGCCAAGGAAAACACAACCTCTGCGTTAGTGTTATCCCAGTGGAGGAGGACCTCAAAGCCTGTTGCCTAATGCAACGGACTGAATCGTGTAAAACGGACTTAATCAAAGAGTGGGGCACCTGGGTGGCTGCTTTCTGCTGGGGTCCTGATGCCAGGGTCTTGGGATCTAGCCCTGCCTGGGGCTCTCTGCTCCCCAGGAAGCCTGCTTCTCTCTCTCCCACTTGCACTTCTAGTACTCCCTCTCCAATTGGGCTCCCTCTCTCACTGTCTCTGTCTTTCTGTGCAATGCGTCTATCAAACAAGCAATTCCTTCCATTCAAGAAGTAAAAATCAAATGTTGACGCATGGGGTCCTAATGAACGACAAGAATCAGGAGGGTTGCTTGATGATTTCTGGCAAGATTTTCTTCCTTCCTTGGACAGACGGAGAGGAGAAGGAGGGAGAGAGACAGGCCGCGAGAGAGGGCCAAACAGGCTCCCTGCTCAGGAAAGAGCCAGATGCAGGACAGGGTCCTCAGGCTGGTGCATCGCCAAGTGCAGCGTGAAGCCCTGCAGCAGCTCCCACAATCCCAAGGGGATCTCCCTGCAGGTCTTGCCTGCCCCTCCCCCGCAGGGGACGCCTGGGCGCCGCCCTCGCCTCCTCCCTGAGGGATCTTTGGCCCCGCTGCACCAAGAAGGGCGCTAGAGGGTGCTGGAGGGGCTCCTGGAGGCTTGCGCCAAGGCTCCCTGGGCTCAGCTGTTTTCTGTGGCGGGGGCTGCAGCGGGGGCGGCGGGGGCTGCAGCGGGGGAGGCGGGAGTTGCTGAAGCGGTGGCTGCGAAGGCGTCACGAGGCGGTGGCGGTGGCGGGTGAGGGAGCCCGGCCCTGGCAGGGCGAGCAGCATCTCACTGGGGCACCTCCCGCTCGCCCCGGGCCAGTCGCTTCTCTCCCCACCCCTCCCCCTCTCAACCATTGTTTATTTCTGTAAAGGCTTTTCCTAGTTTGTTTCAGGGCAAGAGAAAACTTCATGGGGAAGGGGGGAAGGGCAGGACCCGAAGAGAGACCTAGTGGACTCTGCCCTGAGCCCAGAGCTAGCCTCAGGGCTCAATCTCAAGAGCCTGAGATCACCCCCTGAGCCAGAACCCAGAGGTGGGCACTTCACTGAGGGTGCCGTCCAGGTGCTCCTCAGCTGTTGTTGACCCATTTCTGGAGAGGGGCGCCTGCCCTGCTCCGTTAGTTCCGCGACTGCCTTGGGCTCAGGTCATGACCCCGGACTGGCAGGATCTTGGCCCGCCTTGGGCTCCCAGCTCCTTGGGGAGTCGGCTTCTCCCACTGACCTTCTCCTCTCTCATGCTCTCTCTCACTCATTCTCTCTCCATGAAAGAAAGACACGCTTTCCAAAAAGTGTCTGGAGCCTTGTTGGATGGGCTTGAATGTGGTGGATCTCAGTGAGTTTTCTCATATCGCATGCGGACACCTTGAGGATAGCCATGTCTTTCTAAAAGGATCCCTTGTGGTTCTGCAATGGTTTCTTTCTCTGTTCACGGATTGGGTGTCTTTCCAGTGTCTCTTCTCAAGACCTTGGAAAAGCAGCCTTAGAAGATTCCTTTGGGTACGGTCCTAGCCCTTTCCATCCTTTCTCTTTCCACAAAATCTATACTAGCCTCTGCATCCTCCTATGTAGAGTTTATTTTTCACTGACCTATCCAGGTCTTTTCTTTCAATAGAATTTCAGTCGTGCATTCTGAAGGTCATTGTTGAAAAGTTAAAGGTGAAGTCTATTAACTCGCTAGGCGTATTTTCTTTTTCCCGTCTATTCCTTCCTCCCTTTCTATCTATACACATAGATAGGACTACATATAGGAATACATACACACACACACGTGTGTCTGTCTTTGTGTGTGTGTGTGTGTGTGTGTGTGTTCATGCATATAAACTATCCCAGTCCTAAACCCCAGCACCTGGGAGCCTGACTTTATTTGGAAATAGGGTCCCTGGAGATGTCACTAGCTAGGATGAGGTCATATTTGAGTACTCTGGGCCCCTAATTCAGGAGGACTTGTGTGCTTCTAAGAAGGGAGAGTGCGGATACACAGATATGCACTGAGGGAGAAGGCCCGGTGAAGAAGTCTAAAGCCAGAGCAAGACTTCAAGCTGGAAAAGGGGCCTGGAACAGATCCATCCACAATACCTACAAAAGGAGCATGTCCTACCAACATTTTAGCCACTAGAAATGTGACACTGTCCACTTCTGTGGTTTCAGCCTCCAGGCTTCTGGTACCTTGTAGTAGCAAGCATAGAAAATTATCATATATATATATATATATATATATATTGTATATATATATATATATGTATATATACATATATATTTATGTATATATATATATTATATATATACATATATATAATATATAGTAGCACCCATAGAAAACTATCATATATATATATATATAAAGTATATAAATAAATATATATATAACCATTATTTATAACCATGGTTATATATATTATAATGTATATATAGAATATGCATTCTTTTACCTAAGAAAACATTTTTGTTCAGAATCTCAGTCCTCCTTCCTTTCCATAGAATGTGATTCTCATTCTTTTGGTGCCTCCTGAACAATTCGACCACGTCTACCATTTCCATTTGCATGAAAGTTATTCTTACCTAAAGTCGTCTGCCATTATTTAAAAACAGTTGGCATCTTTTGGCAGTTTCCAGTGTTTTTGGTTTGAGTATCTGTTTATAGGCTGATTCAGGTAACTTCATCCTACTCTTTCCTTCTGAGTTTGTTTCTTTCTGGGAAGGTATATTTTCTACTCTTTCAAAAGAAGGACCTAGAAAAGCGAAATGGTTCTTCTTTGTCAGTCTACATTCCCTTTCCCCATTTTCTGTGTACTTTCTGAGACCACAGATTTGGGGGCTGACAGCATGTATCAGCCTTTCAAAAAAAATTTTAATAACATTTAAATGAAGTTAAATTAAATATATTTAATTCAATTGAAACTTGAAAATACAAATGGAAATTTAGAATTAAAAATGTAAATTAAATACATTGGGAGGGGAGGTGAAACATGAGAGACTAAGGACTCTGGAAATCAACATGAGGGCTTTGAAGGGGCGAGGGGTGGGAGGTTGGGGGAACCAGGTGGTGGTTATTAGAGAGCGCCCAGATTGCATGGAGCACTGGGTTTGGGGTAAAAACCAGGAATACTGGTATGCTGAAATAAAAATTAAAAACGAAAGACAAAAATGAAAAAGAAACATAAATAAAAACATTTAAAGATAAAAACAGGGATTTTTCAAAAGGGATCTATGAGGGCTGTGAGTTGTGTAAACCTGGTGAATCACAGACCTGTACCCCTGGAGATACAAATCTACTCTATGTTTTTCTAAAACAATAATTGAAATAAAATAATAAACACATAAATGGAGATGGACAAAGGGATGAAGCAAAGAAAATGCAAGACAATGGGCATCGTTTGAGGGGCTCAGTCCTTTCATGAAATGTCAATGGTTTCTCTACTCTAATGAAAAGATGAACTTGGTTAGATTGCATCAATACCCACATCCACACAGAGCGCTGTGCCGCTTCGACGAGGGACAGAATCAGCTCGCGAAGGCAGAAACATAATTCGGTGGTATTGAAAAGCTAAAATTGAACGAGACTTCTACCAACCTAGACGGGGGCATCATAGTGAGTAGAAGAAGGGGCGGGGGAAACACTGAAGGTACAACAACTGGGTAAAAAACACAGAGTGAAATGTGTATAGAAAGATATTCTCAGAGAATGGACAAAGTATGAGAATCAGGAAGTAAATTCCTCCAAGTCATCAGATAGAAGTTAAAAATTCAGGAAAATTAAATGGACTCCTGGGACATACGAACAAAGCTTGAAAATCCTATTAATGAGAAGAGCGAAAGGAGGACTTCGTCTCTCCAAAGATTTTATACCATCTCTACCCAGCAAGGCTCCAATCAGAATACCATCCGAGATGACTGAGGGGAATTTAGGATCTCAATCCATGGCATGGCCAATAGGTTCATAGGTTACCTAGGTGAATAGAACACGTACAGAGATTGGATGAACGGTAGTGTACAGTTTCAATGGACCCCAACTGGATGGAGGGATTCAATGCAATCCAGTCTCTGATCTAGCAAGTGCCTGTGTCCGTGGATAAGCCAGTTCTCCTATTGCCCTGGACACGAAAAGGGCTCGTCATTCCCCGGCCAATCTGAGGAAAGAAGCGAGAGCAAGACTGAGGGAGAAAGAGCGTGAGAGGAGATTCTGATGGGATAGGATGTCTTACAAAAGGTCTCTTGAAATGACCCGAGGAAATAGACCAGCACGAAAGGGCAGACTTTGACCACGCGGTGCTAAACGACGTGAATATCCACGTGGAACAGAAGAGGTCCGAACGCTATTCCAGACTGATGGAGCCTACATACGAAAGAAGACATCAGAAGTTGTCTGGAAGATACAATAGGAAACCCTTCTGAGGATCCGGGGGAGGTGGCAGAGATGAGTGGAGCACACCACCGAAAACGGGAAGCCCAAGAACGGTGAAGCCAAGTTTCCAAACACAAAATCCTGCCCAGCAAAGGACAAGACGAAAAGTATGAAAGGTTGTATGGAGATACCACCTAAGGACCTGTATACAACTCGAGAGAGGATAACTAGGAATCAAGAAGGATAGGTAGGTACCTTCAAAACTATGAAAATCCTTGCACAGAAATATGCCAAGGGGAAAATCATCAGCCAAGAAACCCATGAAAAGATGCCTAAAATGCTCAGTGATCACAAAAGGGCCAAGGAAAACACAACCTCTGCGTTAGTGTTATCCCAGTGGAGGAGGACCTCAAAGCCTGTTGCCTAATGCAACGGACTGAATCGTGTAAAACGGACTTAATCAAAGAGTGGGGCACCTGGGTGGCTGCTTTCTGCTGGGGTCCTGATGCCAGGGTCTTGGGATCTAGCCCTGCCTGGGGCTCTCTGCTCCCCAGGAAGCCTGCTTCTCTCTCTCCCACTTGCACTTCTAGTACTCCCTCTCCAATTGGGCTCCCTCTCTCACTGTCTCTGTCTTTCTGTGCAATGCGTCTATCAAACAAGCAATTCCTTCCATTCAAGAAGTAAAAATCAAATGTTGACGCATGGGGTCCTAATGAACGACAAGAATCAGGAGGGTTGCTTGATGATTTCTGGCAAGTTTTTCTTCCTTCCTTGGACAGACGGAGAGGAGAAGGAGGGAGAGAGACAGGCC
This sequence comes from Mustela nivalis, assembly GCF_964662115.1. Classification (NCBI taxonomy): domain Eukaryota; kingdom Metazoa; phylum Chordata; class Mammalia; order Carnivora; family Mustelidae; genus Mustela; species Mustela nivalis. Next base: position 138,258,842 of record NC_139025.1, read on the forward strand.
GCGAGAGAGGGCCAAACAGGCTCCCTGCTCAGGAAAGAGCCAGATGCAGGACAGGGTCCTCAGGCTGGTGCATCGCCAAGTGCAGCGTGAAGCCCTGCAGCAGCTCCCACAATCCCAAGGGGATCTCCCTGCAGGTCTTGCCTGCCCCTCCCCCGCAGGGGACGCCTGGGCGCCGCCCTCGCCTCCTCCCTGAGGGATCTTTGGCCCCGCTACACCAAGAAGGGCGCTAGAGGGTGCTGGAGGGGCTCCTGGAGGCTTGCGCCAAGGCTCCCTGGGCTCAGCTGTTTTCTGTGGCGGGGGCTGCAGCGGGGGCGGCGGGGGCTGCAGCGGGGGAGGCGGGAGTTGCTGAAGCGGTGGCTGCGAAGGCGTCACGAGGCGGTGGCGGTGGCGGGTGAGGGAGCCCGGCCCTGGCAGGGCGAGCAGCATCTCACTGGGGCACCTCCCGCTCGCCCCAGGCCAGTCGCTTCTCTCCCCACCCCTCCCCCTCTCAACCATTGTTTATTTCTGTAAAGGCTTTTACTAGTTTGTTTCAGGGCAAGAGAAAACTTCATGGGGAAGGGGGGAAGGGCAGGACCCGAAGAGAGACCTAGTGGACTCTGCCCTGAGCCCAGAGCTAGCCTTCAGGGCTCAATCTCAAGAGCCTGAGATCACCCCCTGAGCCAGAACCCAGAGGTGGGCACTTCACTGAGGGTGCCGTCCAGGTGCTCCTCAGCTGTTGTTGACCCATTTCTGGAGAGGGGCGCCTGCCCTGCTCCGTTAGTTCCGCGACTGCCTTGGGCTCAGGTCATGACCCCGGACTGGCAGGATCTTCTCCTGCCTTGGGCTCCCAGCTCCTTGGGGAGTCGGCTTCTCCCACTGACCTTCTCCTCTCTCATGCTCTCTCTCACTCATTCTCTCTCCATGAAAGAAAGACACGCTTTCCAAAAAGTGTCTGGAGCCTTGTTGGATGGGCTTGAATGTGGTGGATCTCAGTGAGTTTTCTCATATCGCATGCGGACACCTTGAGGATAGCCATGTGTTTCTAAAAGGATCCCTTGTGGTTCTGCAATGGTTTCTTTTTCTGTTCACGGATTGGGTGTCTTTCCAGTGTCTCTTCTCAAGACCTTGGAAAAGGAGCCTTAGAAGATTCCTTTGGGTACGGTCCTAGCCCTTTCCATCCTTTCTCTTTCCACAAAATCTATACTAGCCTCTGCATCCTCCTATGTAGAGTTTATTTTTCTCTGACCTATCCAGGTCTTTTCTTTCAATAGAATTTCAGTCGTGCATTCTGAAGGTCATTGTTGAAAAGTTAAAGGTGAAGTCTATTAACTCGCTAGGCGTATTTTCTTTTTCCCGTCTATTCCTTCCTCCCTTTCTATCTATACACATAGATAGGACTACATATAGGAATACATACACACACACACGTGTGTCTGTCTTTGTGTGTTTGTGTGTGTGTGTGTGAGTGTGTTCATGCATATAAACTATCCCAGTCCTAAACCCCAGCACCTGGGAGCCTGACTTTATTTGGAAATAGGGTCCCTGGAGATGTCACTAGCTAGGATGAGGTCATATTTGAGTAGTCTGGGCCCCTAATTCAGGAGGACTTGTGTGCTTCTAAGAAGGGAGAGTGCGGATACACAGATATGCACTGAGGGAGAAGGCCCGGTGAAGAAGTCCAAAGCCAGAGGAAGACTTCAAGCTGGAAAAGGGGCCTGGAACAGATCCATCCACAATACCTACAAAAGGAGCATGTCCTACCAACATTTTAGCCTCTAGAAATGTGACACTGTCCACTTCTGTGGTTTCAGCCTCCAGGCTTCTGGTATCTTGTAGTAGCAAGCATAGAAAATTATCATATATATATATATATATTGTATATATATATATATATATGTATATATACATATATATTTATGTATATATATACATTATATATATACATATATATAATATATAGTAGCACCCATAGAAAACTATCATATATATATATATATATATAAAGTATATAAATAAATATATATATAACCATTATATATAACCCTGGTTATATATATTATAATGTATATATAGAATATACATTATTTACCTAAGAAAACATTTTTGTTTAGAATCTCAGTCCTCCTTCCTTTCCATAGAATGTGATTCTCATTCTTTTGGTGCCTCCTGAACAATTCGACCACGTCTACCATTTCCATTTGCATGAAAGTTATTCTTACCTAAAGTCGTCTGCCATTATTTAAAAACAGTTGGCATCTTTTGGCAGTTTCCAGTGTTTTTGGTTTGAGTATCTGTTTATAGGCTGATTCAGGTAACTTCATCCTACTCTTTCCTTCTGAGTTTGTTTCTTTCTGGGAAAGTATATTTTCTACTCTTTCAAAAGAAGGACCTAGAAAAGCGAAATGGTTCTTCTTTGTCAGTCTACATTCCCTTTCCCCATTTTCTGTGTACTTTCTGAGACCACAGATTTGGGGGCTGACAGCATGTATCAGCCTTTAAAAAAAAGTTTTTAATAACATTTAAATGAAGTTAAATTAAATATATTTAATTCAATTGAAACTTGAAAATACAAATGGAAATTTAGAATTAAAAATGTAAATTAAATACATTGGAAGGGGAGGTGAAACATGAGAGACTAAGGACTCTGGAAATCAACATGAGGGCTTTGAAGGGGCGAGGGGTGGGAGGTTGGGGGAACCAGGTGGTGGTTATTAGAGAGCGCCCAGATTGCATGGAGCACTGGGTTTGGGGTAAAAACCAGGAATACTGGTATGCTGAAATAAAAATTAAAAACGAAAGACAAAAATGAAAAAGAAACATAAATAAAAACATTTAAAGAAAAAAACAGGGATTTTTCAAAAGGGATCTATGAGGGCTGTGAGTTGTGTAAACCTGGTGAATCACAGACCTGTACCCCTGGAGATACAAATCTACTCTATGTTTTTCTAAAACAATAATTGAAATAAAATAATAAACACATAAATGGAGATGGACAAAGGGATGAAGCAAAGAAAATGCAAGACAATGGGCATCGTTTGAGGGGCTCAGTCCTTTCATGAAATGTCAATGGTTTCTCTACTCTAATGAAAAGATGAACTTGGTTAGATTGCATCAATACCCACATCCACACAGAGCGCTGTGCCGCTTCGACGAGGGACAGAATCAGCTCGCGAAGGCAGAAACAAAATTCGGTGGTATTGAAAAGCTAAAATTGAACGAGACTTCTACCAACCTAGACGGGGGCATCATAGTGAGTAGAAGAAGGGGCGGGGGAAACACTGAAGGTACAACAACTGGGTAAAAAACACAGAGTGAAATGTGTATAGAAAGATATTCTCAGAGAATGGACAAAGTATGAGAATCAGGAAGTAAATTCCTCCAAGTCATCAGATAGAAGTTAAAAATTCAGGAAAATTAAATGGACTCCTGGGACATACGAACAAAGCTTGAAAATCCTATTAATGAGAAGAGCGAAAGGAGGACTTCGTCTCTCCAAAGATTTTATACCATCTCTACCCAGCAAGGCTCCAATCAGAATACCATCCGAGATGACTGAGGGGAATTTAGGATCTCAATCCATGGCATGGCCAATAGGTTCATAGGTTACCTAGGTGAATAGAACACGTACAGAGATTGGATGAACGGTAGTGTACAGTTTCAATGGACCCCAACTGGATGGAGGGATTCAATGCAATCCAGTCTCTGATCTAGCAAGTGCCTGTGTCCGTGGATAAGCCAGTTCTCCTATTGCCCTGGACACGAAAAGGGCTCGTCATTCCCCGGCCAATCTGAGGAAAGAAGCGAGAGCAAGACTGAGGGAGAAAGAGCGTGAGAGGAGATTCTGATGGGATAGGATGTCTTACAAAAGGTCTCTTGAAATGACCCGAGGAAATAGACCAGCACGAAAGGGCAGACTTTGACCACGCGGTGCTAAACGACGTGAATATCCACGTGGAACAGAAGAGGTCCGAACGCTATTCCAGACTGATGGAGCCTACATACGAAAGAAGACATCAGAAGTTGTCTGGAAGATACAATAGGAAACCCTTCTGAGGATCCGGGGGAGGTGGCAGAGATGAGTGGAGCACACCACCGAAAACGGGAAGCCCAAGAACGGTGAAGCCAAGTTTCCAAACACAAAATCCTGCCCAGCAAAGGACAAGACGAAAAGTATGAAAGGTTGTATGGAGATACCACCTAAGGACCTGTATACAACTCGAGAGAGGATAACTAGGAATCAAGAAGGATAGGTAGGTACCTTCAAAACTATGAAAATCCTTGCACAGAAATATGCCAAGGGGAAAATCATCAGCCAAGAAACCCATGAAAAGATGCCTAAAATGCTCAGTGATCACAAAAGGGCCAAGGAAAACACAACCTCTGCGTTAGTGTTATCCCAGTGGAGGAGGACCTCAAAGCCTGTTGCCTAATGCAACGGACTGAATCGTGTAAAACGGACTTAATCAAAGAGTGGGGCACCTGGGTGGCTGCTTTCTGCTGGGGTCCTGATGCCAGGGTCTTGGGATCTAGCCCTGCCTGGGGCTCTCTGCTCCCCAGGAAGCCTGCTTCTCTCTCTCCCACTTGCACTTCTAGTACTCCCTCTCCAATTGGGCTCCCTCTCTCACTGTCTCTGTCTTTCTGTGCAATGCGTCTATCAAACAAGCAATTCCTTCCATTCAAGAAGTAAAAATCAAATGTTGACGCATGGGGTCCTAATGAACGACAAGAATCAGGAGGGTTGCTTGATGATTTCTGGCAAGATTTTCTTCCTTCCTTGGACAGACGGAGAGGAGAAGGAGGGAGAGAGACAGGCCGCGAGAGAGGGCCAAACAGGCTCCCTGCTCAGGAAAGAGCCAGATGCAGGACAGGGTCCTCAGGCTGGTGCATCGCCAAGTGCAGCGTGAAGCCCTGCAGCAGCTCCCACAATCCCAAGGGGATCTCCCTGCAGGTCTTGCCTGCCCCTCCCCCGCAGGGGACGCCTGGGCGCCGCCCTCGCCTCCTCCCTGAGGGATCTTTGGCCCCGCTGCACCAAGAAGGGCGCTAGAGGGTGCTGGAGGGGCTCCTGGAGGCTTGCGCCAAGGCTCCCTGGGCTCAGCTGTTTTCTGTGGCGGGGGCTGCAGCGGGGGCGGCGGGGGCTGCAGCGGGGGAGGCGGGAGTTGCTGAAGCGGTGGCTGCGAAGGCGTCACGAGGCGGTGGCGGTGGCGGGTGAGGGAGCCCGGCCCTGGCAGGGCGAGCAGCATCTCACTGGGGCACCTCCCGCTCGCCCCGGGCCAGTCGCTTCTCTCCCCACCCCTCCCCCTCTCAACCATTGTTTATTTCTGTAAAGGCTTTTCCTAGTTTGGTTCAGGGCAAGAGAAAACTTCATGGGGAAGGGGGGAAGGGCAGGCCCCGAAGAGAGACCTAGTGGACTCTGCCCTGAGCCCAGAGCTAGCCTCAGGGCTCAATCTCAAGAGCCTGAGATCACCCCCTGAGCCAGAACCCAGAGGTGGGCACTTCACTGAGGGTGCCGTCCAGGTGCTCCTCAGCTGTTGTTGACCCATTTCTGGAGAGGGGCGCCTGCCCTGCTCCGTTAGTTCCGCGACTGCCTTGGGCTCAGGTCATGACCCCGGACTGGCAGGATCTTGGCCCGCCTTGGGCTCCCAGCTCCTTGGGGAGTCGGCTTCTCCCACTGACCTTCTCCTCTCTCATGCTCTCTCTCACTCATTCTCTCTCCATGAAAGAAAGACACGCTTTCCAAAAAGTGTCTGGAGCCTTGTTGGATGGGCTTGAATGTGGTGGATCTCAGTGAGTTTTCTCATATCGCATGCGGACACCTTGAGGATAGCCATGTCTTTCTAAAAGGATCCCTTGTGGTTCTGCAATGGTTTCTTTCTCTGTTCACGGATTGGGTGTCTTTCCAGTGTCTCTTCTCAAGACCTTGGAAAAGCAGCCTTAGAAGATTCCTTTGGGTACGGTCCTAGCCCTTTCCATCCTTTCTCTTTCCACAAAATCTATACTAGCCTCTGCATCCTCCTATGTAGAGTTTATTTTTCACTGACCTATCCAGGTCTTTTCTTTCAATAGAATTTCAGTCGTGCATTCTGAAGGTCATTGTTGAAAAGTTAAAGGTGAAGTCTATTAACTCGCTAGGCGTATTTTCTTTTTCCCGTCTATTCCTTCCTCCCTTTCTATCTATACACATAGATAGGACTACATATAGGAATACATACACACACACACGTGTGTCTGTCTTTGTGTGTGTGAGTGTGTGTGTGTGTGTGTTCATGCATATAAACTATCCCAGTCCTAAACCCCAGCACCTGGGAGCCTGACTTTATTTGGAAATAGGGTCCCTGGAGATGTCACTAGCTAGGATGAGGTCATATTTGAGTAGTCTGGGCCCCTAATTCAGGAGGACTTGTGTGCTTCTAAGAAGGGAGAGTGCGGATACACAGATATGCACTGAGGGAGAAGGCCCGGTGAAGAAGTCCAAAGCCAGAGCAAGACTTCAAGCTGGAAAAGGGGCCTGGAACAGATCCATCCACAATACCTACAAAAGGAGCATGTCCTACCAACATTTTAGCCTCTAGAAATGTGACACTGTCCACTTCTGTGGTTTCAGCCTCCAGGCTTCTGGTATCTTGTAGTAGCAAGCATAGAAAATTATCATATATATATATATATATATTGTGTATATATATATATATATATGTATATATACATATATATTTATGTATATATATACATTATATATATACATATATATAATATATAGTAGCACCCATAGAAAACTATCATATATATATATATATAAAGTATATAAATAAATATATATATAACCATTATATATAACCATGGTTATATATATTATAATGTATATATAGAATATACATTCTTTTACCTAAGAAAACATTTTTGTTCAGAATCTCAGTCCTCCTTCCTTTCCATAGAATGTGATTCTCATTCTTTTGGTGCCTCCTGAACAATTCGACCACGTCTACCATTTCCATTTGCATGAAAGTTATTCTTACCTAAAGTCGTCTGCCATTATTTAAAAACAGTTGGCATCTTTTGGCAGTTTCCAGTGTTTTTGGTTTGAGTATCTGTTTATAGGCTGATTCAGGTAACTTCATCCTACTCTTTCCTTCTGAGTTTGTTTCTTTCTGGGAAAGTATATTTTCTACTCTTTCAAAAGAAGGACCTAGAAAAGCGAAATGGTTCTTCTTTGTCAGTCTACATTCCCTTTCCCCATTTTCTGTGTACTTTCTGAGACCACAGATTTGGGGGCTGACAGCATGTATCAGCCTTTAAAAAAAAATTTTAATAACATTTAAATGAAGTTAAATTAAATATATTTAATTCAATTGAAACTTGAAAATACAAATGGAAATTTAGAATTAAAAATGTAAATTAAATACATTGGAAGGGGAGGTGAAACATGAGAGACTAAGGACTCTGGAAATCAACATGAGGGCTTTGAAGGGGCGAGGGGTGGGAGGTTGGGGGAACCAGGTGGTGGTTATTAGAGAGGGCCCAGATTGCATGGAGCACTGGGTTTGGGGTAAAAACCAGGAATACTGGTATGCTGAAATAAAAATTAAAAACGAAAGACAAAAATGAAAAAGAAACATAAATAAAAACATTTAAAGAAAAAAACAGGGATTTTTCAAAAGGGATCTATGAGGGCTGTGAGTTTTGTAAACCTGGTGAATCACAGACCTGTACCCCTGGAGATACAAATCTACTCTATGTTTTTCTAAAACAATAATTGAAATAAAATAATAAACACATAAATGGAGATGGACAAAGGGATGAAGCAAAGAAAATGCAAGACAATGGGCATCGTTTGAGGGGCTCAGTCACTTCATGAAATGTCAATGGTTTCTCTACTCTAATGAAAAGATGAACTTGGTTAGATTGCATCAATACCCACATCCACACAGAGCGCTGTGCCGCTTCGACGAGGGACAGAATCAGCTCGCGAAGGCAGAAACAAAATTCGGTGGTATTGAAAAGCTAAAATGGAACGAGACTTCTACCAACCTAGACGGGGGCATCATAGTGAGTAGAAGAAGGGGCGGGGGAAACACTGAAGGTACAACAACTGGGTAAAAAACACAGAGTGAAATGTGTATAGAAAGATATTCTCAGAGAATGGACAAAGTATGAGAATCAGGAAGTAAATTCCTCCAAGTCATCAGATAGAAGTTAAAAATTCAGGAAAATTAAATGGACTCCTGGGACATACAAACAAAGCTTGAAAATCCTATTAATGAGAAGAGCGAAAGGAGGACTTCGTCTCTCCAAAGATTTTATACCATCTCTACCCAGCAAGGCTCCAATCAGAATACCATCCGAGATGACTGAGGGGAATTTAGGATCTCAATCCATGGCATGGCCAATAGGTTCATAGGTTACCTAGGTGAATAGAACACGTACAGAGATTGGATGAACGGTAGTGTACAGTTTCAATGGACCCCAACTGGATGGAGGGATTCAATGCAATCCAGTCTCTGATCTAGCAAGTGCCTGTGTCCGTGGATAAGCCAGTTCTCCTATTGCCCTGGACACGAAAAGGGCTCGTCATTCCCCGGCCAATCTGAGGAAAGAAGCGAGAGCAAGACTGAGGGAGAAAGAGCGTGAGAGGAGATTCTGATGGGATAGGATGTCTTACAAAAGGTCTCTTGAAATGACCCGAGGAAATAGACCAGCACGAAAGGGCAGACTTTGACCACGCGGTGCTAAACGACGTGAATATCCACGTGGAACAGAAGAGGTCCGAACGCTATTCCAGACTGATGGAGCCTACATACGAAAGAAGACATCAGAAGTTGTCTGGAAGATACAATAGGAAACCCTTCTGAGGATCCGGGGGAGGTGGCAGAGATGAGTGGAGCACACCACCGAAAACGGGAAGCCCAAGAACGGTGAAGCCAAGTTTCCAAACACAAAATCCTGCCCAGCAAAGGACAAGACGAAAAGTATGAAAGGTTGTATGGAGATACCACCTAAGGACCTGTATACAACTCGAGAGAGGATAACTAGGAATCAAGAAGGATAGGTAGGTACCTTCAAAACTATGAAAATCCTTGCACAGAAATATGCCAAGGGGAAAATCATCAGCCAAGAAACCCATGAAAAGATGCCTAAAATGCTCAGTGATCACAAAAGGGCCAAGGAAAACACAACCTCTGCGTTAGTGTTATCCCAGTGGAGGAGGACCTCAAAGCCTGTTGCCTAATGCAACGGACTGAATCGTGTAAAACGGACTTAATCAAAGAGTGGGGCACCTGGGTGGCTGCTTTCTGCTGGGGTCCTGATGCCAGGGTCTTGGGATCTAGCCCTGCCTGGGGCTCTCTGCTCCCCAGGAAGCCTGCTTCTCTCTCTCCCACTTGCACTTCTAGTACTCCCTCTCCAATTGGGCTCCCTCTCTCACTGTCTCTGTCTTTCTGTGCAATGCGTCTATCAAACAAGCAATTCCTTCCATTCAAGAAGTAAAAATCAAATGTTGACGCATGGGGTCCTAATGAACGACAAGAATCAGGAGGGTTGCTTGATGATTTCTGGCAAGATTTTCTTCCTTCCTTGGACAGACGGAGAGGAGAAGGAGGGAGAGAGACAGGCCGCGAGAGAGGGCCAAACAGGCTCCCTGCTCAGGAAAGAGCCAGATGCAGGACAGGGTCCTCAGGCTGGTGCATGGCCAAGTGCAGCGTGAAGCCCTGCAGCAGCTCCCACAATCCCAAGGGGATCTCCCTGCAGGTCTTGCCTGCCCCTCCCCCGCAGGGGACGCCTGGGCGCCGCCCTCGCCTCCTCCCTGAGGGATCTTTGGCCCCGCTGCACCAAGAAGCGCGCTAGAGGGTGCTGGAGGGGCTCCTGGAGGCTTGCGCCAAGGCTCCCTGGGCTCAGCTGTTTTCTGTGGCGGGGGCTGCAGCGGGGGCGGCGGGGGCTGCAGCGGGGGAGGCGGGAGTTGCTGAAGCGGTGGCTGCGAAGGCGTCACGAGGCGGTGGCGGTGGCGGGTGAGGGAGCCCGGCCCTGGCAGGGCGAGCAGCATCTCACTGGGGCACCTCCCGCTCGCCCCGGGCCAGTCGCTTCTCTCCCCACCCCTCCCCCTCTCAACCATTGTTTATTTCTGTAAAGGCTTTTCCTAGTTTGGTTCAGGGCAAGAGAAAACTTCATGGGGAAGGGGGGAAGGGCAGGACCCGAAGAGAGACCTAGTGGACTCTGCCCTGAGCCCAGAGCTAGCCTCAGGGCTCAATCTCAAGAGCCTGAGATCACCCCCTGAGCCAGAACCCAGAGGTGGGCACTTCACTGAGGGTGCCGTCCAGGTGCTCCTCAGCTGTTGTTGACCCATGTCTGGAGAGGGGCGCCTGCCCTGCTCCGTTAGTTCCGCGACTGCCTTGGGCTCAGGTCATGACCCCGGACTGGCAGGATCTTCTCCTGCCTTGGGCTCCCAGCTCCTTGGGGAGTCGGCTTCTCCCACTGACCTTCTCCTCTCTCATGCTCTCTCTCACTCATTCTCTCTCCATGAAAGAAAGACACGCTTTCCAAAAAGTGTCTGGAGCCTTGTTGGATGGGCTTGAATGTGGTGGATCTCAGTGAGTTTTCTCATATCGCATGCGGACACCTTGAGGATAGCCATGTCTTTCTAAAAGGATCCCTTGTGGTTCTGCAATGGTTTCTTTCTCTGTTCACGGATTGGGTGTCTTTCCAGTGTCTCTTCTCAAGACCTTGGAAAAGCAGCCTTAGAAGATTCCTTTGGGTACGGTCCTAGCCCTTTCCATCCTTTCTCTTTCCACAAAATCTATACTAGCCTCTGCATCCTCCTATGTAGAGTTTATTTTTCACTGACCTATCCAGGTCTTTTCTTTCAATAGAATTTCAGTCGTGCATTCTGAAGGTCATTGTTGAAAAGTTAAAGGTGAAGTCTATTAACTCGCTAGGCGTATTTTCTTTTTCCCGTCTATTCCTTCCTCCCTTTCTATCTATACACATAGATAGGACTACATATAGGAATACATACACACACACACGTGTGTCTGTCTTTGTGTGTGTGAGTGTGTGTGTGTGTGTGTTCATGCATATAAACTATCCCAGTCCTAAACCCCAGCACCTGGGAGCCTGACTTTATTTGGAAATAGGGTCCCTCGAGATGTCACTAGCTAGGATGAGGTCATATTTGAGTACTCTGGGCCCCTAATTCAGGAGGACTTGTGTGCTTCTAAGAAGGGAGAGTGCGGATACACAGATATGCACTGAGGGAGAAGGCCCGGTGAAGAAGTCCAAAGCCAGAGCAAGACTTCAAGCTGGAAAAGGGGCCTGGAACAGATCCATCCACAATACCTACAAAAGGAGCATGTCCTACCAACATTTTAGCCTCTAGAAATGTGACACTGTCCACTTCTGTGGTTTCAGCCTCCAGGCTTCTGGTATCTTGTAGTAGCAAGCATAGAAAATTATCATATATATATATATATATATAGTATATATATATATATATATATGTATATATACATATATTTTTATGTATATATATATATTATATATATACATATATATAATATATAGTAGCACCCATAGAAAACTATCATATATATATATATATAAAGTATATAAATAAATATATATATAACCATTATTTATAACCATGGTTATATATATTATAATGTATATATAGAATATACATTCTTTTACCTAAGAAAACATTTTTGTTCAGAATCTCAGTCCTCCTTCCTTTCCATAGAATGTGATTCTCATTCTTTTGGTGCCTCCTGAACAATTCGACCACGTCTACCATTTCCATTTGCATGAAAGTTATTCTTACCTAAAGTCGTCTGCCATTATTTAAAAACAGTTGGCATCTTTTGGCAGTTTCCAGTGTTTTTGGTTTGAGTATCTGTTTATAGGCTGATTCAGGTAACTTCATCCTACTCTTTCCTTCTGAGTTTGTTTCTTTCTGGGAAGGTATATTTTCTACTCTTTCAAAAGAAGGACCTAGAAAAGCGAAATGGTTCTTCTTTGTCAGTCTACATTCCCTTTCCCCATTTTCTGTGTACTTTCTGAGACCACAGATTTGGGGGCTGACAGCATGTATCAGCCTTTAAAAAAAAATTTTAATAACATTTAAATGAAGTTAAATTAAATATATTTAATTCAATTGAAACTTGAAAATACAAATGGAAATTTAGAATTAAAAATGTAAATTAAATACATTGGAAGGGGAGGTGAAACATGAGAGACTAAGGACTCTGGAAATCAACATGAGGGCTTTGAAGGGGCGAGGGGTGGGAGGTTGGGGGAACCAGGTGGTGGTTATTAGAGAGGGCCCAGATTGCATGGAGCACTGGGTTTGGGGTAAAAACCAGGAATACTGGTATGCTGAAATAAAAATTAAAACCGAAAGACAAAAATGAAAAAGAAACATAAATAAAAACATTTAAAGATAAAAACAGGGATTTTTCAAAAGGGATCTATGAGGGCTGTGAGTTGTGTAAACCTGGTGAATCACAGACCTGTACCCCTGGAGATACAAATCTACTCTATGTTTTTCTAAAACAATAATTGAAATAAAATAATAAACACATAAATGGAGATGGACAAAGGGATGAAGCAAAGAAAATGCAAGACAATGGGCATCGTTTGAGGGGCTCAGTCCTTTCATGAAATGTCAATGGTTTCTCTACTCTAATGAAAAGATGAACTTGGTTAGATTGCATCAATACCCACATCCACACAGAGCGCTGTGCCGCTTCGACGAGGGACAGAATCAGCTCGCGAAGGCAGAAACAAAATTCGGTGGTATTGAAAAGCTAAAATTGAACGAGACTTCTACCAACCTAGACGGGGGCATCATAGTGAGTTGAAGAAGGGGCGGGGGAAACACTGAAGGTACAACAACTGGGTAAAAAACACAGAGTGAAATGTGTATAGAAAGATATTCTCAGAGAATGGACAAAGTATGAGAATCATGAAGTAAATTCCTCCAAGTCATCAGATAGAAGTTAAAAATTCAGGAAAATTAAATGGACTCCTGGGACATACGAACAAAGCTTGAAAATCCTATTAATGAGAAGAGCGAAAGGAGGACTTCGTCTCTCCAAAGATTTTATACCATCTCTACCCAGCAAGGCTCCAATCAGAATACCATCCGAGATGACTGAGGGGAATTTAGGATCTCAATCCATGGGATGGCCAATAGGTTCATAGGTTACCTAGGTGAATAGAACACGTACAGAGATTGGATGAACGGTAGTGTACAGTTTCAATGGACCCCAACTGGATGGAGGGATTCAATGCAATCCAGTCTCTGATCTAGCAAGTGCCTGTGTCCGTGGATAAGCCAGTTCTCCTATTGCCCTGGACACGAAAAGGGCTCGTCATTCCCCGGCCAATCTGAGGAAAGAAGCGAGAGCAAGACTGAGGGAGAAAGAGCGTGAGAGGAGATTCTGATGGGATAGGATGTCTTACAAAAGGTCTCTTGAAATGACCCGAGGAAATAGACCAGCACGAAAGGGCAGACTTTGACCACGCGGTGCTAAACGACGTGAATATCCACGTGGAACAGAAGAGGTCCGAACGCTATTCCAGACTGATGGAGCCTACATACGAAAGAAGACATCAGAAGTTGTCTGGAAGATACAATAGGAAACCCTTCTGAGGATCCGGGGGAGGTGGCAGAGATGAGTGGAGCACACCACCGAAAACGGGAAGCCCAAGAACGGTGAAGCCAAGTTTCCAAACACAAAATCCTGCCCAGCAAAGGACAAGACGAAAAGTATGAAAGGTTGTATGGAGATACCACCTAAGGACCTGTATACAACTCGAGAGAGGATAACTAGGAATCAAGAAGGATAGGTAGGTACCTTCAAAACTATGAAAATCCTTGCACAGAAATATGCCAAGGGGAAAATCATCAGCCAAGAAACCCATGAAAAGATGCCTAAAATGCTCAGTGATCACAAAAGGGCCAAGGAAAACACAACCTCTGCGTTAGTGTTATCCCAGTGGAGGAGGACCTCAAAGCCTGTTGCCTAATGCAACGGACTGAATCGTGTAAAACGGACTTAATCAAAGAGTGGGGCACCTGGGTGGCTGCTTTCTGCTGGGGTCCTGATGCCAGGGTCTTGGGATCTAGCCCTGCCTGGGGCTCTCTGCTCCCCAGGAAGCCTGCTTCTCTCTCTCCCACTTGCACTTCTAGTACTCCCTCTCCAATTGGGCTCCCTCTCTCACTGTCTCTGTCTTTCTGTGCAATGCGTCTATCAAACAAGCAATTCCTTCCATTCAAGAAGTAAAAATCAAATGTTGACGCATGGGGTCCTAATGAACGACAAGAATCAGGAGGGTTGCTTGATGATTTCTGGCAAGATTTTCTTCCTTCCTTGGACAGACGGAGAGGAGAAGGAGGGAGAGAGACAGGCCGCGAGAGAGGGCCAAACAGGCTCCCTGCTCAGGAAAGAGCCAGATGCAGGACAGGGTCCTCAGGCTGGTGCATCGCCAAGTGCAGCGTGAAGCCCTGCAGCAGCTCCCACAATCCCAAGGGGATCTCCCTGCAGGTCTTGCCTGCCCCTCCCCCGCAGGGGACACCTGGGCGCCGCCCTCGCCTCCTACCTGAGGGATCTTTGGCCCTGCTGCACCAAGAAGCGCGCTAGAGGGTGCTGGAGGGGCTCCTGGAGGCTTGCGCCAAGGCTCCCTGGGCTCAGCTGTTTTCTGTGGCGGGGGCTGCAGCGGGGGCGGCGGGGGCTGCAGCGGGGGAGGCGGGAGTTGCTGAAGCGGTGGCTGCGAAGGCGTCACGAGGCGGTGGCGGTGGCAGGTGAGGGAGCCCGGCCCTGGCAGGGCGAGCAGCATCTCACTGGGGCACCTCCCGCTCGCCCCGGGCCAGTCGCTTCTCTCCCCACCCCTCCCCCTCTCAACCATTGTTTATTTCTGTAAAGGCTTTTCCTAGTTTGGTTCAGGGCAAGAGAAAACTTCATGGGGAAGGGGGGAAGGGCAGGACCCGAAGAGAGACCTAGTGGACTCTGCCCTGAGCCCAGAGCTAGCCTCAGGGCTCAATCTCAAGAGCCTGAGATCACCCCCTGAGCCAGAACCCAGAGGTGGGCACTTCACTGAGGGTGCCGTCCAGGTGCTCCTCAGCTGTTGTTGACCCATTTCTGGAGAGGGGCGCCTGCCCTGCTCCCTTAGTTCGGCGACTGCCTTGGGCTCAGGTCATGACCCCGGACTGGCAGGATCTTGGCCCGCCTTGGGCTCCCAGCTCCTTGGGGAGTCGGCTTCTCCCACTGACCTTCTCCTCTCTCATGCTCTCTCTCACTCATTCTCTCTCCATGAAAGAAAGACACGCTTTCCAAAAAGTGTCTGGAGCCTTGTTGGATGGGCTTGAATGTGGTGGATCTCAGTGAGTTTTCTCATATCGCATGCGGACACCTTGAGGATAGCCATGTCTTTCTAAAAGGATCCCTTGTGGTTCTGCAATGGTTTCTTTCTCTGTTCACGGATTGGGTGTCTTTCCAGTGTCTCTTCTCAAGACCTTGGAAAAGCAGCCTTAGAAGATTCCTTTGGGTACGGTCCTAGCCCTTTCCATCCTTTCTCTTTCCACAAAATCTATACTAGCCTCTGCATCCTCCTATGTAGAGTTTATTTTTCACTGACCTATCCAGGTCTTTTCTTTCAATAGAATTTCAGTCGTGCATTCTGAAGGTCATTGTTGAAAAGTTAAAGGTGAAGTCTATTAACTCGCTAGGCGTATTTTCTTTTTCCCGTCTATTCCTTCCTCCCTTTCTATCTATACACATAGATAGGACTACATATAGGAATACATACACACACACACGTGTGTCTGTCTTTGTGTGTGTGAGTGTGTGTGTGTGTGTGTTCATGCATATAAACTATCCCAGTCCTAAACCCCAGGACCTGGGAGCCTGACTTTATTTGGAAATAGGGTCCCTCGAGATGTCACTAGCTAGGATGAGGTCATATTTGAGTACTCTGGGCCCCTAATTCAGGAGGACTTGTGTGCTTCTAAGAAGGGAGAGTGCGGATACACAGATATGCACTGAGGGAGAAGGCCCGGTGAAGAAGTCCAAAGCCAGAGCAAGACTTCAAGCTGGAAAAGGGGCCTGGAACAGATCCATCCACAATACCTACAAAAGGAGCATGTCCTACCAACATTTTAGCCTCTAGAAATGTGACACTGTCCACTTCTGTGGTTTCAGCCTCCAGGCTTCTGGTACCTTGTAGTAGCAAGCATAGAAAATTATCATATATATATATATATATATATATATATTGTATATATATATATATATATGTATATATACATATATATTTATGTATATATATATATTATATATATACATATATATAATATATAGTAGCACCCATAGAAAACTATCATATATATATATATATAAAGTATATAAATAAATATATATATAACCATTATTTATAACCATGGTTATATATATTATAATGTATATATAGAATATACATTCTTTTACCTAAGAAAACATTTTTGTTCAGAATCTCAGTCCTCCTTCCTTTCCATAGAATGTGATTCTCATTCTTTTGGTGCCTCCTGAACAATTCGACCACGTCTACCATTTCCATTTGCATGGAAGTTATTCTTACCTAAAGTCGTCTGCCATTATTTAAAAACAGTTGGCATCTTTTGGCAGTTTCCAGTGTTTTTGGTTTGAGTATCTGTTTATAGGCTGATTCAGGTAACTTCATCCTACTCTTTCCTTCTGAGTTTGTTTCTTTCTGGGAAGGTATATTTTCTACTCTTTCAAAAGAAGGACCTAGAAAAGCGAAATGGTTCTTCTTTGTCAGTCTACATTCCCTTTCCCCATTTTCTGTGTACTTTCTGAGACCACAGATTTGGGGGCTGACAGCATGTATCAGCCTTTAAAAAAAAATTTTAATAACATTTAAATGAAGTTAAATTAAATATATTTAATTCAATTGAAACTTGAAAATACAAATGGAAATTTAGAATTAAAAATGTAAATTAAATACATTGGAAGGGGAGGTGAAACATGAGAGACTAAGGACTCTGGAAATCAACATGAGGGCTTTGAAGGGGCGAGGGGTGGGAGGTTGGGGGAACCAGGTGGTGGTTATTAGAGAGGGCCCAGATTGCATGGAGCACTGGGTTTGGGGTAAAAACCAGGAATACTGGTATGCTGAAATAAAAATTAAAAACGAAAGACAAAAATGAAAAAGAAACATAAATAAAAACATTTAAAGATAAAAACAGGGATTTTTCAAAAGGGATCTATGAGGGCTGTGAGTTGTGTAAACCTGGTGAATCACAGACCTGTACCCCTGGAGATACAAATCTACTCTATGTTTTTCTAAAACAATAATTGAAATAAAATAATAAACACATAAATGGAGATGGACAAAGGGATGAAGCAAAGAAAATGCAAGACAATGGGCATCGTTTGAAGGGGCTCAGTCCTTTCATGAAATGTCAATGGTTTCTCTACTCTAATGAAAAGATGAACTTGGTTAGATTGCATCAATACCCACATCCACACAGAGCGCTGTGCCGCTTCGACGAGGGACAGAATCAGCTCGCGAAGGCAGAAACAAAATTCGGTGGTATTGAAAAGCTAAAATGGAACGAGACTTCTACCAACCTAGACGGGGGCATCATAGTGAGTAGAAGAAGGGGCGGGGGAAACACTGAAGGTACAACAACTGGGTAAAAAACACAGAGTGAAATGTGTATAGAAAGATATTCTCAGAGAATGGACAAAGTATGAGAATCAGGAAGTAAATTCCTCCAAGTCATCAGATAGAAGTTAAAAATTCAGGAAAATTAAATGGACTCCTGGGACATACGAACAAAGCTTGAAAATCCTATTAATGAGAAGAGCGAAAGGAGGACTTCGTCTCTCCAAAGATTTTATACCATCTCTACCCAGCAAGGCTCCAATCAGAATACCATCCGAGATGACTGAGGGGAATTTAGGATCTCAATCCATGGCATGGCCAATAGGTTCATAGGTTACCTAGGTGAATAGAACACGTACAGAGATTGGATGAACGGTAGTGTACAGTTTCAATGGACCCCAACTGGATGGAGGGATTCAATGCAATCCAGTCTCTGATCTAGCAAGTGCCTGTGTCCGTGGATAAGCCAGTTCTCCTATTGCCCTGGACACGAAAAGGGCTCGTCATTCCCCGGCCAATCTGAGGAAAGAAGCGAGAGCAAGACTGAGGGAGAAAGAGCGTGAGAGGAGATTCTGATGGGATAGGATGTCTTACAAAAGGTCTCTTGAAATGACCCGAGGAAATAGACCAGCACGAAAGGGCAGACTTTGACCACGCGGTGCTAAACGACGTGAATATCCACGTGGAACAGAAGAGGTCCGAACGCTATTCCAGACTGATGGAGCCTACATACGAAAGAAGACATCAGAAGTTGTCTGGAAGATACAATAGGAAACCCTTCTGAGGATCCGGGGGAGGTGGCAGAGATGAGTGGAGCACACCACCGAAAACGGGAAGCCCAAGAACGGTGAAGCCAAGTTTCCAAACACAAAATCCTGCCCAGCAAAGGACAAGACGAAAAGTATGAAAGGTTGTATGGAGATACCACCTAAGGACCTGTATACAACTCGAGAGAGGATAACTAGGAATCAAGAAGGATAGGTAGGTACCTTCAAAACTATGAAAATCCTTGCACAGAAATATGCCAAGGGGAAAATCATCAGCCAAGAAACCCATGAAAAGATGCCTAAAATGCTCAGTGATCACAAAAGGGCCAAGGAAAACACAACCTCTGCGTTAGTGTTATCCCAGTGGAGGAGGACCTCAAAGCCTGTTGCCTAATGCAACGGACTGAATCGTGTAAAACGGACTTAATCAAAGAGTGGGGCACCTGGGTGGCTGCTTTCTGCTGGGGTCCTGATGCCAGGGTCTTGGGATCTAGCCCTGCCTGGGGCTCTCTGCTCCCCAGGAAGCCTGCTTCTCTCTCTCCCACTTGCACTTCTAGTACTCCCTCTCCAATTGGGCTCCCTCTCTCACTGTCTCTGTCTTTCTGTGCAATGCGTCTATCAAACAAGCAATTCCTTCCATTCAAGAAGTAAAAATCAAATGTTGACGCATGGGGTCCTAATGAACGACAAGAATCAGGAGGGTTGCTTGATGATTTCTGGCAAGATTTTCTTCCTTCCTTGGACAGACGGAGAGGAGAAGGAGGGAGAGAGACAGGCCGCGAGAGAGGGCCAAACAGGCTCCCTGCTCAGGAAAGAGCCAGATGCAGGACAGGGTCCTCAGGCTGGTGCATCGCCAAGTGCAGCGTGAAGCCCTGCAGCAGCTCCCACAATCCCAAGGGGATCTCCCTGCAGGTCTTGCCTGCCCCTCCCCCGCAGGGGACGCCTGGGCGCCGCCCTCGCCTCCTCCCTGAGGGATCTTTGGCCCCGCTGCACCAAGAAGGGCGCTAGAGGGTGCTGGAGGGGCTCCTGGAGGCTTGCGCCAAGGCTCCCTGGGCTCAGCTGTTTTCTGTGGCGGGGGCTGCAGCGGGGGCGGCGGGGGCTGCAGCGGGGGAGGCGGGAGTTGCTGAAGCGGTGGCTGCGAAGGCGTCACGAGGCGGTGGCGGTGGCGGGTGAGGGAGCCCGGCCCTGGCAGGGCGAGCAGCATCTCACTGGGGCACCTCCCGCTCGCCCCTGGCCAGTCGCTTCTCTCCCCACCCCTCCCCCTCTCAACCATTGTTTATTTCTGTAAAGGCTTTTCCTAGTTTGGTTCAGGGCAAGAGAAAACTTCATGGGGAAGGGGGGAAGGGCAGGACCCGAAGAGAGACCTAGTGGACTCTGCCCTGAGCCCAGAGCTAGCCTCAGGGCTCAATCTCAAGAGCCTGAGATCACCCCCTGAGCCAGAACCCAGAGGTGGGCACTTCACTGAGGGTGCCGTCCAGGTGCTCCTCAGCTGTTGTTGACCCATTTCTGGAGAGGGGCGCCTGCCCTGCTCCGTTAGTTCCGCGACTGCCTTGGGCTCAGGTCATGACCCCGGACTGGCAGGATCTTCTCCTGCCTTGGGCTCCCAGCTCCTTGGGGAGTCGGCTTCTCCCACTGACCTTCTCCTCTCTCATGCTCTCTCTCACTCATTCTCTCTCCATGAAAGAAAGACACGCTTTCCAAAAAGTGTCTGGAGCCTTGTTGGATGGGCTTGAATGTGGTGGATCTCAGTGAGTTTTCTCATATCGCATGCGGACACCTTGAGGATAGCCATGTCTTTCTAAAAGGATCCCTTGTGGTTCTGCAATGGTTTCTTTCTCTGTTCACGGATTGGGTGTCTTTCCAGTGTCTCTTCTCAAGACCTTGGAAAAGCAGCCTTAGAAGATTCCTTTGGGTACGGTCCTAGCCCTTTCCATCCTTTCTCTTTCCACAAAATCTATACTAGCCTCTGCATCCTCCTATGTAGAGTTTATTTTTCACTGACCTATCCAGGTCTTTTCTTTCAATAGAATTTCAGTCGTGCATTCTGAAGGTCATTGTTGAAAAGTTAAAGGTGAAGTCTATTAACTCGCTAGGCGTATTTTCTTTTTCCCGTCTATTCCTTCCTCCCTTTCTATCTATACACATAGATAGGACTACATATAGGAATACATACACACACACACGTGTGTCTGTCTTTGTGTGTGTGTGTGTGTGTGTGTGTGTGTTCATGCATATAAACTATCCCAGTCCTAAACCCCAGCACCTGGGAGCCTGACTTTATTTGGAAATAGGGTCCCTGGACATGTCACTAGCTAGGATGAGGTCATATTTGAGTAGTCTGGGCCCCTAATTCAGGAGGACTTGTGTGCTTCTAAGAAGAGAGAGTGCGGATACACAGATATGCACTGAGGGAGAAGGCCCGGTGAAGAAGTCCATAGCCAGAGGAAGACTTCAAGCTGGAAAAGGGGCCTGGAACAGATCCATCCACAATACCTACAAAAGGAGCATGTCCTACCAACATTTTAGCCTCTAGAAATGTGACACTGTCCACTTCTGTGGTTTCAGCCTCCAGGCTTCTGGTATCTTGTAGTAGCAAGCATAGAAAATTATCATATATATATATATATTATATATATATATATATATATATATATGTATATATACATATATATTTATGTATATATATACATTATATATATACATATATATAATATATAGTAGCACCCATAGAAAACTATCATATATATATATATATATAATGTATATAAATAAATATATATATAACCATTATATATAACCATGGTTATATATATTATAATGTATATATAGAATATACATTCTTTTACCTAAGAAAACATTTTTGTTCAGAATCTCAGTCCTCCTTCCTTTCCATAGAATGTGATTCTCATTCTTTTGGTGCCTCCTGAACAATTCGACCACGTCTACCATTTCCATTTGCATGAAAGTTATTCTTACCTAAAGTCGTCTGCCATTATTTAAAAACAGTTGGCATCTTTTGGCAGTTTCCAGTGTTTTTGGTTTGAGTATCTGTTTATAGGCTGATTCAGGTAACTTCATCCTACTCTTTCCTTCTGAGTTTGTTTCTTTCTGGGAAGGTATATTTTCTACTCTTTCAAAAGAAGGACCTAGAAAAGCGAAATGGTTCTTCTTTGTCAGTCTACATTCCCTTTCCCCATTTTCTGTGTACTTTCTGAGACCACAGATTTGGGGGCTGACAGCATGTATCAGCCTTTAAAAAAAAATTTTAATAACATTTAAATGAAGTTAAATTAAATATATTTAATTCAATTGAAACTTGAAAATACAAATGGAAATTTAGAATTAAAAATGTAAATTAAATACATTGGAAGGGGAGGTGAAACATGAGAGACTAAGGACTCTGGAAATCAACATGAGGGCTTTGAAGGGGCGAGGGGTGGGAGGTTGGGGGAACCAGGTGGTGGTTATTAGAGAGGGCCCAGATTGCATGGAGCACTGGGTTTGGGGTAAAAACCAGGAATACTGGTATGCTGAAATAAAAATTAAAAACGAAAGACAAAAATGAAAAAGAAACATAAATAAAAACATTTAAAGATAAAAACAGGGATTTTTCAAAAGGGATCTATGAGGGCTGTGAGTTGTGTAAACCTGGTGAATCACAGACCTGTACCCCTGGAGATACAAATCTACTCTATGTTTTTCTAAAACAATAATTGAAATAAAATAATAAACACATAAATGGAGATGGACAAAGGGATGAAGCAAAGAAAATGCAAGACAATGGGCATCGTTTGAAGGGGCTCAGTCCTTTCATGAAATGTCAATGGTTTCTCTACTCTAATGAAAAGATGAACTTGGTTAGATTGCATCAATACCCACATCCACACAGAGCGCTGTGCCGCTTCGACGAGGGACAGAATCAGCTCGCGAAGGCAGAAACAAAATTCGGTGGTATTGAAAAGCTAAAATGGAACGAGACTTCTACCAACCTAGACGGGGGCATCATAGTGAGTAGAAGAAGGGGCGGGGGAAACACTGAAGGTACAACAACTGGGTAAAAAACACAGAGTGAAATGTGTATAGAAAGATATTCTCAGAGAATGGACAAAGTATGAGAATCAGGAAGTAAATTCCTCCAAGTCATCAGATAGAAGTTAAAAATTCAGGAAAATTAAATGGACTCCTGGGACATACGAACAAAGCTTGAAAATCCTATTAATGAGAAGAGCGAAAGGAGGACTTCGTCTCTCCAAAGATTTTATACCATCTCTACCCAGCAAGGCTCCAATCAGAATACCATCCGAGATGACTGAGGGGAATTTAGGATCTCAATCCATGGGATGGCCAATAGGTTCATAGGTTACCTAGGTGAATAGAACACGTACAGAGATTGGATGAACGGTAGTGTACAGTTTCAATGGACCCCAACTGGATGGAGGGATTCAATGCAATCCAGTCTCTGATCTAGCAAGTGCCTGTGTCCGTGGATAAGCCAGTTCTCCTATTGCCCTGGACACGAAAAGGGCTCGTCATTCCCCGGCCAATCTGAGGAAAGAAGCGAGAGCAAGACTGAGGGAGAAAGAGCGTGAGAGGAGATTCTGATGGGATAGGATGTCTTACAAAAGGTCTCTTGAAATGACCCGAGGAAATAGACCAGCACGAAAGGGCAGACTTTGACCACGCGGTGCTAAACGACGTGAATATCCACGTGGAACAGAAGAGGTCCGAACGCTATTCCAGACTGATAAAGCCTACATACGAAAGAAGACATCAGAAGTTGTCTGGAAGATACAATAGGAAACCCTTCTGAGGATCCGGGGGAGGTGGCAGAGATGAGTGGAGCACACCACCGAAAACGGGAAGCCCAAGAACGGTGAAGCCAAGTTTCCAAACACAAAATCTTGCCCAGCAAAGGACAAGACGAAAAGTATGAAAGGGTGTATGGAGATACCACCTAAGGACCTGTATACAACTCGAGAGAGGATAACTAGGAATCAAGAAGGATAGGTAGGTACCTTCAAAACTATGAAAATCCTTGCACAGAAATATGCCAAGGGGAAAATCATCAGCCAAGAAACCCATGAAAAGATGCCTAAAATGCTCAGTGATCACAAAAGGGCCAAGGAAAACACAACCTCTGCGTTAGTGTTATCCCAGTGGAGGAGGACCTCAAAGCCTGTTGCCTAATGCAACGGACTGAATCGTGTAAAACGGACTTAATCAAAGAGTGGGGCACCTGGGTGGCTGCTTTCTGCTGGGGTCCTGATGCCAGGGTCTTGGGATCTAGCCCTGCCTGGGGCTCTCTGCTCCCCAGGAAGCCTGCTTCTCTCTCTCCCACTTGCACTTCTAGTACTCCCTCTCCAATTGGGCTCCCTCTCTCACTGTCTCTGTCTTTCTGTGCAATGCGTCTATCAAACAAGCAATTCCTTCCATTCAAGAAGTAAAAATCAAATGTTGACGCATGGGGTCCTAATGAACGACAAGAATCAGGAGGGTTGCTTGATGATTTCTGCTAAGATTTTCTTCCTTCCTTGGACAGACGGAGAGGAGAAGGAGGGAGAGAGACAGGCCACGAGAGAGGGCCAAACAGGCTCCCTGCTCAGGAAAGAGCCAGATGCAGGACAGGGTCCTCAGGCTGGTGCATCGCCAAGTGCAGCGTGAAGCCCTGCAGCAGCTCCCACAATCCCAAGGGGATCTCCCTGCAGGTCTTGCCTGCCCCTCCCCCGCAGGGGACGCCTGGGCGCCACCCTCGCCTCCTCCCTGAGGGATCTTTGGCCCCGCTGCACGAAGAAGGGCGCTAGAGGGTGCTGGAGGGGCTCCTGGAGGCTTGCGCCAAGGCTCCCTGGGCTCAGCTGTTTTCTGTGGCGGGGGCTGCAGCGGGGGCGGCGGGGGCTGCAGCGGGGGAGGCGGGAGTTGCTGAAGCGGTGGCTGCGAAGGCGTCACGAGGCGGTGGCGGTGGCGGGTGAGGGAGCCCGGCCCTGGCAGGGCAAGCAGCATCTCACTGGGGCACTTCCCGCTCGCCCCGGGCCAGTCGCTTCTCTCCCCACCCCTCCCCCTCTCAACCATTGTTTATTTCTGTAAAGGCTTTTCCTAGTTTGGTTCAGGGCAAGAGAAAACTTCATGGGGAAGGGGGGAAGGGCAGGACCCGAAGAGAGACCTAGTGGACTCTGCCCTGAGCCCAGAGCTAGCCTCAGGGCTCAATCTCAAGAGCCTGAGATCACCCCCTGAGCCAGAACCCAGAGGTGGGCACTTCACTGAGGGTGCCGTCCAGGTGCTCCTCAGCTGTTGTTGACCCATGTCTGGAGAGGGGCGCCTGCCCTGCTCCGTTAGTTCCGCGACTGCCTTGGGCTCAGGTCATGACCCCGGACTGGCAGGATCTTCTCCTGCCTTGGGCTCCCAGCTCCTTGGGGAGTCGGCTTCTCCCACTGACCTTCTCCTCTCTCATGCTCTCTCTCACTCATTCTCTCTCCATGAAAGAAAGACACGCTTTCCAAAAAGTGTCTGGAGCCTTGTTGGATGGGCTTGAATGTGGTGGATCTCAGTGAGTTTTCTCATATCGCATGCGGACACCTTGAGGATAGCCATGTCTTTCTAAAAGGATCCCTTGTGGTTCTGCAATGGTTTCTTTCTCTGTTCACGGATTGGGTGTCTTTCCAGTGTCTCTTCTCAAGACCTTGGAAAAGCAGCCTTAGAAGATTCCTTTGGGTACGGTCCTAGCCCTTTCCATCCTTTCTCTTTCCACAAAATCTATACTAGCCTCTGCATCCTCCTATGTAGAGTTTATTTTTCACTGACCTATCCAGGTCTTTTCTTTCAATAGAATTTCAGTCGTGCATTCTGAAGGTCATTGTTGAAAAGTTAAAGGTGAAGTCTATTAACTCGCTAGGCGTATTTTCTTTTTCCCGTCTATTCCTTCCTCCCTTTCTATCTATACACATAGATAGGACTACATATAGGAATACATACACACACACACGTGTGTCTGTCTTTGTGTGTGTGTGTGTGTGTGTGTGTGTTCATGCATATAAACTATCCCAGTCCTAAACCCCAGCACCTGGGAGCCTGACTTTATTTGGAAATAGGGTCCCTGGAGATGTCACTAGCTAGGATGAGGTCATATTTGAGTAGTCTGGGCCCCTTATTCAGGAGGACTTGTGTGCTTCTAAGAAGGGAGAGTGCGGATACACAGATATGCACTGAGGGAGAAGGCCCGGTGAAGAAGTCCAAAGCCAGAGGAAGACTTCAAGCTGGAAAAGGGGCCTGGAACAGATCCATCCACAATACCTACAAAAGGAGCATGTCCTACCAACATTTTAGCCTCTAGAAATGTGACACTGTCCACTTCTGTGGTTTCAGCCTCCAGGCTTCTGGTATCTTGTAGTAGCAAGCATAGAAAATTATCATATATATATATATATATTGTATATATATATATATGTATATATACATATATATTTATGTATATATATACATTATATATATACATATATATAATATATAGTAGCACCCATAGAAAACTATCATATATATATATATATATATATATATATATATATATAAAGTATATAAATAAATATATATATAACCATTATATATAACCATGGTTATATATATTATAATGTATATATAGAATATACATTATTTACCTAAGAAAACATTTTTGTTCAGAATCTCAGTCCTCCTTCCTTTCCATAGAATGTGATTCTCATTCTTTTGGTGCCTCCTAAACAATTCGACCACGTCTACCATTTCCATTTGCATGAAAGTTATTCTTACCTAAAGTCGTCTGCCATTATTTAAAAACAGTTGGCATCTTTTGGCAGTTTCCAGTGTTTTTGGTTTGAGTATCTGTTTATAGGCTGATTCAGGTAACTTCATCCTACTCTTTCCTTCTGAGTTTGTTTCTTTCTGGGAAAGTATATTTTCTACTCTTTCAAAAGAAGGACCTAGAAAAGCGAAATGGTTCTTCTTTGTTAGTCTACATTCCCTTTCCCCATTTTCTGTGTACTTTCTGAGACCACAGATTTGGGGGCTGACAGCATGTATCAGCCTTTAAAAAAAAATTTTAATAACATTTAAATGAAGTTAAATTAAATATATTTAATTCAATTGAAACTTGAAAATACAAATGGAAATTTAGAATTAAAAATGTAAATTAAATACATTGGAAGGGGAGGTGAAACATGAGAGACTAAGGACTCTGGAAATCAACATGAGGGCTTTGAAGGGGCGAGGGGTGGGAGGTTGGGGGAACCAGGTGGTGGTTATTACAGAGCGCCCAGATTGCATGGAGCACTGGGTTTGGGGTAAAAACCAGGAATACTGGTATGCTGAAATAAAAATTAAAAACGAAAGACAAAAATGAAAAAGAAACATAAATAAAAACATTTAAAGATAAAAACAGGGATTTTTCAAAAGGGATCTATGAGGGCTGTGAGTTGTGTAAACCTGGTGAATCACAGACCTGTACCCCTGGAGATACAAATCTACTCTATGTTTTTCTAAAACAATAATTGAAATAAAATAATAAACACATAAATGGAGATGGACAAAGGGATGAAGCAAAGAAAATGCAAGACAATGGGCATCGTTTGAGGGGCTCAGTCACTTCATGAAATGTCAATGGTTTCTCTACTCTAATGAAAAGATGAACTTGGTTAGATTGCATCAATACCCACATCCACACAGAGCGCTGTGCCGCTTCGACGAGGGACAGAATCAGCTCGCGAAGGCAGAAACAAAATTCGGTGGTATTGAAAAGCTAAAATTGAACGAGACTTCTACCAACCTAGACGGGGGCATCATAGTGAGTAGAAGAAGGGGCGGGGGAAACACTGAAGGTACAACAACTGGGTAAAAAACACAGAGTGAAATGTGTATAGAAAGATATTCTCAGAGAATGGACAAAGTATGAGAATCAGGAAGTAAATTCCTCCAAGTCATCAGATAGAAGTTAAAAATTCAGGAAAATTAAATGGACTCCTGGGACATATGAACAAAGCTTGAAAATCCTATTAATGAGAAGAGCGAAAGGAGGACTTCGTCTCTCCAAAGATTTTATACCATCTCTACCCAGCAAGGCTCCAATCAGAATACCATCCGAGATGACTGAGGGGAATTTAGGATCTCAATCCATGGGATGGCCAATAGGTTCATAGGTTACCTAGGTGAATAGAACACGTACAGAGATTGGATGAACGGTAGTGTACAGTTTCAATGGACCCCAACTGGATGGAGGGATTCAATGCAATCCAGTCTCTGATCTAGCAAGTGCCTGTGTCCGTGGATAAGCCAGTTCTCCTATTGCCCTGGACACGAAAAGGGCTCGTCATTCCCCGGCCAATCTGAGGAAAGAAGCGAGAGCAAGACTGAGGGAGAAAGAGCGTGAGAGGAGATTCTGATGGGATAGGATGTCTTACAAAAGGTCTCTTGAAATGACCCGAGGAAATAGACCAGCACGAAAGGGCAGACTTTGACCACGCGGTGCTAAACGACGTGAATATCCACGTGGAACAGAAGAGGTCCGAA
The DNA here is from genome assembly GCF_964662115.1 of Mustela nivalis. NCBI lineage: Eukaryota > Metazoa > Chordata > Mammalia > Carnivora > Mustelidae > Mustela > Mustela nivalis. The sequence goes on from NC_139025.1 coordinate 138,286,762, forward strand.
CGCTATTCCAGACTGATGGAGCCTACATACGAAAGAAGACATCAGAAGTTGTCTGGAAGATACAATAGGAAACCCTTCTGAGGATCCGGGGGAGGTGGCAGAGATGAGTGGAGCACACCACCGAAAACGGGAAGCCCAAGAACGGTGAAGCCAAGTTTCCAAACACAAAATCCTGCCCAGCAAAGGACAAGACGAAAAGTATGAAAGGTTGTATGGAGATACCACCTAAGGACCTGTATACAACTCGAGAGAGGATAACTAGGAATCAAGAAGGATAGGTAGGTACCTTCAAAACTATGAAAATCCTTGCACAGAAATATGCCAAGGGGAAAATCATCAGCCAAGAAACCCATGAAAAGATGCCTAAAATGCTCAGTGATCACAAAAGGGCCAAGGAAAACACAACCTCTGCGTTAGTGTTATCCCAGTGGAGGAGGACCTCAAAGCCTGTTGCCTAATGCAACGGACTGAATCGTGTAAAACGGACTTAATCAAAGAGTGGGGCACCTGGGTGGCTGCTTTCTGCTGGGGTCCTGATGCCAGGGTCTTGGGATCTAGCCCTGCCTGGGGCTCTCTGCTCCCCAGGAAGCCTGCTTCTCTCTCTCCCACTTGCACTTCTAGTACTCCCTCTCCAATTGGGCTCCCTCTCTCACTGTCTCTGTCTTTCTGTGCAATGCGTCTATCAAACAAGCAATTCCTTCCATTCAAGAAGTAAAAATCAAATGTTGACGCATGGGGTCCTAATGAACGACAAGAATCAGGAGGGTTGCTTGATGATTTCTGGCAAGATTTTCTTCCTTCCTTGGACAGACGGAGAGGAGAAGGAGGGAGAGAGACAGGCCACGAGAGAGGGCCAAACAGGCTCCCTGCTCAGGAAAGAGCCAGATGCAGGACAGGGTCCTCAGGCTGGTGCATCGCCAAGTGCAGCGTGAAGCCCTGCAGCAGCTCCCACAATCCCAAGGGGATCTCCCTGCAGGTCTTGCCTGCCCCTCCCCCGCAGGGGACGCCTGGGCGCCGCCCTCGCCTCCTCCCTGAGGGATCTTTGGCCCCGCTGCACCAAGAAGGGCGCTAGAGGGTGCTGGAGGGGCTCCTGGAGGCTTGCGCCAAGGCTCCCTGGGCTCAGCTGTTTTCTGTGGCGGGGGCTGCAGCGGGGGCGGCGGGGGCTGCAGCGGGGGAGGCGGGAGTTGCTGAAGCGGTGGCTGCGAAGGCGTCACGAGGCGGTGGCGGTGGCGGGTGAGGGAGCCCGGCCCTGGCAGGGCGAGCAGCATCTCACTGGGGCACCTCCCGCTCGCCCCGGGCCAGTCGCTTCTCTCCCCACCCCTCCCCCTCTCAACCATTGTTTATTTCTGTAAAGGCTTTTCCTAGTTTGGTTCAGGGCAAGAGAAAACTTCATGGGGAAGGGGGGAAGGGCAGGACCCGAAGAGAGACCTAGTGGACTCTGCCCTGAGCCCAGAGCTAGCCTCAGGGCTCAATCTCAAGAGCCTGAGATCACCCCCTGAGCCAGAACCCAGAGGTGGGCACTTCACTGAGGGTGCTGTCCAGGTGCTCCTCAGCTGTTGTTGACCCATTTCTGGAGAGGGGCGCCTGCCCTGCTCCCTTAGTTCGGCGACTGCCTTGGGCTCAGGTCATGACCCCGGACTGGCAGGATCTTGGCCCGCCTTGGGCTCCCAGCTCCTTGGGGAGTCGGCTTCTCCCACTGACCTTCTCCTCTCTCATGCTCTCTCTCACTCATTCTCTCTCCATGAAAGAAAGACACGCTTTCCAAAAAGTGTCTGGAGCCTTGTTGGATGGGCTTGAATGTGGTGGATCTCAGTGAGTTTTCTCATATCGCATGCGGACACCTTGAGGATAGCCATGTCTTTCTAAAAGGATCCCTTGTGGTTCTGCAATGGTTTCTTTCTCTGTTCACGGATTGGGTGTCTTTCCAGTGTCTCTTCTCAAGACCTTGGAAAAGCAGCCTTAGAAGATTCCTTTGGGTACGGTCCTAGCCCTTTCCATCCTTTCTCTTTCCACAAAATCTATACTAGCCTCTGCATCCTCCTATGTAGAGTTTATTTTTCACTGACCTATCCAGGTCTTTTCTTTCAATAGAATTTCAGTCGTGCATTCTGAAGGTCATTGTTGAAAAGTTAAAGGTGAAGTCTATTAACTCGCTAGGCGTATTTTCTTTTTCCCGTCTATTCCTTCCTCCCTTTCTATCTATACACATAGATAGGACTACATATAGGAATACATACACACACACACGTGTGTCTGTCTTTGTGTGTGTGAGTGTGTGTGTGTTCATGCATATAAACTATCCCAGTCCTAAACCCCAGCACCTGGGAGCCTGACTTTATTTGGAAATAGGGTCCCTGGAGATGTCACTAGCTAGGATGAGGTCATATTTGAGTAGTCTGGGCCCCTAATTCAGGAGGACTTGTGTGCTTCTAAGAAGGGAGAGTGCGGATACACAGATATGCACTGAGGGAGAAGGCCCGGTGAAGAAGTCCAAAGCCAGAGCAAGACTTCAAGCTGGAAAAGGGGCCTGGAACAGATCCATCCACAATACCTACAAAAGGAGCATGTCCTACCAACATTTTAGCCTCTAGAAATGTGACACTGTCCACTTCTGTGGTTTCAGCCTCCAGGCTTCTGGTATCTTGTAGTAGCAAGCATAGAAAATTATCATATATATATATATATATTGTATATATATATATATGTATATATACATATATATTTATGTATATATATACATTATATATATACATATATATAATATATAGTAGCACCCATAGAAAACTATCATATATATATATATATAAAGTATATAAATAAATATATATATAACCATTATATATAACCATGGTTATATATATTATAATGTATATATAGAATATACATTCTTTTACCTAAGAAAACATTTTTGTTCAGAATCTCAGTCCTCCTTCCTTTCCATAGAATGTGATTCTCATTCTTTTGGTGCCTCCTGAACAATTCGACCACGTCTACCATTTCCATTTGCATGAAAGTTATTCTTACCTAAAGTCGTCTGCCATTATTTAAAAACAGTTGGCATCTTTTGGCAGTTTCCAGTGTTTTTGGTTTGAGTATCTGTTTATAGGCTGATTCAGGTAACTTCATCCTACTCTTTCCTTCTGAGTTTGTTTCTTTCTGGGAAAGTATATTTTCTACTCTTTCAAAAGAAGGACCTAGAAAAGCGAAATGGTTCTTCTTTGTCAGTCTACATTCCCTTTCCCCATTTTCTGTGTACTTTCTGAGACCACAGATTTGGGGGCTGACAGCATGTATCAGCCTTTAAAAAAAATTTTAATAACATTTAAATGAAGTTAAATTAAATATATTTAATTCAATTGAAACTTGAAAATACAAATGGAAATTTAGAATTAAAAATGTAAATTAAATACATTGGAAGGGGAGGTGAAACATGAGAGACTAAGGACTCTGGAAATCAACATGAGGGCTTTGAAGGGGCGAGGGGTGGGAGGTTGGGGGAACCAGGTGGTGGTTATTAGAGAGGGCCCAGATTGCATGGAGCACTGGGTTTGGGGTAAAAACCAGGAATACTGGTATGCTGAAATAAAAATTAAAAACGAAAGACAAAAATGAAAAAGAAACATAAATAAAAACTTTTAAAGATAAAAACAGGGATTTTTCAAAAGGGATCTATGAGGGCTGTGAGTTGTGTAAACCTGGTGAATCACAGACCTGTACCCCTGGAGATACAAATCTACTCTATGTTTTTCTAAAACAATAATTGAAATAAAATAATAAACACATAAATGGAGATGGACAAAGGGATGAAGCAAAGAAAATGCAAGACAATGGGCATCGTTTGAGGGGCTCAGTCCTTTCATGAAATGTCAATGGTTTCTCTACTCTAATGAAAAGATGAACTTGGTTAGATTGCATCAATACCCACATCCACACAGAGCGCTGTGCCGCTTCGACGAGGGACAGAATCAGCTCGCGAAGGCAGAAACAAAATTCGGTGGTATTGAAAAGCTAAAATTGAACGAGACTTCTACCAACCTAGACGGGGGCATCATAGTGAGTAGAAGAAGGGGCGGGGGAAACACTGAAGGTACAACAACTGGGTAAAAAACACAGAGTGAAATGTGTATAGAAAGATATTCTCAGAGAATGGACAAAGTATGAGAATCAGGAAGTAAATTCCTCCAAGTCATCAGATAGAAGTTAAAAATTCAGGAAAATTAAATGGACTCCTGGGACATACGAACAAAGCTTGAAAATCCTATTAATGAGAAGAGCGAAAGGAGGACTTCGTCTCTCCAAAGATTTTATACCATCTCTACCCAGCAAGGCTCCAATCAGAATACCATCCGAGATGACTGAGGGGAATTTAGGATCTCAATCCATGGGATGGCCAATAGGTTCATAGGTTACCTAGGTGAATAGAACACGTACAGAGATTGGATGAACGGTAGTGTACAGTTTCAATGGACCCCAACTGGATGGAGGGATTCAATGCAATCCAGTCTCTGATCTAGCAAGTGCCTGTGTCCGTGGATAAGCCAGTTCTCCTATTGCCCTGGACACGAAAAGGGCTCGTCATTCCCCGGCCAATCTGAGGAAAGAAGCGAGAGCAAGACTGAGGGAGAAAGAGCGTGAGAGGAGATTCTGATGGGATAGGATGTCTTACAAAAGGTCTCTTGAAATGACCCGAGGAAATAGACCAGCACGGAAGGGCAGCCTTTGACCACGCGGTGCTAAACGACGTGAATATCCACGTGGAACAGAAGAGGTCCGAACGCTATTCCAGACTGATGGAGCCTACATACGAAAGAAGACATCAGAAGTTGTCTGGAAGATACAATAGGAAACCCTTCTGAGGATCCGGGGGAGGTGGCAGAGATGAGTGGAGCACACCACCGAAAACGGGAAGCCCAAGAACGGTGAAGCCAAGTTTCCAAACACAAAATCCTGCCCAGCAAAGGACAAGACGAAAAGTATGAAAGGTTGTATGGAGATACCACCTAAGGACCTGTATACAACTCGAGAGAGGATAACTAGGAATCAAGAAGGATAGGTAGGTACCTTCAAAACTATGAAAATCCTTGCACAGAAATATGCCAAGGGGAAAATCATCAGCCAAGAAACCCATGAAAAGATGCCTAAAATGCTCAGTGATCACAAAAGGGCCAAGGAAAACACAACCTCTGCGTTAGTGTTATCCCAGTGGAGGAGGACCTCAAAGCCTGTTGCCTAATGCAACGGACTGAATCGTGTAAAACGGACTTAATCAAAGAGTGGGGCACCTGGGTGGCTGCTTTCTGCTGGGGTCCTGATGCCAGGGTCTTGGGATCTAGCCCTGCCTGGGGCTCTCTGCTCCCCAGGAAGCCTGCTTCTCTCTCTCCCACTTGCACTTCTAGTACTCCCTCTCCAATTGGGCTCCCTCTCTCACTGTCTCTGTCTTTCTGTGCAATGCGTCTATCAAACAAGCAATTCCTTCCATTCAAGAAGTAAAAATCAAATGTTGACGCATGGGGTCCTAATGAACGACAAGAATCAGGAGGGTTGCTTGATGATTTCTGGCAAGATTTTCTTCCTTCCTTGGACAGACGGAGAGGAGAAGGAGGGAGAGAGACAGGCCGCGAGAGAGGGCCAAACAGGCTCCCTGCTCAGGAAAGAGCCAGATGCAGGACAGGGTCCTCAGGCTGGTGCATCGCCAAGTGCAGCGTGAAGCCCTGCAGCAGCTCCCACAATCCCAAGGGGATCTCCCTGCAGGTCTTGCCTGCCCCTCCCCCGCAGGGGACGCCTGGGCGCCGCCCTCGCCTCCTCCCTGAGGGATCTTTGGCCCCGCTGCACCAAGAAGGGCGCTAGAGGGTGCTGGAGGGGCTCCTGGAGGCTTGCGCCAAGGCTCCCTGGGCTCAGCTGTTTTCTGTGGCGGGGGCTGCAGCGGGGGCGGCGGGGGCTGCAGCGGGGGAGGCGGGAGTTGCTGAAGCGGTGGCTGCGAAGGCGTCAGGAGGCGGTGGCGGTGGCGGGTGAGGGAGCCTGGCCCTGGCAGGGCGAGCAGCATCTCACTGGGGCACCTCCCGCTCGCCCCGGGCCAGTCGCTTCTCTCCCCACCCCTCCCCCTCTCAACCATTGTTTATTTCTGTAAAGGCTTTTCCTAGTTTGGTTCAGGGCAGGAGAAAACTTCATGGGGAAGGGGGGAAGGGCAGGACCCGAAGAGAGACCTAGTGGACTCTGCCCTGAGCCCAGAGCTAGCCTCAGGGCTCAATCTCAAGAGCCTGAGATCACCCCCTGAGCCAGAACCCAGAGGTGGGCACTTCACTGAGGGTGCCGTCCAGGTGCTCCTCAGCTGTTGTTGACCCATTTCTGGAGAGGGGCGCCTGCCCTGCTCCGTTAGTTCCGCGACTGCCTTGGGCTCAGGTCATGACCCCGGACTGGCAGGATCTTGGCCCGCCTTGGGCTCCCAGCTCCTTGGGGAGTCGGCTTCTCCCACTGACCTTCTCCTCTCTCATGCTCTCTCTCACTCATTCTCTCTCCATGAAAGAAAGACACGCTTTCCAAAAAGTGTCTGGAGCCTTGTTGGATGGGCTTGAATGTGGTGGATCTCAGTGAGTTTTCTCATATCGCATGCGGACACCTTGAGGATAGCCATGTCTTTCTAAAAGGATCCCTTGTGGTTCTGCAATGGTTTCTTTCTCTGTTCACGGATTGGGTGTCTTTCCAGTGTCTCTTCTCAAGACCTCGGAAAAGCAGCCTTAGAAGATTCCTTTGGGTACGGTCCTAGCCCTTTCCATCCTTTCTCTTTCCACAAAATCTATACTAGCCTCTGCATCCTCCTATGTAGAGTTTATTTTTCACTGACCTATCCAGGTCTTTTCTTTCAATAGAATTTCAGTCGTGCATTCTGAAGGTCATTGTTGAAAAGTTAAAGGTGAAGTCTATTAACTCGCTAGGCGTATTTTCTTTTTCCCGTCTATTCCTTCCTCCCTTTCTATCTATACACATAGATAGGACTACATATAGGAATACATACACACACACACGTGTGTCTGTCTTTGTGTGTGTGTGTGTGTGTGTGTGTGTGTGTGTGTGTGTTCATGCATATAAACTATCCCAGTCCTAAACCCCAGCACCTGGGAGCCTGACTTTATTTGGAAATAGGGTCCCTGGAGATGTCACTAGCTAGGATGAGGTCATATTTGAGTAGTCTGGGCCCCTAATTCAGGAGGACTTGTGTGCTTCTAAGAAGGGAGAGTGCGGATACACAGATATGCACTGAGGGAGAAGGCCCGGTGAAGAAGTCCAAAGCCAGAGCAAGACTTCAAGCTGGAAAAGGGGCCTGGAACAGATCCATCCACAATACCTACAAAAGGAGCATGTCCTACCAACATTTTAGCCTCTAGAAATATGACACTGTCCACTTCTGTGGTTTCAGCCTCCAGGCTTCTGGTATCTTGTAGTAGCAAGCATAGAAAATTATCATATATATATATATATATATATATTGTATATATATATATATATATGTATATATACATATATATTTATGTATATATATACATTATATATATACATATATATAATATATAGTAGCACCCATAGAAAACTATCATATATATATATATATAAAGTATATAAATAAATATATATATAACCATTATATATAACCATGGTTATATATATTATAATGTATATATAGAATATACATTCTTTTACCTAAGAAAACATTTTTGTTCAGAATCTCAGTCCTCCTTCCTTTCCATAGAATGTGATTCTCATTCTTTTGGTGCCTCCTGAACAATTCGACCACGTCTACCATTTCCATTTGCATGAAAGTTATTCTTACCTAAAGTCGTCTGCCATTATTTAAAAACAGTTGGCATCTTTTGGCAGTTTCCAGTGTTTTTGGTTTGAGTATCTGTTTATAGGCTGATTCAGGTAACTTCATCCTACTCTTTCCTTCTGAGTTTGTTTCTTTCTGGGAAAGTATATTTTCTACTCTTTCAAAAGAAGGACCTAGAAAAGCGAAATGGTTCTTCTTTGTCAGTCTACATTCCCTTTCCCCATTTTCTGTGTACTTTCTGAGACCACAGATTTGGGGGCTGACAGCATGTATCAGCCTTTAAAAAAAAATTTTAATAACATTTAAATGAAGTTAAATTAAATATATTTAATTCAATTGAAACTTGAAAATACAAATGGAAATTTAGAATTAAAAATGTAAATTAAATACATTGGAAGGGGAGGTGAAACATGAGAGACTAAGGACTCTGGAAATCAACATGAGGGCTTTGAAGGGGCGAGGGGTGGGAGGTTGGGGGAACCAGGTGGTGGTTATTAGAGAGGGCCCAGATTGCATGGAGCCTTGGGTTTGGGGTAAAAACCAGGAATACTGGTATGCTGAAATAAAAATTAAAAACGAAAGACAAAAATGAAAAAGAAACATAAATAAAAACATTTAAAGAAAAAAACAGGGATTTTTCAAAAGGGATCTATGAGGGCTGTGAGTTGTGTAAACCTGGTGAATCACAGACCTGTACCCCTGGAGATACAAATCTACTCTATGTTTTTCTAAAACAATAATTGAAATAAAATAATAAACACATAAATGGAGATGGACAAAGGGATGAAGCAAAGAAAATGCAAGACAATGGGCATCGTTTGAGGGGCTCAGTCCTTTCATGAAATGTCAATGGTTTCTCTACTCTAATGAAAAGATGAACTTGGTTAGATTGCATCAATACCCACATCCACACAGAGCGCTGTGCCGCTTCGACGAGGGACAGAATCAGCTCGCGAAGGCAGAAACAAAATTCGGTGGTATTGAAAAGCTAAAATTGAACGAGACTTCTACCAACCTAGACGGGGGCATCATAGTGAGTAGAAGAAGGGGCGGGGGAAACACTGAAGGTACAACAACTGGGTAAAAAACACAGAGTGAAATGTGTATAGAAAGATATTCTCAGAGAATGGACAAAGTATGAGAATCAGGAAGTAAATTCCTCCAAGTCATCAGATAGAAGTTAAAAATTCAGGAAAATTAAATGGACTCCTGGGACATACGAACAAAGCTTGAAAATCCTATTAATGAGAAGAGCGAAAGGAGGACTTCGTCTCTCCAAAGATTTTATACCATCTCTACCCAGCAAGGCTCCAATCAGAATACCATCCGAGATGACTGAGGGGAATTTAGGATCTCAATCCATGGGATGGCCAATAGGTTCATAGGTTACCTAGGTGAATAGAACACGTACAGAGATTGGATGAACGGTAGTGTACAGTTTCAATGGACCCCAACTGGATGGAGGGATTCAATGCAATCCAGTCTCTGATCTAGCAAGTGCCTGTGTCCGTGGATAAGCCAGTTCTCCTATTGCCCTGGACACGAAAAGGGCTCGTCATTCCCCGGCCAATCTGAGGAAAGAAGCCAGAGCAAGACTGAGGGAGAAAGAGCGTGAGAGGAGATTCTGATGGGATAGGATGTCTTACAAAAGGTCTCTTGAAATGACCCGAGGAAATAGACCAGCACGAAAGGGCAGACTTTGACCACGCGGTGCTAAACGACGTGAATATCCACGTGGAACAGAAGAGGTCCGAACGCTATTCCAGACTGATGGAGCCTACATACGAAAGAAGACATCAGAAGTTGTCTGGAAGATACAATAGGAAACCCTTCTGAGGATCCGGGGGAGGTGGCAGAGATGAGTGGAGCACACCACCGAAAACGGGAAGCCCAAGAACGGTGAAGCCAAGTTTCCAAACACAAAATCCTGCCCAGCAAAGGACAAGACGAAAAGTATGAAAGGTTGTATGGAGATACCACCTAAGGACCTGTATACAACTCGAGAGAGGATAACTAGGAATCAAGAAGGATAGGTAGGTACTTTCAAAACTATGAAAATCCTTGCACAGAAATATGCCAAGGGGAAAATCATCAGCCAAGAAACCCATGAAAAGATGCCTAAAATGCTCAGTGATCACAAAAGGGCCAAGGAAAACACAACCTCTGCGTTAGTGTTATCCCAGTGGAGGAGGACCTCAAAGCCTGTTGCCTAATGCAACGGACTGAATCGTGTAAAACGGACTTAATCAAAGAGTGGGGCACCTGGGTGGCTGCTTTCTGCTGGGGTCCTGATGCCAGGGTCTTGGGATCTAGCCCTGCCTGGGGCTCTCTGCTCCCCAGGAAGCCTGCTTCTCTCTCTCCCACTTGCACTTCTAGTACTCCCTCTCCAATTGGGCTCCCTCTCTCACTCTCTCTGTCTTTCTGTGCAATGCGTCTATCAAACAAGCAATTCCTTCCATTCAAGAAGTAAAAATCAAATGTTGACGCATGGGGTCCTAATGAACGACAAGAATCAGGAGGGTTGCTTGATGATTTCTGGCAAGATTTTACTTCCTTCCTTGCACAGACGGAGAGGAGAAGGAGGGAGAGAGACAGGCCGCGAGAGAGGGCCAAACAGGCTCCCTGCTCAGGAAAGAGCCAGATGCAGGACAGGGTCCTCAGGCTGGTGCATCGCCAAGTGCAGCGTGAAGCCCTGCAGCAGCTCCCACAATCCCAAGGGGATCTCCCTGCACGTCTTGTCTGCCCCACCCCCGCAGGGGACGCCTGGGCGCCGCCCTCGCCTCCTCCCTGAGGGATCTTTGGCCCCGCTGCACCAAGAAGCGCGCTAGAGGGTGCTGGAGGGGCTCCTGGAGGCTTGCGCCAAGGCTCCCTGGGCTCAGCTGTTTTCTGTGGCGGGGGCTGCAGCGGGGGCGGCGGGGGCTGCAGCGGGGGAGGCGGGAGTTGCTGAAGCGGTGGCTGCGAAGGCGTCAGGAGGCGGTGGCGGTGGCGGGTGAGGGAGCCCGGCCCTGGCAGGGCGAGCAGCATCTCACTGGGGCACCTCCCGCTCGCCCCGGGCCAGTCGCTTCTCTCCCCACCCCTCCCCCTCTCAACCATTGTTTATTTCTGTAAAGGCTTTTCCTAGTTTGGTTCAGGGCAAGAGAAAACTTCATGGGGAAGGGGGGAAGGGCAGGACCCCAAGAGAGACCTAGTGGACTCTGCCCTGAGCCCAGAGCTAGCCTCAGGGCTCAATCTCAAGAGCCTGAGATCACCCCCTGAGCCAGAACCCAGAGGTGGGCACTTCACTGAGGGTGCCGTCCAGGTGCTCCTCAGCTGTTGTTGACCCATTTCTGGAGAGGGGCGCCTGCCCTGCTCCGTTAGTTCCGCGACTGCCTTGGGCTCAGGTCATGACCCCGGACTGGCAGGATCTTGGCCCGCCTTGGGCTCCCAGCTCCTTGGGGAGTCGGCTTCTCCCACTGACCTTCTCCTCTCTCATGCTCTCTCTCACTCATTCTCTCTCCATGAAAGAAAGACACGCTTTCCAAAAAGTGTCTGGAGCCTTGTTGGATGGGCTTGAATGTGGTGGATCTCAGTGAGTTTTCTCATATCGCATGCGGACACCTTGAGGATAGCCATGTCTTTCTAAAAGGATCCCTTGTGGTTCTGCAATGGTTTCTTTCTCTGTTCACGGATTGGGTGTCTTTCCAGTGTCTCTTCTCAAGACCTTGGAAAAGCAGCCTTAGAAGATTCCTTTGGGTACGGTCCTAGCCCTTTCCATCCTTTCTCTTTCCACAAAATCTATACTAGCCTCTGCATCCTCCTATGTAGAGTTTATTTTTCACTGACCTATCCAGGTCTTTTCTTTCAATAGAATTTCAGTCGTGCATTCTGAAGGTCATTGTTGAAAAGTTAAAGGTGAAGTCTATTAACTCGCTAGGCGTATTTTCTTTTTCCCGTCTATTCCTTCCTCCCTTTCTATCTATACACATAGATAGGACTACATATAGGAATACATACACACACACACGTGTGTCTGTCTTTGTGTGTGTGTGTGTGTGTGTGTGTGTGTTCATGCATATAAACTATCCCAGTCCTAAACCCCAGCACCTGGGAGCCTGACTTTATTTGGAAATAGGGTCCCTGGAGATGTGACTAGCTAGGATGAGGTCATATTTGAGTAGTCTGGGCCCCTAATTCAGGAGGACTTGTGTGCTTCTAAGAAGGGAGAGTGCGGATACACAGATATGCACTGAGGGAGAAGGCCCGGTGAAGAAGTCCAAAGCCAGAGCAAGACTTCAAGCTGGAAAAGGGGCCTGGAACAGATCCATCCACAATACCTACAAAAGGAGCATGTCCTACCAACATTTTAGCCTCTAGAAATGTGACACTGTCCACTTCTGTGGTTTCAGCCTCCAGGCTTCTGGTATCTTGTAGTAGCAAGCATAGAAAATTATCATATATATATATATATATATATTGTATATATATATATATGTATATATACATATATATTTATGTATATATATACATTATATATATACATATATATAATATATAGTAGCACCCATAGAAAACTATCATATATATATATATATAAAGTATATAAATAAATATATATATAACCATTATTTATAACCATGGTTATATATATTATAATGTATATATAGAATATACATTCTTTTACCTAAGAAAACATTTTTGTTCAGAATCTCAGTCCTCCTTCCTTTCCATAGAATGTGATTCTCATTCTTTTGGTGCCTCCTGAACAATTCGACCACGTCTACCATTTCCATTTGCATGAAAGTTATTCTTACCTAAAGTCGTCTGCCATTATTTAAAAACAGTTGGCATCTTTTGGCAGTTTCCAGTGTTTTTGGTTTGAGTATCTGTTTATAGGCTGATTCAGGTAACTTCATCCTACTCTTTCCTTCTGAGTTTGTTTCTTTCTGGGAAGGTATATTTTCTACTCTTTCAAAAGAAGGACCTAGAAAAGCGAAATGGTTCTTCTTTGTCAGTCTACATTCCCTTTCCCCATTTTCTGTGTACTTTCTGAGACCACAGATTTGGGGGCTGACAGCATGTATCAGCCTTTAAAAAAAAATTTTAATAACATTTAAATGAAGTTAAATTAAATATATTTAATTCAATTGAAACTTGAAAATACAAATGGAAATTTAGAATTAAAAATGTAAATTAAATACATTGGAAGGGGAGGTGAAACATGAGAGACTAAGGACTCTGGAAATCAACATGAGGGCTTTGAAGGGGCGAGGGGTGGGAGGTTGGGGGAACCAGGTGGTGGTTATTAGAGAGGGCCCAGATTGCATGGAGCACTGGGTTTGGGGTAAGAACCAGGAATACTGGTATGCTGAAATAAAAATTAAAAACGAAAGACAAAAATGAAAAAGAAACATAAATAAAAACATTTAAAGATAAAAACAGGGATTTTTCAAAAGGGATCTATGAGGGCTGTGAGTTGTGTAAACCTGGTGAATCACAGACCTGTACCCCTGGAGATACAAATCTACTCTATGTTTTTCTAAAACAATAATTGAAATAAAATAATAAACACATAAATGGAGATGGACAAAGGGATGAAGCAAAGAAAATGCAAGACAATGGGCATCGTTTGAGGGGCTCAGTCCTTTCATGAAATGTCAATGGTTTCTCTACTCTAATGAAAAGATGAACTTGGTTAGATTGCATCAATACCCACATCCACACAGAGCGCTGTGCCGCTTCGACGAGGGACAGAATCAGCTCGCGAAGGCAGAAACAAAATTCGGTGGTATTGAAAAGCTAAAATTGAACGAGACTTCTACCAACCTAGACGGGGGCATCATAGTGAGTAGAAGAAGGGGCGGGGGAAACACTGAAGGTACAACAACTGGGTAAAAAACACAGAGTGAAATGTGTATAGAAAGATATTCTCAGAGAATGGACAAAGTATGAGAATCAGGAAGTAAATTCCTCCAAGTCATCAGATAGAAGTTAAAAATTCAGGAAAATTAAATGGACTCCTGGGACATACGAACAAAGCTTGAAAATCCTATTAATGAGAAGAGCGAAAGGAGGACTTCGTCTCTCCAAAGATTTTATACCATCTCTACCCAGCAAGGCTCCAATCAGAATACCATCCGAGATGACTGAGGGGAATTTAGGATCTCAATCCATGGGATGGCCAATAGGTTCATAGGTTACCTAGGTGAATAGAACACGTACAGAGATTGGATGAACGGTAGTGTACAGTTTCAATGGACCCCAACTGGATGGAGGGATTCAATGCAATCCAGTCTCTGATCTAGCAAGTGCCTGTGTCCGTGGATAAGCCAGTTCTCCTATTGCCCTGGACACGAAAAGGGCTCGTCATTCCCCGGCCAATCTGAGGAAAGAAGCGAGAGCAAGACTGAGGGAGAAAGAGCATGAGAGGAGATTCTGATGGGATAGGATGTCTTACAAAAGGTCTCTTGAAATGACCCGAGGAAATAGACCAGCACGAAAGGGCAGACTTTGACCACGCGGTGCTAAACGACGTGAATATCCACGTGGACCAGAAGAGGTCCGAACGCTATTCCAGACTGATGGAGCCTACATACGAAAGAAGACATCAGAAGTTGTCTGGAAGATACAATAGGAAACCCTTCTGAGGATCCGGGGGAGGTGGCAGAGATGAGTGGAGCACACCACCGAAAACGGGAAGCCCAAGAACGGTGAAGCCAAGTTTCCAAACACAAAATCCTGCCCAGCAAAGGACAAGACGAAAAGTATGAAAGGTTGTATGGAGATACCACCTAAGGACCTGTATACAACTCGAGAGAGGATAACTAGGAATCAAGAAGGATAGGTAGGTACCTTCAAAACTATGAAAATCCTTGCACAGAAATATGCCAAGGGGAAAATCATCAGCCAAGAAACCCATGAAAAGATGCCTAAAATGCTCAGTGATCACAAAAGGGCCAAGGAAAACACAACCTCTGCGTTAGTGTTATCCCAGTGGAGGAGGACCTCAAAGCCTGTTGCCTAATGCAACGGACTGAATCGTGTAAAACGGATTTAATCAAGGAGTGGGGCACCTGGGTGGCTGCTTTCTGCTGGGGTCCTGATGCCAGGGTCTTGGGATCTAGCCCTGCCTGGGGCTCTCTGCTCCCCAGGAAGCCTGCTTCTCTCTCTCCCACTTGCACTTCTAGTACTCCCTCTCCAATTGGGCTCCCTCTCTCACTGTCTCTGTCTTTCTGTGCAATGCGTCTATCAAACAAGCAATTCCTTCCATTCAAGAAGTAAAAATCAAATGTTGACGCATGGGGTCCTAATGAACGACAAGAATCAGGAGGGTTGCTTGATGATTTCTGGCAAGATTTTCTTCCTTCCTTGGACAGACGGAGAGGAGAAGGAGGGAGAGAGACAGGCCGAGAGAGAGGGCCAAACAGGCTCCCTGCTCAGGAAAGAGCCAGATGCAGGACAGGGTCCTCAGGCTGGTGCATCGCCAAGTGCAGCGTGAAGCCCTGCAGCAGCTCCCACAATCCCAAGGGGATCTCCCTGCAGGTCTTGCCTGCCCCTCCCCCGCAGGGGACGCCTGGGCGCCGCCATCGCCTCCTTCCTGAGGGATCTTTGGCCCCGCTGCACCAAGAAGGGCGCTAGAGGGTGCTGGAGGGGCTCCTGGAGGCTTGCGCCAAGGCTCCCTGGGCTCAGCTGTTTTCTGTGGCGGGGGCTGCAGCGGGGGCGGCGGGGGCTGCAGCGGGGGAGGCGGGAGTTGCTGAAGCGGTGGCTGCGAAGGCGTCACGAGGCGGTGGCGGTGGCGGGTGAGGGAGCCCGGCCCTGGCAGGGCGAGCAGCATCTCACTGGGGCACCTCCCGCTCGCCCCGGGCCAGTCGCTTCTCTCCCCACCCCTCCCCCTCTCAACCATTGTTTATTTCTGTAAAGGCTTTTCCTAGTTTGGTTCAGGGCAAGAGAAAACTTCATGGGGAAGGGGGGAAGGGCAGGACCCGAAGAGAGACCTAGTGGACTCTGCCCTGAGCCCAGAGCTAGCCTCAGGGCTCAATCTCAAGAGCCTGAGATCACCCCCTGAGCCAGAACCCAGAGGTGGGCACTTCACTGAGGGTGCCGTCCAGGTGCTCCTCAGCTGTTGTTGACCCATTTCTGGAGAGGGGCGCCTGCCCTGCTCCGTTAGTTCCGCGACTGCCTTGGGCTCAGGTCATGACCCCGGACTGGCAGGATCTTGGCCCGCCTTGGGCTCCCAGCTCCTTGGGGAGTCGGCTTCTCCCACTGACCTTCTCCTCTCTCATGCTCTCTCTCACTCATTCTCTCTCCATGAAAGAAAGACACGCTTTCCAAAAAGTGTCTGGAGCCTTGTTGGATGGGCTTGAATGTGGTGGATCTCAGTGAGTTTTCTCATATCGCATGCGGACACCTTGAGGATAGCCATGTCTTTCTAAAAGGATCCCTTGTGGTTCCTCAATGGTTTCTTTCTCTGTTCACGGATTGGGTGTCTTTCCAGTGTCTCTTCTCAAGACCTTGGAAAAGCAGCCTTAGAAGATTCCTTTGGGTACGGTCCTAGCCCTTTCCATCCTTTCTCTTTCCACAAAATCTATACTAGCCTCTGCATCCTCCTATGTAGAGTTTATTTTTCACTGACCTATCCAGGTGTTTACTTTCAATAGAATTTCAGTCGTGCATTCTGAAGGTCATTGTTGAAAAGTTAAAGGTGAAGTCTATTAACTCGCTAGGTGTATTTTCTTTTTCCCGTCTATTCCTTCCTCCCTTTCTATCTATACACATAGATAGGACTACATATAGGAATACATACACACACACACGTGTGTCTGTCTTTGTGTGTGTGTGTGTGTGTGTGTGTGTGTGTGTGTGTGTTCATGCATATAAACTATCCCAGTCCTAAACCCCAGCACCTGGGAGCCTGACTTTATTTGGAAATAGGGTCCCTGGAGATGTCACTAGCTAGGATGAGGTCATATTTGAGTAGTCTGGGCCCCTAATTCAGGAGGACTTGTGTGCTTCTAAGAAGGGAGAGTGCGGATACACAGATATGCACTGAGGGAGAAGGCCCGGTGAAGAAGTCCAAAGCCAGAGCAAGACTTCAAGCTGGAAAAGGGGCCTGGAACAGATCCATCCACAATACCTACAAAAGGAGCATGTCCTACCAACATTTTAGCCTCTAGAAATGTGACACTGTCCACTTCTGTGGTTTCAGCCTCCAGGCTTCTGGTATCTTGTAGTAGCAAGCATAGAAAATTATCATATATATATATATATATATATTGTATATATATATATGTATATATACATATATATTTATGTATATATATACATTATATATATACATATATATAATATATAGTAGCACCCATAGAAAACTATCATATATATATATATATATAAAGTATATAAATAAATATATATATAACCATTATTTATAACCATGGTTATATATATTATAATGTATATATAGAATATACATTCTTTTACCTAAGAAAACATTTTTGTTCAGAATCTCAGTCCTCCTTCCTTTCCATAGAATGTGATTCTCATTCTTTTGGTGCCTCCTGAACAATTCGACCACGTCTACCATTTCCATTTGCATGAAAGTTATTCTTACCTAAAGTCGTCTGCCATTATTTAAAAACAGTTGGCATCTTTTGGCAGTTTCCAGTGTTTTTGGTTTGAGTATCTGTTTATAGGCTGATTCAGGTAACTTCATCCTACTCTTTCCTTCTGAGTTTGTTTCTTTCTGGGAAGGTATATTTTCTACTCTTTCAAAAGAAGGACCTAGAAAAGCGAAATGGTTCTTCTTTGTCAGTCTACATTCCCTTTCCCCATTTTCTGTGTACTTTCTGAGACCACAGATTTGGGGGCTGACAGCATGTATCAGCCTTTAAAAAAAAAATTTAATAACATTTAAATGAAGTTAAATTAAATATATTTAATTCAATTGAAACTTGAAAATACAAATGGAAATTTAGAATTAAAAATGTAAATTAAATACATTGGAAGGGGAGGTGAAACATGAGAGACTAAGGACTCTGGAAATCAACATGAGGGCTTTGAAGGGGCGAGGGGTGGGAGGTTGGGGGAACCAGGTGGTGGTTATTAGAGAGGGCCCAGATTGCATGGAGCACTGGGTTTGGGGTAAAAACCAGGAATACTGGTATGCTGAAATAAAAATTAAAAACGAAAGACAAAAATGAAAAAGAAACATAAATAAAAACATTTAAAGAAAAAAACAGGGATTTTTCAAAAGGGATCTATGAGGGCTGTGAGTTGTGTAAACCTGGTGAATCACAGACCTGTACCCCTGGAGATACAAATCTACTCTATGTTTTTCTAAAACAATAATTGAAATAAAATAATAAACACATAAATGGAGATGGACAAAGGGATGAAGCAAAGAAAATGCAAGACAATGGGCATCGTTTGAGGGGCTCAGTCCTTTCATGAAATGTCAATGGTTTCTCTACTCTAATGAAAAGATGAACTTGGTTAGATTGCATCAATACCCACATCCACACAGAGCGCTGTGCCGCTTCGACGAGGGACAGAATCAGCTCGCGAAGGCAGAAACAAAATTCGGTGGTATTGAAAAGCTAAAATGGAACGAGACTTCTACCAACCTAGACGGGGGCATCAAAGTGAGTAGAAGAAGGGGCGGGGGAAACACTGAAGGTACAACAACTGGGTAAAAAACACAGAGTGAAATGTGTATAGAAAGATATTCTCAGAGAATGGACAAAGTATGAGAATCAGGAAGTAAATTCCTCCAAGTCATCAGATAGAAGTTAAAAATTCAGGAAAATTAAATGGACTCCTGGGACATACGAACAAAGCTTGAAAATCCTATTAATGAGAAGAGCGAAAGGAGGACTTCGTCTCTCCAAAGATTTTATACCATCTCTACCCAGCAAGGCTCCAATCAGAATACCATCCGAGATGACTGAGGGGAATTTAGGATCTCAATCCATGGGATGGCCAATAGGTTCATAGGTTACCTAGGTGAATGGAACACGTACAGAGATTGGATGAACGGTAGTGTACAGTTTCAATGGACCCCAACTGGATGGAGGGATTCAATGCAATCCAGTCTCTGATCTAGCAAGTGCCTGTGTCCGTGGATAAGCCAGTTCTCCTATTGCCCTGGACACGAAAAGGGCTCGTCATTCCCCGGCCAATCTGAGGAAAGAAGCGAGAGCAAGACTGAGGGAGAAAGAGCGTGAGAGGAGATTCTGATGGGATAGGATGTCTTACAAAAGGTCTCTTGAAATGACCCAAGGAAATAGACCAGCACGAAAGGGCACACTTTGACCACGCGGTGCTAAACGACGTGAATATCCACGTGGAACAGAAGAGGTCCGAACGCTATTCCAGACTGATGGAGCCTACATACGAAAGAAGACATCAGAAGTTGTCTGGAAGATACAATAGGAAACCCTTCTGAGGATCCGGGGGAGGTGGCAGAGATGAGTGGAGCACACCACCGAAAACGGGAAGCCCAAGAACGGTGAAGCCAAGTTTCCAAACACAAAATCCTGCCCAGCAAAGGACAAGACGAAAAGTATGAAAGGTTGTATGGAGATACCACCTAAGGACCTGTATACAACTCGAGAGAGGATAACTAGGAATCAAGAAGGATAGGTAGGTACCTTCAAACTATGAAAATCCTTGCACAGAAATATGCCAAGGGGAAAATCATCAGCCAAGAAACCCATGAAAAGATGCCTAAAATGCTCAGTGATCACAAAAGGGCCAAGGAAAACACAACCTCTGCGTTAGTGTTATCCCAGTGGAGGAGGACCTCAAAGCCTGTTGCCTAATGCAACGGACTGAATCGTGTAAAACGGACTTAAACAAAGAGTGGGGCACCTGGGTGGCTGCTTTCTGCTGGGGTCCTGATGCCAGGGTCTTGGGATCTAGCCCTGCCTGGGGCTCTCTGCTCCCCAGGAAGCCTGCTTCTCTCTCTCCCACTTGCACTTCTAGTACTCCCTCTCCAATTGGGCTCCCTCTCTCACTGTCTCTGTCTTTCTGTGCAATGCGTCTATCAAACAAGCAATTCCTTCCATTCAAGAAGTAAAAATCAAATGTTGACGCATGGGGTCCTAATGAACGACAAGAATCAGGAGGGTTGCTTGATGATTTCTGGCAAGATTTTCTTCCTTCCTTGGACAGACGGAGAGGAGAAGGAGGGAGAGAGACAGGCCGAGAGAGAGGGCCAAACAGGCTCCCTGCTCAGGAAAGAGCCAGATGCAGGACAGGGTCCTCAGGCTGGTGCATCGCCAAGTGCAGCGTGAAGCCCTGCAGCAGCTCCCACAATCCCAAGGGGATCTCCCTGCAGGTCTTGCCTGCCCCTCCCCCGCAGGGGACGCCTGGGCGCCGCCCTCGCCTCCTCCCTGAGGGATCTTTGGCCCCGCTGCACCAAGAAGGGCGCTAGAGGGTGCTGGAGGGGCTCCTGGAGGCTTGCGCCAAGGCTCCCTGGGCTCAGCTGTTTTCTGTGGCGGAGGCTGCAGCGGGGGCGGCGGGGGCTGCAGCGGGGGAGGCGGGAGTTGCTGAAGCGGTGGCTGCGAAGGCATCACGTGGCGGTGGCGGTGGCGGGTGAGGGAGCCCGGCCCTGGCAGGGCGAGCAGCATCTCACTGGGGCACCTCCCGCTCGCCCTGGGCCAGTCGCTTCTCTCCCCACCCCTCCCCTTCTCAACCATTGTTTATTTCTGTAAAGGCTTTTCCTAGTTTGGTTCAGGGCAAGAGAAAACTTCATGGGGAAGGGGGGAAGGGCAGGACCCGCAGAGAGACCTAGTGGACTCTGCCCTGAGCCCAGAGCTAGCCTCAGGGCTCAATCTCAAGAGCCTGAGATCACCCCCTGAGCCAGAACCCAGAGGTGGGCACTTCACTGAGGGTGCCGTCCAGGTGCTCCTCAGCTGTTGTTGACCCATTTCTGGAGAGGGGCGCCTGCCCTGCTCCGTTAGTTCCGCGACTGCCTTGGGCTCAGGTCATGACCCCGGACTGGCAGGATCTTGGCCCGCCTTGGGCTCCCAGCTCCTTGGGGAGTCGGCTTCTCCCACTGACCTTCTCCTCTCTCATGCTCTCTCTCACTCATTCTCTCTCCATGAAAGAAAGACACGCTTTCCAAAAAGTGTCTGGAGCCTTGTTGGATGGGCTTGAATGTGGTGGATCTCAGTGAGTTTTCTCATATCGCATGCGGACACCTTGAGGATAGCCATGTCTTTCTAAAAGGATCCCTTGTGGTTCTGCAATGGATTCTTTCTCTGTTCACGGATTGGGTGTCTTTCCAGTGTCTCTTCTCAAGACCTTGGAAAAGCAGCCTTAGAAGATTCCTTTGGGTACGGTCCTAGCCCTCTCCATCCTTTCTCTTTCCACAAAATCTATACTAGCCTCTGCATCCTCCTATGTAGAGTTTATTTTTCACTGACCTATCCAGGTGTTTTCTTTCAATAGAATTTCAGTCGTGCATTCTGAAGGTCATTGTTGAAAAGTTAAAGGTGAAGTCTATTAACTCGCTAGGCGTATTTTCTTTTTCCCGTCTATTCCTTCCTCCCTTTCTATCTATACACATAGATAGGACTACATATAGGAATACATACACACACACACGTGTGTCTGTCTTTGTGTGTGTGTGTGTGTGTGAGTGTGTTCATGCATATAAACTATCCAAGTCCTAAACCCAGCACCTGGGAGCCTGACTTTATTTGGAAATAGGGTCCCTGGAGATGTCACTAGCTAGGATGAGGTCATATTTGAGTAGTCTGGGCCCCTAATTCAGGAGGACTTGTGTGCTTCTAAGAAGGGAGAGTGCGGATACACAGATATGCACTGAGGGAGAAGGCCCGGTGAAGAAGTCCAAAGCCAGAGCAAGACTTCAAGCTGGAAAAGGGGCCTGGAACAGATCCATCCACAATACCTACAAAAGGAGCATGTCCTACCAACATTTTAGCCTCTAGAAATGTGACACTGTCCACTTCTGTGGTTTCAGCCTCCAGGCTTCTGGTATCTTGTAGTAGCAAGCATAGAAAATTATCATATATATATATATATATATATTGTATATATAAATATATATGTATATATACATATATATTTATGTATATATATACATTATATATATACATATATATAATATATAGTAGCACCCATAGAAAACTATCATATATATATATATATATATAAAGTATATAAATAAATATATATATAACCATTATTTATAACCATGGTTATATATATTATAATGTATATATAGAATATACATTCTTTTACCTAAGAAAACATTTTTGTTCAGAATCTCAGTCCTCCTTCCTTTCCATAGAATGTGATTCTCATTCTTTTGGTGCCTCCTGAACAATTCGACCACGTCTACCATTTCCATTTGCATGAAAGTTATTCTTACCTAAAGTCGTCTGCCATTATTTAAAAACAGTTGGCATCTTTTTGGCAGTTTCCAGTGTTTTTGGTTTGAGTATCTGTTTATAGGCTGATTCAGGTAACTTCATCCTACTCTTTCCTTCTGAGTTTGTTTCTTTCTGGGAAAGTATATTTTCTACTCTTTCAAAAGAAGGACCTAGAAAAGCGAAATGGTTCTTCTTTGTCAGTCTACATTCCCTTTCCCCATTTTCTGTGTACTTTCTGAGACCACAGATTTGGGGGCTGACAGCATGTATCAGCCTTTAAAAAAAATTTTAATAACATTTAAATGAAGTTAAATTAAATATATTTAATTCAATTGAAACTTGAAAATACAAATGGAAATTTAGTATTAAAAATGTAAATTAAATACATTGGAAGGGGAGGTGAAACATGAGAGACTAAGGACTCTGGAAATCAACATGAGGGCTTTGAAGGGGCGAGGGGTGGGAGGTTGGGGGAACCAGGTGGTGGTTATTAGAGAGGGCCCAGATTGCATGGAGCACTGGGTTTGGGGTAAAAACCAGGAATACTGGTATGCTGAAATAAAAATTAAAAACGAAAGACAAAAATGAAAAAGAAACATAAATAAAAACATTTAAAGAAAAAAACAGGGATTTTTCAAAAGGGATCTATGAGGGCTGTGAGTTGTGTAAACCTGGTGAATCACAGACCTGTACCCCTGGAGATACAAATCTACTCTATGTTTTTCTAAAACAATAATTGAAATAAAATAATAAACACATAAATGGAGATGGACAAAGGGATGAAGCAAAGAAAATGCAAGACAATGGGCATCGTTTGAGGGGCTCAGTCCTTTCATGAAATGTCAATGGTTTCTCTACTCTAATGAAAAGATGAACTTGGTTAGATTGCATCAATACCCACATCCACACAGAGCGCTGTGCCGCTTCGACGAGGGACAGAATCAGCTCGCGAAGGCAGAAACAAAATTCGGTGGTATTGAAAAGCTAAAATTGAACGAGACTTCTACCAACCTAGACGGGGGCATCATAGTGAGTAGAAGAAGGGGCGGGGGAAACACTGAAGGTACAACAACTGGGTAAAAAACACAGAGTGAAATGTGTATAGAAAGATATTCTCAGAGAATGGACAAAGTATGAGAATCAGGAAGTAAATTCCTCCAAGTCATCAGATAGAAGTTAAAAATTCAGGAAAATTAAATGGACTCCTGGGACATACGAACAAAGCTTGAAAATCCTATTAATGAGAAGAGCGAAAGGAGGACTTCGTCTCTCCAAAGATTTTATACCATCTCTACCCAGCAAGGCTCCAATCAGAATACCATCCGAGATGACTGAGGGGAATTTAGGATCTCAATCCATGGCATGGCCAATAGGTTCATAGGTTACCTAGGTGAATAGAACACGTACAGAGATTGGATGAACGGTAGTGTACAGTTTCAATGGACCCCAACTGGATGGAGGGATTCAATGCAATCCAGTCTCTGATCTAGCAAGTGCCTGTGTCCGTGGATAAGCCAGTTCTCCTATTGCCCTGGACACGAAAAGGGCTCGTCATTCCCCGGCCAATCTGAGGAAAGAAGCGAGAGCAAGACTGAGGGAGAAAGAGCGTGAGAGGAGATTCTGATGGGATAGGATGTCTTACAAAAGGTCTCTTGAAATGACCCGAGGAAATAGACCAGCACGAAAGGGCAGACTTTGACCACGCGGTGCTAAACGACGTGAATATCCACGTGGACCAGAAGAGGTCCGAACGCTATTCCAGACTGATGGAGCCTACATACGAAAGAAGACATCAGAAGTTGTCTGGAAGATACAATAGGAAACCCTTCTGAGGATCCGGGGGAGGTGGCAGAGATGAGTGGAGCACACCACCGAAAACGGGAAGCCCAAGAACGGTGAAGCCAAGTTTCCAAACACAAAATCCTGCCCAGCAAAGGACAAGACGGAAAGTATGAAAGGTTGTATGGAGATACCACCTAAGGACCTGTATACAACTCGAGAGAGGATAACTAGGAATCAAGAAGGATAGGTAGGTACCTTCAAAACTATGAAAATCCTTGCACAGAAATATGCCAAGGGGAAAATCATCAGCCAAGAAACCCATGAAAAGATGCCTAAAATGCTCAGTGATCACAAAAGGGCCAAGGAAAACACAACCTCTGCGTTAGTGTTATCCCAGTGGAGGAGGACCTCAAAGCCTGTTGCCTAATGCAACGGACTGAATCGTGTAAAACGGACTTAATCAAAGAGTGGGGCACCTGGGTGGCTGCTTTCTGCTGGGGTCCTGATGCCAGGGTCTTGGGATCTAGCCCTGCCTGGGGCTCTCTGCTCCCCAGGAAGCCTGCTTCTCTCTCTCCCACTTGCACTTCTAGTACTCCCTCTCCAATTGGGCTCCCTCTCTCACTGTCTCTGTCTTTCTGTGCAATGCGTCTATCAAACAAGCAATTCCTTCCATTCAAGAAGTAAAAATCAAATGTTGACGCATGGGGTCCTAATGAACGACAAGAATCAGGAGGGTTGCTTGATGATTTCTGGCAAGATTTTCTTCCTTCCTTGGACAGACGGAGAGGAGAAGGAGGGAGAGAGACAGGCCGAGAGAGAGGGCCAAACAGGCTCCCTGCTCAGGAAAGAGCCAGATGCAGGACAGGGTCCTCAGGCTGGTGCATCGCCAAGTGCAGCGTGAAGCCCTGCAGCAGCTCCCACAATCCCAAGGGGATCTCCCTGCAGGTCTTGCCTGCCCCTCCCCCGCAGGGGACGCCTGGGCGCCGCCCTCGCCTCCTCCCTGAGGGATCTTTGGCCCCGCTGCACCAAGAAGGGCGCTAGAGGGTGCTGGAGGGGCTCCTGGAGGCTTGCGCCAAGGCTCCCTGGGCTCAGCTGTTTTCTGTGGCGGGGGCTGCAGCGGGGGCGGCGGGGGCTGCAGCGGGGGAGGCGGGAGTTGCTGAAGCGGTGGCTGCGAAGGCGTCACGAGGCGGTGGCGGTGGCGGGTGAGGGAGCCCGGCCCTGGCAGGGCGAGCAGCATCTCACTGGGGCACCTCCTGCTCGCCCCGGGCCAGTCGCTTCTCTCCCCACCCCTCCCCTTCTCAACCATTGTTTATTTCTGTAAAGGCTTTTCCTAGTTTGGTTCAGGGCAAGAGAAAACTTCATGGGGAAGGGGGGAAGGGCAGGACCCGAAGAGAGACCTAGTGGACTCTGCCCTGAGCCCAGAGCTAGCCTCAGGGCTCAATCTCAAGAGCCTGAGATCACCCCCTGAGCCAGAACCCAGAGGTGGGCACTTCACTGAGGGTGCCGTCCAGGTGCTCCTCAGCTGTTGTTGACCCATTTCTGGAGAGGGGCGCCTGCCCTGCTCCGTTAGTTCCGCGACTGCCTTGGGCTCAGGTCATGACCCCGGACTGGCAGGATCTTGGCCCGCCTTGGGCTCCCAGCTCCTTGGGGAGTCGGCTTCTCCCACTGACCTTCTCCTCTCTCATGCTCTCTCTCACTCATTCTCTCTCCATGAAAGAAAGACACGCTTTCCAAAAAGTGTCTGGAGCCTTGTTGGATGGGCTTGAATGTGGTGGATCTCAGTGAGTTTTCTCATATCGCATGCGGACACCTTGAGGATAGCCATGTCTTTCTAAAAGGATCCCTTGTGGTTCTGCAATGGTTTCTTTCTCTGTTCACGGATTGGGTGGCTTTCCAGTGTCTCTTCTCAAGACCTTGGAAAAGCAGCCTTAGAAGATTCCTTTGGGTACGGTCCTAGCCCTTTCCATCCTTTCTCTTTCCACAAAATCTATACTAGCCTCTGCATCCTCCTATGTAGAGTTTATTTTTCACTGACCTATCCAGGTCTTTTCTTTCAATAGAATTTCAGTCGTGCATTCTGAAGGTCATTGTTGAAAAGTTAAAGGTGAAGTCTATTAACTCGCTAGGCGTATTTTCTTTTTCCCGTCTATTCCTTCCTCCCTTTCTATCTATACACATAGATAGGACTACATATAGGAATACATACACACACACACGTGTGTCTGTCTTTGTGTGTGTGTGTGTGTGTGTGTGTGTGTGTGTTCATGCATATAAACTATCCCAGTCCTAAACCCCAGCACCTGGGAGCCTGACTTTATTTGGAAATAGGGTCCCTGGAGATGTCACTAGCTAGGATGAGGTCATATTTGAGTAGTCTGGGCCCCTAATTCAGGAGGACTTGTGTGCTTCTAAGAAGGGAGAGTGCGGATACACAGATATGCACTGAGGGAGAAGGCCCGGTGAAGAAGTCCAAAGCCAGAGCAAGACTTCAAGCTGGAAAAGGGGCCTGGAACAGATCCATCCACAATACCTACAAAAGGAGCATGTCCTACCAACATTTTAGCCTCTAGAAATGTGACACTGTCCACTTCTGTGGTTTCAGCCTCCAGGCTTCTGGTATCTTGTAGTAGCAAGCATAGAAAATTATCATATATATATATATATATATATTGTATATATATATATATGTATGTATATATACAAATATATTTATGTATATATATACATTATATATACATTATATATATATATACATATATATAGTAGCACCCATAGAAAACTATCATATATATATATATATATATAAAGTATATAAATAAATATATATATAACCATTATTTATAACCATGGTTATATATATTATAATGTATATATAGAATATACATTCTTTTACCTAAGAAAACATTTTTGTTCAGAATCTCAGTCCTCCTTCCTTTCCATAGAATGTGATTCTCATTCTTTTGGTGCCTCCTGAACAATTCGACCACGTCTACCATTTCCATTTGCATGAAAGTTATTCTTACCTAAAGTCGTCTGCCATTATTTAAAAACAGTTGGCATCTTTTGGCAGTTTCCAGTGTTTTTGGTTTGAGTATCTGTTTATAGGCTGATTCAGGTAACTTCATCCTACTCTTTCCTTCTGAGTTTGTTTCTTTCTGGGAAAGTATATTTTCTACTCTTTCAAAAGAAGGACCTAGAAAAGCGAAATGGTTCTTCTTTGTCAGTCTACATTCCCTTAACCCATTTTCTGTGTACTTCCTGAGACCACAGATTTGGGGGCTGACAGCATGTATCAGCCTTTAAAAAAAAATTTTAATAACATTTAAATGAAGTTAAATTAAATATATTTAATTCAATTGAAACTTGAAAATACAAATGGAAATTTAGAATTAAAAATGTAAATTAAATACATTGGAAGGGGAGGTGAAACATGAGAGACTAAGGACTCTGGAAATCAACATGAGGGCTTTGAAGGGGCGAGGGGTGGGAGGTTGGGGGAACCAGGTGGTGGTTATTAGAGAGGGCCCAGATTGCATGGAGCACTGGGTTTGGGGTAAAAACCAGGAATACTGGTATGCTGAAATAAAAATTAAAAACGAAAGACAAAAATGAAAAAGAAACATAAATAAAAACATTTAAAGATAAAAACAGGGATTTTTCAAAAGGGATCTATGAGGGCTGTGAGTTGTGTAAACCTGGTGAATCACAGACCTGTACCCCTGGAGATACAAATCTACTCTATGTTTTTCTAAAACAATAATTGAAATAAAATAATAAACACATAAATGGAGATGGACAAAGGGATGAAGCAAAGAAAATGCAAGACAATGGGCATCGTTTGAGGGGCTCAGTCCTTTCATGAAATGTCAATGGTTTCTCTACTCTAATGAAAAGATGAACTTGGTTAGATTGCATCAATACCCACATCCACACAGAGCGCTGTGCCGCTTCGACGAGGGACAGAATCAGCTCGCGAAGGCAGAAACAAAATTCGGTGGTATTGAAAAGCTAAAATGGAACGAGACTTCTACCAACCTAGACGGGGGCATCATAGTGAGTAGAAGAAGGGGCGGGGGAAACACTGAAGGTACAACAACTGGGTAAAAAACACAGAGTGAAATGTGTATAGAAAGATATTCTCAGAGAATGGACAAAGTATGAGAATCAGGAAGTAAATTCCTCCAAGTCATCAGATAGAAGTTAAAAATTCAGGAAAATTAAATGGACTCCTGGGACATACGAACAAAGCTTGAAAATCCTATTAATGAGAAGAGCGAAAGGAGGACTTCGTCTCTCCAAAGATTTTATACCATCTCTACCCAGCAAGGCTCCAATCAGAATACCATCCGAGATGACTGAGGGGAATTTAGGATCTCAATCCATGGGATGGCCAATAGGTTCATAGGTTACCTAGGTGAATGGAACACGTACAGAGATTGGATGAACGGTAGTGTACAGTTTCAATGGACCCCAACTGGATGGAGGGATTCAATGCAATCCAGTCTCTGATCTAGCAAGTGCCTGTGTCCGTGGATAAGCCAGTTCTCCTATTGCCCTGGACACGAAAAGGGCTCGTCATTCCCCGGCCAATCTGAGGAAAGAAGCGAGAGCAAGACTGAGGGAGAAAGAGCGTGAGAGGAGATTCTGATGGGATAGGATGTCTTACAAAAGGTCTCTTGAAATGACCCGAGGAAATAGACCAGCACGAAAGGGCAGACTTTGACCACGCGGTGCTAAACGACGTGAATATCCACGTGGACCAGAAGAGGTCCGAACGCTATTCCAGACTGATGGAGCCTACATACGAAAGAAGACATCAGAAGTTGTCTGGAAGATACAATAGGAAACCCTTCTGAGGATCCGGGGGAGGTGGCAGAGATGAGTGGAGCACACCACCGAAAACGGGAAGCCCAAGAACGGTGAAGCCAAGTTTCCAAACACAAAATCCTGCCCAGCAAAGGACAAGACGGAAAGTATGAAAGGTTGTATGGAGATACCACCTAAGGACCTGTATACAACTCGAGAGAGGATAACTAGGAATCAAGAAGGATAGGTAGGTACCTTCAAAACTATGAAAATCCTTGCACAGAAATATGCCAAGGGGAAAATCATCAGCCAAGAAACCCATGAAAAGATGCCTAAAATGCTCAGTGATCACAAAAGGGCCAAGGAAAACACAACCTCTGCGTTAGTGTTATCCCAGTGGAGGAGGACCTCAAAGCCTGTTGCCTAATGCAACGGACTGAATCGTGTAAAACGGACTTAATCAAAGAGTGGGGCACCTGGGTGGCTGCTTTCTGCTGGGGTCCTGATGCCAGGGTCTTGGGATCTAGCCCTGCCTGGGGCTCTCTGCTCCCCAGGAAGCCTGCTTCTCTCTCTCCCACTTGCACTTCTAGTACTCCCTCTCCAATTGGGCTCCCTCTCTCACTGTCTCTGTCTTTCTGTGCAATGCGTCTATCAAACAAGCAATTCCTTCCATTCAAGAAGTAAAAATCAAATGTTGACGCATGGGGTCCTAATGAACGACAAGAATCAGGAGGGTTGCTTGATGATTTCTGGCAAGATTTTCTTCCTTCCTTGGACAGACGGAGAGGAGAAGGAGGGAGAGAGACAGGCCGCGAGAGAGGGCCAAACAGGCTCCCTGCTCAGGAAAGAGCCAGATGCAGGACAGGGTCCTCAGGCTGGTGCATCGCCAAGTGCAGCGTGAAGCCCTGCAGCAGCTCCCACAATCCCAAGGGGATCTCCCTGCAGGTCTTGCCTGCCCCTCCCCCGCAGGGGACGCCTGGGCGCCGCCCTCGCCTCCTCCCTGAGGGATCTTTGGCCCCGCTGCACCAAGAAGGGCGCTAGAGGGTGCTGGAGGGGCTCCTGGAGGCTTGCGCCAAGGCTCCCTGGGCTCAGCTGTTTTCTGTGGCGGGGGCTGCAGCGGGGGCGGCGGGGGCTGCAGCGGGGGAGGCGGGAGTTGCTGAAGCGGTGGCTGCGAAGGCGTCACGAGGCGGTGGCGGTGGCGGGTGAGGGAGCCCGGCCCTGGCAGTGCGAGCAGCATCTCACTGGGGCACCTCCCGCTCGCCCCTGGCCAGTCGCTTCTCTCCCCACCCCTCCCCCTCTCAACCATTGTTTATTTCTGTAAAGGCTTTTCCTAGTTTGTTTCAGGGCAAGAGAAAACTTCATGGGGAAGGGGGGAAGGGCAGGACCCGAAGAGAGACCTAGTGGACTCTGCCCTGAGCCCAGAGCTAGCCTCAGGGCTCAATCTCAAGAGCCTGAGATCACGCCCTGAGCCAGAACCCAGAGGTGGGCACTTCACTGAGGGTGCCGTCCAGGTGCTCCTCAGCTGTTGTTGACCCATTTCTGGAGAGGGGCGCCTGCCCTGCTCCGTTAGTTCCGCGACTGCCTTGGGCTCAGGTCATGACCCCGGACTGGCAGGATCTTGGCCCGCCTTGGGCTCCCAGCTCCTTGGGGAGTCGGCTTCTCCCACTGACCTTCTCCTCTCTCATGCTCTCTCTCACTCATTCTCTCTCCATGAAAGAAAGACACGCTTTCCAAAAAGTGTCTGGAGCCTTGTTGGATGGGCTTGAATGTGGTGGATCTCAGTGAGTTTTCTCATATCGCATGCGGACACCTTGAGGATAGCCATGTCTTTCTAAAAGGATCCCTTGTGGTTCTGCAATGGTTTCTTTCTCTGTTCACGGATTGGGTGTCTTTCCAGTGTCTCTTCTCAAGACCTCGGAAAAGCAGCCTTAGAAGATTCCTTTGGGTACGGTCCTAGCCCTTTCCATCCTTTCTCTTTCCACAAAATCTATACTAGCCTCTGCATCCTCCTATGTAGAGTTTATTTTTCACTGACCTATCCAGGTCTTTTCTTTCAATAGAATTTCAGTCGTGCATTCTGAAGGTCATTGTTGAAAAGTTAAAGGTGAAGTCTATTAACTCGCTAGGCGTATTTTCTTTTTCCCGTCTATTCCTTCCTCCCTTTCTATCTATACACATAGATAGGACTACATATAGGAATACATACACACACACACGTGTGTTTGTCTTTGTGTGTGTGTGTGTGTGTGTGTGTGTGTGTGTGTGTGTGTGTGTTCATGCATATAAACTATCCCAGTCCTAAACCCCAGCACCTGGGAGCCTGACTTTATTTGGAAATAGGGTCCCTGGAGATGTCACTAGCTAGGATGAGGTCATATTTGAGTAGTCTGGGCCCCTAATTCAGGAGGACTTGTGTGCTTCTAAGAAGGGAGAGTGCGGATACACAGATATGCACTGAGGGAGAAGGCCCGGTGAAGAAGTCCAAAGCCAGAGCAAGACTTCAAGCTGGAAAAGGGGCCTGGAACAGATCCATCCACAATACCTACAAAAGGAGCATGTCCTACCAACATTTTAGCCTCTAGAAATGTGACACTGTCCACTTCTGTGGTTTCAGCCTCCAGGCTTCTGGTATCTTGTAGTAGCAAGCATAGAAAATTATCATATATATATATATATTGTATATATATATATATATATACACATATATATTTATATATATATATATACATTATATATATACATATATATAATATATAGTAGCACCCATAGAAAACTATCATATATATATATATATATAAAGTATATAAATAAATATATATATAACCATTATATATAACCATGGTTATATATATTATAATGTATATATAGAATATACATTCTTTTACCTAAGAAAACATTTTTGTTCAGAATCTCAGTCCTCCTTCCTTTCCATAGAATGTGATTCTCATTCTTTTGGTGCCTCCTGAACAATTCGACCAAGTCTACCACTTCCATTTGCATGAAAGTTATTCTTACCTAAAGTCGTCTGCCATTATTTAAAAACAGTTGGCATCTTTTGGCAGTTTCCAGTGTTTTTGGTTTGAGTATCTGTTTATAGGCTGATTCAGGTAACTTCATCCTACTCTTTCCTTCTGAGTTTGTTTCTTTCTGGGAAAGTATATTTTCTACTCTTTCAAAAGAAGGACCTAGAAAAGCGAAATGGTTCTTCTTTGTCAGTCTACATTCCCTTTCCCCATTTTCTGTGTACTTTCTGAGACCACAGATTTGGGGGCTGACAGCATGTATCAGCCTTTAAAAAAAAATTTTAATAACATTTAAATGAAGTTAAATTAAATATATTTAATTCAATTGAAACTTGAAAATACAAATGGAAATTTAGAATTAAAAATGTAAATTAAATACATTGGAAGGGGAGGTGAAACATGAGAGACTAAGGACTCTGGAAATCAACATGAGGGCTTTGAAGGGGCGAGGGGTGGGAGGTTGGGGGAACCAGGTGGTGGTTATTAGAGAGGGCCCAGATTGCATGGAGCACTGGGTTTGGGGTAAAAACCAGGAATACTGGTATGCTGAAATAAAAATTAAAAACGAAAGACAAAAATGAAAAAGAAACATAAATAAAAACATTTAAAGAAAAAAACAGGGATTTTCAAAAGGGATCTATGAGGGCTGTGAGTTGTGTAAACCTGGTGATACACAGACCTGTACCCCTGGAGATACAAATCTACTCTATGTTTTTCTAAAACAATAATTGAAATAAAATAATAAACACATAAATGGAGATGGACAAAGGGATGAAGCAAAGAAAATGCAAGACAATGGGCATCGTTTGAGGGGCTCAGTCCTTTCATGAAATGTCAATGGTTTCTCTACTCTAATGAAAAGATGAACTTGGTTAGATTGCATCAATACCCACATCCACACAGAGCGCTGTGCCGCTTCGACGAGGGACAGAATCAGCTCGCGAAGGCAGAAACAAAATTCGGTGGTATTGAAAAGCTAAAATTGAACGAGACTTCTACCAACCTAGACGGGGGCATCATAGTGAGTAGAAGAAGGGGCGGGGGAAACACTGAAGGTACAACAACTGGGTAAAAAACACAGAGTGAAATGTGTATAGAAAGATATTCTCAGAGAATGGACAAAGTATGAGAATCAGGAAGTAAATTCCTCCAAGTCATCAGATAGAAGTTAAAAATTCAGGAAAATTAAATGGACTCCTGGGACATACGAACAAAGCTTGAAAATCCTATTAATGAGAAGAGCGAAAGGAGGACTTCGTCTCTCCAAAGATTTTATACCATCTCTACCCAGCAAGGCTCCAATCAGAATACCATCCGAGATGACTGAGGGGAATTTAGGATCTCAATCCATGGGATGGCCAATAGGTTCATAGGTTACCTAGGTGAATAGAACACGTACAGAGATTGGATGAACGGTAGTGTACAGTTTCAATGGACCCCAACTGGATGGAGGGATTCAATGCAATCCAGTCTCTGATCTAGCAAGTGCCTGTGTCCGTGGATAAGCCAGTTCTCCTATTGCCCTGGACACGAAAAGGGCTCGTCATTCCCCGGCCAATCTGAGGAAAGAAGCGAGAGCAAGACTGAGGGAGAAAGAGCGTGAGAGGAGATTCTGATGGGATAGGATGTCTTACAAAAGGTCTCTTGAAATGACCCGAGGAAATAGACCAGCACGAAAGGGCAGCCTTTGACCACGCGGTGCTAAACGACGTGAATATCCACGTGGAACAGAAGAGGTCCGAACGCTATTCCAGACTGATGGAGCCTACATACGAAAGAAGACATCAGAAGTTGTCTGGAAGATACATTAGGAAACCCTTCTGAGGATCCGGGGGAGGTGGCTGAGATGAGTGGAGCACACCACCGAAAACGGGAAGCCCAAGAACGGTGAAGCCAAGTTTCCAAACACAAAATCCTGCCCAGCAAAGGACAAGACGAAAAGTATGAAAGGTTGTATGGAGATACCACCTAAGGACCTGTATACAACTCGAGAGAGGATAACTAGGAATCAAGAAGGATAGGTAGGTACCTTCAAAACTATGAAAATCCTTGCACAGAAATATGCCAAGGGGAAAATCATCAGCCAAGAAACCCATGAAAAGATGCCTAAAATGCTCAGTGATCACAAAAGGGCCAAGGAAAACACAACCTCTGCGTTAGTGTTATCCCAGTGGAGGAGGACCTCAAAGCCTGTTGCCTAATGCAACGGACTGAATCGTGTAAAACGGACTTAATCAAAGAGTGGGGCACCTGGGTGGCTGCTTTCTGCTGGGGTCCTGATGCCAGGGTCTTGGGATCTAGCCCTGCCTGGGGCTCTCTGCTCCCCAGGAAGCCTGCTTCTCTCTCTCCCACTTGCACTTCTAGTACTCCCTCTCCAATTGGGCTCCCTCTCTCACTGTCTCTGTCTTTCTGTGCAATGCGTCTATCAAACAAGCAATTCCTTCCATTCAAGAAGTAAAAATCAAATGTTGACGCATGGGGTCCTAATGAACGACAAGAATCAGGAGGGTTGCTTGATGATTTCTGGCAAGATTTTCTTCCTTCCTTGGACAGACGGAGAGGAGAAGGAGGGAGAGAGACAGGCCGAGAGAGAGGGCCAAACAGGCTCCCTGCTCAGGAAAGAGCCAGATGCAGGACAGGGTCCTCAGGCTGGTGCATCGCCAAGTGCAGCGTGAAGCCCTGCAGCAGCTCCCACAATCCCAAGGGGATCTCCCTGCAGGTCTTGCCTGCCCCTCCCCCGCAGGGGACGCCTGGGCGCCGCCCTCGCCTCCTCCCTGAGGGATCTTTGGCCCCGCTGCACCAAGAAGGGCGCTAGAGGGTGCTGGAGGGGCTCCTGGAGGCTTGCGCCAAGGCTCCCTGGGCTCAGCTGTTTTCTGTGGCGGGGGCTGCAGCGGGGGCGGCGGGGGCTGCAGCGGGGGAGGCGGGAGTTGCTGAAGCGGTGGCTGCGAAGGCGTCACGAGGCGGTGGCGGTGGCGGGTGAGGGAGCCCGGCCCTGGCAGGGCTAGCAGCATCTCACTGGGGCACCTCCCGCTCGCCCCGGGCCAGTCGCTTCTCTCCCCACCCCTCCCCCTCTCAACCATTGTTTATTTCTGTAAAGGCTTTTCCTAGTTTGGTTCAGGGCAAGAGAAAACTTCATGGGGAAGGGGGGAAGGGCAGGACCCGAAGAGAGACCTAGTGGACTCTGCCCTGAGCCCAGAGCTAGCCTCAGGGCTCAATCTCAAGAGCCTGAGATCACCCCCTGAGCCAGAACCCAGAGGTGGGCACTTCACTGAGGGTGCCGTCCAGGTGCTCCTCAGCTGTTGTTGACCCATTTCTGGAGAGGGGCGCCTGCCCTGCTCCGTTAGTTCCGCGACTGCCTTGGGCTCAGGTCATGACCCCGGACTGGCAGGATCTTGGCCCGCCTTGGGCTCCCAGCTCCTTGGGGAGTCGGCTTCTCCCACTGACCTTCTCCTCTCTCATGCTCTCTCTCACTCATTCTCTCTCCATGAAAGAAAGACACGCTTTCCAAAAAGTGTCTGGAGCCTTGTTGGATGGGCTTGAATGTGGTGGATCTCAGTGAGTTTTCTCATATCGCATGCGGACACCTTGAGGATAGCCATGTCTTTCTAAAAGGATCCCTTGTGGTTCTGCAATGGTTTCTTTCTCTGTTCACGGATTGGGTGTCTTTCCAGTGTCTCTTCTCAAGACCTCGGAAAAGCAGCCTTAGAAGATTCCTTTGGGTACGGTCCTAGCCCTTTCCATCCTTTCTCTTTCCACAAAATCTATACTAGCCTCTGCATCCTCCTATGTAGAGTTTATTTTTCACTGACCTATCCAGGTCTTTTCTTTCAATAGAATTTCAGTCGTGCATTCTGAAGGTCATTGTTGAAAAGTTAAAGGTGAAGTCTATTAACTCGCTAGGCGTATTTTCTTTTTCCCGTCTATTCCTTCCTCCCTTTCTATCTATACACATAGATAGGACTACATATAGGAATACATACACACACACACGTGTGTCTGTCTTTGTGTGTGTGTGTGTGTGTGTGTGTGTGT
Organism: Mustela nivalis; assembly: GCF_964662115.1. NCBI lineage: Eukaryota > Metazoa > Chordata > Mammalia > Carnivora > Mustelidae > Mustela > Mustela nivalis. The sequence continues at coordinate 138,322,602 of NC_139025.1, forward strand.
GTGTGTGTGTGTTCATGCATATAAACTATCCCAGTCCTAAACCCCAGCACCTGGGAGCCTGACTTTATTTGGAAATAGGGTCCCTGGAGATGTCACTAGCTAGGATGAGGTCATATTTGAGTAGTCTGGGCCCCTAATTCAGGAGGACTTGTGTGCTTCTAAGAAGGGAGAGTGCGGATACACAGATATGCACTGAGGGAGAAGGCCCGGTGAAGAAGTCCAAAGCCAGAGCAAGACTTCAAGCTGGAAAAGGGGCCTGGTCAGATCCATCCACAATACCTACAAAAGGAGCATGTCCTACCAACATTTTAGCCTCTAGAAATGTGACACTGTCCACTTCTGTGGTTTCAGCCTCCAGGCTTCTGGTATCTTGTAGTAGCAAGCATAGAAAATTATCATATATATATATATATTGTATATATATATATATATATATACATATATATTGATATATATATATATACATTATATATATACATATATATAATATATAGTAGCACCCATAGAAAACTATCATATATATATATATATAAAGTATATAAATAAATATATATATAACCATTATATATAACCATGGTTATATATATTATAATGTATATATAGAATATACATTCTTTTACCTAAGAAAACATTTTTGTTCAGAATCTCAGTCCTCCTTCCTTTCCATAGAATGTGATTCTCATTCTTTTGGTGCCTCCTGAACAATTCGACCACGTCTACCACTTCCATTTGCATGAAAGTTATTCTTACCTAAAGTCGTCTGCCATTATTTAAAAACAGTTGGCATCTTTTGGCAGTTTCCAGTGTTTTTGGTTTGAGTATCTGTTTATAGGCTGATTCAGGTAACTTCATCCTACTCTTTCCTTCTGAGTTTGTTTCTTTCTGGGAAAGTATATTTTCTACTCTTTCAAAAGAAGGACCTAGAAAAGCGAAATGGTTCTTCTTTGTCAGTCTACATTCCCTTTCCCCATTTTCTGTGTACTTTCTGAGACCACAGATTTGGGGGCTGACAGCATGTATCAGCCTTTAAAAAAAAATTTTAATAACATTTAAATGAAGTTAAATTAAATATATTTAATTCAATTGAAACTTGAAAATACAAATGGAAATTTAGTATTAAAAATGTAAATTAAATACATTGGAAGGGGAGGTGAAACATGAGAGACTAAGGACTCTGGAAATCAACATGAGGGCTTTGAAGGGGCAAGGGGTGGGAGGTTGGGGGAACGAGGTGGTGGTTATTAGAGAGGGCCCAGATTGCATGGAGCACTGGGTTTGGGGTAAAAACCAGGAATACTGGTATGCTGAAATAAAAATTAAAAACGAAAGACAAAAATGAAAAAGAAACATAAATAATAACATTTAAAGAAAAAAACAGGGATTTTCAAAAGGGATCTATGAGGGCTGTGAGTTGTGTAAACCTGGTGAATCACAGACCTGTACCCCTGGAGATACAAATCTACTCTATGTTTTTCTAAAACAATAATTGAAATAAAATAATAAACACATAAATGGAGATGGACAAAGGGATGAAGCAAAGAAAATGCAAGACAATGGGCATCGTTTGAGGGGCTCAGTCCTTTCATGAAATGTCAATGGTTTCTCTACTCTAATGAAAAGATGAACTTGGTTAGATTGCATCAATACCCACATCCACACAGAGCGCTGTGCCGCTTCGACGAGGGACAGAATCAGCTCGCGAAGGCAGAAACAAAATTCGGTGGTATTGAAAAGCTAAAATTGAACGAGACTTCTACCAACCTAGACGGGGGCATCATAGTGAGTAGAAGAAGGGGCGGGGGAAACACTGAAGGTACAACAACTGGGTAAAAAACACAGAGTGAAATGTGTATAGAAAGATATTCTCAGAGAATGGACAAAGTATGAGAATCAGGAAGTAAATTCCTCCAAGTCATCAGATAGAAGTTAAAAATTCAGGAAAATTAAATGGACTCCTGGGACATACGAACAAAGCTTGAAAATCCTATTAATGAGAAGAGCGAAAGGAGGACTTCGTCTCTCCAAAGATTTTATACCATCTCTACCCAGCAAGGCTCCAATCAGAATACCATCCGAGATGACTGAGGGGAATTTAGGATCTCAATCCATGGGATGGCCAATAGGTTCATAGGTTACCTAGGTGAATGGAACACGTACAGAGATTGGATGAACGGTAGTGTACAGTTTCAATGGACCCCAACTGGATGGAGGGATTCAATGCAATCCAGTCTCTGATCTAGCAAGTGCCTGTGTCCGTGGATAAGCCAGTTCTCCTATTGCCCTGGACACGAAAAGGGCTCGTCATTCCCCGGCCAATCTGAGGAAAGAAGCGAGAGCAAGACTGAGGGAGAAAGAGCGTGAGAGGAGATTCTGATGGGATAGGATGTCTTACAAAAGGTCTCTTGAAATGACCCGAGGAAATAGACCAGCACGAAAGGGCAGCCTTTGACCACGCGGTGCTAAACGACGTGAATATCCACGTGGAACAGAAGAGGTCCGAACGCTATTCCAGACTGATGGAGCCTACATACGAAAGAAGACATCAGAAGTTGTCTGGAAGATACATTAGGAAACCCTTCTGAGGATCCGGGGGAGGTGGCTGAGATGAGTGGAGCACACCACCGAAAACGGGAAGCCCAAGAACGGTGAAGCCAAGTTTCCAAACACAAAATCCTGCCCAGCAAAGGACAAGACGAAAAGTATGAAAGGTTGTATGGAGATACCACCTAAGGACCTGTATACAACTCGAGAGAGGATAACTAGGAATCAAGAAGGATAGGTAGGTACCTTCAAAACTATGAAAATCCTTGCACAGAAATATGCCAAGGGGAAAATCATCAGCCAAGAAACCCATGAAAAGATGCCTAAAATGCTCAGTGATCACAAAAGGGCCAAGGAAAACACAACCTCTGCGTTAGTGTTATCCCAGTGGAGGAGGACCTCAAAGCCTGTTGCCTAATGCAACGGACTGAATCGTGTAAAACGGACTTAATCAAAGAGTGGGGCACCTGGGTGGCTGCTTTCTGCTGGGGTCCTGATGCCAGGGTCTTGGGATCTAGCCCTGCCTGGGGCTCTCTGCTCCCCAGGAAGCCTGCTTCTCTCTCTCCCACTTGCACTTCTAGTACTCCCTCTCCAATTGGGCTCCCTCTCTCACTGTCTCTGTCTTTCTGTGCAATGCGTCTATCAAACAAGCAATTCCTTCCATTCAAGAAGTAAAAATCAAATGTTGACGCATGGGGTCCTAATGAACGACAAGAATCAGGAGGGTTGCTTGATGATTTCTGGCAAGATTTTCTTCCTTCCTTGGACAGACGGAGAGGAGAAGGAGGGAGAGAGACAGGCCGAGAGAGAGGGCCAAACAGGCTCCCTGCTCAGGAAAGAGCCAGATGCAGGACAGGGTCCTCAGGCTGGTGCATCGCCAAGTGCAGCGTGAAGCCCTGCAGCAGCTCCCACAATCCCAAGGGGATCTCCCTGCAGGTCTTGCCCGCCCCTCCCCCGCAGGGGACGCCTGGGCGCCGCCCTCGCCTCCTCCCTGAGGGATCTTTGGCCCCGCTGCACCAAGAAGGGCGCTAGAGGGTGCTGGAGGGGCTCCTGGAGGCTTGCGCCAAGGCTCCCTGGGCTCAGCTGTTTTCTGTGGCGGGGGCTGCAGCGGGGGCGGCGGGGGCTGCAGCGGGGGAGGCGGGAGTTGCTGAAGCGGTGGCTGCGAAGGCGTCACGAGGCGGTGGCGGTGGCGGGTGAGGGAGCCCGGCCCTGGCAGGGCTAGCAGCATCTCACTGGGGCACCTCACGCTCGCCCCGGGCCAGTCGCTTCTCTCCCCACCCCTCCCCCTCTCAACCATTGTTTATTTCTGTAAAGGCTTTTCCTAGTTTGGTTCAGGGCAAGAGAAAACTTCATGGGGAAGGGGGGAAGGGCAGGACCCGAAGAGAGACCTAGTGGACTCTGCCCTGAGCCCAGAGCTAGCCTCAGGGCTCAATCTCAAGAGCCTGAGATCACCCCCTGAGCCAGAACCCAGAGGTGGGCACTTCACTGAGGGTGCCGTCCAGGTGCTCCTCAGCTGTTGTTGACCCATTTCTGGAGAGGTGCGCCTGCCCTGCTCCTTTAGTTCCGCGACTGCCTTGGGCTCAGGTCATGACCCCGGACTGGCAGGATCTTGGCCCGCCTTGGGCTCCCAGCTCCTTGGGGAGTCGGCTTCTCCCACTGACCTTCTCCTCTCTCATGCTCTCTCTCACTCATTCTCTCTCCATGAAAGAAAGACACGCTTTCCAAAAAGTGTCTGGAGCCTTGTTGGATGGGCTTGAATGTGGTGGATCTCAGTGAGTTTTCTCATATCGCATGCGGACACCTTGAGGATAGCCATGTCTTTCTAAAAGGATCCCTTGTGGTTCTGCAATGGTTTCTTTCTCTGTTCACGGATTGGGTGTCTTTCCAGTGTCTCTTCTCAAGACCTCGGAAAAGCAGCCTTAGAAGATTCCTTTGGGTACGGTCCTAGCCCTTTCCATCCTTTCTCTTTCCACAAAATCTATACTAGCCTCTGCATCCTCCTATGTAGAGTTTATTTTTCACTGACCTATCCAGGTCTTTTCTTTCAATAGAATTTCAGTCGTGCATTCTGAAGGTCATTGTTGAAAAGTTAAAGGTGAAGTCTATTAACTCGCTAGGCGTATTTTCTTTTTCCCGTCTATTCCTTCCTCCCTTTCTATCTATACACATAGATAGGACTACATATAGGAATACATACACACACACACGTGTGTTTGTCTTTGTGTGTGTGTGTGTGTGTGTGTGTGTGTGTGTGTGTGTGTGTGTGTTCATGCATATAAACTATCCCAGTCCTAAACCCCAGCACCTGGGAGCCTGACTTTATTTGGAAATAGGGTCCCTGGAGATGTCACTAGCTAGGATGAGGTCATATTTGAGTAGTCTGGGCCCCTAATTCAGGAGGACTTGTGTGCTTCTAAGAAGGGAGAGTGCGGATACACAGATATGCACTGAGGGAGAAGGCCCGGTGAAGAAGTCCAAAGCCAGAGCAAGACTTCAAGCTGGAAAAGGGGCCTGGAACAGATCCATCCACAATACCTACAAAAGGAGCATGTCCTACCAACATTTTAGCCTCTAGAAATGTGACACTGTCCACTTCTGTGGTTTCAGCCTCCAGGCTTCTGGTATCTTGTAGTAGCAAGCATAGAAAATTATCATATATATATATATATTGTATATATATATATATATACATATATATTTATATATATATATATACATTATATATATACATATATATAATATATAGTAGCACCCATAGAAAACTATCATATATATATATATAAAGTATATAAATAAATATATATATAACCATTATATATAACCATGGTTATATATATTATAATGTATATATAGAATATACATTCTTTTACCTAAGAAAACATTTTTGTTCAGAATCTCAGTCCTCCTTCCTTTCCATAGAATGTGATTCTCATTCTTTTGGTGCCTCCTGAACAATTCGACCACGTCTACCACTTCCATTTGCATGAAAGTTATTCTTACCTAAAGTCGTCTGCCATTATTTAAAAACAGTTGGCATCTTTTGGCAGTTTCCAGTGTTTTTGGTTTGAGTATCTGTTTATAGGCTGATTCAGGTAACTTCATCCTACTCTTTCCTTCTGAGTTTGTTTCTTTCTGGGAAAGTATATTTTCTACTCTTTCAAAAGAAGGACCTAGAAAAGCGAAATGGTTCTTCTTTGTCAGTCTACATTCCCTTTCCCCATTTTCTGTGTACTTTCTGAGACCACAGATTTGGGGGCTGACAGCATGTATCAGCCTTTAAAAAAAAATTTTAATAACATTTAAATGAAGTTAAATTAAATATATTTAATTCAATTGAAACTTGAAAATACAAATGGAAATTTAGAATTAAAAATGTAAATTAAATACATTGGAAGGGGAGGTGAAACATGAGAAACTAAGGACTCTGGAAATCAACATGAGGGCTTTGAAGGGGCGAGGGGTGGGAGGTTGGGGGAACCAGGTGGTGGTTATTAGAGAGGGCCCAGATTGCATGGAGCACTGGGTTTGGGGTAAAAACCAGGAATACTGGTATGCTGAAATAAAAATTAAAAACGAAAGACAAAAATGAAAAAGAAACATAAATAAAAACATTTAAAGAAAAAAACAGGGATTTTCAAAAGGGATCTATGAGGGCTGTGAGTTGTGTAAACCTGGTGATACACAGACCTGTACCCCTGGAGATACAAATCTACTCTATGTTTTTCTAAAACAATAATTGAAATAAAATAATAAACACATAAATGGAGATGGACAAAGGGATGAAGCAAAGAAAATGCAAGACAATGGGCATCGTTTGAGGGGCTCAGTCCTTTCATGAAATGTCAATGGTTTCTCTACTCTAATGAAAAGATGAACTTGGTTAGATTGCATCAATACCCACATCCACACAGAGCGCTGTGCCGCTTCGACGAGGGACAGAATCAGCTCGCGAAGGCAGAAACAAAATTCGGTGGTATTGAAAAGCTAAAATTGAACGAGACTTCTACCAACCTAGACGGGGGCATCATAGTGAGTAGAAGAAGGGGCGGGGGAAACACTGAAGGTACAACAACTGGGTAAAAAACACAGAGTGAAATGTGTATAGAAAGATATTCTCAGAGAATGGACAAAGTATGAGAATCAGGAAGTAAATTCCTCCAAGTCATCAGATAGAAGTTAAAAATTCAGGAAAATTAAATGGACTCCTGGGACATACGAACAAAGCTTGAAAATCCTATTAATGAGAAGAGCGAAAGGAGGACTTCGTCTCTCCAAAGATTTTATACCATCTCTACCCAGCAAGGCTCCAATCAGAATACCATCCGAGATGACTGAGGGGAATTTAGGATCTCAATCCATGGGATGGCCAATAGGTTCATAGGTTACCTAGGTGAATAGAACACGTACAGAGATTGGATGAACGGTAGTGTACAGTTTCAATGGACCCCAACTGGATGGAGGGATTCAATGCAATCCAGTCTCTGATCTAGCAAGTGCCTGTGTCCGTGGATAAGCCAGTTCTCCTATTGCCCTGGACACGAAAAGGGCTCGTCATTCCCCGGCCAATCTGAGGAAAGAAGCGAGAGCAAGACTGAGGGAGAAAGAGCGTGAGAGGAGATTCTGATGGGATAGGATGTCTTACAAAAGGTCTCTTGAAATGACCCGAGGAAATAGACCAGCACGAAAGGGCAGCCTTTGACCACGCGGTGCTAAACGACGTGAATATCCACGTGGAACAGAAGAGGTCCGAACGCTATTCCAGACTGATGGAGCCTACATACGAAAGAAGACATCAGAAGTTGTCTGGAAGATACATTAGGAAACCCTTCTGAGGATCCGGGGGAGGTGGCTGAGATGAGTGGAGCACACCACCGAAAACGGGAAGCCCAAGAACGGTGAAGCCAAGTTTCCAAACACAAAATCCTGCCCAGCAAAGGACAAGACGAAAAGTATGAAAGGTTGTATGGAGATACCACCTAAGGACCTGTATACAACTCGAGAGAGGATAACTAGGAATCAAGAAGGATAGGTAGGTACCTTCAAAACTATGAAAATCCTTGCACAGAAATATGCCAAGGGGAAAATCATCAGCCAAGAAACCCATGAAAAGATGCCTAAAATGCTCAGTGATCACAAAAGGGCCAAGGAAAACACAACCTCTGCGTTAGTGTTATCCCAGTGGAGGAGGACCTCAAAGCCTGTTGCCTAATGCAACGGACTGAATCGTGTAAAACGGACTTAATCAAAGAGTGGGGCACCTGGGTGGCTGCTTTCTGCTGGGGTCCTGATGCCAGGGTCTTGGGATCTAGCCCTGCCTGGGGCTCTCTGCTCCCCAGGAAGCCTGCTTCTCTCTCTCCCACTTGCACTTCTAGTACTCCCTCTCCAATTGGGCTCCCTCTCTCACTGTCTCTGTCTTTCTGTGCAATGCGTCTATCAAACAAGCAATTCCTTCCATTCAAGAAGTAAAAATCAAATGTTGACGCATGGGGTCCTAATGAACGACAAGAATCAGGAGGGTTGCTTGATGATTTCTGGCAAGATTTTCTTCCTTCCTTGGACAGACGGAGAGGAGAAGGAGGGAGAGAGACAGGCCGAGAGAGAGGGCCAAACAGGCTCCCTGCTCAGGAAAGAGCCAGATGCAGGACAGGGTCCTCAGGCTGGTGCATCGCCAAGTGCAGCGTGAAGCCCTGCAGCAGCTCCCACAATCCCAAGGGGATCTCCCTGCAGGTCTTGCCTGCCCCTCCCCCGCAGGGGACGCCTGGGCGCCGCCCTCGCCTCCTCCCTGAGGGATCTTTGGCCCCGCTGCACCAAGAAGGGCGCTAGAGGGTGCTGGAGGGGCTCCTGGAGGCTTGCGCCAAGGCTCCCTGGGCTCAGCTGTTTTCTGTGTCGGGGGCTGCAGCGGGGGCGGCGGGGGCTGCAGCGGGGGAGGCGGGAGTTGCTGAAGCGGTGGCTGCGAAGGCGTCACGAGGCGGTGGCGGTGGCGGGTGAGGGAGCCCGGCCCTGGCAGGGCTAGCAGCATCTCACTGGGGCACCTCACGCTCGCCCCGGGCCAGTCGCTTCTCTCCCCACCCCTCCCCCTCTCAACCATTGTTTATTTCTGTAAAGGCTTTTCCTAGTTTGGTTCAGGGCAAGAGAAAACTTCATGGGGAAGGGGGGAAGGGCAGGACCCGAAGAGAGACCTAGTGGACTCTGCCCTGAGCCCAGAGCTAGCCTCAGGGCTCAATCTCAAGAGCCTGAGATCACCCCCTGAGCCAGAACCCAGAGGTGGGCACTTCACTGAGGGTGCCGTCCAGGTGCTCCTCAGCTGTTGTTGACCCATTTCTGGAGAGGTGCGCCTGCCCTGCTCCTTTAGTTCCGCGACTGCCTTGGGCTCAGGTCATGACCCCGGACTGGCAGGATCTTGGCCCGCCTTGGGCTCCCAGCTCCTTGGGGAGTCGGCTTCTCCCACTGACCTTCTCCTCTCTCATGCTCTCTCTCACTCATTCTCTCTCCATGAAAGAAAGACACGCTTTCCAAAAAGTGTCTGGAGCCTTGTTGGATGGGCTTGAATGTGGTGGATCTCAGTGAGTTTTCTCATATCGCATGCGGACACCTTGAGGATAGCCATGTCTTTCTAAAAGGATCCCTTGTGGTTCTGCAATGGTTTCTTTCTCTGTTCACGGATTGGGTGTCTTTCCAGTGTCTCTTCTCAAGACCTCGGAAAAGCAGCCTTAGAAGATTCCTTTGGGTACGGTCCTAGCCCTTTCCATCCTTTCTCTTTCCACAAAATCTATACTAGCCTCTGCATCCTCCTATGTAGAGTTTATTTTTCACTGACCTATCCAGGTCTTTTCTTTCAATAGAATTTCAGTCGTGCATTCTGAAGGTCATTGTTGAAAAGTTAAAGGTGAAGTCTATTAACTCGCTAGGCGTATTTTCTTTTTCCCGTCTATTCCTTCCTCCCTTTCTATCTATACACATAGATAGGACTACATATAGGAATACATACACACACACACGTGTGTTTGTCTTGTGTGTGTGTGTGTGTGTGTGTGTGTGTGTGTGTGTGTGTGTGTGTGTTCATGCATATAAACTATCCCAGTCCTAAACCCCAGCACCTGGGAGCCTGACTTTATTTGGAAATAGGGTCCCTGGAGATGTCACTAGCTAGGATGAGGTCATATTTGAGTAGTCTGGGCCCCTAATTCAGGAGGACTTGTGTGCTTCTAAGAAGGGAGAGTGCGGATACACAGATATGCACTGAGGGAGAAGGCCCGGTGAAGAAGTCCAAAGCCAGAGCAAGACTTCAAGCTGGAAAAGGGGCCTGGAACAGATCCATCCACAATACCTACAAAAGGAGCATGTCCTACCAACATTTTAGCCTCTAGAAATGTGACACTGTCCACTTCTGTGGTTTCAGCCTCCAGGCTTCTGGTATCTTGTAGTAGCAAGCATAGAAAATTATCATATATATATATATATATTGTATATATATATATATATATACATATATATTTATATATATATATATACATTATATATATACATATATATAATATATAGTAGCACCCATAGAAAACTATCATATATATATATATATAAAGTATATAAATAAATATATATATAACCATTATATATAACCATGGTTATATATATTATAATGTATATATAGAATATACATTCTTTTACCTAAGAAAACATTTTTGTTCAGAATCTCAGTCCTCCTTCCTTTCCATAGAATGTGATTCTCATTCTTTTGGTGCCTCCTGAACAATTCGACCACGTCTACCACTTCCATTTGCATGAAAGTTATTCTTACCTAAAGTCGTCTGCCATTATTTAAAAACAGTTGGCATCTTTTGGCAGTTTCCAGTGTTTTTGGTTTGAGTATCTGTTTATAGGCTGATTCAGGTAACTTCATCCTACTCTTTCCTTCTGAGTTTGTTTCTTTCTGGGAAAGTATATTTTCTACTCTTTCAAAAGAAGGACCTAGAAAAGCGAAATGGTTCTTCTTTGTCAGTCTACATTCCCTTTCCCCATTTTCTGTGTACTTTCTGAGACCACAGATTTGGGGGCTGACAGCATGTATCAGCCTTTAAAAAAAAATTTTAATAACATTTAAATGAAGTTAAATTAAATATATTTAATTCAATTGAAACTTGAAAATACAAATGGAAATTTAGAATTAAAAATGTAAATTAAATACATTGGAAGGGGAGGTGAAACATGAGAGACTAAGGACTCTGGAAATCAACATGAGGGCTTTGAAGGGGCGAGGGGTGGGAGGTTGGGGGAACCAGGTGGTGGTTATTAGAGAGGGCCCAGATTGCATGGAGCACTGGGTTTGGGGTAAAAACCAGGAATACTGGTATGCTGAAATAAAAATTAAAAACGAAAGACAAAAATGAAAAAGAAACATAAATAAAAACATTTAAAGAAAAAAACAGGGATTTTTCAAAAGGGATCTATGAGGGCTGTGAGTTGTGTAAACCTGGTGAATCACAGACCTGTACCCCTGGAGATACAAATCTACTCTATGTTTTTCTAAAACAATAATTGAAATAAAATAATAAACACATAAATGGAGATGGACAAAGGGATGAAGCAAAGAAAATGCAAGACAATGGGCATCGTTTGAGGGGCTCAGTCCTTTCATGAAATGTCAATGGTTTCTCTACTCTAATGAAAAGATGAACTTGGTTAGATTGCATCAATACCCACATCCACACAGAGCGCTGTGCCGCTTCGACGAGGGACAGAATCAGCTCGCGAAGGCAGAAACAAAATTCGGTGGTATTGAAAAGCTAAAATTGAACGAGACTTCTACCAACCTAGACGGGGGCATCATAGTGAGTAGAAGAAGGGGCGGGGGAAACACTGAAGGTACAACAACTGGGTAAAAAACACAGAGTGAAATGTGTATAGAAAGATATTCTCAGAGAATGGACAAAGTATGAGAATCAGGAAGTAAATTCCTCCAAGTCATCAGATAGAAGTTAAAAATTCAGGAAAATTAAATGGACTCCTGGGACATACGAACAAAGCTTGAAAATCCTATTAATGAGAAGAGCGAAAGGAGGACTTCGTCTCTCCAAAGATTTTATACCATCTCTACCCAGCAAGGCTCCAATCAGAATACCATCCGAGATGACTGAGGGGAATTTAGGATCTCAATCCATGGGATGGCCAATAGGTTCATAGGTTACCTAGGTGAATAGAACACGTACAGAGATTGGATGAACGGTAGTGTACAGTTTCAATGGACCCCAACTGGATGGAGGGATTCAATGCAATCCAGTCTCTGATCTAGCAAGTGCCTGTGTCCGTGGATAAGCCAGTTCTCCTATTGCCCTGGACACGAAAAGGGCTCGTCATTCCCCGGCCAATCTGAGGAAAGAAGCGAGAGCAAGACTGAGGGAGAAAGAGCGTGAGAGGAGATTCTGATGGGATAGGATGTCTTACAAAAGGTCTCTTGAAATGACCCGAGGAAATAGACCAGCACGAAAGGGCAGCCTTTGACCACGCGGTGCTAAACGACGTGAATATCCACGTGGAACAGAAGAGGTCCGAACGCTATTCCAGACTGATGGAGCCTACATACGAAAGAAGACATCAGAAGTTGTCTGGAAGATACATTAGGAAACCCTTCTGAGGATCCGGGGGAGGTGGCAGAGATGAGTGGAGCACACCACCGAAAACGGGAAGCCCAAGAACGGTGAAGCCAAGTTTCCAAACACAAAATCCTGCCCAGCAAAGGACAAGACGAAAAGTATGAAAGGTTGTATGGAGATACCACCTAAGGACCTGTATACAACTCGAGAGAGGATAACTAGGAATCAAGAAGGATAGGTAGGTACCTTCAAAACTATGAAAATCCTTGCACAGAAATATGCCAAGGGGAAAATCATCAGCCAAGAAACCCATGAAAAGATGCCTAAAATGCTCAGTGATCACAAAAGGGCCAAGGAAAACACAACCTCTGCGTTAGTGTTATCCCAGTGGAGGAGGACCTCAAAGCCTGTTGCCTAATGCAACGGACTGAATCGTGTAAAACGGACTTAAACAAAGAGTGGGGCACCTGGGTGGCTGCTTTCTGCTGGGGTCCTGATGCCAGGGTCTTGGGATCTAGCCCTGCCTGGGGCTCTCTGCTCCCCAGGAAGCCTGCTTCTCTCTCTCCCACTTGCACTTCTAGTACTCCCTCTCCAATTGGGCTCCCTCTCTCACTGTCTCTGTCTTTCTGTGCAATGCGTCTATCAAACAAGCAATTCCTTCCATTCAAGAAGTAAAAATCAAATGTTGACGCATGGGGTCCTAATGAACGACAAGAATCAGGAGGGTTGCTTGATGATTTCTGGAAAGATTTTCTTCCTTCCTTGGACAGACGGAGAGGAGAAGGAGGGAGAGAGACAGGCCGCGAGAGAGGGCCAAACAGGCTCCCTGCTCAGGAAAGAGCCAGATGCAGGACAGGGTCCTCAGGCTGGTGCATCGCCAAGTGCAGCGTGAAGCCCTGCAGCAGCTCCCACAATCCCAAGGGGATCTCCCTGCAGGTCTTGCCTGCCCCTCCCCCGCAGGGGACGCCTGGGCGCCGCCCTCGCCTCCTCCCTGAGGGATCTTTGGCCCCGCTGCACCAAGAAGGGCGCTAGAGGGTGCTGGAGGGGCTCCTGGAGGCTTGCGCCAAGGCTCCCTGGGCTCAGCTGTTTTCTGTGGCGGGGGCTGCAGCGGGGGCGGCGGGGGCTGCAGCGGGGGAGGCGGGAGTTGCTGAAGCGGTGGCTGCGAAGGCGTCACGAGGCGGTGGCGGTGGCGGGTGAGGGAGCCCGGCCCTGGCAGGGCTAGCAGCATCTCACTGGGGCACCTCACGCTCGCCCCGGGCCAGTCGCTTCTCTCCCCACCCCTCCCCCTCTCAACCATTGTTTATTTCTGTAAAGGCTTTTCCTAGTTTGGTTCAGGGCAAGAGAAAACTTCATGGGGAAGGGGGGAAGGGCAGGACCCGAAGAGAGACCTAGTGGACTCTGCCCTGAGCCCAGAGCTAGCCTCAGGGCTCAATCTCAAGAGCCTGAGATCACGCCCTGAGCCAGAACCCAGAGGTGGGCACTTCACTGAGGGTGCCGTCCAGGTGCTCCTCAGCTGTTGTTGACCCATTTCTGGAGAGGTGCGCCTGCCCTGCTCCTTTAGTTCCGCGACTGCCTTGGGCTCAGGTCATGACCCCGGACTGGCAGGATCTTGGCCCGCCTTGGGCTCCCAGCTCCTTGGGGAGTCGGCTTCTCCCACTGACCTTCTCCTCTCTCATGCTCTCTCTCACTCATTCTCTCTCCATGAAAGAAAGACACGCTTTCCAAAAAGTGTCTGGAGCCTTGTTGGATGGGCTTGAATGTGGTGGATCTCAGTGAGTTTTCTCATATCGCATGCGGACACCTTGAGGATAGCCATGTCTTTCTAAAAGGATCCCTTGTGGTTCTGCAATGGTTTCTTTCTCTGTTCACGGATTGGGTGTCTTTCCAGTGTCTCTTCTCAAGACCTCGGAAAAGCAGCCTTAGAAGATTCCTTTGGGTACGGTCCTAGCCCTTTCCATCCTTTCTCTTTCCACAAAATCTATACTAGCCTCTGCATCCTCCTATGTAGAGTTTATTTTTCACTGACCTATCCAGGTCTTTTCTTTCAATAGAATTTCAGTCGTGCATTCTGAAGGTCATTGTTGAAAAGTTAAAGGTGAAGTCTATTAACTCGCTAGGCGTATTTTCTTTTTCCCGTCTATTCCTTCCTCCCTTTCTATCTATACACATAGATAGGACTACATATAGGAATACATACACACACACACGTGTGTTTGTCTTTGTGTGTGTGTGTGTGTGTGTGTGTGTGTGTGTGTGTGTGTTCATGCATATAAACTATCCCAGTCCTAAACCCCAGCACCTGGGAGCCTGACTTTATTTGGAAATAGGGTCCCTGGAGATGTCACTAGCTAGGATGAGGTCATATTTGAGTAGTCTGGGCCCCTAATTCAGGAGGACTTGTGTGCTTCTAAGAAGGGAGAGTGCGGATACACAGATATGCACTGAGGGAGAAGGCCCGGTGAAGAAGTCCAAAGCCAGAGCAAGACTTCAAGCTGGAAAAGGGGCCTGGAACAGATCCATCCACAATACCTACAAAAGGAGCATGTCCTACCAACATTTTAGCCTCTAGAAATGTGACACTGTCCACTTCTGTGGTTTCAGCCTCCAGGCTTCTGGTATCTTGTAGTAGCAAGCATAGAAAATTATCATATATATATATATATATTGTGTATATATATATATATATACATATATATTTATATATATATATATATACATTATATATATACATATATATAATATATAGTAGCACCCATAGAAAACTATCATATATATATATATATATAAAGTATATAAATAAATATATATATAACCATTATATATAACCATGGTTATATATATTATAATGTATATATAGAATATACATTCTTTTACCTAAGAAAACATTTTTGTTCAGAATCTCAGTCCTCCTTCCTTTCCATAGAATGTGATTCTCATTCTTTTGGTGCCTCCTGAACAATTCGACCACGTCTACCACTTCCATTTGCATGAAAGTTATTCTTACCTAAAGTCGTCTGCCATTATTTAAAAACAGTTGGCATCTTTTGGCAGTTTCCAGTGTTTTTGGTTTGAGTATCTGTTTATAGGCTGATTCAGGTAACTTCATCCTACTCTTTCCTTCTGAGTTTGTTTCTTTCTGGGAAAGTATATTTTCTACTCTTTCAAAAGAAGGACCTAGAAAAGCGAAATGGTTCTTCTTTGTCAGTCTACATTCCCTTTCCCCATTTTCTGTGTACTTTCTGAGACCACAGATTTGGGGGCTGACAGCATGTATCAGCCTTTAAAAAAAAATTTTAATAACATTTAAATGAAGTTAAATTAAATATATTTAATTCAATTGAAACTTGAAAATACAAATGGAAATTTAGAATTAAAAATGTAAATTAAATACATTGGAAGGGGAGGTGAAACATGAGAGACTAAGGACTCTGGAAATCAACATGAGGGCTTTGAAGGGGCGAGGGGTGGGAGGTTGGGGGAACCAGGTGGTGGTTATTAGAGAGGGCCCAGATTGCATGGAGCACTGGGTTTGGGGTAAAAACCAGGAATACTGGTATGCTGAAATAAAAATTAAAAACGAAAGACAAAAATGAAAAAGAAACATAAATAAAAACATTTAAAGATAAAAACAGGGATTTTTCAAAAGGGATCTATGAGGGCTGTGAGTTGTGTAAACCTGGTGAATCACAGACCTGTACCCCTGGAGATACAAATCTACTCTATGTTTTTCTAAAACAATAATTGAAATAAAATAATAAACACATAAATGGAGATGGACAAAGGGATGAAGCAAAGAAAATGCAAGACAATGGGCATCGTTTGAGGGGCTCAGTCCTTTCATGAAATGTCAATGGTTTCTCTACTCTAATGAAAAGATGAACTTGGTTAGATTGCATCAATACCCACATCCACACAGAGCGCTGTGCCGCTTCGACGAGGGACAGAATCAGCTCGCGAAGGCAGAAACAAAATTCGGTGGTATTGAAAAGCTAAAATTGAACGAGACTTCTACCAACCTAGACGGGGGCATCATAGTGAGTAGAAGAAGGGGCGGGGGAAACACTGAAGGTACAACAACTGGGTAAAAAACACAGAGTGAAATGTGTATAGAAAGATATTCTCAGAGAATGGACAAAGTATGAGAATCAGGAAGTAAATTCCTCCAAGTCATCAGATAGAAGTTAAAAATTCAGGAAAATTAAATGGACTCCTGGGACATACGAACAAAGCTTGAAAATCCTATTAATGAGAAGAGCGAAAGGAGGACTTCGTCTCTCCAAAGATTTTATACCATCTCTACCCAGCAAGGCTCCAATCAGAATACCATCCGAGATGACTGAGGGGAATTTAGGATCTCAATCCATGGGATGGCCAATAGGTTCATAGGTTACCTAGGTGAATAGAACACGTACAGAGATTGGATGAACGGTAGTGTACAGTTTCAATGGACCCCAACTGGATGGAGGGATTCAATGCAATCCAGTCTCTGATCTAGCAAGTGCCTGTGTCCGTGGATAAGCCAGTTCTCCTATTGCCCTGGACACGAAAAGGGCTCGTCATTCCCCGGCCAATCTGAGGAAAGAAGCGAGAGCAAGACTGAGGGAGAAAGAGCGTGAGAGGAGATTCTGATGGGATAGGATGTCTTACAAAAGGTCTCTTGAAATGACCCGAGGAAATAGACCAGCACGAAAGGGCAGCCTTTGACCACGCGGTGCTAAACGACGTGAATATCCACGTGGAACAGAAGAGGTCCGAACGCTATTCCAGACTGATGGAGCCTACATACGAAAGAAGACATCAGAAGTTGTCTGGAAGATACATTAGGAAACCCTTCTGAGGATCCGGGGGAGGTGGCAGAGATGAGTGGAGCACACCACCGAAAACGGGAAGCCCAAGAACGGTGAAGCCAAGTTTCCAAACACAAAATCCTGCCCAGCAAAGGACAAGACGAAAAGTATGAAAGGTTGTATGGAGATACCACCTAAGGACCTGTATACAACTCGAGAGAGGATAACTAGGAATCAAGAAGGATAGGTAGGTACCTTCAAAACTATGAAAATCCTTGCACAGAAATATGCCAAGGGGAAAATCATCAGCCAAGAAACCCATGAAAAGATGCCTAAAATGCTCAGTGATCACAAAAGGGCCAAGGAAAACACAACCTCTGCGTTAGTGTTATCCCAGTGGAGGAGGACCTCAAAGCCTGTTGCCTAATGCAACGGACTGAATCGTGTAAAACGGACTTAAACAAAGAGTGGGGCACCTGGGTGGCTGCTTTCTGCTGGGGTCCTGATGCCAGGGTCTTGGGATCTAGCCCTGCCTGGGGCTCTCTGCTCCCCAGGAAGCCTGCTTCTCTCTCTCCCACTTGCACTTCTAGTACTCCCTCTCCAATTGGGCTCCCTCTCTCACTGTCTCTGTCTTTCTGTGCAATGCGTCTATCAAATAAGCAATTCCTTCCATTCAAGAAGTAAAAATCAAATGTTGACGCATGGGGTCCTAATGAACGACAAGAATCAGGAGGGTTGCTTGATGATTTCTGGCAAGATTTTCTTCCTTCCTTGGACAGACGGAGAGGAGAAGGAGGGAGAGAGACAGGCCGAGAGAGAGGGCCAAACAGGCTCCCTGCTCAGGAAAGAGCCAGATGCAGGACAGGGTCCTCAGGCTGGTGCATCGCCAAGTGCAGCGTGAAGCCCTGCAGCAGCTCCCACAATCCCAAGGGGATCTCCCTGCAGGTCTTGCCTGCCCCTCCCCCGCAGGGGACGCCTGGGCGCCGCCCTCGCCTCCTCCCTGAGGGATCTTTGGCCCCGCTGCACCAAGAAGGGCGCTAGAGGGTGCTGGAGGGGCTCCTGGAGGCTTGCGCCAAGGCTCCCTGGGCTCAGCTGTTTTCTGTGGCGGGGGCTGCAGCGGGGGCGGCGGGGGCTGCAGCGGGGGAGGCGGGAGTTGCTGAAGCGGTGGCTGCGAAGGCGTCACGAGGCGGTGGCGGTGGCGGGTGAGGGAGCCCGGCCCTGGCAGGGCGAGCAGCATCTCACTGGGGCACCTCCTGCTCGCCCCGGGCCAGTCGCTTCTCTCCCCACCCCTCCCCCTCTCAACCATTGTTTATTTCTGTAAAGGCTTTTCCTAGTTTGTTTCAGGGCAAGAGAAAACTTCATGGGGAAGGGGGGAAGGGCAGGACCCGCAGAGAGACCTAGTGGACTCTGCCCTGAGCCCAGAGCTAGCCTCAGGGCTCAATCTCAAGAGCCTGAGATCACCCCCTGAGCCAGAACCCAGAGGTGGGCACTTCACTGAGGGTGCCGTCCAGGTGCTCCTCAGCTGGTGTTGACCCATTTCTGGAGAGGTGCGCCTGCCCTGCTCCTTTAGTTCCGCGACTGCCTTGGGCTCAGGTCATGACCCCGGACTGGCAGGATCTTGGCCCGCCTTGGGCTCCCAGCTCCTTGGGGAGTCGGCTTCTCCCACTGACCTTCTCCTCTCTCATGCTCTCTCTCACTCATTCTCTCTCCATGAAAGAAAGACACGCTTTCCAAAAAGTGTCTGGAGCCTTGTTGGATGGGCTTGAATGTGGTGGATCTCAGTGAGTTTTCTCATATCGCATGCGGACACCTTGAGGATAGCCATGTCTTTCTAAAAGGATCCCTTGTGGTTCTGCAATGGTTTCTTTCTCTGTTCACGGATTGGGTGTCTTTCCAGTGTCTCTTCTCAAGACCTCGGAAAAGCAGCCTTAGAAGATTCCTTTGGGTACGGTCCTAGCCCTTTCCATCCTTTCTCTTTCCACAAAATCTATACTAGCCTCTGCATCCTCCTATGTAGAGTTTATTTTTCACTGACCTATCCAGGTCTTTTCTTTCAATAGAATTTCAGTCGTGCATTCTGAAGGTCATTGTTGAAAAGTTAAAGGTGAAGTCTATTAACTCGCTAGGCGTATTTTCTTTTTCCCGTCTATTCCTTCCTCCCTTTCTATCTATACACATAGATAGGACTACATATAGGAATACATACACACACACACGTGTGTCTGTCTTTGTGTGTGTGTGTGTGTGTGTGTGTGTGTGTGTGTGTGTGTGTGTTCATGCATATAAACTATCCCAGTCCTAAACCCCAGCACCTGGGAGCCTGACTTTATTCGGAAATAGGGTCCCTGGAGATGTCACTAGCTAGGATGAGGTCATATTTGAGTAGTCTGGGCCCCTAATTCAGGAGGACTTGTGTGCTTCTAAGAAGGGAGAGTGCGGATACACAGATATGCACTGAGGGAGAAGGCCCGGTGAAGAAGTCCAAAGCCAGAGCAAGACTTCAAGCTGGAAAAGGGGCCTGGAACAGATCCATCCACAATACCTACAAAAGGAGCATGTCCTACCAACATTTTAGCCTCTAGAAATGTGACACTGTCCACTTCTGTGGTTTCAGCCTCCAGGCTTCTGGTATCTTGTAGTAGCAAGCATAGAAAATTATCATATATATATATATATGTTGTATATATATATATATATGTATATATACATATATATTTATGTATATATATACATTATATATATACATATATATAATATATAGTAGCACCCATAGAAAACTATCATATATATATATGTATATATAAAGTATATAAATAAATATATATATAACCATTATATATAACCATGGTTATATATATTATAATGTATATATAGAATATACATTCTTTTACCTAAGAAAACATTTTTGTTCAGAATCTCAGTCCTCCTTCCTTTCCATAGAATGTGATTCTCATTCTTTTGGTGCCTCCTGAACAATTCGACCACGTCTACCACTTCCATTTGCATGAAAGTTATTCTTACCTAAAGTCGTCTGCCATTATTTAAAAACAGTTGGCATCTTTTGGCAGTTTCCAGTGTTTTTGGTTTGAGTATCTGTTTATAGGCTGATTCAGGTAACTTCATCCTACTCTTTCCTTCTGAGTTTGTTTCTTTCTGGGAAAGTATATTTTCTACTCTTTCAAAAGAAGGACCTAGAAAAGCGAAATGGTTCTTCTTTGTCAGTCTACATTCCCTTTCCCCATTTTCTGTGTACTTTCTGAGACCACAGATTTGGGGGCTGACAGCATGTATCAGCCTTTAAAAAAAATTTTTAATAACATTTAAATGAAGTTAAATTAAATATATTTAATTCAATTGAAACTTGAAAATACAAATGGAAATTTAGAATTAAAAATGTAAATTAAATACATTGGAAGGGGAGGTGAAACATGAGAGACTAAGGACTCTGGAAATCAACATGAGGGCTTTGAAGGGGCGAGGGGTGGGAGGTTGGGGGAACCAGGTGGTGGTTATTAGAGAGGGCCCAGATTGCATGGAGCACTGGGTTTGGGGTAAAAACCAGGAATACTGGTATGCTGAAATAAAAATTAAAAACGAAAGACAAAAATGAAAAAGAAACATAAATAAAAACATTTAAAGAAAAAAACAGGGATTTTTCAAAAGGGATCTATGAGGGCTGTGAGTTGTGTAAACCTGGTGAATCACAGACCTGTACCCCTGGAGATACAAATCTACTCTATGTTTTTCTAAAACAATAATTGAAATAAAATAATAAACACATAAATGGAGATGGACAAAGGGATGAAGCAAAGAAAATGCAAGACAATGGGCATCGTTTGAGGGGCTCAGTCCTTTCATGAAATGTCAATGGTTTCTCTACTCTAATGAAAAGATGAACTTGGTTAGATTGCATCAATACCCACATCCACACAGAGCGCTGTGCCGCTTCGACGAGGGACAGAATCAGCTCGCGAAGGCAGAAACAAAATTCGGTGGTATTGAAAAGCTAAAATTGAACGAGACTTCTACCAACCTAGACGGGGGCATCATAGTGAGTAGAAGAAGGGGCGGGGGAAACACTGAAGGTACAACAACTGGGTAAAAAACACAGAGTGAAATGTGTATAGAAAGATATTCTCAGAGAATGGACAAAGTATGAGAATCAGGAAGTAAATTCCTCCAAGTCATCAGATAGAAGTTAAAAATTCTGGAAAATTAAATGGACTCCTGGGACATACGAACAAAGCTTGAAAATCCTATTAATGAGAAGAGCGAAAGGAGGACTTCGTCTCTCCAAAGATTTTATACCATCTCTACCCAGCAAGGCTCCAATCAGAATACCATCCGAGATGACTGAGGGGAATTTAGGATCTCAATCCATGGGATGGCCAATAGGTTCATAGGTTACCTAGGTGAATAGAACACGTACAGAGATTGGATGAACGGTAGTGTACAGTTTCAATGGACCCCAACTGGATGGAGGGATTCAATGCAATCCAGTCTCTGATCTAGCAAGTGCCTGTGTCCGTGGATAAGCCAGTTCTCCTATTGCCCTGGACACGAAAAGGGCTCGTCATTCCCCGGCCAATCTGAGGAAAGAAGCGAGAGCAAGACTGAGGGAGAAAGAGCGTGAGAGGAGATTCTGATGGGATAGGATGTCTTACAAAAGGTCTCTTGAAATGACCCGAGGAAATAGACCAGCACGAAAGGGCAGACTTTGACCACGCGGTGCTAAACGACGTGAATATCCACGAGGAACAGAAGAGGTCCGAACGCTATTCCAGACTGATGGAGCCTACATACGAAAGAAGACATCAGAAGTTGTCTGGAAGATACATTAGGAAACCCTTCTGAGGATCCGGGGGAGGTGGCAGAGATGAGTGGAGCACACCACCGAAAACGGGAAGCCCAAGAACGGTGAAGCCAAGTTTCCAAACACAAAATCCTGCCCAGCAAAGGACAAGACGAAAAGTATGAAAGGTTGTATGGAGATACCACCTAAGGACCTGTATACAACTCGAGAGAGGATAACTAGGAATCAAGAAGGATAGGTAGGTACCTTCAAAACTATGAAAATCCTTGCACAGAAATATGCCAAGGGGAAAATCATCAGCCAAGAAACCCATGAAAAGATGCCTAAAATGCTCAGTGATCACAAAAGGGCCAAGGAAAACACAACCTCTGCGTTAGTGTTATCCCAGTGGAGGAGGACCTCAAAGCCTGTTGCCTAATGCAACGGACTGAATCGTGTAAAACGGACTTAATCAAAGAGTGGGGCACCTGGGTGGCTGCTTTCTGCTGGGGTCCTGATGCCAGGGTCTTGGGATCTAGCCCTGCCTGGGGCTCTCTGCTCCCCAGGAAGCCTGCTTCTCTCTCTCCCACTTGCACTTCTAGTACTCCCTCTCCAATTGGGCTCCCTCTCTCACTGTCTCTGTCTTTCTGTGCAATGCGTCTATCAAATAAGCAATTCCTTCCATTCAAGAAGTAAAAATCAAATGTTGACGCATGGGGTCCTAATGAACGACAAGAATCAGGAGGGTTGCTTGATGATTTCTGGCAAGATTTTCTTCCTTCCTTGGACAGACGGAGAGGAGAAGGAGGGAGAGAGACAGGCCGCGAGAGAGGGCCAAACAGGCTCCCTGCTCAGGAAAGAGCCAGATGCAGGACAGGGTCCTCAGGCTGGTGCATCGCCAAGTGCAGCGTGAAGCCCTGCAGCAGCTCCCACAATCCCAAGGGGATCTCCCTGCAGGTCTTGCCTGCCCCTCCCCCGCAGGGGACGCCTGGGCGCCGCCCTCGCCTCCTCCCTGAGGGATCTTTGGCCCCGCTGCACCAAGAAGGGCGCTAGAGGGTGCTGGAGGGGCTCCTGGAGGCTTGCGCCAAGGCTCCCTGGGCTCAGCTGTTTTCTGTGGCGGGGGCTGCAGCGGGGGCGGCGGGGGCTGCAGCGGGGGAGGCGGGAGTTGCTGAAGCGGTGGCTGCGAAGGCGTCACGAGGCGGTGGCGGTGGCGGGTGAGGGAGCCTGGCCCTGGCAGGGCGAGCAGCATCTCACTGGGGCACCTCCCGCTCGCCCCGGGCCAGTCGCTTCTCTCCCCACCCCTCCCCCTCTCAACCATTGTTTATTTCTGTAAAGGCTTTTCCTAGTTTGTTTCAGGGCAAGAGAAAACTTCATGGGGAAGGGGGGAAGGGCAGGACCCGCAGAGAGACCTAGTGGACTCTGCCCTGAGCCCAGAGCTAGCCTCAGGGCTCAATCTCAAGAGCCTGAGATCACCCCCTGAGCCAGAACCCAGAGGTGGGCACTTCACTGAGGGTGCCGTCCAGGTGCTCCTCAGCTGGTGTTGACCCATTTCTGGAGAGGTGCGCCTGCCCTGCTCCTTTAGTTCCGCGACTGCCTTGGGCTCAGGTCATGACCCCGGACTGGCAGGATCTTGGCCCGCCTTGGGCTCCCAGCTCCTTGGGGAGTCGGCTTCTCCCACTGACCTTCTCCTCTCTCATGCTCTCTCTCACTCATTCTCTCTCCATGAAAGAAAGACACGCTTTCCAAAAAGTGTCTGGAGCCTTGTTGGATGGGCTTGAATGTGGTGGATCTCAGTGAGTTTTCTCATATCGCATGCGGACACCTTGAGGATAGCCATGTCTTTCTAAAAGGATCCCTTGTGGTTCTGCAATGGTTTCTTTCTCTGTTCACGGATTGGGTGTCTTTCCAGTGTCTCTTCTCAAGACCTCGGAAAAGCAGCCTTAGAAGATTCCTTTGGGTACGGTCCTAGCCCTTTCCATCCTTTCTCTTTCCACAAAATCTATACTAGCCTCTGCATCCTCCTATGTAGAGTTTATTTTTCACTGACCTATCCAGGTCTTTTCTTTCAATAGAATTTCAGTCATGCATTCTGAAGGTCATTGTTGAAAAGTTAAAGGTGAAGTCTATTAACTCGCTAGGCGTATTTTCTTTTTCCCGTCTATTCCTTCCTCCCTTTCTATCTATACACATAGATAGGACTACATATAGGAATACATACACACACACACGTGTGTCTGTCTTTGTGTGTGTGTGTGTGTGTGTGTGTGTGTGTGTGTGTGTGTGTTCATGCATATAAACTATCCCAGTCCTAAACCCCAGCACCTGGTAGCCTGACTTTATTTGGAAATAGGGTCCCTGGAGATGTCACTAGCTAGGATGAGGTCATATTTGAGTAGTCTGGGCCCCTAATTCAGGAGGACTTGTGTGCTTCTAAGAAGGGAGAGTGCGGATACACAGATATGCACTGAGGGAGAAGGCCCGGTGAAGAAGTCCAAAGCCAGAGCAAGACTTCAAGCTGGAAAAGGGGCCTGGAACAGATCCATCCACAATACCTACAAAAGGAGCATGTCCTACCAACATTTTAGCCTCTAGAAATGTGACACTGTCCACTTCTGTGGTTTCAGCCTCCAGGCTTCTGGTATCTTGTAGTAGCAAGCATAGAAAATTATCATATATATATATATATTGTATATATATATATATATATACATATATATTTATATATATATATATACATTATATATATACATATATATAATATATAGTAGCACCCATAGAAAACTAACATATATATATATATATAAAGTATATAAATAAATATATATATAACCATTATATATAACCATGGTTATATATATTATAATGTATATATAGAATATACATTCTTTTACCTAAGAAAACATTTTTGTTCAGAATCTCAGTCCTCCTTCCTTTCCATAGAATGTGATTCTCATTCTTTTGGTGCCTCCTGAACAATTCGACCACGTCTACCACTTCCATTTGCATGAAAGTTATTCTTACCTAAAGTCGTCTGCCATTATTTAAAAAGAGTTGGCATCTTTTGGCAGTTTCCAGTGTTTTTGGTTTGAGTATCTGTTTATAGGCTGATTCAGGTAACTTCATCCTACTCTTTCCTTCTGAGTTTGTTTCTTTCTGGGAAAGTATATTTTCTACTCTTTCAAAAGAAGGACCTAGAAAAGCGAAATGGTTCTTCTTTGTCAGTCTACATTCCCTTTCCCCATTTTCTGTGTACTTTCTGAGACCACAGATTTGGGGGCTGACAGCATGTATCAGCCTTTAAAAAAAATTTTTAATAACATTTAAATGAAGTTAAATTAAATATATTTAATTCAATTGAAACTTGAAAATACAAATGGAAATTTAGAATTAAAAATGTAAATTAAATACATTGGAAGGGGAGGTGAAACATGAGAGACTAAGGACTCTGGAAATCAACATGAGGGCTTTGAAGGGGCGAGGGGTGGGAGGTTGGGGGAACCAGGTGGTGGTTATTAGAGAGGGCCCAGATTGCATGGAGCACTGGGTTTGGGGTAAAAACCAGGAATACTGGTATGCTGAAATAAAAATTAAAAACGAAAGACAAAAATGAAAAAGAAACATAAATAAAAACATTTAAAGAAAAAAACAGGGATTTTTCAAAAGGGATCTATGAGGGCTGTGAGTTGTGTAAAGCTGGTGAATCACAGACCTGTACCCCTGGAGATACAAATCTACTCTATGTTTTTCTAAAACAATAATTGAAATAAAATAATAAACACATAAATGGAGATGGACAAAGGGATGAAGCAAAGAAAATGCAAGACAATGGGCATCGTTTGAGGGGCTCAGTCCTTTCATGAAATGTCAATGGTTTCTCTACTCTAATGAAAAGATGAACTTGGTTAGATTGCATCAATACCCACATCCACACAGAGCGCTGTGCCGCTTCGACGAGGGACAGAATCAGCTCGCGAAGGCAGAAACAAAATTCGGTGGTATTGAAAAGCTAAAATGGAACGAGACTTCTACCAACCTAGACGGGGGCATCATAGTGAGTAGAAGAAGGGGCGGGGGAAACACTGAAGGTACAACAACTGGGTAAAAAACACAGAGTGAAATGTGTATTGAAAGATATTCTCAGAGAATGGACAAAGTATGAGAATCAGGAAGTAAATTCCTCCAAGTCATCAGATAGAAGTTAAAAATTCAGGAAAATTAAATGGACTCCTGGGACATACGAACAAAGCTTGAAAATCCTATTAATGAGAAGAGCGAAAGGAGGACTTCGTCTCTCCAAAGATTTTATACCATCTCTACCCAGCAAGGCTCCAATCAGAATACCATCCGAGATGACTGAGGGGAATTTAGGATCTCAATCCATGGGATGGCCAATAGGTTCATAGGTTACCTAGGTGAATAGAACACGTACAGAGATTGGATGAACGGTAGTGTACAGTTTCAATGGACCCCAACTGGATGGAGGGATTCAATGCAATCCAGTCTCTGATCTAGCAAGTGCCTGTGTCCGTGGATAAGCCAGTTCTCCTATTGCCCTGGACACGAAAAGGGCTCGTCATTCCCCGGCCAATCTGAGGAAAGAAGCGAGAGCAAGACTGAGGGAGAAAGAGCGTGAGAGGAGATTCTGATGGGATAGGATGTCTTACAAAAGGTCTCTTGAAATGACCCGAGGAAATAGACCAGCACGAAAGGGCAGCCTTTGACCACGCGGTGCTAAACGACGTGAATATCCACGTGGAACAGAAGAGGTCCGAACGCTATTCCAGACTGATGGAGCCTACATACGAAAGAAGACATCAGAAGTTGTCTGGAAGATACATTAGGAAACCCTTCTGAGGATCCGGGGGAGGTGGCAGAGATGAGTGGAGCACACCACCGAAAACGGGAAGCCCAAGAACGGTGAAGCCAAGTTTCCAAACACAAAATCCTGCCCAGCAAAGGACAAGACGAAAAGTATGAAAGGTTGTATGGAGATACCACCTAAGGACCTGTATACAACTCGAGAGAGGATAACTAGGAATCAAGAAGGATAGGTAGGTACCTTCAAAACTATGAAAATCCTTGCACAGAAATATGCCAAGGGGAAAATCATCAGCCAAGAAACCCATGAAAAGATGCCTAAAATGCTCAGTGATCACAAAAGGGCCAAGGAAAACACAACCTCTGCGTTAATGTTATCCCAGTGGAGGAGGACCTCAAAGCCTGTTGCCTAATGCAACGGACTGAATCGTGTAAAACGGACTTAAACAAAGAGTGGGGCACCTGGGTGGCTGCTTTCTGCTGGGGTCCTGATGCCAGGGTCTTGGGATCTAGCCCTGCCTGGGGCTCTCTGCTCCCCAGGAAGCCTGCTTCTCTCTCTCCCACTTGCACTTCTAGTACTCCCTCTCCAATTGGGCTCCCTCTCTCACTGTCTCTGTCTTTCTGTGCAATGCGTCTATCAAACAAGCAATTCCTTCCATTCAAGAAGTAAAAATCAAATGTTGACGCATGGGGTCCTAATGAACGACAAGAATCAGGAGGGTTGCTTGATGATTTCTGGCAAGATTTTCTTCCTTCCTTGGACAGACGGAGAGGAGAAGGAGGGAGAGAGACAGGCCGAGAGAGAGGGCCAAACAGGCTCCCTGCTCAGGAAAGAGCCAGATGCAGGACAGGGTCCTCAGGCTGGTGCATCGCCAAGTGCAGCGTGAAGCCCTGCAGCAGCTCCCACAATCCCAAGGGGATCTCCCTGCAGGTCTTGCCTGCCCCTCCCCCGCAGGGGACGCCTGGGCGCCGCCCTCGCCTCCTCCCTGAGGGATCATTGGCCCCGCTGCACCAAGAAGCGCGCTAGAGGGTGCTGGAGGCGCTCCTGGAGGCTTGCGCCAAGGCTCCCTGGGCTCAGCTGTTTTCTGTGGCGGGGGCTGCAGCGGGGGCGGCGGGGGGTGCAGCGGGGGAGGCGGGAGTTGCTGAAGCGGTGGCTGCGAAGGCGTCACGAGGCGGTGGCGGTGGCGGGTGAGGGAGCCCGGCCCTGGCAGGGCGAGCAGCATCTCACTGGGGCACCTCCCGCTCGCCCCGGGCCAGTCGCTTCTCTCCCCACCCCTCCCCCTCTCAACCATTGTTTATTTCTGTAAAGGCTTTTCCTAGTTTGGTTCAGGGCAAGAGAAAACTTCATGCGGAAGGGGGGAAGGGCAGGACCCAAAGAGAGACCTAGTGGACTCTGCCCTGAGCCCAGAGCTAGCCTCAGGGCTCAATCTCAAGAGCCTGAGATCACCCCCTGAGCCAGAACCCAGAGGTGGGCACTTCACTGAGGGTGCCGTCCAGGTGCTCCTCAGCTGGTGTTGACCCATTTCTGAAGAGGGGCGCCTGCCCTGCTCCGTTAGTTCTGCGACTGCCTTGGGCTCAGGTCATGACCCCGGACTGGCAGGATCTTGGCCCGCCTTGGGCTCCCAGCTCCTTGGGGAGTCGGCTTCTCCCACTGACCTTCTCCTCTCTCATGCTCTCTCTCACTCATTCTCTCTCCATGAAAGAAAGACACGCTTTCCAAAAAGTGTCTGGAGCCTTGTTGGATGGGCTTGAATGTGGTGGATCTCAGTGAGTTTTCTCATATCGCATGCGGACACCTTGAGGATAGCCATGTCTTTCTAAAAGGATCCCTTGTGGTTCTGCAATGGTTTCTTTCTCTGTTCACGGATTGGGTGTCTTTCCAGTGTCTCTTCTCAAGACCTTGGAAAAGCAGCCTTAGAAGATTCCTTTGAGTACGGTCCTAGCCCTTTCCATCCTTTCTCTTTCTACAAAATCTATACTAGCCTCTGCATCCTCCTATGTAGAGTTTATTTTTCACTGACCTATCCAGGTCTTTTCTTTCAATAGAATTTCAGTCGTGCATTCTGAAGGTCATTGTTGAAAAGTTAAAGGTGAAGTCTATTAACTCGCTAGGCGTATTTTCTTTTTCCCGTCTATTCCTTCCTCCCTTTCTATCTATACACATAGATAGGACTACATATAGGAATACATACACACACACACGTGTGTCTGTCTTTGTGTGTGTGTGTGTGTGTGAGTGTGTTCATGCATATGAACTATCCCAGTCCTAAACCCCAGCACCTGGGAGCCTGACTTTATTTGGAAATAGGGTCCCTGGAGATGTCACTAGCTAGGATGAGGTCATATTTGAGTAGTCTGGGCCCCTAATTCAGGAGGACTTGTGTGCTTCTAAGAAGGGAGAGTGCGGATACACAGATATGCACTGAGGGAGAAGGCCCGGTGAAGAAGTCCAAAGCCAGAGCAAGACTTCAAGCTGGAAAAGGGGCCTGGAACAGATCCATCCACAATACCTACAAAAGGAGCATGTCCTACCAACATTTTAGCCTCTAGAAATGTGACACTGTCCACTTCTGTGGTTTCAGCCTCCAGGCTTCTGGTATCTTGTAGTAGCAAGCATAGAAAATTATCATATATATATATATATATTGTATATATATATATATATGTATATATATGTATATATACATATATATTTATGTATATATATACATTATATATATACATATATATCATATATAGTAGCACCCATAGAAAACTATCATATATATATATATATATATATATATATATAAAGTATATAAATAAATATATATATAACCATTATATATAACCATGGTTATATATATTATAATGTATATATAGAATATACATTCTTTTACCTAAGAAAACATTTTTGTTCAGAATCTCAGTCCTCCTTCCTTTCCATAGAATGTGATTCTCATTCTTTTGGTGCCTCCTGAACAATTCGACCACGTCTACCATTTCCATTTGCATGAAAGTTATTCTTACCTAAAGTCGTCTGCCATTATTTAAAAACAGTTGGCATCTTTTTGGCAGTTTCCAGTGTTTTTGGTTTGAGTATCTGTTTATAGGCTGATTCAGGTAACTTCATCCTACTCTTTCCTTCTGAGTTTGTTTCTTTCTGGGAAAGTATATTTTCTACTCTTTCAAAAGAAGGACCTAGAAAAGCGAAATGGTTCTTCTTTGTCAGTCTACATTCCCTTTCCCCATTTTCTGTGTACTTTCTGAGACCACAGATTTGGGGGCTGACAGCATGTATCAGCCTTTAAAAAAAATTTTAATAACATTTAAATGAAGTTAAATTAAATATATTTAATTCAATTGAAACTTGAAAATACAAATGGAAATTTAGAATTAAAAATGTAAATTAAATACATTGGAAGGGGAGGTGAAACATGAGAGACTAAGGACTCTGGAAATCAACATGAGGGCTTTGAAGGGGCGAGGGGTGGGAGGTTGGGGGAACCAGGTGGTGGTTATTAGAGAGGGCCCAGATTGCATGGAGCACTGGGTTTGGGGTAAAAACCAGGAATACTGGTATGCTGAAATAAAAATTAAAAACGAAAGACAAAAATGAAAAAGAAACATAAATAAAAACATTTAAAGATAAAAACAGGGATTTTTCAAAAGGGATCTATGAGGGCTGTGAGTTGTGTAAACCTGGTGAATCACAGACCTGTACCCCTGGAGATACAAATCTACTCTATGTTTTTCTAAAACAATAATTGAAATAAAATAATAAACACATAAATGGAGATGGACAAAGGGATGAAGCAAAGAAAATGCAAGACAATGGGCATCGTTTGAGGGGCTCAGTCCTTTCATGAAATGTCAATGGTTTCTCTACTCTAATGAAAAGATGAACTTGGTTAGATTGCATCAATACCCACATCCACACAGAGCGCTGTGCCGCTTCGACGAGGGACAGAATCAGCTCGCGAAGGCAGAAACAAAATTCGGTGGTATTGAAAAGCTAAAATGGAACGAGACTTCTACCAACCTAGACGGGGGCATCATAGTGAGTAGAAGAAGGGGCGGGGGAAACACTGAAGGTACAACAACTGGGTAAAAAACACAGAGTGAAATGTGTATAGAAAGATATTCTCAGAGAATGGACAAAGTATGAGAATCAGGAAGTAAATTCCTCCAAGTCATCAGATAGAAGTTAAAAATTCAGGAAAATTAAATGGACTCCTGGGACATACGAACAAAGCTTGAAAATCCTATTAATGAGAAGAGCGAAAGGAGGACTTCGTCTCTCCAAAGATTTTATACCATCTCTACCCAGCAAGGCTCCAATCAGAATACCATCCGAGATGACTGAGGGGAATTTAGGATCTCAATCCATGGCATGGCCAATAGGTTCATAGGTTACCTAGGTGAATAGAACACGTACAGAGATTGGATGAACGGTAGTGTACAGTTTCAATGGACCCCAACTGGATGGAGGGATTCAATGCAATCCAGTCTCTGATCTAGCAAGTGCCTGTGTCCGTGGATAAGCCAGTTCTCCTATTGCCCTGGACACGAAAAGGGCTCGTCATTCCCCGGCCAATCTGAGGAAAGAAGCGAGAGCAAGACTGAGGGAGAAAGAGCGTGAGAGGAGATTCTGATGGGATAGGATGTCTTACAAAAGGTCTCTTGAAATGACCCGAGGAAATAGACCAGCACGAAAGGGCACACTTTGACCACGCGGTGCTAAACGACGTGAATATCCACGTGGAACAGAAGAGGTCCGAACGCTATTCCAGACTGATGGAGCCTACATACGAAAGAAGACATCAGAAGTTGTCTGGAAGATACAATAGGAAACCCTTCTGAGGATCCGGGGGAGGTGGCAGAGATGAGTGGAGCACACCACCGAAAACGGGAAGCCCAAGAACGGTGAAGCCAAGTTTCCAAACACAAAATCCTGCCCAGCAAAGGACAAGACGAAAAGTATGAAAGGTTGTATGGAGATACCACCTAAGGACCTGTATACAACTCGAGAGAGGATAACTAGGAATCAAGAAGGATAGGTAGGTACCTTCAAAACTATGAAAATCCTTGCACAGAAATATGCCAAGGGGAAAATCATCAGCCAAGAAACCCATGAAAAGATGCCTAAAATGCTCAGTGATCACAAAAGGGCCAAGGAAAACACAACCTCTGCGTTAGTGTTATCCCAGTGGAGGAGGACCTCAAAGCCTGTTGCCTAATGCAACGGACTGAATCGTGTAAAACGGACTTAATCAAAGAGTGGGGCACCTGGGTGGCTGCTTTCTGCTGGGGTCCTGATGCCAGGGTCTTGGGATCTAGCCCTGCCTGGGGCTCTCTGCTCCCCAGGAAGCCTGCTTCTCTCTCTCCCACTTGCACTTCTAGTACTCCCTCTCCAATTGGGCTCCCTCTCTCACTGTCTCTGTCTTTCTGTGCAATGCGTCTATCAAACAAGCAATTCCTTCCATTCAAGAAGTAAAAATCAAATGTTGACGCATGGGGTCCTAATGAACGACAAGAATCAGGAGGGTTGCTTGATGATTTCTGGCAAGATTTTCTTCCTTCCTTGGACAGACGGAGAGGAGAAGGAGGGAGAGAGACAGGCCTCGAGAGAGGGCCAAACAGGCTCCCTGCTCAGGAAAGAGCCAGATGCAGGACAGGGTCCTCAGGCTGGTGCATCGCCAAGTGCAGCGTGAAGCCCTGCAGCAGCTCCCACAATCCCAAGGGGATCTCCCTGCAGGTCTTGCCTGCCCCTCCCCCGCAGGGGACGCCTGGGCGCCGCCCTCGCCTCCTCCCTGAGGAATCTTTGGCCCCGCTGCACCAAGAAGGGCGCTAGAGGGTGCTGGAGGGGCTCCTGGAGGCTTGCGCCAAGGCTCCCTGGGCTCAGCTGTTTTCTGTGGTGGGGGCTGCAGCGGGGGCGGCGGGGGCTGCAGCGGGGGAGGCGGGAGTTGCTGAAGCGGTGGCTGCGAAGGCGTCACGAGGCGGTGGCGGTGGCGGGTGAGGGAGCCCGGCCCTGGCAGGGCGAGCAGCATCTCACTGGGGCACCTCCCGCTCGCCCCGGGCCAGTCGCTTCTCTCCCCACCCCTCCCCCTCTCAACCATTGTTTATTTCTGTAAAGGCTTTTCCTAGTTTGGTTCAGGGCCAGAGAAAACTTCATGGGGAAGGGGGGAAGGGCAGGACCCGAAGAGAGACCTAGTGGACTCTGCCCTGAGCCCAGAGCTAGCCTCAGGGCTCAATCTCAAGAGCCTGAGATCACCCCCTGAGCCAGAACCCAGAGGTGGGCACTTCACTGAGGGTGCCGTCAAGGTGCTCCTCAGCTGTTGTTGACCCATTTCTGGAGAAGGGCGCCTGCCCTGCTCTGTTAGTTCCGCGACTGCCTTGGGCTCAGGTCATGACCCAGGACTGGCAGGATCTTCTCCTGCCTTGGGCTCCCAGCTCCTTGGGGAGTCGGCTTCTCCCACTGACCTTCTCCTCTCTCATGCTCTCTCTCACTCATTCTCTCTCCATGAAAGAAAGACACGCTTTCCAAAAAGTGTCTGGAGCCTTGTTGGATGGGCTTGAATGTGGTGGATCTCAGTGAGTTTTCTCATATCGCATGCGGACACCTTGAGGATAGCCATGTCTTTCTAAAAGGATCCCTTGTGGTTCTGCAATGGTTTCTTTCTCTGTTCACGGATTGGGTGTCTTTCCAGTGTCTCTTCTCAAGACCTTGGAAAAGCAGCCTTAGAAGATTCCTTTGGGTACGGTCCTAGCCCTTTCCATCCTTTCTCTTTCCACAAAATCTATACTAGCCTCTGCATCCTCCTATGTAGAGTTTATTTTTCACTGACCTATCCAGGTCTTTTCTTTCAATAGAATTTCAGTCGTGCATTCTGAAGGTCATTGTTGAAAAGTTAAAGGTGAAGTCTATTAACTCGCTAGGCGTATTTTCTTTTTCCCGTCTATTCCTTCCTCCCTTTCTATCTATACACATAGATAGGACTACATATAGGAATACATACACACACACACGTGTGTCTGTCTTTGTGTGTGTGTGTGTGTGTGTGTGTGTGTGTGTGTTCATGCATATAAACTATCCCAGTCCTAAACCCCAGGACCTGGGAGCCTGACTTTATTTGGAAATAGGGTCCCTCGAGATGTCACTAGCTAGGATGAGGTCATATTTGAGTACTCTGGGCCCCTAATTCAGGAGGACTTGTGTGCTTCTAAGAAGGGAGAGTGCGGATACACAGATATGCACTGAGGGAGAAGGCCCGGTGAAGAAGTCCAAAGCCAGAGCAAGACTTCAAGCTGGAAAAGGGGCCTGGAACAGATCCATCCACAATACCTACAAAAGGAGCATGTCCTACCAACATTTTAGCCTCTAGAAATGTGACACTGTCCACTTCTGTGGTTTCAGCCTCCAGGCTTCTGGTATCTTGTAGTAGCAAGCATAGAAAATTATCATATATATATATATATATTGTATATATATATATATATGTATATATACATATATATTTATGTATATATATACATTATATATATACATATATATAATATATAGTAGCACCCATAGAAAAATATCATATATATATATATATATAAAGTATATAAATAAATATATATATAACCATTATATATAACCATGGTTATATATATTATAATGTATATATAGAATATACATTCTTTTACCTAAGAAAACATTTTTGTTCAGAATCTCAGTCCTCCTTCCTTTCCATAGAATGTGATTCTCATTCTTTTGGTGCCTCCTGAACAATTCGACCACGTCTACCATTTCCATTTGCATGAAAGTTATTCTTACCTAAAGTCGTCTGCCATTATTTAAAAACTGTTGGCATCTTTTGGCAGTTTCCAGTGTTTTTGGTTTGAGTATCTGTTTATAGGCTGATTCAGGTAACTTCATCCTACTCTTTCCTTCTGAGTTTGTTTCTTTCTGGGAAAGTATATTTTCTACTCTTGCAAAAGAAGGACCTAGAAAAGCGAAATGGTTCTTCTTTGTCAGTCTACATTCCCTTTCCCCATTTTCTGTGTACTTCCTGAGACCACAGATTTGGGGGCTGACAGCATGTATCAGCCTTTAAAAAAAAATTTTAATTACATTTAAATGAAGTTAAATTAAATATATTTAATTCAATTGAAACTTGAAAATACAAATGGAAATTTAGAATTAAAAATGTAAATTAAATACATTGGAAGGGGAGGTGAAACATGAGAGACTAAGGACTCTGGAAATCAACATGAGGGCTTTGAAGGGGCGAGGGGTGGGAGGTTGGGGGAACCAGGTGGTGGTTATTAGAGAGGGCCCAGATTGCATGGAGCACTGGGTTTGGGGTAAAAACCAGGAATACTGGTATGCTGAAATAAAAATTAAAAACGAAAGACAAAAATGAAAAAGAAACATAAATAAAAACATTTAAAGAAAAAAACAGGGATTTTTCAAAAGGGATCTATGAGGGCTGTGAGTTGTGTAAACCTGGTGAATCACAGACCTGTACCCCTGGAGATACAAATCTACTCTATGTTTTTCTAAAACAATAATTGAAATAAAATAATAAACACATAAATGGAGATGGACAAAGGGATGAAGCAAAGAAAATGCAAGACAATGGGCATCGTTTGAGGGGCTCAGTCCTTTCATGAAATGTCCATGGTTTCTCTACTCTAATGAAAAGATGAACTTGGTTAGATTGCATCAATACCCACATCCACACAGAGCGCTGTGCCGCTTCGACGAGGGACAGAATCAGCTCGCGAAGGCAGAAACAAAATTCGGTGGTATTGAAAAGCTAAAATTGAACGAGACTTCTACTAACCTAGTCGGGGGCATCATAGTGAGTAGAAGAAGGGGCGGGGGAAACACTGAAGGTACAACAACTGGGTAAAAAACACAGAGTGAAATGTGTATAGAAAGATATTCTCAGAGAATGGACAAAGTATGAGAATCAGGAAGTAAATTCCTCCAAGTCATCAGATAGAAGTTAAAAATTCAGGAAAATTAAATGGACTCCTGGGACATATGAACAAAGCTTGAAAATCCTATTAATAAGAAGAGCGAAAGGAGGACTTCGTCTCTCCAAAGATTTTATACCATCTCTACCCAGCAAGGCTCCAATCAGAATACCATCCGAGATGACTGAGGGGAATTTAGGATCTCAATCCATGGCATGGCCAATAGGTTCATAGGTTACCTAGGTGAATAGAACACGTACAGAGATTGGATGAACGGTAGTTTACAGTTTCAATGGACCCCAACTGGATGGAGGGATTCAATGCAATCCAGTCTCTGATCTAGCAAGTGCCTGTGTCCGTGGATAAGCCAGTTCTCCTATTGCCCTGGACACGAAAAGGGCTCGTCATTCCCCGGCCAATCTGAGGAAAAAGCGAGAGCAAGACTGAGGGAGAAAGAGCGTGAGAGGAGATTCTGATGGGATAGGATGTCTTACAAAAGGTCTCTTGAAATGACCCGAGGAAATAGACCAGCACGAAAGGGCACACTTTGACCACGCGGTGCTAAACGACGTGAATATCCACGTGGAACAGAAGAGGTCCGAACGCTATTCCAGACTGATGGAGCCTACATACGAAAGAAGACATCAGAAGTTGTCTGGAAGATACAATAGGAAACCCTTCTGAGGATCCGGGGGAGGTGGCAGAGATGAGTGGAGCACACCACCGAAAACGGGAAGCCCAAGAACGGTGAAGCCAAGTTTCCAAACACAAAATCCTGCCCAGCAAAGGACAAGACGAAAAGTATGAAAGGTTGTATGGAGATACCACCTAAGGACCTGTATACAACTCGAGAGAGGATAACTAGGAATCAAGAAGGATAGGTAGGTACCTTCAAAACTATGAAAATCCTTGCACAGAAATATGCCAAGGGGAAAATCATCAGCCAAGAAACCCATGAAAAGATGCCTAAAATGCTCAGTGATCACAAAAGGGCCAAGGAAAACACAACCTCTGCGTTAGTGTTATCCCAGTGGAGGAGGACCTCAAAGCCTGTTGCCTAATGCAACGGACTGAATCGTGTAAAACGGACTTAATCAAAGAGTGGGGCACCTGGGTGGCTGCTTTCTGCTGGGGTCCTGATGCCAGGGTCTTGGGATCTAGCCCTGCCTGGGGCTCTCTGCTCCCCAGGAAGCCTGCTTCTCTCTCTCCCACTTGCACTTCTAGTACTCCCTCTCCAATTGGGCTCCCTCTCTCACTGTCTCTGTCTTTCTGTGCAATGCGTCTATCAAACAAGCAATTCCTTCCATTCAAGAAGTAAAAATCAAATGTTGACGCATGGGGTCCTAATGAACGACAAGAATCAGGAGGGTTGCTTGATGATTTCTGGCAAGATTTTCTTCCTTCCTTGGACAGACGGAGAGGAGAAGGAGGGAGAGAGACAGGCCGCGAGAGAGGGCCAAACAGGCTCCCTGCTCAGGAAAGAGCCAGATGCAGGACAGGGTCCTCAGGCTGGTGCATCGCCAAGTGCAGCGTGAAGCCCTGCAGCAGCTCCCACAATCCCAAGGGGATCTCCCTGCAGGTCTTGCCTGCCCCTCCCCCGCAGGGGACGCCTGGGCGCCGCCCTCGCCTCCTCCCTGAGGGATCTTTGGCCCCGCTGCACCAAGAAGGGCGCTAGAGGGTGCTGGAGGGGCTCCTGGAGGCTTGCGCCAAGGCTCCCTGGGCTCAGCTGTTTTCTGTGGCGGGGGCTGCAGCGGGGGCGGCGGGGGCTGCAGCGGGGGAGGCGGGAGTTGCTGAAGCGGTGGCTGCGAAGGCGTCACGAGGCGGTGGCGGTGGCGGGTGAGGGGCCAGTCGCTTCTCTCCCCACCCCTCCCCCTCTCAACCATTGTTTATTTCTGTAAAGGCTTTTCCTAGTTTGTTTCAGGGCAAGAGAAAACTTCATGGGGAAGGGGGGAAGGGCAGGACCCGAAGAGAGACCTAGTGGACTCTGCCCTGAGCCCAGAGCTAGCCTCAGGGCTCAATCTCAAGAGCCTGAGATCACCCCCTGAGCCAGAACCCAGAGGTGGGCACTTCACTGAGGGTGCCGTCCAGGTGCTCCTCAGCTGGTGTTGACCCATTTCTGGAGAGGGGCGCCTGCCCTGCTCCGTTAGTTCCGCGACTGCCTTGGGCTCAGGTCATGACCCCGGACTGGCAGGATCTTGGCCCGCCTTGGGCTCCCAGCTCCTTGGGGAGTCGGCTTCTCCCACTGACCTTCTCCTCTCTCATGCTCTCTCTCACTCATTCTCTCTCCATGAAAGAAAGACACGCTTTCCAAAAAGTGTCTGGAGCCTTGTTGGATGGGCTTGAATGTGGTGGATCTCAGTGAGTTTTCTCATATCGCATGCGGACACCTTGAGGATAGCCATGTCTTTCTAAAAGGATCCCTTGTGGTTCTGCAATGGTTTCTTTCCCTGTTCACGGATTGGGTGTCTTTCCAGTGTCTCTTCTCAAGACCTTGGAAAAGCAGCCTTAGAAGATTCCTTTGGGTACGGTCCTAGCCCTTTCCATCCTTTCTCTTTCCACAAAATCTATACTAGCCTCTGCATCCTCCTATGTAGAGTTTATTTTTCACTGACCTATCCAGGTCTTTTCTTTCAATAGAATTTCAGTCGTGCATTCTGAAGGTCATTGTTGAAAAGTTAAAGGTGAAGTCTATTAACTCGCTAGGCGTATTTTCTTTTTCCCGTCTATTCCTTCCTCCCTTTCTATCTATACACATAGATAGGACTACATATAGGAATACATACACACACACACGTGTGTCTGTCTTTGTGTGTGTGTGTGTGTGTGTGTGTGTGTTCATGCATATAAACTATCCCAGTCCTAAACCCCAGCACCTGGGAGCCTGACTTTATTTGGAAATAGGGTCCCTGGAGATGTCACTAGCTAGGATGAGGTCATATTTGAGTAGTCTGGGCCCCTAATTCAGGAGGACTTGTGTGCTTCTAAGAAGGGAGAGTGCGGATACACAGATATGCCCTGAGGGAGAAGGCCCGGTGAAGAAGTCCAAAGCCAGAGCAAGACTTCAAGCTGGAAAAGGGGCCTGGAACAGATCCATCCACAATACCTACAAAAGGAGCATGTCCTACCAACATTTTAGCCTCTAGAAATGTGACACTGTCCACTTCTGTGGTTTCAGCCTCCAGGCTTCTGGTATCTTGTAGTAGCAAGCATAGAAAATTATCATATATATATATATATATATTGTATATATATATATATGTATATATACATATATATTTATGTATATATATACATTATATATATACATATATATAATATATAGTAGCACCCATAGAAAACTATCATATATATATATATATATATATAAAGTATATAAATAAATATATATATAACCATTATATATAACCATGGTTATATATATTATAATGTATATATAGAATATACATTCTTTTACCTAAGAAAACATTTTTGTTCAGAATCTCAGTCCTCCTTCCTTTCCATAGAATGTGATTCTCATTCTTTTGGTGCCTCCTGAACAATTCGACCACGTCTACCATTTCCATTTGCATGAAA
Organism: Mustela nivalis; assembly: GCF_964662115.1. Taxonomy (NCBI): domain Eukaryota; kingdom Metazoa; phylum Chordata; class Mammalia; order Carnivora; family Mustelidae; genus Mustela; species Mustela nivalis. Next base: position 138,361,652 of record NC_139025.1, read on the forward strand.
GTTATTCTTACCTAAAGTCGTCTGCCATTATTTAAAAACAGTTGGCATCTTTTGGCAGTTTCCAGTGTTTTTGGTTTGAGTATCTGTTTATAGGCTGATTCAGGTAACTTCATCCTACTCTTTCCTTCTGAGTTTGTTTCTTTCTGGGAAAGTATATTTTCTACTCTTTCAAAAGAAGGACCTAGAAAAGCGAAATGGTTCTTCTTTGTCAGTCTACATTCCCTTTCCCCATTTTCTGTGTACTTCCTGAGACCACAGATTTGGGGGCTGACAGCATGTATCAGCCTTTAAAAAAAATTTTTAATTACATTTAAATGAAGTTAAATTAAATATATTTAATTCAATTGAAACTTGAAAATACAAATGGAAATTTAGAATTAAAAATGTAAATTAAATACATTGGAAGGGGAGGTGAAACATGAGAGACTAAGGACTCTGGAAATCAACATGAGGGCTTTGAAGGGGCGAGGGGTGGGAGGTTGGGGGAACCAGGTGGTGGTTATTAGAGAGGGCCCAGATTGCATGGAGCACTGGGTTTGGGGTAAAAACCAGGAATACTGGTATGCTGAAATAAAAATTAAAAACGAAAGACAAAAATGAAAAAGAAACATAAATAAAAACATTTAAAGAAAAAAACAGGGATTTTTCAAAAGGGATCTATGAGGGCTGTGAGTTGTGTAAACCTGGTGAATCACAGACCTGTACCCCTGGAGATACAAATCTACTCTATGTTTTTCTAAAACAATAATTGAAATAAAATAATAAACACATAAATGGAGATGGACAAAGGGATGAAGCAAAGAAAATGCAAGACAATGGGTATCGTTTGAGGGGCTCAGTCACTTCATGAAATGTCAATGGTTTCTCTACTCTAATGAAAAGATGAACTTGGTTAGATTGCATCAATACCCACATCCACACAGAGCGCTGTGCCGCTTCGACGAGGGACAGAATCAGCTCGCGAAGGCAGAAACAAAATTCGGTGGTATTGAAAAGCTAAAATTGAACGAGACTTCTACCAACCTAGACGGGGGCATCATAGTGAGTAGAAGAAGGGGCGGGGGAAACACTGAAGGTACAACAACTGGGTAAAAATCACAGAGTGAAATGTGTATAGAAAGATATTCTCAGAGAATGGACAAAGTATGAGAATCAGGAAGTAAATTCCTCCAAGTCATCAGATAGAAGTTAAAAATTCAGAAAAATTAAATGGACTCCTGGGACATACGAACAAAGCTTGAAAATCCTATTAATGAGAAGAGCGAAAGGAGGACTTCGTCTCTCCAAAGATTTTATACCATCTCTACCCAGCAAGGCTCCAATCAGAATACCATCCGAGATGACTGAGGGGAATTTAGGATCTCAATCCATGGGATGGCCAATAGGTTCATAGGTTACCTAGGTGAATAGAACACGTACAGAGATTGGATGAACGGTAGTGTACAGTTTCAATGGACCCCAACTGGATGGAGGGATTCAATGCAATCCAGTCTCTGATCTAGCAAGTGCCTGTGTCCGTGGATAAGCCAGTTCTCCTATTGCCCTGGACACGAAAAGGGCTCGTCATTCCCCGGCCAATCTGAGGAAAGAAGCGAGAGCAAGACTGAGGGAGAAAGAGCGTGAGAGGAGATTCTGATGGGATAGGATGTCTTACAAAAGGTCTCTTGAAATGACCCGAGGAAATAGACCAGCACGAAAGGGCACACTTTGACCACGCGGTGCTAAACGACGTGAATATCCACGTGGAACAGAAGAGGTCCGAACGCTATTCCAGACTGATGGAGCCTACATACGAAAGAAGACATCAGAAGTTGTCTGGAAGATACAATAGGAAACCCTTCTGAGGATCCGGGGGAGGTGGCAGAGATGAGTGGAGCACACCACCGAAAACGGGAAGCCCAAGAACGGTGAAGCCAAGTTTCCAAACACAAAATCCTGCCCAGCAAAGGACAAGACGAAAAGTATGAAAGGTTGTATGGAGATACCACCTAAGGACCTGTATACAACTCGAGAGAGGATAACTAGGAATCAAGAAGGATAGGTAGGTACCTTCAAAACTATGAAAATCCTTGCACAGAAATATGCCAAGGGGAAAATCATCAGCCAAGAAACCCATGAAAAGATGCCTAAAATGCTCAGTGATCACAAAAGGGCCAAGGAAAACACAACCTCTGCGTTAGTGTTATCCCAGTGGAGGAGGACCTCAAAGCCTGTTGCCTAATGCAACGGACTGAATCGTGTAAAACGGACTTAATCAAAGAGTGGGGCACCTGGGTGGCTGCTTTCTGCTGGGGTCCTGATGCCAGGGTCTTGGGATCTAGCCCTGCCTGGGGCTCTCTGCTCCCCAGGAAGCCTGCTTCTCTCTCTCCCACTTGCACTTCTAGTACTCCCTCTCCAATTGGGCTCCCTCTCTCACTGTCTCTGTCTTTCTGTGCAATGCGTCTATCAAACAAGCAATTCCTTCCATTCAAGAAGTAAAAATCAAATGTTGACGCATGGGGTCCTAATGAACGACAAGAATCAGGAGGGTTGCTTGATAATTTCTGGCAAGATTTTCTTCCTTCCTTGCACAGACGGAGAGGAGAAGGAGGGAGAGAGACGGGCCGCGAGAGAGGGCCAAACAGGCTGCCTGCTCAGGAAAGAGCCAGATGCAGGACAGGGTCCTCAGGCTGGTGCATCGCCAAGTGCAGCGTGAAGCCCTGCAGCAGCTCCCACAATCCCAAGGGGATCTCCCTGCAGGTCTTGCCTGCCCCTCCCCCGCAGGGGACGCCTGGGCGCCGCCCTCGCCTCCTCCCTGAGGGATCTTTGGCCCCGCTGCACCAAGAAGGGCGCTAGAGGGTGCTGGAGGGGCTCCTGGAGGCTTGCGCCAAGGCTCCCTGGGCTCAGCTGTTTTCTGTGGCGGGGGCTGCAGCGGGGGCGGCGGGGGCTGCAGCGGGGGAGGCGGGAGTTGCTGAAGCGGTGGCTGCGAAGGCGTCACGAGGCGGTGGCGGTGGCGGGTGAGGGAGCCCGGCCCTGGCAGGGCGAGCAGCATCTCACTGGGGCACCTCCCGCTCGCCCCGGGCCAGTCGCTTCTCTCCCCACCCCTCCCCCTCTCAACCATTGTTTATTTCTGTAAAGGCTTTTCCTAGTTTGGTTCAGGGCCAGAGAAAACTTCATGGGGAAGGGGGGAAGGGCAGGACCCGAAGAGAGACCTAGTGGACTCTGCCCTGAGCCCAGAGCTAGCCTCAGGGCTCAATCTCAAGAGCCTGAGATCACCCCCTGAGCCAGAACCCAGAGGTGGGCACTTCACTGAGGGTGCCGTCCAGGTGCTCCTCAGCTGGTGTTGACCCATTTCTGAAGAGGGGCGCCTGCCCTGCTCCGTTAGTTCCGCGACTGCCTTGGGCTCAGGTCATGACCCCGGACTGGCAGGATCTTGGCCCGCCTTGGGCTCCCAGCTCCTTGGGGAGTCGGCTTCTCCCACTGACCTTCTCCTCTCTCATGCTCTCTCTCACTCATTCTCTCTCCATGAAAGAAAGACACGCTTTCCAAAAAGTGTCTGGAGCCTTGTTGGATGGGCTTGAATGTGGTGGATCTCAGTGAGTTTTCTCATATCGCATGCGGACACCTTGAGGATAGCCATGTCTTTCTAAAAGGATCCCTTGTGGTTCTGCAATGGTTTCTTTCTCTGTTCACGGATTGGGTGTCTTTCCAGTGTCTCTTCTCAAGACCTTGGAAAAGCAGCCTTAGAAGATTCCTTTGGGTACGGTCCTAGCCCTTTCCATCCTTTCTCTTTCCACAAAATCTATACTAGCCTCTGCATCCTCCTATGTAGAGTTTATTTTTCACTGACCTATCCAGGTCTTTTCTTTCAATAGAATTTCAGTCGTGCATTCTGAAGGTCATTGTTGAAAAGTTAAAGGTGAAGTCTATTAACTCGCTAGGCGTATTTTCTTTTTCCCGTCTATTCCTTCCTCCCTTTCTATCTATACACATAGATAGGACTACATATAGGAATACATACACACACACACGTGTGTCTGTCTTTGTGTGTGTGTGTGTGTGTGTGTGTGTGTTCATGCATATAAACTATCCCAGTCCTAAACCCCAGCACCTGGGAGCCTGACTTTATTTGGAAATAGGGTCCCTGGAGATGTCACTAGCTAGGATGAGGTCATATTTGAGTAGTCTGGGCCCCTAATTCAGGAGGACTTGTGTGCTTCTAAGAAGGGAGAGTGCGGATACACAGATATGCACTGAGGGAGAAGGCCCGGTGAAGAAGTCCAAAGCCAGAGCAAGACTTCAAGCTGGAAAAGGGGCCTGGAACAGATCCATCCACAATACCTACAAAAGGAGCATGTTCTACCAACATTTTAGCCTCTAGAAATGTGACACTGTCCACTTCTGTGGTTTCAGCCTCCAGGCTTCTGGTATCTTGTAGTAGCAAGCATAGAAAATTATCATATATATATATATATATTGTATATATATATATATATATGTATATATACATATATATTTATGTATATATATACATTATATATATACATATATATAATATATAGTAGCACCCATAGAAAACTATCATATATATATATATATATATAAAGTATATAAATAAATATATATATAACCATTATATATAACCATGGTTATATATATTATAATGTATATATAGAATATACATTCTTTTACCTAAGAAAACATTTTTGTTCAGAATCTCAGTCCTCCTTCCTTTCCATAGAATGTGATTCTCATTCTTTTGGTGCCTCCTGAACAATTCGACCACGTCTACCATTTCCATTTGCATGAAAGTTATTCTTACCTAAAGTCGTCTGCCATTATTTAAAAACAGTTGGCATCTTTTGGCAGTTTCCAGTGTTTTTGGTTTGAGTATCTGTTTATAGGCTGATTCAGGTAACTTCATCCTACTCTTTCCTTCTGAGTTTGTTTCTTTCTGGGAAAGTATATTTTCTACTCTTTCAAAAGAAGGACCTAGAAAAGCGAAATGGTTCTTCTTTGTCAGTCTACATTCCCTTTCCCCATTTTCTGTGTACTTTCTGAGACCACAGATTTGGGGGCTGACAGCATGTATCAGCCTTTAAAAAAAATTTTTAATAACATTTAAATGAAGTTAAATTAAATATATTTAATTAAATTGAAACTTGAAAATACAAATGGAAATTTAGAATTAAAAATGTAAATTAAATACATTGGAAGGGGAGGTGAAACATGAGAGACTAAGGACTCTGGAAATCAACATGAGGGCTTTGAAGGGGCGAGGGGTGGGAGGTTGGGGGAACCAGGTGGTGGTTATTAGAGAGGGCCCAGATTGCATGGAGCACTGGGTTTGGGGTAAAAACCAGGAATACTGGTATGCTGAAATAAAAATTAAAAACGAAAGACAAAAATGAAAAAGAAACATAAATAAAAACATTTAAAGAAAAAAACAGGGATTTTTCAAAAGGGATCTATGAGGGCTGTGAGTTGTGTAAACCTGGTGAATCACAGACCTGTACCCCTGGAGATACAAATCTACTCTATGTTTTTCTAAAACAATAATTGAAATAAAATAATAAACACATAAATGGAGATGGACAAAGGGATGAAGCAAAGAAAATGCAAGACAATGGGTATCGTTTGAGGGGCTCAGTCACTTCATGAAATGTCCATGGTTTCTCTACTCTAATGAAAAGATGAACTTGGTTAGATTGCATCAATACCCACATCCACACAGAGCGCTGTGCCGCTTCGACGAGGGACAGAATCAGCTCGCGAAGGCAGAAACAAAATTCGGTGGTATTGAAAAGCTAAAATTGAACGAGACTTCTACCAACCTAGACGGGGGCATCATAGTGAGTAGAAGAAGGGGCGGGGGAAACACTGAAGGTACAACAACTGGGTAAAAATCACAGAGTGAAATGTGTATAGAAAGATATTCTCAGAGAATGGACAAAGTATGAGAATCAGGAAGTAAATTCCTCCAAGTCATCAGATAGAAGTTAAAAATTCAGAAAAATTAAATGGACTCCTGGGACATACGAACAAAGCTTGAAAATCCTATTAATGAGAAGAGCGAAAGGAGGACTTCGTCTCTCCAAAGATTTTATACCATCTCTACCCAGCAAGGCTCCAATCAGAATACCATCCGAGATGACTGAGGGGAATTTAGGATCTCAATCCATGGGATGGCCAATAGGTTCATAGGTTACCTAGGTGAATAGAACACGTACAGAGATTGGATGAACGGTAGTGTACAGTTTCAATGGACCCCAACTGGATGGAGGGATTCAATGCAATCCAGTCTCTGATCTAGCAAGTGCCTGTGTCCGTGGATAAGCCAGTTCTCCTATTGCCCTGGACACGAAAAGGGCTCGTCATTCCCCGGCCAATCTGAGGAAAGAAGCGAGAGCAAGACTGAGGGAGAAAGAGCGTGAGAGGAGATTCTGATGGGATAGGATGTCTTACAAAAGGTCTCTTAAAATGACCCGAGGAAATAGACCAGCACGAAAGGGCACACTTTGACCACGCGGTGCTAAACGACGTGAATATCCACGTGGAACAGAAGAGGTCCGAACGCTATTCCAGACTGATGGAGCCTACATACGAAAGAAGACATCAGAAGTTGTCTGGAAGATACAATAGGAAACCCTTCTGAGGATCCGGGGGAGGTGGCAGAGATGAGTGGAGCACACCACCGAAAACGGGAAGCCCAAGAACGGTGAAGCCAAGTTTCCAAACACAAAATCCTGCCCAGCAAAGGACAAGACGAAAAGTATGAAAGGTTGTATGGAGATACCACCTAAGGACCTGTATACAACTCGAGAGAGGATAACTAGGAATCAAGAAGGATAGGTAGGTACCTTCAAAACTATGAAAATCCTTGCACAGAAATATGCCAAGGGGAAAATCATCAGCCAAGAAACCCATGAAAAGATGCCTAAAATGCTCAGTGATCACAAAAGGGCCAAGGAAAACACAACCTCTGCGTTAGTGTTATCCCAGTGGAGGAGGACCTCAAAGCCTGTTGCCTAATGCAACGGACTGAATCGTGTAAAACGGACTTAATCAAAGAGTGGGGCACCTGGGTGGCTGCTTTCTGCTGGGGTCCTGATGCCAGGGTCTTGGGATCTAGCCCTGCCTGGGGCTCTCTGCTCCCCAGGAAGCCTGCTTCTCTCTCTCCCACTTGCACTTCTAGTACTCCCTCTCCAATTGGGCTCCCTCTCTCACTGTCTCTGTCTTTCTGTGCAATGCGTCTATCAAACAAGCAATTCCTTCCATTCAAGAAGTAAAAATCAAATGTTGACGCATGGGGTCCTAATGAACGACAAGAATCAGGAGGGTTGCTTGATGATTTCTGGCAAGATTTTCTTCCTTCCTTGGACAGACGGAGAGGAGAAGGAGGGAGAGAGACAGGCCTCGAGAGAGGGCCAAACAGGCTCCCTGCTCAGGAAAGAGCCAGATGCAGGACAGGGTCCTCAGGCTGGTGCATCGCCAAGTGCAGCGTGAAGCCCTGCAGCAGCTCCCACAATCCCAAGGGGATCTCCCTGCAGGTCTTGCCTGCCCCTCCCCCGCAGGGGACGCCTGGGCGCCGCCCTCGCCTCCTCCCTGAGGGATCCTTGGCCCCGCTGCACCAAGAAGGGCGCTAGAGGGTGCTGGAGGGGCTCCTGGAGGCTTGCGCCAAGGCTCCCTGGGCTCAGCTGTTTTCTGTGGCGGGGGCTGCAGCGGGGGCGGCGGGGGCTGCAGCGGGGGAGGCGGGAGTTGATGAAGCGGTGGCTGCGAAGGCGTCACGAGGCGGTGGCGGTGGCGGGTGAGGGAGCCCGGCCCTGGCAGGGCGAGCAGCATCTCACTGGGGCACCTCCCGCTCGCCCCGGGCCAGTCGCTTCTCTCCCCACCCCTCCCCCTCTCAACCATTGTTTATTTCTGTAAAGGCTTTTCCTAGTTTGTTTCAGGGCAAGAGAAAACTTCATGGGGAAGGGGGGAAGGGCAGGACCCGAAGAGAGACCTAGTGGACTCTGCCCTGAGCCCAGAGCTAGCCTCAGGGCTCAATCTCAAGAGCCTGAGATCACCCCCTGAGCCAGAACCCAGAGGTGGGCACTTCACTGAGGGTGCCGTCCAGGTGCTCCTCAGCTGGTGTTGACCCATTTCTGGAGAGGGGCGCCTGTCCTGCTCCGTTAGTTCCGCGACTGCCTTGGGCTCAGGTCATGACCCCGGACTGGCAGGATCTTGGCCTGCCTTGGGCTCCCAGCTCCTTGGGGAGTCGGCTTCTCCCACTGACCTTCTCCTCTCTCATGCTCTCTCTCACTCATTCTCTCTCCATGAAAGAAAGACACGCTTTCCAAAAAGTGTCTGGAGCCTTGTTGGATGGGCTTGAATGTGGTGGATCTCAGTGAGTTTTCTCATATCGCATGCGGACACCTTGAGGATAGCCATGTCTTTCTAAAAGGATCCCTTGTGGTTCTGCAATGGTTTCTTTCTCTGTTCACGGATTGGGTGTCTTTCCAGTGTCTCTTCTCAAGACCTTGGAAAAGCAGCCTTAGAAGATTCCTTTGGGTACGGTCCTAGCCCTTTCCATCCTTTCTCTTTCCACAAAATCTATACTAGCCTCTGCATCCTCCTATGTAGAGTTTATTTTTCACTGACCTATCCAGGTCTTTTCTTTCAATAGAATTTCAGTCGTGCATTCTGAAGGTCATTGTTGAAAAGTTAAAGGTGAAGTCTATTAACTCGCTAGGCGTATTTTCTTTTTCCCGTCTATTCCTTCCTCCCTTTCTATCTATACACATAGATAGGACTACATATAGGAATACATACACACACACACGTGTGTCTGTCTTTGTGTGTGTGAGTGTGTGTGTGTGTGTGTTCATGCATATAAACTATCCCAGTCCTAAACCCCAGCACCTGGGAGCCTGACTTTATTTGGAAATAGGGTCCCTGGAGATGTCACTAGCTAGGATGAGGTCATATTTGAGTAGTCTGGGCCCCTAATTCAGGAGGACTTGTGTGCTTCTAAGAAGGGAGAGTGCGGATACAAAGATATGCACTGAGGGAGAAGGCCCGGTGAAGAAGTCCAAAGCCAGAGCAAGACTTCAAGCTGGAAAAGGGGCCTGGAACAGATCCATCCACAATACCTACAAAAGGAGCATGTCCTACCAACATTTTAGCCTCTAGAAATGTGACACTGTCCACTTCTGTGGTTTCAGCCTCCAGGCTTCTGGTATCTTGTAGTAGCAAGCATAGAAAATTATCATATATATATATATATATTGTATATATATATATATATGTATATATACATATATATTTATGTATATATATACATTATATATATACATATATATAATATATAGTAGCACCCATAGAAAACTATCATATATATATATATATATATAAAGTATATAAATAAATATATATATAACCATTATATATAACCATGGTTATATATATTATAATGTATATATAGAATATACATTCTTTTACCTAAGAAAACATTTTTGTTCAGAATCTCAGTCCTCCTTCCTTTCCATAGAATGTGATTCTCATTCTTTTGGTGCCTCCTGAACAATTCGACCACGTCTACCATTTCCATTTGCATGAAAGTTATTCTTACCTAAAGTCGTCTGCCATTATTTAAAAACAGTTGGCATCTTTTGGCAGTTTCCAGTGTTTTTGGTTTGAGTATCTGTTTATAGGCTGATTCAGGTAACTTCATCCTACTCTTTCCTTCTGAGTTTGTTTCTTTCTGGGAAAGTATATTTTCTACTCTTTCAAAAGAAGGACCTAGAAAAGCGAAATGGTTCTTCTTTGTCAGTCTACATTCCCTTTCCCCATTTTCTGTGTACTTCCTGAGACCACAGATTTGGGGGCTGACAGCATGTATCAGCCTTTAAAAAAAATTTTTAATTACATTTAAATGAAGTTAAATTAAATATATTTAATTCAATTGAAACTTGAAAATACAAATGGAAATTTAGAATTAAAAATGTAAATTAAATACATTGGAAGGGGAGGTGAAACATGAGAGACTAAGGACTCTGGAAATCAACATGAGGGCTTTGAAGGGGCGAGGGGTGGGAGGTTGGGGGAACCAGGTGGTGGTTATTAGAGAGGGCCCAGATTGCATGGAGCACTGGGTTTGGGGTAAAAACCAGGAATACTGGTATGCTGAAATAAAAATTAAAAACGAAAGACAAAAATGAAAAAGAAACATAAATAAAAACATTTAAAGAAAAAAACAGGGATTTTTCAAAAGGGATCTATGAGGGCTGTGAGTTGTGTAAAGCTGGTGAATCACAGACCTGTACCCCTGGAGATACAAATCTACTCTATGTTTTTCTAAAACAATAATTGAAATAAAATAATAAACACATAAATGGAGATGGACAAAGGGATGAAGCAAAGAAAATGCAAGACAATGGGCATCGTTTGAGGGGCTCAGTCCTTTCATGAAATGTCCATGGTTTCTCTACTCTAATGAAAAGATGAACTTGGTTAGATTGCATCTATACCCACATCCACACAGAGCGCTGTGCCGCTTCGACGAGGGACAGAATCAGCTCGCGAAGGCAGAAACAAAATTCGGTGGTATTGAAAAGCTAAAATTGAACGAGACTTCTACTAACCTAGTCGGGGGCATCATAGTGAGTAGAAGAAGGGGCGGGGGAAACACTGAAGGTACAACAACTGGGTAAAAAACACAGAGTGAAATGTGTATAGAAAGATATTCTCAGAGAATGGACAAAGTATGAGAATCAGGAAGTAAATTCCTCCAAGTCATCAGATAGAAGTTAAAAATTCAGGAAAATTAAATGGACTCCTGGGACATACGAACAAAGCTTGAAAATCCTATTAATGAGAAGAGCGAAAGGAGGACTTCGTCTCTCCAAAGATTTTATACCATCTCTACCCAGCAAGGCTCCAATCAGAATACCATCCGAGATGACTGAGGGGAATTTAGGATCTCAATCCATGGCATGGCCAATAGGTTCATAGGTTACCTAGGTGAATAGAACACGTACAGAGATTGGATGAACGGTAGTGTACAGTTTCAATGGACCCCAACTGGATGGAGGGATTCAATGCAATCCAGTCTCTGATCTAGCAAGTGCCTGTGTCCGTGGATAAGCCAGTTCTCCTATTGCCCTGGACACGAAAAGGGCTCGTCATTCCCCGGCCAATCTGAGGAAAAAGCGAGAGCAAGACTGAGGGAGAAAGAGCGTGAGAGGAGATTCTGATGGGATAGGATGTCTTACAAAAGGTCTCATGAAATGACCCGAGGAAATAGACCAGCACGAAAGGGCAGACTTTGACCACGCGGTGCTAAACGACGTGAATATCCACGTGGATCAGAAGAGGTCCGAACGCTATTCCAGACTGATGGAGCCTACATACGAAAGAAGACATCAGAAGTTGTCTGGAAGATACAATAGGAAACCCTTCTGAGGATCCGGGGGAGGTGGCAGAGATGAGTGGAGCACACCACCGAAAACGGGAAGCCCAAGAACGGTGAAGCCAAGTTTCCAAACACAAAATCCTGCCCAGCAAAGGACAAGACGAAAAGTATGAAAGGTTGTATGGAGATACCACCTAAGGACCTGTATACAACTCGAGAGAGGATAACTAGGAATCAAGAAGGATAGGTAGGTACCTTCAAAACTATGAAAATCCTTGCACAGAAATATGCCAAGGGGAAAATCATCAGCCAAGAAACCCATGAAAAGATGCCTAAAATGCTCAGTGATCACAAAAGGGCCAAGGAAAACACAACCTCTGCGTTAGTGTTATCCCAGTGGAGGAGGACCTCAAAGCCTGTTGCCTAATGCAACGGACTGAATCGTGTAAAACGGACTTAATCAAAGAGTGGGGCACCTGGGTGGCTGCTTTCTGCTGGGGTCCTGATGCCAGGGTCTTGGGATCTAGCCCTGCCTGGGGCTCTCTGCTCCCCAGGAAGTCTGCTTCTCTCTCTCCCACTTGCACTTCTAGTACTCCCTCTCCAATTGGGCTCCCTCTCTCACTGTCTCTGTCTTTCTGTGCAATGCGTCTATCAAACAAGCAATTCCTTCCATTCAAGAAGTAAAAATCAAATGTTGACGCATGGGGTCCTAATGAACGACAAGAATCAGGAGGGTTGCTTGATGATTTCTGGCAAGATTTTCTTCCTTCCTTGGACAGACGGAGAGGAGAAGGAGGGAGAGAGACAGGCCGCGAGAGAGGGCCAAACAGGCTCCCTGCTCAGGAAAGAGCCAGATGCAGGACAGGGTCCTCAGGCTGGTGCATCGCCAAGTGCAGCGTGAAGCCCTGCAGCAGCTCCCACAATCCCAAGGGGATCTCCCTGCAGGTCTTGCCTGCCCCTCCCCCGCAGGGGACGCCTGGGCGCCGCCCTCGCCTCCTCCCTGAGGGATCTTTGGCCCCGCTGCACCAAGAAGGGCGCTAGAGGGTGCTGGAGGGGCTCCTGGAGGCTTGCGCCAAGGCTCCCTGGGCTCAGCTGTTTTCTGTGGCGGGGGCTGCAGCGGGGGCGGCGGGGGCTGCAGCGGGGGAGGCGGGAGTTGCTGAAGCGGTGGCTGCGAAGGCGTCACGAGGCGGTGGCGGTGGCGGGTGAGGGAGCCCGGCCCTGGCAGGGCGAGCAGCATCTCACTGGGGCACCTCAGGCTCGCCCAGGGCCAGTCGCTTCTCTCCCCACCCCTCCCCCTCTCAACCATTGTTTATTTCTGTAAAGGCTTTTCCTAGTTTGTTTCAGGGCAAGAGAAAACTTCATGGGGAAGGGGGGAAGGGCAGGACCCGAAGAGAGACCTAGTGGACTCTGCCCTGAGCCCAGAGCTAGCCTCAGGGCTCAATCTCAAGAGCCTGAGATCACCCCCTGAGCCAGAACCCAGAGGTGGGCACTTCACTGAGGGTGCCGTCCAGGTGCTCCTCAGCTGGTGTTGACCCATTTCTGAAGAGGGGCGCCTGCCCTGCTCCGTTAGTTCCGCGACTGCCTTGGGCTCAGGTCATGACCCCGGACTGGCAGGATCTTGGCCCGCCTTGGGCTCCCAGCTCCTTGGGGAGTCGGCTTCTCCCACTGACCTTCTCCTCTCTCATGCTCTCTCTCACTCATTCTCTCTCCATGAAAGAAAGACACGCTTTCCAAAAAGTGTCTGGAGCCTTGTTGGATGGGCTTGAATGTGGTGGATCTCAGTGAGTTTTCTCATATCGCATGCGGACACCTTGAGGATAGCCATGTCTTTCTAAAAGGATCCCTTGTGGTTCTGCAATGGATTCTTTCTCTGTTCACGGATTGGGTGTCTTTCCAGTGTCTCTTCTCAAGACCTTGGAAAAGCAGCCTTAGAAGATTCCTTTGGGTACGGTCCTAGCCCTTTCCATCCTTTCTCTTTCCACAAAATCTATACTAGCCTCTGCATCCTCCTATGTAGAGTTTATTTTTCACTGACCTATCCAGGTCTTTTCTTTCAATAGAATTTCAGTCGTGCATTCTGAAGGTCATTGTTGAAAAGTTAAAGGTGAAGTCTATTAACTCGCTAGGCGTATTTTCTTTTTCCCGTCTATTCCTTCCTCCCTTTCTATCTATACACATAGATAGGACTACATATAGGAATACATACACACACACACGTGTGTCTGTCTTTGTGTGTGTGTGTGTGTGTGTGTGTGTGTTCATGCATATAAACTATCCCAGTCCTAAACCCCAGCACCTGGGAGCCTGACTTTATTTGGAAATAGGGTCCCTGGAGATGTCACTAGCTAGGATGAGGTCATATTTGAGTAGTCTGGGTTCCTAATTCAGGAGGACTTGTGTGCTTCTAAGAAGGGAGAGTGCGGATACACAGATATGCACTGAGGGAGAAGGCCCGGTGAAGAAGTCCAAAGCCAGAGCAAGACTTCAAGCTGGAAAAGGGGCCTGGAACAGATCCATCCACAATACCTACAAAAGGAGCATGTCCTACCAACATTTTAGCCTCTAGAAATGTGACACTGTCCACTTCTGTGGTTTCAGCCTCCAGGCTTCTGGTATCTTGTAGTAGCAAGCATAGAAAATTATCATATATATATATATATTGTATATATATATATATATGTATATATACATATATATTTATGTATATATATACATTATATATATACATATATATAATATATAGTAGCACCCATAGAAAACTATCATATATATATATATATATAAAGTACATAAATAAATATATATATAACCATTATTTATAACCATGGTTATATATATTATAATGTATATATAGAATATACATTCTTTTACCTAAGAAAACATTTTTGTTCAGAATCTCAGTCCTCCTTCCTTTCCATAGAATGTGATTCTCATTCTTTTGGTGCCTCCTGAACAATTCGACCACGTCTACCATTTCCATTTGCATGAAAGTTATTCTTACCTAAAGTCGTCTGCCATTATTTAAAAACAGTTGGCATCTTTTGGCAGTTTCCAGTGTTTTTGGTTTGAGTATCTGTTTATAGGCTGATTCAGGTAACTTCATCCTACTCTTTCCTTCTGAGTTTGTTTCTTTCTGGGAAAGTATATTTTCTACTCTTTCAAAAGAAGGACCTAGAAAAGCGAAATGGTTCTTCTTTGTCAGTCTACATTCCCTTTCCCCATTTTCTGTGTACTTCCTGAGACCACAGATTTGGGGGCTGACAGCATGTATCAGCCTTTAAAAAAAATTTTTAATTACATTTAAATGAAGTTAAATTAAATATATTTAATTCAATTGAAACTTGAAAATACAAATGGAAATTTAGAATTAAAAATGTAAATTAAATACATTGGAAGGGGAGGTGAAACATGAGAGACTAAGGACTCTGGAAATCAACATGAGGGCTTTGAAGGGGCGAGGGGTGGGAGGTTGGGGGAACCAGGTGGTGGTTATTAGAGAGGGCCCAGATTGCATGGAGCACTGGGTTTGGGGTAAAAACCAGGAATACTGGTATGCTGAAATAAAAATTAAAAACGAAAGACAAAAATGAAAAAGAAACATAAATAAAAACATTTAAAGAAAAAAACAGGGATTTTTCAAAAGGGATCTATGAGGGCTGTGAGTTGTGTAAAGCTGGTGAATCACAGACCTGTACCCCTGGAGATACAAATCTACTCTATGTTTTTCTAAAACAATAATTGAAATAAAATAATAAACACATAAATGGAGATGGACAAAGGGATGAAGCAAAGAAAATGCAAGACAATGGGCATCGTTTGAGGGGCTCAGTCCTTTCATGAAATGTCCATGGTTTCTCTACTCTAATGAAAAGATGAACTTGGTTAGATTGCATCTATACCCACATCCACACAGAGCGCTGTGCCGCTTCGACGAGGGACAGAATCAGCTCGCGAAGGCAGAAACAAAATTCGGTGGTATTGAAAAGCTAAAATTGAACGAGACTTCTACTAACCTAGTCGGGGGCATCATAGTGAGTAGAAGAAGGGGCGGGGGAAACACTGAAGGTACAACAACTGGGTAAAAAACACAGAGTGAAATGTGTATAGAAAGATATTCTCAGAGAATGGACAAAGTATGAGAATCAGGAAGTAAATTCCTCCAAGTCATCAGATAGAAGTTAAAAATTCAGGAAAATTAAATGGACTCCTGGGACATACGAACAAAGCTTGAAAATCCTATTAATGAGAAGAGCGAAAGGAGGACTTCGTCTCTCCAAAGATTTTATACCATCTCTACCCAGCAAGGCTCCAATCAGAATACCATCCGAGATGACTGAGGGGAATTTAGGATCTCAATCCATGGCATGGCCAATAGGTTCATAGGTTACCTAGGTGAATAGAACACGTACAGAGATTGGATGAACGGTAGTTTACAGTTTCAATGGACCCCAACTGGATGGAGGGATTCAATGCAATCCAGTCTCTGATCTAGCAAGTGCCTGTGTCCGTGGATAAGCCAGTTCTCCTATTGCCCTGGACACGAAAAGGGCTCGTCATTCCCCGGCCAATCTGAGGAAAAAGCGAGAGCAAGACTGAGGGAGAAAGAGCGTGAGAGGAGATTCTGATGGGATAGGATGTCTTACAAAAGGTCTCATGAAATGACCCGAGGAAATAGACCAGCACGAAAGGGCAGACTTTGACCACGCGGTGCTAAACGACGTGAATATCCACGTGGATCAGAAGAGGTCCGAACGCTATTCCAGACTGATGGAGCCTACATACGAAAGAAGACATCAGAAGTTGTCTGGAAGATACAATAGGAAACCCTTCTGAGGATCCGGGGGAGGTGGCAGAGATGAGTGGAGCACACCACCGAAAACGGGAAGCCCAAGAACGGTGAAGCCAAGTTTCCAAACACAAAATCCTGCCCAGCAAAGGACAAGACGAAAAGTATGAAAGGTTGTATGGAGATACCACCTAAGGACCTGTATACAACTCGAGAGAGGATAACTAGGAATCAAGAAGGATAGGTAGGTACCTTCAAAACTATGAAAATCCTTGCACAGAAATATGCCAAGGGGAAAATCATCAGCCAAGAAACCCATGAAAAGATGCCTAAAATGCTCAGTGATCACAAAAGGGCCAAGGAAAACACAACCTCTGCGTTAGTGTTATCCCAGTGGAGGAGGACCTCAAAGCCTGTTGCCTAATGCAACGGACTGAATCGTGTAAAACGGACTTAATCAAAGAGTGGGGCACCTGGGTGGCTGCTTTCTGCTGGGGTCCTGATGCCAGGGTCTTGGGATCTAGCCCTGCCTGGGGCTCTCTGCTCCCCAGGAAGCCTGCTTCTCTCTCTCCCACTTGCACTTCTAGTACTCCCTCTCCAATTGGGCTCCCTCTCTCACTGTCTCTGTCTTTCTGTGCAATGCGTCTATCAAACAAGCAATTCCTTCCATTCAAGAAGTAAAAATCAAATGTTGACTCATGGGGTCCTAATGAACGACAAGAATCAGGAGGGTTGCTTGATGATTTCTGGCAAGATTTTCTTCCTTCCTTGGACAGACGGAGAGGAGAAGGAGGGAGAGAGACAGGCCGCGAGAGAGGGCCAAACAGGCTCCCTGCTCAGGAAAGAGCCAGATGCAGGACAGGGTCCTCAGGCTGGTGCATCGCCAAGTGCAGCGTGAAGCCCTGCAGCAGCTCCCACAATCCCAAGGGGATCTCCCTGCAGGTCTTGCCTGCCCCTCCCCCGCAGGGGACGCCTGGGCGCCGCCCTTGCCTCCTCCCTGAGGGATCTTTGGCCCCGCTGCACCAAGAAGGGCGCTAGAGGGTGCTGGAGGGGCTCCTGGAGGCTTGCGCCAAGGCTCCCTGGGCTCAGCTGTTTTCTGTGGCGGGGGCTGCAGCGGGGGCGGCGGGGGCTGCAGCGGGGGAGGCGGGAGTTGCTGAAGCGGTGGCTGCGAAGGCGTCACGAGGCGGTGGCGGTGGCGGGTGAGGGAGCCCGGCCCTGGCAGGGCGAGCAGCATCTCACTGGGGCACCTCAGGCTCGCCCAGGGCCAGTCGCTTCTCTCCCCACCCCTCCCCCTCTCAACCATTGTTTATTTCTGTAAAGGCTTTTCCTAGTTTGTTTCAGGGCAAGAGAAAACTTCATGGGGAAGGGGGGAAGGGCAGGACCCGAAGAGAGACCTAGTGGACTCTGCCCTGAGCCCAGAGCTAGCCTCAGGGCTCAATCTCAAGAGCCTGAGATCACCCCCTGAGCCAGAACCCAGAGGAGGGCACTTCACTGAGGGTGCCGTCCAGGTGCTCCTCAGCTGGTGTTGACCCATTTCTGAAGAGGGGCGCCTGCCCTGCTCCGTTAGTTCCGCGACTGCCTTGGGCTCAGGTCATGACCCCGGACTGGCAGGATCTTGGCCCGCCTTGGGCTCCCAGCTCCTTGGGGAGTCGGCTTCTCCCACTGACCTTCTCCTCTCTCATGCTCTCTCTCACTCATTCTCTCTCCATGAAAGAAAGACACGCTTTCCAAAATGTGTCTGGAGCCTTGTTGGATGGGCTTGAATGTGGTGGATCTCAGTGAGTTTTCTCATATCGCATGCGGACACCTTGAGGATAGCCATGTCTTTCTAAAAGGATCCCTTGTGGTTCTGCAATGGTTTCTTTCTCTGTTCACGGATTGGGTGTCTTTCCAGTGTCTCTTCTCAAGACCTTGGAAAAGCAGCCTTAGAAGATTCCTTTGGGTACGGTCCTAGCCCTTTCCATCCTTTCTCTTTCCACAAAATCTATACTAGCCTCTGCATCCTCCTATGTAGAGTTTATTTTTCACTGACCTATCCAGGTCTTTTCTTTCAATAGAATTTCAGTCGTGCATTCTGAAGGTCATTGTTGAAAAGTTAAAGGTGAAGTCTATTAACTCGCTAGGCGTATTTTCTTTTTCCCGTCTATTCCTTCCTCCCTTTCTATCTATACACATAGATAGGACTACATATAGGAATACATACACACACACACGTGTGTCAGTCTTTGTGTGTGTGTGTGTGTGTGTGTGTGTTCATGCATATAAACTATCCCAGTCCTAAACCCCAGCACCTGGGAGCCTGACTTTATTTGGAAATAGGGTCCCTGGAGATGTCACTAGCTAGGATGAGGTCATATTTGAGTAGTCTGGGCCCCTAATTCAGGAGGACTTGTGTGCTTCTAAGAAGGGAGAGTGCGGATACACAGATATGCACTGAGGGAGAAGGCCCGGTGAAGAAGTCCAAAGCCAGAGCAAGACTTCAAGCTGGAAAAGGGGCCTGGAACAGATCCATCCACAATACCTACAAAAGGAGCATGACCTACCAACATTTTAGCCTCTAGAAATGTGACACTGTCCACTTCTGTGGTTTCAGCCTCCAGGCTTCTGGTATCTTGTAGTAGCAAGCATAGAAAATTATCATATATATATATATATATTGTATATATATATATATGTATATATACATATATATTTATGTATATATATACATTATATATATACATATATATAATATATAGTAGCACCCATAGAAAACTATCATATATATATATATATATATAAAGTATATAAATAAATATATATATAACCATTATATATAACCATGGTTATATATATTATAATGTATATATAGAATATACATTCTTTTACCTAAGAAAACATTTTTGTTCAGAATCTCAGTCCTCCTTCCTTTCCATAGAATGTGATTCTCATTCTTTTGGTGCCTCCTGAACAATTCGACCACGTCTACCATTTCCATTTGCATGAAAGTTATTCTTACCTAAAGTCGTCTGCCATTATTTAAAAACAGTTGGCATCTTTTGGCAGTTTCCAGTGTTTTTGGTTTGAGTATCTGTTTATAGGCTGATTCAGGTAACTTCATCCTACTCTTTCCTTCTGAGTTTGTTTCTTTCTGGGAAAGTATATTTTCTACTCTTTCAAAAGAAGGACCTAGAAAAGCGAAATGGTTCTTCTTTGTCAGTCTACATTCCCTTTCCCCATTTTCTGTGTACTTCCTGAGACCACAGATTTGGGGGCTGACAGCATGTATCAGCCTTTAAAAAAAATTTTTAATTACATTTAAATGAAGTTAAATTAAATATATTTAATTCAATTGAAACTTGAAAATACAAATGGAAATTTAGAATTAAAAATGTAAATTAAATACATTGGAAGGGGAGGTGAAACATGAGAGACTAAGGACTCTGGAAATCAACATGAGGGCTTTGAAGGGGCGAGGGGTGGGAGGTTGGGGGAACCAGGTGGTGGTTATTAGAGAGGGCCCAGATTGCATGGAGCACTGGGTTTGGGGTAAAAACCAGGAATACTGGTATGCTGAAATAAAAATTAAAAACGAAAGACAAAAATGAAAAAGAAACATAAATAAAAACATTTAAAGAAAAAAACAGGGATTTTTCAAAAGGGATCTATGAGGGCTGTGAGTTGTGTAAAGCTGGTGAATCACAGACCTGTACCCCTGGAGATACAAATCTACTCTATGTTTTTCTAAAACAATAATTGAAATAAAATAATAAACACATAAATGGAGATGGACAAAGGGATGAAGCAAAGAAAATGCAAGACAATGGGCATCGTTTGAGGGGCTCAGTCCTTTCATGAAATGTCCATGGTTTCTCTACTCTAATGAAAAGATGAACTTGGTTAGATTGCATCAATACCCACATCCACACAGAGCGCTGTGCCGCTTCGACGAGGGACAGAATCAGCTCGCGAAGGCAGAAACAAAATTCGGTGGTATTGAAAAGCTAAAATTGAACGAGACTTCTACTAACCTAGTCGGGGGCATCATAGTGAGTAGAAGAAGGGGCGGGGGAAACACTGAAGGTACAACAACTGGGTAAAAAACACAGAGTGAAATGTGTATAGAAAGATATTCTCAGAGAATGGACAAAGTATGAGAATCAGGAAGTAAATTCCTCCAAGTCATCAGATAGAAGTTAAAAATTCAGAAAAATTAAATGGACTCCTGGGACATACGAACAAAGCTTGAAAATCCTATTAATGAGAAGAGCGAAAGGAGGACTTCGTCTCTCCAAAGATTTTATACCATCTCTACCCAGCAAGGCTCCAATCAGAATACCATCCGAGATGACTGAGGGGAATTTAGGATCTCAATCCATGGCATGGCCAATAGGTTCATAGGTTACCTAGGTGAATAGAACACGTACAGAGATTGGATGAACGGTAGTTTACAGTTTCAATGGACCCCAACTGGATGGAGGGATTCAATGCAATCCAGTCTCTGATCTAGCAAGTGCCTGTGTCTGTGGATAAGCCAGTTCTCCTATTGCCCTGGACACGAAAAGGGCTCGTCATTCCCCGGCCAATCTGAGGAAAAAGCGAGAGCAAGACTGAGGGAGAAAGAGCGTGAGAGGAGATTCTGATGGGATAGGATGTCTTACAAAAGGTCTCTTGAAATGACCCGAGGAAATAGACCAGCACGAAAGGGCAGACTTTGACCACGCGGTGCTAAACGACGTGAATATCCACGTGGACCAGAAGAGGTCCGAACGCTATTCCAGACTGATGGAGCCTACATACGAAAGAAGACATCAGAAGTTGCCTGGAAGATACAATAGGAAACCCTTCTGAGGATCCGGGGGAGGTGGCAGAGATGAGTGGAGCACACCACCGAAAACGGGAAGCCCAAGAACGGTGAAGCCAAGTTTCCAAACACAAAATCCTGCCCAGCAAAGGACAAGACGAAAAGTATGAAAGGTTGTATGGAGATACCACCTAAGGACCTGTATACAACTCGAGAGAGGATAACTAGGAATCAAGAAGGATAGGTAGGTACCTTCAAAACTATGAAAATCCTTGCACAGAAATATGCCAAGGGGAAAATCATCAGCCAAGAAACCCATGAAAAGATGCCTAAAATGCTCAGTGATCACAAAAGGGCCAAGGAAAACACAACCTCTGCGTTAGTGTTATCCCAGTGGAGGAGGACCTCAAAGCCTGTTGCCTAATGCAACGGACTGAATCGTGTAAAACGGACTTAATCAAAGAGTGGGGCACCTGGGTGGCTGCTTTCTGCTGGGGTCCTGATGCCAGGGTCTTGGGATCTAGCCCTGCCTGGGGCTCTCTGCTCCCCAGGAAGCCTGCTTCTCTCTCTCCCACTTGCACTTCTAGTACTCTTCTAGTACTCCCTCTCTCACTGTCTCTGTCTTTCTGTGCAATGCGTCTATCAAACAGGCAATTCCTTCCATTCAAGAAGTAAAAATCAAATGTTGACTCATGGGGTCCTAATGAACGACAAGAATCAGGAGGGTTGCTTGATGATTTCTGGCAAGATTTTCTTCCTTCCTTGGACAGACGGAGAGGAGAAGGAGGGAGAGAGACAGGCCTCGAGAGAGGGCCAAACAGGCTCCCTGCTCAGGAAAGAGCCAGATGCAGGACAGGGTCCTCAGGCTGGTGCATCGCCAAGTGCAGCGTGAAGCCCTGCAGCAGCTCCCACAATCCCAAGGGGATCTCCCTGCAGGTCTTGCCTGCCCCTCCCCCGCAGGGGACGCCTGGGCGCCGCCCTCGCCTCCTCCCTGAGGGATCTTTGGCCCCGCTGCACCAAGAAGGGCGCTAGAGGGTGCTGGAGGGGCTCCTGGAGGCTTGCGCCAAGGCTCCCTGGGCTCAGCTGTTTTCTGTGGCGGGGGCTGCAGCGGGGGCGGCGGGGGCTGCAGCGGGGGAGGCGGGAGTTGCTGAAGCGGTGGCTGCGAAGGCGTCACGAGGCGGTGGCGGTGGCGGGTGAGGGAGCCCGGCCCTGGCAGGGCGAGCAGCATCTCACTGGGGCACCTCCCGCTCGCCCCGGGCCAGTCGCTTCTCTCCCCACCCCTCCCCCTCTCAACCATTGTTTATTTCTGTAAAGGCTTTTCCTAGTTTGTTTCAGGGCAAGAGAAAACTTCATGGGGAAGGGGGGAAGGGCAGGACCCGAAGAGAGACCTAGTGGACTCTGCCCTGAGCCCAGAGCTAGCCTCAGGGCTCAATCTCAAGAGCCTGAGATCACCCCCTGAGCCAGAACCCAGAGGTGGGCACTTCACTGAGGGTGCCGTCCAGGTGCTCCTCAGCTGTTGTTGACCCATTTCTGGAGAGGGGCGCCTGCCCTGCTCCGTTAGTTCCGCGACTGCCTTGGGCTCAGGTCATGACCCCGGACTGGCAGGATCTTGGCCCGCCTTAGGCTCCCAGCTCCTTGGGGAGTCGGCTTCTCCCACTGACCTTCTCCTCTCTCATGCTCTCTCTCACTCATTCTCTCTCCATGAAAGAAAGACACGCTTTCCAAAAAGTGTCTGGAGCCTTGTTGGATGGGCTTGAATGTGGTGGATCTCAGTGAGTTTTCTCGTATCGCATGCGGACACCTTGAGGATAGCCATGTCTTTCTAAAAGGATCCCTTGTGGTTCTGCAATGGTTTCTTTCTCTGTTCACGGATTGGGTGTCTTTCCAGTGTCTCTTCTCAAGACCTTGGAAAAGCAGCCTTAGAAGATTCCTTTGGGTACGGTCCTAGCCCTTTCCATCCTTTCTCTTTCCACAAAATCTATACTAGCCTCTGCATCCTCCTATGTAGAGTTTATTTTTCACTGACCTATCCAGGTCTTTTCTTTCAATAGAATTTCAGTCGTGCATTCTGAAGGTCATTGTTGAAAAGTTAAAGGTGAAGTCTATTAACTCGCTAGGCGTATTTTCTTTTTCCCGTCTATTCCTTCCTCCCTTTCTATCTATACACATAGATAGGACTACATATAGGAATACATACACACACACACGTGTGTCAGTCTTTGTGTGTGTGTGTGTGTGTGTGTGTGTGTGTTCATGCATATAAACTATCCCAGTCCTAAACCCCAGCACCTGGGAGCCTGACTTTATTTGGAAATAGGGTCCCTGGAGATGTCACTAGCTAGGATGAGGTCATATTTGAGTAGTCTGGGCCCCTAATTCAGGAGGACTTGTGTGCTTCTAAGAAGGGAGAGTGCGGATACACAGATATGCACTGAGGGAGAAGGCCCGGTGAAGAAGTCCAAAGCCAGAGCAAGACTTCAAGCTGGAAAAGGGGCCTGGAACAGATCCATCCACAATACCTACAAAAGGAGCATGTCCTACCAACATTTTAGCCTCTAGAAATGTGACACTGTCCACTTCTGTGGTTTCAGCCTCCAGGCTTCTGGTATCTTGTAGTAGCAAGCATAGAAAATTATCATATATATATATATATATATTGTATATATATATATATGTATATATACATATATATTTATGTATATATATACATTATATATATACATATATATAATATATAGTAGCACCCATAGAAAACTATCATATATATATATATATATAAACTATATAAATAAATATATATATAACCATTATATATAACCATGGTTATATATATTATAATGTATATATAGAATATACATTCTTTTACCTAAGAAAACATTTTTGTTCAGAATCTCAGTCCTCCTTCCTTTCCATAGAATGTGATTCTCATTCTTTTGGTGCCTCCTGAACAATTCGACCACGTCTACCACTTCCATTTGCATGAAAGTTATTCTTACCTAAAGTCGTCTGCCATTATTTAAAAACAGTTGGCATCTTTTGGCAGTTTCCAGTGTTTTTGGTTTGAGTATCTGTTTATAGGCTGATTCAGGTAACTTCATCCTACTCTTTCCTTCTGAGTTTGTTTCTTTCTGGGAAAGTATATTTTCTACTCTTTCAAAAGAAGGACCTAGAAAAGCGAAATGGTTCTTCTTTGTCAGTCTACATTCCCTTTCCCCATTTTCTGTGTACTTTCTGAGACCACAGATTTGGGGGCTGACAGCATGTATCAGCCTTTAAAAAAAAATTTTAATAACATTTAAATGAAGTTAAATTAAATATATTTAATTCAATTGAAACTTGAAAATACAAATGGAAATTTAGAATTAAAAATGTAAATTAAATACATTGAAAGGGGAGGTGAAACATGAGAGACTAAGGACTCTGGAAATCAACATGAGGGCTTTGAAGGGGCGAGGGGTGGGAGGTTGGGGGAACCAGGTGGTGGTTATTAGAGAGGGCCCAGATTGCATGGAGCACTGGGTTTGGGGTAAAAACCAGGAATACTGGTATGCTGAAATAAAAATTAAAAACGAAAGACAAAAATGAAAAAGAAACATAAATAAAAACATTTAAAGAAAAAAACAGGGATTTTTCAAAAGGGATCTATGAGGGCTGTGAGTTGTGTAAACCTGGTGAATCACAGACCTGTACCCCTGGAGATACAAATCTACTCTATGTTTTTCTAAAACAATAATTGAAATAAAATAATAAACACATAAATGGAGATGGACAAAGGGATGAAGCAAAGAAAATGCAAGACAATGGGCATCGTTTGAGGGGCTCAGTCCTTTCATGAAATGTCAATGGTTTCTCTACTCTAATGAAAAGATGAACTTGGTTAGATTGCATCAATACCCACATCCACACAGAGCGCTGTGCCGCTTCGACGAGGGACAGAATCAGCTCGCGAAGGCAGAAACAAAATTCGGTGGTATTGAAAAGCTAAAATTGAACGAGACTTCTACCAACCTAGACGGGGGCATCATAGTGAGTAGAAGAAGGGGCGGGGGAAACACTGAAGGTACAACAACTGGGTAAAAAACACAGAGTGAAATGTGTATAGAAAGATATTCTCAGAGAATGGACAAAGTATGAGAATCAGGAAGTAAATTCCTCCAAGTCATCAGATAGAAGTTAAAAATTCAGGAAAATTAAATGGACTCCTGGGACATACGAACAAAGCTTGAAAATCCTATTAATGAGAAGAGCGAAAGGAGGACTTCGTCTCTCCAAAGATTTTATACCATCTCTACCCAGCAAGGCTCCAATCAGAATACCATCCGAGATGACTGAGGGGAATTTAGGATCTCAATCCATGGGATGGCCAATAGGTTCATAGGTTACCTAGGTGAATAGAACACGTACAGAGATTGGATGAACGGTAGTGTACAGTTTCAATGGACCCCAACTGGATGGAGGGATTCAATGCAATCCAGTCTCTGATCTAGCAAGTGTCTGTGTCCGTGGGTAAGCCAGTTCTCCTATTGCCCTGGACACGAAAAGGGCTCGTCATTCCCCGGCCAATCTGAGGAAAGAAGCGAGAGCAAGACTGAGGGAGAAAGAGCGTGAGAGGAGATTCTGATGGGATAGGATGTCTTACAAAAGGTCTCTTGAAATGACCCGAGGAAATAGACCAGCAGGAAAGGGCAGACTTTGACCATGCGGTGCTAAACGACGTGAATATCCACGTGGAACAGAAGAGGTCCGAACGCTATTCCAGACTGATGGAGCCTACATACGAAAGAAGACATCAGAAGTTGTCTGGAAGATACAATAGGAAACCCTTCTGAGGATCCGGGGGAGGTGGCAGAGATGAGTGGAGCACACCACCGAAAACGGGAAGCCCAAGAACGGTGAAGCCAAGTTTCCAAACACAAAATCCTGCCCAGCAAAGGACAAGACGAAAAGTATGAAAGGTTGTATGGAGATACCACCTAAGGACCTGTATACAACTCGAGAGAGGATAACTAGGAATCAAGAAGGATAGGTAGGTACCTTCAAAACTATGAAAATCCTTGCACAGAAATATGCCAAGGGGAAAATCATCAGCCAAGAAACCCATGAAAAGATGCCTAAAATGCTCAGTGATCACAAAAGGGCCAAGGAAAACACAACCTCTGCGTTAGTGTTATCCCAGTGGAGGAGGACCTCAAAGCCTGTTGCCTAATGCAACGGACTGAATCGTGTAAAACGGACTTAATCAAAGAGTGGGGCACCTGGGTGGCTGCTTTCTGCTGGGGTCCTGATGCCAGGGTCTTGGGATCTAGCCCTGCCTGGGGCTCTCTGCTCCCCAGGAAGCCTGCTTCTCTCTCTCCCACTTGCACTTCTAGTACTCCCTCTCCAATTGGGCTCCCTCTCTCACTGTCTCTGTCTTTCTGTGCAATGCGTCTATCAAACAAGCAATTCCTTCCATTCAAGAAGTAAAAATCAAATGTTGACGCATGGGGTCCTAAGGAACGACAAGAATCAGGAGGGTTGCTTGATGATTTCTGGCAAGATTTTCTTCCTTCCTTGGACAGACGGAGAGGAGAAGGAGGGAGAGAGACAGGCCTCGAGAGAGGGCCAAACAGGCTCCCTGCTCAGGAAAGAGCCAGATGCAGGACAGGGTCCTCAGGCTGGTGCATCGCCAAGTGCAGCGTGAAGCCCTGCAGCAGCTCCCACAATCCCAAGGGGATCTCCCTGCAGGTCTTGCCTGCCCCTCCCCCGCAGGGGACGCCTGGGCGCCGCCCTCGCCTCCTCCCTGAGGGATCTTTGGCCCCGCTGCACCAAGAAGGGCGCTAGAGGGTGCTGGAGGGGCTCCTGGAGGCTTGCGCCAAGGCTCCCTGGGCTCAGCTGTTTTCTGTGGCGGGGGCTGCAGCGGGGGCGGCGGGGGCTGCAGCGGGGGAGGCGGGAGTTGCTGAAGCGGTGGCTGCGAAGGCGTCACGAGGCGGTGGCGGTGGCGGGTGAGGGAGCCTGGCCCTGGCAGGGCGAGCAGCATCTCACTGGGGCACCTCCCGCTCGCCCCGGGCCAGTCGCTTCTCTCCCCACCCCTCCCCCTCTCAACCATTGTTTATTTCTGTAAAGGCTTTTCCTAGTTTGTTTCAGGGCAAGAGAAAACTTCATGGGGAAGGGGGGAAGGGCAGGACCCGCAGAGAGACCTAGTGGACTCTGCCCTGAGCCCAGAGCTAGCCTCAGGGCTCAATCTCAAGAGCCTGAGATCACCCCCTGAGCCAGAACCCAGAGGTGGGCACTTCACTGAGGGTGCCGTCCAGGTGCTCCTCAGCTGTTGTTGACCCATTTCTGGAGAGGGGCGCCTGCCCTGCTCCCTTAGTTCCACGACTGCCTTGGGCTCAGGTCATGACCCCGGACTGGCAGGATCTTGGCCCGCCTTGGGCTCCCAGCTCCTTGGGGAGTCGGCTTCTCCCACTGACCTTCTCCTCTCTCATGCTCTCTCTCACTCATTCTCTCTCCATGAAAGAAAGACACGCTTTCCAAAAAGTGTCTGGAGCCTTGTTGGATGGGCTTGAATGTGGTGGATCTCAGTGAGTTTTCTCATATCGCATGCGGACACCTTGAGGATAGCCATGTCTTTCTAAAAGGATCCCTTGTGGTTCTGCAATGGTTTCTTTCTCTGTTCACGGATTGGGTGTCTTTCCAGTGTCTCTTCTCAAGACCTTGGAAAAGCAGCCTTAGAAGATTCCTTTGGGTACGGTCCTAGCCCTTTCCATCCTTTCTCTTTCCACAAAATCTATACTAGCCTCTGCATCCTCCTATGTAGAGTTTATTTTTCACTGACCTATCCAGGTCTTTTCTTTCAATAGAATTTCAGTCGTGCATTCTGAAGGTCATTGTTGAAAAGTTAAAGGTGAAGTCTATTAACTCGCTAGGCGTATTTTCTTTTTCCCGTCTATTCCTTCCTCCCTTTCTATCTATACACATAGATAGGACTACATATAGGAATACATACACACACACACGTGTGTCTGTCTTTGTGTGTGTGTGTGTGTGTGTGTGTGTGTGTGTTCATGCATATAAACTATCCCAGTCCTAAACCCCAGCACCTGGGAGCCTGACTTTATTTGGAAATAGGGTCCCTGGAGATGTCACTAGCTAGGATGAGGTCATATTTGAGTAGTCTGGGCCCCTAATTCAGGAGGACTTGTGTGCTTCTAAGAAGGGAGAGTGCGGATACACAGATATGCACTGAGGGAGAAGGCCCGGTGAAGAAGTCCAAAGCCAGAGCAAGACTTCAAGCTGGAAAAGGGGCCTGGAACAGATCCATCCACAATACCTACAAAAGGAGCATGTCCTACCAACATTTTAGCCTCTAGAAATGTGACACTGTCCACTTCTGTGGTTTCAGCCTCCAGGCTTCTGGTATCTTGTAGTAGCAAGCATAGAAAATTATCATATATATATATATATATTGTATATATATATATATATATGTATATATACATATATATTTATGTATATATATACATTATATATATACATATATATAATATATAGTAGCACCCATAGAAAACTATCATATATATATATATATATATAAAGTATATAAATAAATATATATATAACCATTATATATAACCATGGTTATATATATTATAATGTATATATAGAATATACATTCTTTTACCTAAGAAAACATTTTTGTTCAGAATCTCAGTCCTCCTTCCTTTCCATAGAATGTGATTCTCATTCTTTTGGTGCCTCCTGAACAATTCGACCACGTCTACCACTTCCATTTGCATGAAAGTTATTCTTACCTAAAGTCGTCTGCCATTATTTAAAAACAGTTGGCATCTTTTGGCAGTTTCCAGTGTTTTTGGTTTGAGTATCTGTTTATAGGCTGATTCAGGTAACTTCATCCTACTCTTTCCTTCTGAGTTTGTTTCTTTCTGGGAAGGTATATTTTCTACTCTTTCAAAAGAAGGACCTAGAAAAGCGAAATGGTTCTTCTTTGTCAGTCTACATTCCCTTTCCCCATTTTCTGTGTACTTTCTGAGACCACAGATTTGGGGGCTGACAGCATGTATCAGCCTTTAAAAAAAAATTTTAATAACATTTAAATGAAGTTAAATTAAATATATTTAATTCAATTGAAACTTGAAAATACAAATGGAAATTTAGAATTAAAAATGTAAATTAAATACATTGGAAGGGGAGGTGAAACATGAGAGACTAAGGACTCTGGAAATCAACATGAGGGCTTTGAAGGGGCGAGGGGTGGGAGGTTGGGGGAACCAGGTGGTGGTTATTAGAGAGGGCCCAGATTGCATGGAGCACTGGGTTTGGGGTAAAAACCAGGAATACTGGTATGCTGAAATAAAAATTAAAAACGAAAGACAAAAATGAAAAAGAAACATAAATAAAAACATTTAAAGAAAAAAACAGGGATTTTTCAAAAGGGATCTATGAGGGCTGTGAGTTGTGTAAACCTGGTGAATCACAGACCTGTACCCCTGGAGATACAAATCTACTCTATGTTTTTCTAAAACAATAATTGAAATAAAATAATAAACACATAAATGGAGATGGACAAAGGGATGAAGCAAAGAAAATGCAAGACAATGGGCATCGTTTGAGGGGCTCAGTCCTTTCATGAAATGTCAATGGTTTCTCTACTCTAATGAAAAGATGAACTTGGTTAGATTGCATCAATACCCACATCCACACAGAGCGCTGTGCCGCTTCGACGAGGGACAGAATCAGCTCGCGAAGGCAGAAACAAAATTCGGTGGTATTGAAAAGCTAAAATTGAACGAGACTTCTACCAACCTAGACGGGGGCATCATAGTGAGTAGAAGAAGGGGCGGGGGAAACACTGAAGGTACAACAACTGGGTAAAAAACACAGAGTGAAATGTGTATAGAAAGATATTCTCAGAGAATGGACAAAGTATGAGAATCGGGAAGTAAATTCCTCCAAGTCATCAGATAGAAGTTAAAAATTCAGGAAAATTAAATGGACTCCTGGGACATACGAACAAAGCTTGAAAATCCTATTAATGAGAAGAGCGAAAGGAGGACTTCGTCTCTCCAAAGATTTTATACCATCTCTACCCGGCAAGGCTCCAATCAGAATACCATCCGAGATGACTGAGGGGAATTTAGGATCTCAATCCATGGGATGGCCAATAGGTTCATAGGTTACCTAGGTGAATAGAACACGTACAGAGATTGGATGAACGGTAGTGTACAGTTTCAATGGACCCCAACTGGATGGAGGGATTCAATGCAATCCAGTCTCTGATCTAGCAAGTGCCTGTGTCCCTGGATAAGCCAGTTCTCCTATTGCCCTGGACACGAAAAGGGCTCGTCATTCCCCGGCCAATCTGAGGAAAGAAGCGAGAGCAAGACTGAGGGAGAAAGAGCGTGAGAGGAGATTCTGATGGGATAGGATGTCTTACAAAAGGTCTCTTGAAATGACCCGAGGAAATAGACCAGCAGGAAAGGGCAGACTTTGACCATGCGGTGCTAAACGACGTGAATATCCACGTGGAACAGAAGAGGTCCGAACGCTATTCCAGACTGATGGAGCCTACATACGAAAGAAGACATCAGAAGTTGTCTGGAACTTACAATAGGAAACCCTTCTGAGGATCCGGGGGAGGTGGCAGAGATGAGTGGAGCACACCACCGAAAACGGGAAGCCCAAGAACGGTGAAGCCAAGTTTCCAAACACAAAATCCTGCCCAGCAAAGGACAAGACGAAAAGTATGAAAGGTTGTATGGAGATACCACCTAAGGACCTGTATACAACTCGAGAGAGGATAACTAGGAATCAAGAAGGATAGGTAGGTACCTTCAAAACTATGAAAATCCTTGCACAGAAATATGCCAAGGGGAAAATCATCAGCCAAGAAACCCATGAAAAGATGCCTAAAATGCTCAGTGATCACAAAAGGGCCAAGGAAAACACAACCTCTGCGTTAGTGTTATCCCAGTGGAGGAGGACCTCAAAGCCTGTTGCCTAATGCAACGGACTGAATCGTGTAAAACGGACTTAATCAAAGAGGGGGCACCTGGGTGGCTGCTTTCTGCTGGGGTCCTGATGCCAGGGTCTTGGGATCTAGCCCTGCCTGGGGCTCTCTGCTCCCCAGGAAGCCTGCTTCTCTCTCTCCCACTTGCACTTCTAGTACTCCCTCTCCAATTGGGCTCCCTCTCTCACTGTCTCTGTCTTTCTGTGCAATGCGTCTATCAAACAAGCAATTCCTTCCATTCAAGAAGTAAAAATCAAATGTTGACGCATGGGGTCCTAATGAACGACAAGAATCAGGAGGGTTGCTTGATGATTTCTGGCAAGATTTTCTTCCTTCCTTGGACAGACAGAGAGGAGAAGGAGGGAGAGAGACAGGCCTCGAGAGAGGGCCAAACAGGCTCCCTGCTCAGGAAAGAGCCAGATGCAGGACAGGGTCCTCAGGCTGGTGCATCGCCAAGTGCAGCGTGAAGCCCTGCAGCAGCTCCCACAATCCCAAGGGGATCTCCCTGCAGGTCTTGCCTGCCCCTCCCCCGCAGGGGACGCCTGGGCGCCGCCCTCGCCTCCTCCCTGAGGGATCTTTGGCCCCGCTGCACCAAGAAGCGCGCTAGAGGGTGCTGGAGGGGCTCCTGGAGGCTTGCGCCAAGGCTCCCTGGGCTCAGCTGTTTTCTGTGGCGGGGGCTGCAGCGGGGGCGGCGGGGGCTGCAGCGGGGAAGGCGGGAGTTGCTGAAGCGGTGGCTGCGAAGGCGTCACGAGGCGGTGGCGGTGGCGGGTGAGGGAGCCTGGCCCTGGCAGGGCGAGCAGCATCTCACTGGTGCACCTCCCGCTCGCCCCGGGCCAGTCGCTTCTCTCCCCACCCCTCCCCCTCTCAACCATTGTTTATTTCTGTAAAGGCTTTTCCTAGTTTGTTTCAGGGCAAGAGAAAACTTCATGGGGAAGGGGGGAAGGGCAGGACCCGCAGAGAGACCTAGTGGACTCTGCCCTGAGCCCAGAGCTAGCCTCAGGGCTCAATCTCAAGAGCCTGAGATCACCCCCTGAGCCAGAACCCAGAGGTGGGCACTTCACTGAGGGTGCCGTCCAGGTGCTCCTCAGCTGTTGTTGACCCATTTCTGGAGAGGGGCGCCTGCCCTGCTCCGTTAGTTCCGCACTGCCTTGGGCTCAGGTCATGACCCCGGACTGGCAGGATCTTGGCCCGCCTTGGGCTCCCAGCTTCTTGGGGAGTCGGCTTCTCCCACTGACCTTCTCCTCTCTCATGCTCTCTCTCACTCATTCTCTCTCCATGAAAGAAAGACACGCTTTCCAAAAAGTGTCTGGAGCCTTGTTGGATGGGCTTGAATGTGGTGGATCTCAGTGAGTTTTCTCATATCGCATGCGGACACCTTGAGGATAGCCATGTCTTTCTAAAAGGATCCCTTGTGGTTCTGCAATGGTTTCTTTCTCTGTTCACGGATTGGGTGTCTTTCCAGTGTCTCTTCTCAAGACCTTGGAAAAGCAGCCTTAGAAGATTCCTTTGGGTACGGTCCTAGCCCTTTCCATCCTTTCTCTTTCCACAAAATCTATACTAGCCTCTGCATCCTCCTATGTAGAGTTTATTTTTCACTGACCTATCCAGGTCTTTTCTTTCAATAGAATTTCAGTCGTGCATTCTGAAGGTCATTGTTGAAAAGTTAAAGGTGAAGTCTATTAACTCGCTAGGCGTATTTTCTTTTTCCCGTCTATTCCTTCCTCCCTTTCTATCTATACACATAGATAGGACTACATATAGGAATACATACACACACACACGTGTGTCTGTCTTTGTGTGTGTGTGTGTGTGTGTGTGTGTGTGTTCATGCATATAAACTATCCCAGTCCTAAACCCCAGCACCTGGGAGCCTGACTTTATTTGGAAATAGGGTCCCTGGAGATGTCACTAGCTAGGATGAGGTCATATTTGAGTAGTCTGGGCCCCTAATTCAGGAGGACTTGTGTGCTTCTAAGAAGGGAGAGTGCGGATACACAGATATGCACTGAGGGAGAAGGCCCGGTGAAGAAGTCCAAAGCCAGAGCAAGACTTCAAGCTGGAAAAGGGGCCTGGAACAGATCCATCCACAATACCTACAAAAGGAGCATGTCCTACCAACATTTTAGCCTCTAGAAATGTGACACTGTCCACTTCTGTGGTTTCAGCCTCCAGGCTTCTGGTATCTTGTAGTAGCAAGCATAGAAAATTATCATATATATATATATATATTGTATATATATATATATATATGTATATATACATATATATTTATGTATATATATACATTATATATATACATATATATAATATATAGTAGCACCCATAGAAAACTATCATATATATATATATATATATAAAGTATATAAATAAATATATATATAACCATTATATATAACCATGGTTATATATATTATAATGTATATATAGAATATACATTCTTTTACCTAAGAAAACATTTTTGTTCAGAATCTCAGTCCTCCTTCCTTTCCATAGAATGTGATTCTCATTCTTTTGGTGCCTCCTGAACAATTCGACCACGTCTACCACTTCCATTTGCATGAAAGTTATTCTTACCTAAAGTCGTCTGCCATTATTTAAAAACAGTTGGCATCTTTTGGCAGTTTCCAGTGTTTTTGGTTTGAGTATCTGTTTATAGGCTGATTCAGGTAACTTCATCCTACTCTTTCCTTCTGAGTTTGTTTCTTTCTGGGAAGGTATATTTTCTACTCTTTCAAAAGAAGGACCTAGAAAAGCGAAATGGTTCTTCTTTGTCAGTCTACATTCCCTTTCCCCATTTTCTGTGTACTTTCTGAGACCACAGATTTGGGGGCTGACAGCATGTATCAGCCTTTAAAAAAAAATTTTAATAACATTTAAATGAAGTTAAATTAAATATATTTAATTCAATTGAAACTTGAAAATACAAATGGAAATTTAGAATTAAAAATGTAAATTAAATACATTGGAAGGGGAGGTGAAACATGAGAGACTAAGGACTCTGGAAATCAACATGAGGGCTTTGAAGGGGCGAGGGGTGGGAGGTTGGGGGAACCAGGTGGTGGTTATTAGAGAGGGCCCAGATTGCATGGAGCACTGGGTTTGGGGTAAAAACCAGGAATACTGGTATGCTGAAATAAAAATTAAAAACGAAAGACAAAAATGAAAAAGAAACATAAATAAAAACATTTAAAGAAAAAAACAGGGATTTTTCAAAAGGGATCTATGAGGGCTGTGAGTTGTGTAAACCTGGTGAATCACAGACCTGTACCCCTGGAGATACAAATCTACTCTATGTTTTTCTAAAACAATAATTGAAATAAAATAATAAACACATAAATGGAGATGGACAAAGGGATGAAGCAAAGAAAATGCAAGACAATGGGCATCGTTTGAGGGGCTCAGTCCTTTCATGAAATGTCAATGGTTTCTCTACTCTAATGAAAAGATGAACTTGGTTAGATTGCATCAATACCCACATCCACACAGAGCGCTGTGCCGCTTCGACGAGGGACAGAATCAGCTCGCGAAGGCAGAAACAAAATTCGGTGGTATTGAAAAGCTAAAATTGAACGAGACTTCTACCAACCTAGACGGGGGCATCATAGTGAGTAGAAGAAGGGGCGGGGGAAACACTGAAGGTACAACAACTGGGTAAAAAACACAGAGTGAAATGTGTATAGAAAGATATTCTCAGAGAATGGACAAAGTATGAGAATCGGGAAGTAAATTCCTCCAAGTCATCAGATAGAAGTTAAAAATTCAGGAAAATTAAATGGACTCCTGGGACATACGAACAAAGCTTGAAAATCCTATTAATGAGAAGAGCGAAAGGAGGACTTCGTCTCTCCAAAGATTTTATACCATCTCTACCCGGCAAGGCTCCAATCAGAATACCATCCGAGATGACTGAGGGGAATTTAGGATCTCAATCCATGGGATGGCCAATAGGTTCATAGGTTACCTAGGTGAATAGAACACGTACAGAGATTGGATGAACGGTAGTGTACAGTTTCAATGGACCCCAACTGGATGGAGGGATTCAATGCAATCCAGTCTCTGATCTAGCAAGTGCCTGTGTCCGTGGATAAGCCAGTTCTCCTATTGCCCTGGACACGAAAAGGGCTCGTCATTCCCCGGCCAATCTGAGGAAAGAAGCGAGAGCAAGACTGAGGGAGAAAGAGCGTGAGAGGAGATTCTGATGGGATAGGATGTCTTACAAAAGGTCTCTTGAAATGACCCGAGGAAATAGACCAGCACGAAAGGGCAGACTTTGACCATGCGGTGCTAAACGACGTGAATATCCACGTGGAACAGAAGAGGTCCGAACGCTATTCCAGACTGATGGAGCCTACATACGAAAGAAGACATCAGAAGTTGTCTGGAAGATACAATAGGAAACCCTTCTGAGGATCCGGGGGAGGTGGCAGAGATGAGTGGAGCACACCACCGAAAACGGGAAGCCCAAGAACGGTGAAGCCAAGTTTCCAAACACAAAATCCTGCCCAGCAAAGGACAAGACGAAAAGTATGAAAGGTTGTATGGAGATACCACCTAAGGACCTGTATACAACTCGAGAGAGGATAACTAGGAATCAAGAAGGATAGGTAGGTACCTTCAAAACTATGAAAATCCTTGCACAGAAATATGCCAAGGGGAAAATCATCAGCCAAGAAACCCATGAAAAGATGCCTAAAATGCTCAGTGATCACAAAAGGGCCAAGGAAAACACAACCTCTGCGTTAGTGTTATCCCAGTGGAGGAGGACCTCAAAGCCTGTTGCCTAATGCAACGGACTGAATCGTGTAAAACGGACTTAATCAAAGAGTGGGGCACCTGGGTGGCTGCTTTCTGCTGGGGTCCTGATGCCAGGGTCTTGGGATCTAGCCCTGCCTGGGGCTCTCTGCTCCCCAGGAAGCCTGCTTCTCTCTCTCCCACTTGCACTTCTAGTACTCCCTCTCCAATTGGGCTCCCTCTCTCACTGTCTCTGTCTTTCTGTGCAATGCGTCTATCAAACAAGCAATTCCTTCCATTCAAGAAGTAAAAATCAAATGTTGACGCATGGGGTCCTAATGAACGACAAGAATCAGGAGGGTTGCTTGATGATTTCTGGCAAGATTTTCTTCCTTCCTTGGACAGACGGAGAGGAGAAGGAGGGAGAGAGACAGGCCGCGAGAGAGGGCCAAACAGGCTCCCTGCTCAGGAAAGAGCCAGATGCAGGACAGGGTCCTCAGGCTGGTGCATCGCCAAGTGCAGCGTGAAGCCCTGCAGCAGCTCCCACAATCCCAAGGGGATCTCCCTGCAGGTCTTGCCTGCCCCTCCCCCGCAGGGGACGCCTGGGCGCCGCCCTCGCCTCCTCCCTGAGGGATCTTTGGCCCCGCAGCAACAAGAAGCGCGCTAGAGGGTGCTGGAGGGGCTCCTGGAGGCTTGCGCCAAGGCTCCCTGGGCTCAGCTGTTTTCTGTGGCGGGGGCTGCAGCGGGGGCGGCGGGGGCTGCAGCGGGGAAGGCGGGAGTTGCTGAAGCGGTGGCTGCGAAGGCGTCACGAGGCGGTGGCGGTGGCGGGTGAGGGAGCCCGGCCCTGGCAGGGCGAGCAGCATCTCACTGGGGCACCTCCCGCTCGCCCCGGGCCAGTCGCTTCTCTCCCCACCCCTCCCCCTCTCAACCATTGTTTATTTCTGTAAAGGCTTTTCCTAGTTTGTTTCAGGGCAAGAGAAAACTTCATGGGGAAGGGGGGAAGGGCAGGACCCGAAGAGAGACCTAGTGGACTCTGCCCTGAGCCCAGAGCTAGCCTCAGGGCTCAATCTCAAGAGCCTGAGATCACCCCCTGAGCCAGAACCCAGAGGTGGGCACTTCACTGAGGGTGCCGTCCAGGTGCTCCTCAGCTGTTGTTGACCCATTTCTGGAGAGGGGCGCCTGCCCTGCTCCGTTAGTTCCGCACTGCCTTGGGCTCAGGTCATGACCCCGGACTGGCAGGATCTTGGCCCGCCTTGGGCTCCCAGCTTCTTGGGGAGTCGGCTTCTCCCACTGACCTTCTCCTCTCTCATGCTCTCTCTCACTCATTCTCTCTCCATGAAAGAAAGACACGCTTTCCAAAAAGTGTCTGGAGCCTTGTTGGATGGGCTTGAATGTGGTGGATCTCAGTGAGTTTTCTCATATCGCATGCGGACACCTTGAGGATAGCCATGTCTTTCTAAAAGGATCCCTTGTGGTTCTGCAATGGTTTCTTTCTCTGTTCACGGATTGGGTGTCTTTCCAGTGTCTCTTCTCAAGACCTTGGAAAAGCAGCCTTAGAAGATTCCTTTGGGTACGGTCCTAGCCCTTTCCATCCTTTCTCTTTCCACAAAATCTATACTAGCCTCTGCATCCTCCTATGTAGAGTTTATTTTTCACTGACCTATCCAGGTCTTTTCTTTCAATAGAATTTCAGTCGTGCATTCTGAAGGTCATTGTTGAAAAGTTAAAGGTGAAGTCTATTAACTCGCTAGGCGTATTTTCTTTTTCCCGTCTATTCCTTCCTCCCTTTCTATCTATACACATAGATAGGACTACATATAGGAATACATACACACACACATGTGTGTCTGTCTTTGTGTGTGTGTGTGTGTGTGTGTGTGTGTTCATGCATATAAACTATCCCAGTCCTAAACCCCAGCACCTGGGAGCCTGACTTTATTTGGAAATAGGGTCCCTGGAGATGTCACTAGCTAGGATGAGGTCATATTTGAGTAGTCTGGGCCCCTAATTCAGGAGGACTTGTGTGCTTCTAAGAAGGGAGAGTGCGGATACACAGATATGCACTGAGGGAGAAGGCCCGGTGAAGAAGTCCAAAGCCAGAGCAAGACTTCAAGCTGGAAAAGGGGCCTGGAACAGATCCATCCACAATACCTACAAAAGGAGCATGTCCTACCAACATTTTAGCCTCTAGAAATGTGACACTGTCCACTTCTGTGGTTTCAGCCTCCAGGCTTCTGGTATCTTGTAGTAGCAAGCATAGAAAATTATCATATATATATATATATATTGTATATATATATATATATGTATATATACATATATATTTATGTATATATATACATTATATATATACATATATATAATATATAGTAGCACCCATAGAAAACTATCATATATATATATATATATATAAAGTATATAAATAAATATATATATAACCATTATATATAACCATGGTTATATATATTATAATGTATATATAGAATATACATTCTTTTACCTAAGAAAACATTTTTGTTCAGAATCTCAGTCCTCCTTCCTTTCCATAGAATGTGATTCTCATTCTTTTGGTGCCTCCTGAACAATTCGACCACGTCTACCACTTCCATTTGCATGAAAGTTATTCTTACCTAAAGTCGTCTGCCATTATTTAAAAACAGTTGGCATCTTTTGGCAGTTTCCAGTGTTTTTGGTTTGAGTATCTGTTTATAGGCTGATTCAGGTAACTTCATCCTACTCTTTCCTTCTGAGTTTGTTTCTTTCTGGGAAGGTATATTTTCTACTCTTTCAAAAGAAGGACCTAGAAAAGCGAAATGGTTCTTCTTTGTCAGTCTACATTCCCTTTCCCCATTTTCTGTGTACTTTCTGAGACCACAGATTTGGGGGCTGACAGCATGTATCAGCCTTTAAAAAAAAATTTTAATAACATTTAAATGAAGTTAAATTAAATATATTTAATTCAATTGAAACTTGAAAATACAAATGGAAATTTAGAATTAAAAATGTAAATTAAATACATTGGAAGGGGAGGTGAAACATGAGAGACTAAGGACTCTGGAAATCAACATGAGGGCTTTGAAGGGGCGAGGGGTGGGAGGTTGGGGGAACCAGGTGGTGGTTATTAGAGAGGGCCCAGATTGCATGGAGCACTGGGTTTGGGGTAAAAACCAGGAATACTGGTATGCTGAAATAAAAATTAAAAACGAAAGACAAAAATGAAAAAGAAACATAAATAAAAACATTTAAAGAAAAAAACAGGGATTTTTCAAAAGGGATCTATGAGGGCTGTGAGTTGTGTAAACCTGGTGAATCACAGACCTGTACCCCTGGAGATACAAATCTACTCTATGTTTTTCTAAAACAATAATTGAAATAAAATAATAAACACATAAATGGAGATGGACAAAGGGATGAAGCAAAGAAAATGCAAGACAATGGGCATCGTTTGAGGGGCTCAGTCCTTTCATGAAATGTCAATGGTTTCTCTACTCTAATGAAAAGATGAACTTGGTTAGATTGCATCAATACCCACATCCACACAGAGCGCTGTGCCGCTTCGACGAGGGACAGAATCAGCTCGCGAAGGCAGAAACAAAATTCGGTGGTATTGAAAAGCTAAAATTGAACGAGACTTCTACCAACCTAGACGGGGGCATCATAGTGAGTAGAAGAAGGGGCGGGGGAAACACTGAAGGTACAACAACTGGGTAAAAAACACAGAGTGAAATGTGTATAGAAAGATATTCTCAGAGAATGGACAAAGTATGAGAATCGGGAAGTAAATTCCTCCAAGTCATCAGATAGAAGTTAAAAATTCAGGAAAATTAAATGGACTCCTGGGACATACGAACAAAGCTTGAAAATCCTATTAATGAGAAGAGCGAAAGGAGGACTTCGTCTCTCCAAAGATTTTATACCATCTCTACCCGGCAAGGCTCCAATCAGAATACCATCCGAGATGACTGAGGGGAATTTAGGATCTCAATCCATGGGATGGCCAATAGGTTCATAGGTTACCTAGGTGAATAGAACACGTACAGAGATTGGATGAACGGTAGTGTACAGTTTCAATGGACCCCAACTGGATGGAGGGATTCAATGCAATCCAGTCTCTGATCTAGCAAGTGCCTGTGTCCGTGGATAAGCCAGTTCTCCTATTGCCCTGGACACGAAAAGGGCTCGTCATTCCCCGGCCAATCTGAGGAAAGAAGCGAGAGCAAGACTGAGGGAGAAAGAGCGTGAGAGGAGATTCTGATGGGATAGGATGTCTTACAAAAGGTCTCTTGAAATGACCCGAGGAAATAGACCAGCACGAAAGGGCAGACTTTGACCATGCGGTGCTAAACGACGTGAATATCCACGTGGAACAGAAGAGGTCCGAACGCTATTCCAGACTGATGGAGCCTACATACGAAAGAAGACATCAGAAGTTGTCTGGAAGATACAATAGGAAACCCTTCTGAGGATCCGGGGGAGGTGGCAGAGATGAGTGGAGCACACCACCGAAAACGGGAAGCCCAAGAACGGTGAAGCCAAGTTTCCAAACACAAAATCCTGCCCAGCAAAGGACAAGACGAAAAGTATGAAAGGTTGTATGGAGATACCACCTAAGGACCTGTATACAACTCGAGAGAGGATAACTAGGAATCAAGAAGGATAGGTAGGTACCTTCAAAACTATGAAAATCCTTGCACAGAAATATGCCAAGGGGAAAATCATCAGCCAAGAAACCCATGAAAAGATGCCTAAAATGCTCAGTGATCACAAAAGGGCCAAGGAAAACACAACCTCTGCGTTAGTGTTATCCCAGTGGAGGAGGACCTCAAAGCCTGTTGCCTAATGCAACGGACTGAATCGTGTAAAACGGACTTAATCAAAGAGTGGGGCACCTGGGTGGCTGCTTTCTGCTGGGGTCCTGATGCCAGGGTCTTGGGATCTAGCCCTGCCTGGGGCTCTCTGCTCCCCAGGAAGCCTGCTTCTCTCTCTCCCACTTGCACTTCTAGTACTCCCTCTCCAATTGGGCTCCCTCTCTCACTGTCTCTGTCTTTCTGTGCAATGCGTCTATCAAACAAGCAATTCCTTCCATTCAAGAAGTAAAAATCAAATGTTGACGCATGGGGTCCTAATGAACGACAAGAATCAGGAGGGTTGCTTGATGATTTCTGGCAAGATTTTCTTCCTTCCTTGGACAGACGGAGAGGAGAAGGAGGGAGAGAGACAGGCCGCGAGAGAGGGCCAAACAGGCTCCCTGCTCAGGAAAGAGCCAGATGCAGGACAGGGTCCTCAGGCTGGTGCATCGCCAAGTGCAGCGTGAAGCCCTGCAGCAGCTCCCACAATCCCAAGGGGATCTCCCTGCAGGTCTTGCCTGCCCCTCCCCCGCAGGGGACGCCTGGGCGCCGCCCTCGCCTCCTCCCTGAGGGATCTTTGGCCCCGCAGCAACAAGAAGCGCGCTAGAGGGTGCTGGAGGGGCTCCTGGAGGCTTGCGCCAAGGCTCCCTGGGCTCAGCTGTTTTCTGTGGCGGGGGCTGCAGCGGGGGCGGCGGGGGCTGCAGCGGGGAAGGCGGGAGTTGCTGAAGCGGTGGCTGCGAAGGCGTCACGAGGCGGTGGCGGTGGCGGGTGAGGGAGCCCGGCCCTGGCAGGGCGAGCAGCATCTCACTGGGGCACCTCCCGCTCGCCCCGGGCCAGTCGCTTCTCTCCCCACCCCTCCCCCTCTCAACCATTGTTTATTTCTGTAAAGGCTTTTCCTAGTTTGTTTCAGGGCAAGAGAAAACTTCATGGGGAAGGGGGGAAGGGCAGGACCCGAAGAGAGACCTAGTGGACTCTGCCCTGAGCCCAGAGCTAGCCTCAGGGCTCAATCTCAAGAGCCTGAGATCACCCCCTGAGCCAGAACCCAGAGGTGGGCACTTCACTGAGGGTGCCGTCCAGGTGCTCCTCAGCTGTTGTTGACCCATTTCTGGAGAGGGGCGCCTGCCCTGCTCCGTTAGTTCCGCACTGCCTTGGGCTCAGGTCATGACCCCGGACTGGCAGGATCTTGGCCCGCCTTGGGCTCCCAGCTTCTTGGGGAGTCGGCTTCTCCCACTGACCTTCTCCTCTCTCATGCTCTCTCTCACTCATTCTCTCTCCATGAAAGAAAGACACGCTTTCCAAAAAGTGTCTGGAGCCTTGTTGGATGGGCTTGAATGTGGTGGATCTCAGTGAGTTTTCTCATATCGCATGCGGACACCTTGAGGATAGCCATGTCTTTCTAAAAGGATCCCTTGTGGTTCTGCAATGGTTTCTTTCTCTGTTCACGGATTGGGTGTCTTTCCAGTGTCTCTTCTCAAGACCTTGGAAAAGCAGCCTTAGAAGATTCCTTTGGGTACGGTCCTAGCCCTTTCCATCCTTTCTCTTTCCACAA
The DNA here is from genome assembly GCF_964662115.1 of Mustela nivalis. Taxonomy (NCBI): domain Eukaryota; kingdom Metazoa; phylum Chordata; class Mammalia; order Carnivora; family Mustelidae; genus Mustela; species Mustela nivalis. Next base: position 138,403,725 of record NC_139025.1, read on the forward strand.
AATCTATACTAGCCTCTGCATCCTCCTATGTAGAGTTTATTTTTCACTGACCTATCCAGGTCTTTTCTTTCAATAGAATTTCAGTCGTGCATTCTGAAGGTCATTGTTGAAAAGTTAAAGGTGAAGTCTATTAACTCGCTAGGCGTATTTTCTTTTTCCCGTCTATTCCTTCCTCCCTTTCTATCTATACACATAGATAGGACTACATATAGGAATACATACACACACACATGTGTGTCTGTCTTTGTGTGTGTGTGTGTGTGTGTGTGTGTGTTCATGCATATAAACTATCCCAGTCCTAAACCCCAGCACCTGGGAGCCTGACTTTATTTGGAAATAGGGTCCCTGGAGATGTCACTAGCTAGGATGAGGTCATATTTGAGTAGTCTGGGCCCCTAATTCAGGAGGACTTGTGTGCTTCTAAGAAGGGAGAGTGCGGATACACAGATATGCACTGAGGGAGAAGGCCCGGTGAAGAAGTCCAAAGCCAGAGCAAGACTTCAAGCTGGAAAAGGGGCCTGGAACAGATCCATCCACAATACCTACAAAAGGAGCATGTCCTACCAACATTTTAGCCTCTAGAAATGTGACACTGTCCACTTCTGTGGTTTCAGCCTCCAGGCTTCTGGTATCTTGTAGTAGCAAGCATAGAAAATTATCATATATATATATATATATTGTATATATATATATATATGTATATATACATATATATTTATGTATATATATACATTATATATATACATATATATAATATATAGTAGCACCCATAGAAAACTATCATATATATATATATATATATAAAGTATATAAATAAATATATATATAACCATTATATATAACCATGGTTATATATATTATAATGTATATATAGAATATACATTCTTTTACCTAAGAAAACATTTTTGTTCAGAATCTCAGTCCTCCTTCCTTTCCATAGAATGTGATTCTCATTCTTTTGGTGCCTCCTGAACAATTCGACCACGTCTACCACTTCCATTTGCATGAAAGTTATTCTTACCTAAAGTCGTCTGCCATTATTTAAAAACAGTTGGCATCTTTTGGCAGTTTCCAGTGTTTTTGGTTTGAGTATCTGTTTATAGGCTGATTCAGGTAACTTCATCCTACTCTTTCCTTCTGAGTTTGTTTCTTTCTGGGAAGGTATATTTTCTACTCTTTCAAAAGAAGGACCTAGAAAAGCGAAATGGTTCTTCTTTGTCAGTCTACATTCCCTTTCCCCATTTTCTGTGTACTTTCTGAGACCACAGATTTGGGGGCTGACAGCATGTATCAGCCTTTAAAAAAAAATTTTAATAACATTTAAATGAAGTTAAATTAAATATATTTAATTCAATTGAAACTTGAAAATACAAATGGAAATTTAGAATTAAAAATGTAAATTAAATACATTGGAAGGGGAGGTGAAACATGAGAGACTAAGGACTCTGGAAATCAACATGAGGGCTTTGAAGGGGCGAGGGGTGGGAGGTTGGGGGAACCAGGTGGTGGTTATTAGAGAGGGCCCAGATTGCATGGAGCACTGGGTTTGGGGTAAAAACCAGGAATACTGGTATGCTGAAATAAAAATTAAAAACGAAAGACAAAAATGAAAAAGAAACATAAATAAAAACATTTAAAGAAAAAAACAGGGATTTTTCAAAAGGGATCTATGAGGGCTGTGAGTTGTGTAAACCTGGTGAATCACAGACCTGTACCCCTGGAGATACAAATCTACTCTATGTTTTTCTAAAACAATAATTGAAATAAAATAATAAACACATAAATGGAGATGGACAAAGGGATGAAGCAAAGAAAATGCAAGACAATGGGCATCGTTTGAGGGGCTCAGTCCTTTCATGAAATGTCAATGGTTTCTCTACTCTAATGAAAAGATGAACTTGGTTAGATTGCATCAATACCCACATCCACACAGAGCGCTGTGCCGCTTCGACGAGGGACAGAATCAGCTCGCGAAGGCAGAAACAAAATTCGGTGGTATTGAAAAGCTAAAATTGAACGAGACTTCTACCAACCTAGACGGGGGCATCATAGTGAGTAGAAGAAGGGGCGGGGGAAACACTGAAGGTACAACAACTGGGTAAAAAACACAGAGTGAAATGTGTATAGAAAGATATTCTCAGAGAATGGACAAAGTATGAGAATCGGGAAGTAAATTCCTCCAAGTCATCAGATAGAAGTTAAAAATTCAGGAAAATTAAATGGACTCCTGGGACATACGAACAAAGCTTGAAAATCCTATTAATGAGAAGAGCGAAAGGAGGACTTCGTCTCTCCAAAGATTTTATACCATCTCTACCCGGCAAGGCTCCAATCAGAATACCATCCGAGATGACTGAGGGGAATTTAGGATCTCAATCCATGGGATGGCCAATAGGTTCATAGGTTACCTAGGTGAATAGAACACGTACAGAGATTGGATGAACGGTAGTGTACAGTTTCAATGGACCCCAACTGGATGGAGGGATTCAATGCAATCCAGTCTCTGATCTAGCAAGTGCCTGTGTCCGTGGATAAGCCAGTTCTCCTATTGCCCTGGACACGAAAAGGGCTCGTCATTCCCCGGCCAATCTGAGGAAAGAAGCGAGAGCAAGACTGAGGGAGAAAGAGCGTGAGAGGAGATTCTGATGGGATAGGATGTCTTACAAAAGGTCTCTTGAAATGACCCGAGGAAATAGACCAGCACGAAAGGGCAGACTTTGACCATGCGGTGCTAAACGACGTGAATATCCACGTGGAACAGAAGAGGTCCGAACGCTATTCCAGACTGATGGAGCCTACATACGAAAGAAGACATCAGAAGTTGTCTGGAAGATACAATAGGAAACCCTTCTGAGGATCCGGGGGAGGTGGCAGAGATGAGTGGAGCACACCACCGAAAACGGGAAGCCCAAGAACGGTGAAGCCAAGTTTCCAAACACAAAATCCTGCCCAGCAAAGGACAAGACGAAAAGTATGAAAGGTTGTATGGAGATACCACCTAAGGACCTGTATACAACTCGAGAGAGGATAACTAGGAATCAAGAAGGATAGGTAGGTACCTTCAAAACTATGAAAATCCTTGCACAGAAATATGCCAAGGGGAAAATCATCAGCCAAGAAACCCATGAAAAGATGCCTAAAATGCTCAGTGATCACAAAAGGGCCAAGGAAAACACAACCTCTGCGTTAGTGTTATCCCAGTGGAGGAGGACCTCAAAGCCTGTTGCCTAATGCAACGGACTGAATCGTGTAAAACGGACTTAATCAAAGAGTGGGGCACCTGGGTGGCTGCTTTCTGCTGGGGTCCTGATGCCAGGGTCTTGGGATCTAGCCCTGCCTGGGGCTCTCTGCTCCCCAGGAAGCCTGCTTCTCTCTCTCCCACTTGCACTTCTAGTACTCCCTCTCCAATTGGGCTCCCTCTCTCACTGTCTCTGTCTTTCTGTGCAATGCGTCTATCAAACAAGCAATTCCTTCCATTCAAGAAGTAAAAATCAAATGTTGACGCATGGGGTCCTAATGAACGACAAGAATCAGGAGGGTTGCTTGATGATTTCTGGCAAGATTTTCTTCCTTCCTTGGACAGACGGAGAGGAGAAGGAGGGAGAGAGACAGGCCGCGAGAGAGGGCCAAACAGGCTCCCTGCTCAGGAAAGAGCCAGATGCAGGACAGGGTCCTCAGGCTGGTGCATCGCCAAGTGCAGCGTGAAGCCCTGCAGCAGCTCCCACAATCCCAAGGGGATCTCCCTGCAGGTCTTGCCTGCCCCTCCCCCGCAGGGGACGCCTGGGCGCCGCCCTCGCCTCCTCCCTGAGGGATCTTTGGCCCCGCAGCAACAAGAAGCGCGCTAGAGGGTGCTGGAGGGGCTCCTGGAGGCTTGCGCCAAGGCTCCCTGGGCTCAGCTGTTTTCTGTGGCGGGGGCTGCAGCGGGGGCGGCGGGGGCTGCAGCGGGGAAGGCGGGAGTTGCTGAAGCGGTGGCTGCGAAGGCGTCACGAGGCGGTGGCGGTGGCGGGTGAGGGAGCCCGGCCCTGGCAGGGCGAGCAGCATCTCACTGGGGCACCTCCCGCTCGCCCCGGGCCAGTCGCTTCTCTCCCCACCCCTCCCCCTCTCAACCATTGTTTATTTCTGTAAAGGCTTTTCCTAGTTTGTTTCAGGGCAAGAGAAAACTTCATGGGGAAGGGGGGAAGGGCAGGACCCGAAGAGAGACCTAGTGGACTCTGCCCTGAGCCCAGAGCTAGCCTCAGGGCTCAATCTCAAGAGCCTGAGATCACCCCCTGAGCCAGAACCCAGAGGTGGGCACTTCACTGAGGGTGCCGTCCAGGTGCTCCTCAGCTGTTGTTGACCCATTTCTGGAGAGGGGCGCCTGCCCTGCTCCCTTAGTTCCGCGACTGCCTTGGGCTCAGGTCATGACCCCGGACTGGCAGGATCTTGGCCCGCTGTGGGCTCCCAGCTTCTTGGGGAGTCGGCTTCTCCCACTGACCTTCTCCTCTCTCATGCTCTCTCTCACTCATTCTCTCTCCATGAAAGAAAGACACGCTTTCCAAAAAGTGTCTGGAGCCTTGTTGGATGGGCTTGAATGTGGTGGATCTCAGTGAGTTTTCTCATATCGCATGCGGACACCTTGAGGATAGCCATGTCTTTCTAAAAGGATCCCTTGTGGTTCTGCAATGGTTTCTTTCTCTGTTCACGGATTGGGTGTCTTTCCAGTGTCTCTTCTCAAGACCTTGGAAAAGCAGCCTTAGAAGATTCCTTTGGGTACGGTCCTAGCCCTTTCCATCCTTTCTCTTTCCACAAAATCTATACTAGCCTCTGCATCCTCCTATGTAGAGTTTATTTTTCACTGACCTATCCAGGTCTTTTCTTTCAATAGAATTTCAGTCGTGCATTCTGAAGGTCATTGTTGAAAAGTTAAAGGTGAAGTCTATTAACTCGCTAGGCGTATTTTCTTTTTCCCGTCTATTCCTTCCTCCCTTTCTATCTATACACATAGATAGGACTACATATAGGAATACATACACACACACACGTGTGTCTGTCTTTGTGTGTGTGTGTGTGTGTGTGTGTGTGTGTGTGTGTGTGTGTTCATGCATATAAACTATCCCAGTCCTAAACCCCAGCACCTGGGAGCCTGACTTTATTTGGAAATAGGGTCCCTGGAGATGTCACTAGCTAGGATGAGGTCATATTTGAGTAGTCTGGGCCCCTAATTCAGGAGGACTTGTGTGCTTCTAAGAAGGGAGAGTGCGGATACACAGATATGCACTGAGGGAGAAGGCCCGGTGAAGAAGTCCAAAGCCAGAGCAAGACTTCAAGCTGGAAAAGGGGCCTGGAACAGATCCATCCACAATACCTACAAAAGGAGCATGTCCTACCAACATTTTAGCCTCTAGAAATGTGACACTGTCCACTTCTGTGGTTTCAGCCTCCAGGCTTCTGGTATCTTGTAGTAGCAAGCATAGAAAATTATCATATATATATATATATATTGTATATATATATATATATATATATGTATATATACATATATATTTATGTATATATATACATTATATATATACATATATATAATATATAGTAGCACCCATAGAAAACTATCATATATATACATATATATATAAAGTATATAAATAAATATATATATAACCATTATATATAACCATGGTTATATATATTATAATGTATATATAGAATATACATTCTTTTACCTAAGAAAACATTTTTGTTCAGAATCTCAGTCCTCCTTCCTTTCCATAGAATGTGATTCTCATTCTTTTGGTGCCTCCTGAACAATTCAACCACGTCTACCATTTCCATTTGCATGAAAGTTATTCTTACCTAAAGTCGTCTGCCATTATTTAAAAACAGTTGGCATCTATTGGCAGTTTCCAGTGTTTTTGGTTTGAGTATCTGTTTATAGGCTGATTCAGGTAACTTCATCCTACTCTTTCCTTCTGAGTTTGTTTCTTTCTGGGAAAGTATATTTTCTACTCTTTCAAAAGAAGGACCTAGAAAAGCGAAATGGTTCTTCTTTGTCAGTCTACATTCCCTTTCCCCATTTTCTGTGTACTTTCTGAGACCACAGATTTGGGGGCTGACAGCATGTATCAGCCTTTAAAAAAAATTTTAATAACATTTAAATGAAGTTAAATTAAATATATTTAATTCAATTGAAACTTGAAAATACAAATGGAAATTTAGAATTAAAAATGTAAATTAAATACATTGGAAGGGGAGGTGAAACATGAGAGACTAAGGACTCTGGAAATCAACATGAGGGCTTTGAAGGGGCGAGGGGTGGGAGGTTGGGGGAACCAGGTGGTGGTTATTAGAGAGGGCCCAGATTGCATGGAGCACTGGGTTTGGGGTAAAAACCAGGAATACTGGTATGCTGAAATAAAAATTAAAAACGAAAGACAAAAATGAAAAAGAAACATAAATAAAAACATTTAAAGATAAAAACAGGGATTTTTCAAAAGGGATCTATGAGGGCTGTGAGTTGTGTAAACCTGGTGAATCACAGACCTGTACCCCTGGAGATACAAATCTACTCTATGTTTTTCTAAAACAATAATTGAAATAAAATAATAAACACATAAATGGAGATGGACAAAGGGATGAAGCAAAGAAAATGCAAGACAATGGGCATCGTTTGAGGGGCTCAGTCCTTTCATGAAATGTCAATGGTTTCTCTACTCTAATGAAAAGATGAACTTGGTTAGATTGCATCAATACCCACATCCACACAGAGCGCTGTGCCGCTTCGACGAGGGACAGAATCAGCTCGCGAAGGCAGAAACAAAATTCGGTGGTATTGAAAAGCTAAAATTGAACGAGACTTCTACCAACCTAGACGGGGGCATCATAGTGAGTAGAAGAAGGGGCGGGGGAAACACTGAAGGTACAACAACTGGGTAAAAAACACAGAGTGAAATGTGTATAGAAAGATATTCTCAGAGAATGGACAAAGTATGAGAATCAGGAAGTAAATTCCTCCAAGTCATCAGATAGAAGTTAAAAATTCAGGAAAATTAAATGGACTCCTGGGACATACGAACAAAGCTTGAAAATCCTATTAATGAGAAGAGCGAAAGGAGGACTTCGTCTCTCCAAAGATTTTATACCATCTCTACCCAGCAAGGCTCCAATCAGAATACCATCCGAGATGACTGAGGGGAATTTAGGATCTCAATCCATGGGATGGCCAATAGGTTCATAGGTTACCTAGGTGAATAGAACACGTACAGAGATTGGATGAACGGTAGTGTACAGTTTCAATGGACCCCAACTGGATGGAGGGATTCAATGCAATCCAGTCTCTGATCTAGCAAGTGCCTGTGTCCGTGGATAAGCCAGTTCTCCTATTGCCCTGGACACGAAAAGGGCTCGTCATTCCCCGGCCAATCTGAGGAAAGAAGCGAGAGCAAGACTGAGGGAGAAAGAGCGTGAGAGGAGATTCTGATGGGATAGGATGTCTTACAAAAGGTCTCTTGAAATGACCCGAGGAAATAGACCAGCACGAAAGGGCAGACTTTGACCACGCGGTGCTAAACGACGTGAATATCCACGTGGAACAGAAGAGGTCCGAACGCTATTCCAGACTGATGGAGCCTACATACGAAAGAAGACATCAGAAGTTGTCTGGAAGATACAATAGGAAACCCTTCTGAGGATCCGGGGGAGGTGGCAGAGATGAGTGGAGCACACCACCGAAAACGGGAAGCCCAAGAACGGTGAAGCCAAGTTTCCAAACACAAAATCCTGCCCAGCAAAGGACAAGACGAAAAGTATGAAAGGTTGTATGGAGATACCACCTAAGGACCTGTATACAACTCGAGAGAGGATAACTAGGAATCAAGAAGGATAGGTAGGTACCTTCAAAACTATGAAAATCCTTGCACAGAAATATGCCAAGGGGAAAATCATCAGCCAAGAAACCCATGAAAAGATGCCTAAAATGCTCAGTGATCACAAAAGGGCCAAGGAAAACACAACCTCTGCGTTAGTGTTATCCCAGTGGAGGAGGACCTCAAAGCCTGTTGCCTAATGCAACGGACTGAATCGTGTAAAACGGACTTAATCAAAGAGTGGGGCACCTGGGTGGCTGCTTTCTGCTGGGGTCCTGATGCCAGGGTCTTGGGATCTAGCCCTGCCTGGGGCTCTCTGCTCCCCAGGAAGCCTGCTTCTCTCTCTCCCACTTGCACTTCTAGTACTCCCTCTCCAATTGGGCTCCCTCTCTCAATGTCTCTGTCTTTCTGTGCAATGCGTCTATCAAACAAGCAATTCCTTCCATTCAAGAAGTAAAAATCAAATGTTGACGCATGGGGTCCTAATGAACGACAAGAATCAGGAGGGTTGCTTGATGATTTCTGGCAAGATTTTCTTCCTTCCTTGGACAGACGGAGAGGAGAAGGAGGGAGAGAGACAGGCCGCGAGAGAGGGCCAAACAGGCTCCCTGCTCAGGAAAGAGCCAGATGCAGGACAGGGTCCTCAGGCTGGTGCATCGCCAAGTGCAGCGTGAAGCCCTGCAGCAGCTCCCACAATCCCAAGGGGATCTCCCTGCAGGTCTTGCCTGCCCCTCCCCCGCAGGGGACGCCTGGGCGCCGCCCTCGCCTCCTCCATGAGGGATCTTTGGCCCCGCTGCATCAAGAAGGGCGCTAGAGGGTGCTGGAGGGGCTCCTGGAGGCTTGCGCCAAGGCTCCCTGGGCTCAGCTGTTTTCTGTGGCGGGGGCTGCAGCGGGGGCGGCGGGGGATGCAGCGGGGGAGGCGGGAGTTGCTGAAGCGGTGGCTGCGAAGGCGTCACGAGGCGGTGGCGGTGGCGGGTGAGGGAGCCCGGCCCTGGCAGGGCGAGCAGCATCTCACTGGGGCACCTCCCGCTCGCCCCGGGCCAGTCGCTTCTCTCCCCACCCCTCCCCCTCTCAACCATTGTTTATTTCTGTAAAGGCTTTTCCTAGTTTGTTTCAGGGCAAGAGAAAACTTCATGGGGAAGGGGGGAAGGGCAGGACCCACAGAGAGACCTAGTGGACTCTGCCCTGAGCCCAGAGCTAGCCTCAGGGCTCAATCTCAAGAGCCTGAGATCACCCCCTGAGCCAGAACCCAGAGGTGGGCACTTCACTGAGGGTGCCGTCCAGGTGCTCCTCAGCTGTTGTTGACCCATTTCTGGAGAGGGGCGCCTGCCCTGCTCCGTTAGTTCCGTGACTGCCTTGGACTCAGGTCATGACCCCGGACTGGCAGGATCTTCTCCTGCCTTGGGCTCCCAGCTCCTTGGGGAGTCGGCTTCTCCCACTGACCTTCTCCTCTCTCATGCTCTCTCTCACTCATTCTCTCTCCATGAAAGAAAGACACGCTTTCCAAAAAGTGTCTGGAGCCTTGTTGGATGGGCTTGAATGTGGTGGATCTCAGTGAGTTTTCTCATATCGCATGCAGACACCTTGAGGATAGCCATGTCTTTCTAAAAGGATCCCTTGTGGTTCTGCAATGGTTTCTTTCTCTGTTCACGGATTGGGTGTCTTTCCAGTGTCTCTTCTCAAGACCTTGGAAAAGCAGCCTTAGAAGATTCCTTTGGGTACGGTCCTAGCCCTTTCCATCCTTTCTCTTTCCACAAAATCTATACTAGCCTCTGCATCCTCCTATGTAGAGTTTATTTTTCACTGACCTATCCAGGTCTTTTCTTTCAATAGAATTTCAGTCGTGCATTCTGAAGGTCATTGTTGAAAAGTTAAAGGTGAAGTCTATTAACTCGCTAGGCGTATTTTCTTTTTCCCGTCTATTCCTTCCTCCCTTTCTATCTATACACATAGATAGGACTACATATAGGAATACATACACACACACACGTGTGTCTGTCTTTGTGTGTGTGTGTGTGTGTGTGTGTGTGTGTGTGTGTTCATGCATATAAACTATCCCAGTCCTAAACCCCAGCACCTGGGAGCCTGACTTTATTTGGAAATAGGGTCCCTGGAGATGTCACTAGCTAGGATGAGGTCATATTTGAGTAGTCTGGGCCCCTAATTCAGGAGGACTTGTGTGCTTCTAAGAAGGGAGAGTGCGGATACACAGATATGCACTGAGGGAGAAGGCCCGGTGAAGAAGTCCAAAGCCAGAGCAAGACTTCAAGCTGGAAAAGGGGCCTGGAACAGATCCATCCACAATACCTACAAAAGGAGCATGTCCTACCAACATTTTAGCCTCTAGAAATGTGACACTGTCCACTTCTGTGGTTTCAGCCTCCAGGCTTCTGGTATCTTGTAGTAGCAAGCATAGAAAATTATCATATATATATATATATATTGTATATATATATATATATATATGTATATATACATATATATTTATGTATATATATACATTATATATATACATATATATAATATATAGTAGCACCCATAGAAAACTATCATATATATACATATATATATAAAGTATATAAATAAATATATATATAACCATTATATATAACCATGGTTATATATATTATAATGTATATATAGAATATACATTCTTTTACCTAAGAAAACATTTTTGTTCAGAATCTCAGTCCTCCTTCCTTTCCATAGAATGTGATTCTCATTCTTTTGGTGCCTCCTGAACAATTCGACCACGTCTACCATTTCCATTTGCATGAAAGTTATTCTTACCTAAAGTCGTCTGCCATTATTTAAAAACAGTTGGCATCTATTGGCAGTTTCCAGTGTTTTTGGTTTGAGTATCTGTTTATAGGCTGATTCAGGTAACTTCATCCTACTCTTTCCTTCTGAGTTTGTTTCTTTCTGGGAAAGTATATTTTCTACTCTTTCAAAAGAAGGACCTAGAAAAGCGAAATGGTTCTTCTTTGTCAGTCTACATTCCCTTTCCCCATTTTCTGTGTACTTTCTGAGACCACAGATTTGGGGGCTGACAGCATGTATCAGCCTTTAAAAAAAAATTTTAATAACATTTAAATGAAGTTAAATTAAATATATTTAATTCAATTGAAACTTGAAAATACAAATGGAAATTTAGAATTAAAAATGTAAATTAAATACATTGGAAGGGGAGGTGAAACATGAGAGACTAAGGACTCTGGAAATCAACATGAGGGCTTTGAAGGGGCGAGGGGTGGGAGGTTGGGGGAACCAGGTGGTGGTTATTAGAGAGGGCCCAGATTGCATGGAGCACTGGGTTTGGGGTAAAAACCAGGAATACTGGTATGCTGAAATAAAAATTAAAAACGAAAGACAAAAATGAAAAAGAAACATAAATAAAAACATTTAAAGATAAAAACAGGGATTTTTCAAAAGGGATCTATGAGGGCTGTGAGTTGTGTAAACCTGGTGAATCACAGACCTGTACCCCTGGAGATACAAATCTACTCTATGTTTTTCTAAAACAATAATTGAAATAAAATAATAAACACATAAATGGAGATGGACAAAGGGATGAAGCAAAGAAAATGCAAGACAATGGGCATCGTTTGAGGGGCTCAGTCCTTTCATGAAATGTCAATGGTTTCTCTACTCTAATGAAAAGATGAACTTGGTTAGATTGCATCAATACCCACATCCACACAGAGCGCTGTGCCGCTTCGACGAGGGACAGAATCAGCTCGCGAAGGCAGAAACAAAATTCGGTGGTATTGAAAAGCTAAAATTGAACGAGACTTCTACCAACCTAGACGGGGGCATCATAGTGAGTAGAAGAAGGGGCGGGGGAAACACTGAAGGTACAACAACTGGGTAAAAAACACAGAGTGAAATGTGTATAGAAAGATATTCTCAGAGAATGGACAAAGTATGAGAATCAGGAAGTAAATTCCTCCAAGTCATCAGATAGAAGTTAAAAATTCAGGAAAATTAAATGGACTCCTGGGACATACGAACAAAGCTTGAAAATCCTATTAATGAGAAGAGCGAAAGGAGGACTTCGTCTCTCCAAAGATTTTATACCATCTCTACCCAGCAAGGCTCCAATCAGAATACCATCCGAGATGACTGAGGGGAATTTAGGATCTCAATCCATGGGATGGCCAATAGGTTCATAGGTTACCTAGGTGAATAGAACACGTACAGAGATTGGATGAACGGTAGTGTACAGTTTCAATGGACCCCAACTGGATGGAGGGATTCAATGCAATCCAGTCTCTGATCTAGCAAGTGCCTGTGTCCGTGGATAAGCCAGTTCTCCTATTGCCCTGGACACGAAAAGGGCTCGTCATTCCCCGGCCAATCTGAGGAAAGAAGCGAGAGCAAGACTGAGGGAGAAAGAGCGTGAGAGGAGATTCTGATGGGATAGGATGTCTTACAAAAGGTCTCTTGAAATGACCCGAGGAAATAGACCAGCACGAAAGGGCAGACTTTGACCATGCGGTGCTAAACGACGTGAATATCCACGTGGAACAGAAGAGGTCCGAACGCTATTCCAGACTGATGGAGCCTACATACGAAAGAAGACATCAGAAGTTGTCTGGAAGATACATTAGGAAACCCTTCTGAGGATCCGGGGGAGGTGGCAGAGATGAGTGGAGCACACCACCGAAAACGGGAAGCCCAAGAACGGTGAAGCCAAGTTTCCAAACACAAAATCCTGCCCAGCAAAGGACAAGACGAAAAGTATGAAAGGTTGTATGGAGATACCACCTAAGGACCTGTATACAACTCGAGAGAGGATAACTAGGAATCAAGAAGGATAGGTAGGTACCTTCAAAACTATGAAAATCCTTGCACAGAAATATGCCAAGGGGAAAATCATCAGCCAAGAAACCCATGAAAAGATGCCTAAAATGCTCAGTGATCACAAAAGGGCCAAGGAAAACACAACCTCTGCGTTAGTGTTATCCCAGTGGAGGAGGACCTCAAAGCCTGTTGCCTAATGCAACGGACTGAATCGTGTAAAACGGACTTAATCAAAGAGTGGGGCACCTGGGTGGCTGCTTTCTGCTGGGGTCCTGATGCCAGGGTCTTGGGATCTAGCCCTGCCTGGGGCTCTCTGCTCCCCAGGAAGCCTGCTTCTCTCTCTCCCACTTGCACTTCTAGTACTCCCTCTCCAATTGGGCTCCCTCTCTCAATGTCTCTGTCTTTCTGTGCAATGCGTCTATCAAACAAGCAATTCCTTCCATTCAAGAAGTAAAAATCAAATGTTGACGCATGGGGTCCTAATGAACGACAAGAATCAGGAGGGTTGCTTGATGATTTCTGGCAAGATTTTCTTCCTTCCTTGGACAGACGGAGAGGAGAAGGAGGGAGAGAGACAGGCCGCGAGAGAGGGCCAAACAGGCTCCCTGCTCAGGAAAGAGCCAGATGCAGGACAGGGTCCTCAGGCTGGTGCATCGCCAAGTGCAGCGTGAAGCCCTGCAGCAGCTCCCACAATCCCAAGGGGATCTCCCTGCAGGTCTTGCCTGCCCCTCCCCCGCAGGGGACGCCTGGGCGCCGCCCTCGCCTCCTCCATGAGGGATCTTTGGCCCCGCTGCATCAAGAAGGGCGCTAGAGGGTGCTGGAGGGGCTCCTGGAGGCTTGCGCCAAGGCTCCCTGGGCTCAGCTGTTTTCTGTGGCGGGGGCTGCAGCGGGGGCGGCGGGGGATGCAGCGGGGGAGGCGGGAGTTGCTGAAGCGGTGGCTGCGAAGGCGTCACGAGGCGGTGGCGGTGGCGGGTGAGGGAGCCCGGCCCTGGCAGGGCGAGCAGCATCTCACTGGGGCACCTCCCGCTCGCCCCGGGCCAGTCGCTTCTCTCCCCACCCCTCCCCCTCTCAACCATTGTTTATTTCTGTAAAGGCTTTTCCTAGTTTGTTTCAGGGCAAGAGAAAACTTCATGGGGAAGGGGGGAAGGGCAGGACCCACAGAGAGACCTAGTGGACTCTGCCCTGAGCCCAGAGCTAGCCTCAGGGCTCAATCTCAAGAGCCTGAGATCACCCCCTGAGCCAGAACCCAGAGGTGGGCACTTCACTGAGGGTGCCGTCCAGGTGCTCCTCAGCTGTTGTTGACCCATTTCTGGAGAGGGGCGCCTGCCCTGCTCCGTTAGTTCCGTGACTGCCTTGGACTCAGGTCATGACCCCGGACTGGCAGGATCTTCTCCTGCCTTGGGCTCCCAGCTCCTTGGGGAGTCGGCTTCTCCCACTGACCTTCTCCTCTCTCATGCTCTCTCTCACTCATTCTCTCTCCATGAAAGAAAGACACGCTTTCCAAAAAGTGTCTGGAGCCTTGTTGGATGGGCTTGAATGTGGTGGATCTCAGTGAGTTTTCTCATATCGCATGCAGACACCTTGAGGATAGCCATGTCTTTCTAAAAGGATCCCTTGTGGTTCTGCAATGGTTTCTTTCTCTGTTCACGGATTGGGTGTCTTTCCAGTGTCTCTTCTCAAGACCTTGGAAAAGCAGCCTTAGAAGATTCCTTTGGGTACGGTCCTAGCCCTTTCCATCCTTTCTCTTTCCACAAAATCTATACTAGCCTCTGCATCCTCCTATGTAGAGTTTATTTTTCACTGACCTATCCAGGTCTTTTCTTTCAATAGAATTTCAGTCGTGCATTCTGAAGGTCATTGTTGAAAAGTTAAAGGTGAAGTCTATTAACTCGCTAGGCGTATTTTCTTTTTCCCGTCTATTCCTTCCTCCCTTTCTATCTATACACATAGATAGGACTACATATAGGAATACATACACACACACACGTGTGTCTGTCTTTGTGTGTGTGTGTGTGTGTGTGTGTGTGTGTGTGTGTTCATGCATATAAACTATCCCAGTCCTAAACCCCAGCACCTGGGAGCCTGACTTTATTTGGAAATAGGGTCCCTGGAGATGTCACTAGCTAGGATGAGGTCATATTTGAGTAGTCTGGGCCCCTAATTCAGGAGGACTTGTGTGCTTCTAAGAAGGGAGAGTGCGGATACACAGATATGCACTGAGGGAGAAGGCCCGGTGAAGAAGTCCAAAGCCAGAGCAAGACTTCAAGCTGGAAAAGGGGCCTGGAACAGATCCATCCACAATACCTACAAAAGGAGCATGTCCTACCAACATTTTAGCCTCTAGAAATGTGACACTGTCCACTTCTGTGGTTTCAGCCTCCAGGCTTCTGGTATCTTGTAGTAGCAAGCATAGAAAATTATCATATATATATATATATATTGTATATATATATATATATATATGTATATATACATATATATTTATGTATATATATACATTATATATATACATATATATAATATATAGTAGCACCCATAGAAAACTATCATATATATACATATATATATAAAGTATATAAATAAATATATATATAACCATTATATATAACCATGGTTATATATATTATAATGTATATATAGAATATACATTCTTTTACCTAAGAAAACATTTTTGTTCAGAATCTCAGTCCTCCTTCCTTTCCATAGAATGTGATTCTCATTCTTTTGGTGCCTCCTGAACAATTCGACCACGTCTACCATTTCCATTTGCATGAAAGTTATTCTTACCTAAAGTCGTCTGCCATTATTTAAAAACAGTTGGCATCTATTGGCAGTTTCCAGTGTTTTTGGTTTGAGTATCTGTTTATAGGCTGATTCAGGTAACTTCATCCTACTCTTTCCTTCTGAGTTTGTTTCTTTCTGGGAAAGTATATTTTCTACTCTTTCAAAAGAAGGACCTAGAAAAGCGAAATGGTTCTTCTTTGTCAGTCTACATTCCCTTTCCCCATTTTCTGTGTACTTTCTGAGACCACAGATTTGGGGGCTGACAGCATGTATCAGCCTTTAAAAAAAAATTTTAATAACATTTAAATGAAGTTAAATTAAATATATTTAATTCAATTGAAACTTGAAAATACAAATGGAAATTTAGAATTAAAAATGTAAATTAAATACATTGGAAGGGGAGGTGAAACATGAGAGACTAAGGACTCTGGAAATCAACATGAGGGCTTTGAAGGGGCGAGGGGTGGGAGGTTGGGGGAACCAGGTGGTGGTTATTAGAGAGGGCCCAGATTGCATGGAGCACTGGGTTTGGGGTAAAAACCAGGAATACTGGTATGCTGAAATAAAAATTAAAAACGAAAGACAAAAATGAAAAAGAAACATAAATAAAAACATTTAAAGATAAAAACAGGGATTTTTCAAAAGGGATCTATGAGGGCTGTGAGTTGTGTAAACCTGGTGAATCACAGACCTGTACCCCTGGAGATACAAATCTACTCTATGTTTTTCTAAAACAATAATTGAAATAAAATAATAAACACATAAATGGAGATGGACAAAGGGATGAAGCAAAGAAAATGCAAGACAATGGGCATCGTTTGAGGGGCTCAGTCCTTTCATGAAATGTCAATGGTTTCTCTACTCTAATGAAAAGATGAACTTGGTTAGATTGCATCAATACCCACATCCACACAGAGCGCTGTGCCGCTTCGACGAGGGACAGAATCAGCTCGCGAAGGCAGAAACAAAATTCGGTGGTATTGAAAAGCTAAAATTGAACGAGACTTCTACCAACCTAGACGGGGGCATCATAGTGAGTAGAAGAAGGGGCGGGGGAAACACTGAAGGTACAACAACTGGGTAAAAAACACAGAGTGAAATGTGTATAGAAAGATATTCTCAGAGAATGGACAAAGTATGAGAATCAGGAAGTAAATTCCTCCAAGTCATCAGATAGAAGTTAAAAATTCAGGAAAATTAAATGGACTCCTGGGACATACGAACAAAGCTTGAAAATCCTATTAATGAGAAGAGCGAAAGGAGGACTTCGTCTCTCCAAAGATTTTATACCATCTCTACCCAGCAAGGCTCCAATCAGAATACCATCCGAGATGACTGAGGGGAATTTAGGATCTCAATCCATGGGATGGCCAATAGGTTCATAGGTTACCTAGGTGAATAGAACACGTACAGAGATTGGATGAACGGTAGTGTACAGTTTCAATGGACCCCAACTGGATGGAGGGATTCAATGCAATCCAGTCTCTGATCTAGCAAGTGCCTGTGTCCGTGGATAAGCCAGTTCTCCTATTGCCCTGGACACGAAAAGGGCTCGTCATTCCCCGGCCAATCTGAGGAAAGAAGCGAGAGCAAGACTGAGGGAGAAAGAGCGTGAGAGGAGATTCTGATGGGATAGGATGTCTTACAAAAGGTCTCTTGAAATGACCCGAGGAAATAGACCAGCACGAAAGGGCAGACTTTGACCACGCGGTGCTAAACGACGTGAATATCCACGTGGAACAGAAGAGGTCCGAACGCTATTCCAGACTGATAAAGCCTACATACGAAAGAAGACATCAGAAGTTGTCTGGAAGATACAATAGGAAACCCTTCTGAGGATCCGGGGGAGGTGGCAGAGATGAGTGGAGCACACCACCGAAAACGGGAAGCCCAAGAACGGTGAAGCCAAGTTTCCAAACACAAAATCCTGCCCAGCAAAGGACAAGACGAAAAGTATGAAAGGTTGTATGGAGATACCACCTAAGGACCTGTATACAACTCGAGAGAGGATAACTAGGAATCAAGAAGGATAGGTAGGTACCTTCAAAACTATGAAAATCCTTGCACAGAAATATGCCAAGGGGAAAATCATCAGCCAAGAAACCCATGAAAAGATGCCTAAAATGCTCAGTGATCACAAAAGGGCCAAGGAAAACACAACCTCTGCGTTAGTGTTATCCCAGTGGAGGAGGACCTCAAAGCCTGTTGCCTAATGCAACGGACTGAATCGTGTAAAACGGACTTAATCAAAGAGTGGGGCACCTGGGTGGCTGCTTTCTGCTGGGGTCCTGATGCCAGGGTCTTGGGATCTAGCCCTGCCTGGGGCTCTCTGCTCCCCAGGAAGCCTGCTTCTCTCTCTCCCACTTGCACTTCTAGTACTCCCTCTCCAATTGGGCTCCCTCTCTCACTGTCTCTGTCTTTCTGTGCAATGCGTCTATCAAACAAGCAATTCCTTCCATTCAAGAAGTAAAAATCAAATGTTGACTCATGGGGTCCTAAGGAACGACAAGAATCAGGAGGGTTGCTTGATGATTTCTGGCAAGATTTTCTTCCTTCCTTGGACAGACGGAGAGGAGAAGGAGGGAGAGAGACAGGCCTCGAGAGAGGGCCAAACAGGCTCCCTGCTCAGGAAAGAGCCAGATGCAGGACAGGGTCCTCAGGCTGGTGCATCGCCAAGTGCAGCGTGAAGCCCTGCAGCAGCTCCCACAATCCCAAGGGGATCTCCCTGCAGGTCTTGCCTGCCCCTCCCCCGCAGGGGACGCCTGGGCGCCGCCCTCGCCTCCTCCCTGAGGGATCTTTGGCCCCGCTGCACCAAGAAGCGCGCTAGAGGGTGCTGGAGGGGCTCCTGGAGGCTTGCGCCAAGGCTCCCTGGGCTCAGCTGTTTTCTGTGGCCGGGGCTGCAGCGGGGGCGGCGAGGGCTGCAGCGGGGGAGGCGGGAGTTGCTGAAGCGGTGGCTGCGAAGGCGTCACGAGGCGGTGGCGGTGGCGGGTGAGGGAGCCCGGCCCTGGCAGGGCGAGCAGCATCTCACTGGGGCACCTCCCGCTCGCCCCGGGCCAGTCGCTTCTCTCTCCACCCCTCCCCCTCTCAACCATTGTTTATTTCTGTAAAGGCTTTTCCTAGTTTGTTTCAGGGCAAGAGAAAACTTCATGGGGAATGGGGGAAGGGCAGGACCCGAAGAGAGACCTAGTGGACTCTGCCCTGAGCCCAGAGCTAGCCTCAGGGCTCAATCTCAAGAGCCTGAGATCCCCCCAGAGCCAGAACCCAGAGGTGGGCACTTCACTGAGGGTGCCGTCCAGGTGCTCCTCAGCTGTTGTTGACCCATTTCTGGAGAGGGGCGCCTGCCCTGCTCTGTCAGTTCCGCGACTGCCTTGGGCTCAGGTCATGACCCAGGACTGGCAGGATCTTCTCCTGCCTTGGGCTCCCAGCTCCTTGGGGAGTCGGCTTCTCCCACTGACCTTCTCCTCTCTCATGTTCTCTCTCACTCATTCTCTGTCCATGAAAGTACATAGTTTCTACATAGTTTAAATTCTTTTGCTTAAGCTTAATAGATACTCTGAATTCTTCCCTTTTCTTTAAATATTCATCAATAAAAAGAAGGGGAACTGCTGAGTGAATACTGTTCCAGGACCCATTTTAATCTATACATTTTTCTTTAGCAAACTTCAATCAAGGTGCTTGGAAAACAACAGAATCCTGTAATTTCCAGTTTATCTTAGAAATCACCAATTTATCTTAGAAACCTTGTATTGCACCTTACACACATTTATCTTCTTAAATTCAGTGGGTTAAAGCCTCTGCCTTTGGCCCAGGTCATGATGGGGTCTTGGGATAGAGCCCTGCATCAGGCTTTCTGCTCAGTGGGGAGCCCGCTTCCCCCCTCTTTGTTTGCCTCTCTGCCTACTTGTGATCTCTGCCTGTCAAATAAATAAATAAAATATTTAGAAAATTAAAAAATAAAAATAGGAATTTGACTCTATTTTTCCCATCCTGCCTGTGTGTATACAAGTTCTGGCCTGTAGGATACTTGGCTTCAATTGAAAAAATTATGCCTCTTCTCCTACTTCCCCAAACTGAACGATATCATAAAATGGACGCTTCCTCTGTCAAAGTTTTAAAAGAAAAATATAGAAACATAAGAAACTGGTATCATGGGGTGCCTGGCTGGCTCATTCTGTTAAGTGTCTGACTCTTATTCAGCTCAGATCGTGATCTCAAGGTTGTGAGATAGTGCCCCACATTGGGCTCTGCACTGGCCATGGAACCTACTTAAGATTCTCTCTCTCCCTCTACCTCTGGCCTTCCCCCTCCCCTCCCTCCCTCCTCTCTACCACTCCCCATCCCTCTCTCTCTCAAAAAAATGAAATAAAAATTCAAAAATAAAAAAAATTTTAAAAAGAAACTGGTATCACTATAAAGTACTTTAACAAAGGATTCATTTTATAAGTCATAAGGTTTGAATACCACTTAATACCCCCCAAATTTTACATTTTATGTTAAATAAAACTGTTCTTAAAACAAGTACAAAAAATGTCAAGTTCCACTCCCTTTTCTTACTGAGATAATCATCAGGCACATCAATGAGGTTAATATCTATTGAAAATGTTAATGTTAAAACACATCAAAAACTATCCCCTACTAACATTTTTCAAAATTTTATTATTTCAAAATGCTCTGGTATTAATGTAACTAACTTCTTTTCCATTTTGAATACAGGAGGAATTCAGATAAAGTTTCAGTCACGAAAACATTTTTTTTTAATTTGATAAGATCACAAGTAGGCAGAAAGGCAGGCAGAGAGAGCGGGGGAGGTGGGGGCGGGAAGCAGGCTCCCTGCTGAGCAGAGAGCCCCATGTGGGGCTCCATCCCAGGACCCTGAGATCATGACCTGAGCCAAAGGCAGAGGCTTTAACCCACTGAGCCACGGGGGCGCCCCCATGAAAACGTTCGAAGAGCACTATACATCTTACAATCTGGAACCATGAACCTAGACCACTGTAAATTTGTAAGTCAAACACCCTACTCAGAAGCTTTGCAAATATGCACCTATGATTTAAGGAGGCAAATTCAAGTTACAAATGTTAAGTTGACATTTTTAAAAAATCTCTTAACTCTGGGGCGCCTGGGTGGCTCAGTGGTTTGGGCTGCTGCCTTTGGCTCGGGTCATGATCTCAGGGTCCTGGGATCGAGCCCCGCATCGGGCTCCCTGCTCCGCAGGAAGCCTGCTTCCCTCTCTCTCTCTCTCTCTGCCTGCCTCTCTGCCTACTTGTGATCTCCGTCTTTCAAAGAAATAAATAAAATCTTTAAAAAAAAAAAAATCTCTTAACTCTGCTTAACTTTTTTCTTTGACCCTTCCTAAGATATTTTCAGGAAATATTTGTACACTTCATCTTTCATTTGAACATCTTTCTCAGCTTATATCTAACTCATGTCCTCAAATCCACACTTTCTTCTATTTATTGTCACAGAAAATATGGACTATTTCAGGTTTTTTTTTCTTTTTTTAAATAAGGCTAAATGATATGGAAGATGAAGTGAGAACAATGAAAAAGTTAGGATTATCTCAGCGGTATTGCTAAATATATGAAAAACTGTCAGAGTACAACAGAATGCGCTTCAAATGGACATTATAAATTCCCTTAATTAATCTACATTAAGCCACAAAATGAACTCCAAAAAGACTACTATTCAAGCTAAAAAGACCGTCTGATTTTAAGAAAGGAAATCATTTGCATTGTGTTTATTTACTGCATAACATAATGAAAAATATCTTACTAGAAATGATATATCAGCAAGAAAGTGCACTTCATATGATCCTCGCAGAAAATTCTTTGCTCCTTTTTCACAAAATGCAATTGCTAAAGGAAAAAAAAATGAGATGGGTAAGTGTTCTTAACTCCAAAATTGAACTAAATATGTTTTGTCATTATACATTTCAACTCTCAACACTATGCCCGGCAGATAGCTCCAAAAATACTTGCTGAAAAATAGGAAAATAAATATTTAAGTCATTTGTGGTATTTGCCTAATAAAAACATAATGTTAGCCAATGGGGAATTTCTAATGTCACTAACCTATTTTTTCAGTTAAGTATTATTTAGATGTTCAGTAATATTCGATAACTGACTAGATTCACAAATTGGGTTTCCTAGGCCCCATTTTCCTACACTCTAGATCCCATGATATGCTTTCTATTTACCTTGTACGCACAGCCTACTGAATGTGTGCTTTGCTAAAATAATTGGAAGTATTCACTATATTATGTTCTCATTTATAAAAGTAAATTGTCAGAGGGTCAGTGATCTGCATTGCCGTAAAATATGTTTGTATTCAAATACATGTATGCTTGTAGCTTTCACTGTCTTTTAAAGGTAATAATGAAATGAAAATAATGAACATAAGATTGCCAAAGTGAACATAAAACTGATGTCAATAATTCATATTTAGAAAAGGAACACTGGTGAATACTAACCAAGGATCAGTACATAAAGAATAATCCAGTTTGCTTTGAATAACAGTAAGGCCTTTAGGTATAAAGGAAAGATGGTAAAAGCCCCTTCCCTCAGTCCCCACCTTGCTCACCCAGATGGGCCAGGACCAATTATGGTGTTGTTCATCCAATAATTTAGAAATGCATGACTGGATGACTCTACCAACTCCCAAGTAAATCTGCTACATCAAATAAAAATGGTAATTTCTCCATGAAAAGAAATACCAGTCTTTAGAATCTGATTCAGCAATATTAATTACTGTGATACTATAATTTTATTTCCATTTCAAATCAACCCCTTCTCTAGAGGGGAAAATATACAAATTGCCAAATATTCTTTTTGTATTAATAAATTAAGTATTAAAAGCCTGAACTTTTAAGACATATAGACACACAAATAAGCTTTTTTTGGCAAGGTTAAAAAGAGCTTGCTTTAAAAAGCCAATTTTAGGGCGCCTGGGTGGCTCAGTGGGTTAAGCCGCTGCCTTCGGCTCAGGTCATGATCTCAGGATCCTGGGATCCAGTCCCGCATCAGGCTCTGTGCTCAGCGGGGAGCCTGCTTCCTCCTCTCTCTCTGCCTTCCTTTCTGCCTACTTGTGATCTCTCTCTCTGTCAGATAAATAAATAAAATCTTTAATAAAAAAAGCCAATTTTAGCTTTTAAACTAATTACACTGAAATGAGAAAAAAGAAAAAAAGCTCCTTAAAAAGTATCATCACCAACTTCTAAAATCAAGTATTTCAAAGTGGAGCTCTTTTTTTTAATGGGTTCTCAAATTAAAGTTTAGCAATTTGACCCATATTAAATAACCAATTAAACACAAATCTGAGCGGCACCTGATTGGCTCAGTCGGTTTAAGCATCTGCCTTGGGCTCAGATCATGATTCTAGGATCCTAGGATTGAGTCCCATATCCAGCTCCTTGCCCAGCAGGGAGCCAGCCTACTTTTCCCTATGTGTGCTATTTCCCCAGCTTATATGCACACTCTTGTGGTCTCTACTCTCTCACTCTTTCTCTGACAAATAAACAAAATCTTTAAAAATAAATAAATAAATAATGAATTGTTATTGGAAATTTGTGTTTTGTACATAGTTCTCAATTTATAAAAGAAAATATTTTAAAAAATCAAATTCTTTTATAATATTCTATAATGAAACATACTCTTACCTTCAAAATAAAACCTGAACTAAAATGTTAGTGCTACATCCAGTTATCATTAAATTTCATATATTAAATCTCCAAATCTCATTGCTTCTGTCCAGGCAAGGGCTAGACAACCTGCATCTCCAATTGCTATTACTCCCAAATCTGATTCCGTGATCCCCACCAACCTCCTAGCTAGACACTCTACCTTTTTTTTTTTTTTTGAGAGGGAGCGGCTTGCATTCATATAAGCAAGCAGGTTGGGGAGAGGGGTTTAGCAAAGGGAAAGGGAGACAGAGACTCCTAAGCAGGCCCATACCAAGCATTGAACCAACTGCAGAACCCTGAGATCATGACCTGAGCCAAATCCAGTCAGACACCCAACTGAGTCACCCAGTCCCCCCATTTCTAATCAGCCTATATTGTTGTTAACCTGGACTTCAAGCTCTGTAATTCCGCTCAAATTTTCACCTCTGCTAGAAAACAGGGTGCCCTCATCTCTTAAACAATCTTCCCAGGTTTAACGGCACCTTTTGTGACAGCAACCTCAGGAATACTCTTACCATCACAATCACTTCTGGGAGGTGGGGGGGAGTAAAATCATACTGAGTTTTGTTTAATTATGAGCCTCTTCTATTCTATACTTTATGTTTTTTTTAGAGAAAGAACTTCATGCATTTTTATATCCCCAATATCTACTTACTATTTGGAATAGAATTCAATATAGTCCATTCAGAAAATATTTACTGAGTATCCAATATACTCCAGACACCTTTCTAGGTTCTAGTGAAAAATCTCTACATCTCTACGACTGATCTCACGGAGCTTGCATTCTAGTTGGGGAAGCCTACATCACACAATGAATGAGGAATATGTAATATACGGCAGTTATATAAAGTCCTTAATAAAAAAAAAAAGAGAGTGAGAGAGAGAGAGAAAGCAAGGAAGTAAGTACTATCATATGGGATTAAGATTTGAGAAAGAATTAATGAGATGATGACAATAACAGCAACTGCAACAGCAGTATTTATCATATGCTAACCAATATCCTAACTGCTTTAGATGCAGTTAGGAACAGCAACAAAGGCAAGCCAACAATAATCTCATTATTATCCTCAAAAGGAAACTGAAAGACTAAGAAGGTACCTAACAAGGTCACATAGCAAAGTCAGTCAAGTTGTCTAACCGGGGCATGCTTTTAACAGTTACGCACAACCACAGTTCAGCTCACTTATTTTTTTAAGGTTTTATATATTTATTTGTGAGAGAGAGAGCGAGTACGAGCAGGGGGAGAGGACGAAGGAGAGGACGAAGCAGACTCCTTGCTGAGCAGGGAGCCCAACTCTGCTGGAGCTCAATCCCAGGACTCTGAGAACATGACCTGAGCCCTGAACCAAAGGCAGATGGCAAACCACTGAGTGACCGAGCCACTCATGTCATGAGATACCATGACAACAGGTGAGTGCTTGCTGTGAACAAAAATGATAAACACTGACAACTTCTCAAACTTATTCTTAAAATAAGTTTTAAGTTTCTATAGGATAATTATCAGAGCAGAAATTACACAAGACAATATCACAAAATCACATGGATACATCTTGTAAAGAAGTAATCTGAAACAAATAAAAACAGTGTAGACACTATCATTCCAATAATAGTTGAATGTCAAATATCACAGTTTATATAGTGAAACAAGTTACTACAACTTCCAATTTTCCATATTAACAAGAAGGGTTAAATGAAATGACTGATTCAAACTCCTCTTTTCAAATATCTCAACTACATTTTACAAAGCAAATAGATAACACTTAATACAATTGCTGATGATAACTGAAGACCTGAATGACCCAAGAAAAACCACTCCCTAATGCCTTCTCCTGTTATACTAGCTTGTTAATTATGTGCTTAATCAGTGAATGCCAACAAATTAGAAAGCAAAATGAAACAAAGTGCTCCTGACAGGGTATTAACATTCCCTGTATCAAGTCTTAAGGGCCTAAAGTGCTAAGCATCTCCTCAAGTCTTGATAAAAAAAAAACCTCAACCTAATTATGAAGAAAATTTCTACTTTATGTTTGAACTTACCAAATTTCACTGGATACCTCTGCCCTGAGTATAATGCAGTGTGAAAGAAAAGAGGTTTGTATATGCAAACAGCTTTTAAAATCAATCCCGATTAAGGGGAAAGTTAAACAGGCAATAACCAAAAATAAGTCTATAAACACAATAAATGGTGCATATTTGCTCAAACATTAATTTCATTTTGTAATGACTGAACGTTAACAGTCTTCAGGACCCCCATCATGGTCTGGTACAACCTGTTTTGCTGGTAAACCTGTTTGGATTACAAAATGGGGAAGTGTTTTGAGTTTCCAGGAGGATGGGGCTCCTGGGTGGTTCAATCAGTTAAGTGTCTGTCTTAGGCTCAAGTCATGATTCCAGGGTCCTAGGACGGAGCCCCACATAGGACTCCTTGCTCAGTAGGAAGACTGTTTCTTCCTCTTTCTCTGCCTGTTGTTCCTTTGTTCCTCCTGCTTGTTGCTTTTTCTGTTAAAAAAAAAGGGGGGGAGTGATATGACTGGGTTTAATCACCAGCTACATTTGAGATAGGAAGAACTACCTGAGAAATGTTCTCTAGGTAGAATCATCTTTCTCTTTGTAAAAAGATTTTATTTATTTATTTATTTATTTGAGAGAGAGAGAGCGTGCGCACGTGTGGGAGGAGGAGTGCTAGGGACAAGCTCAGATGTAGGGCTCAATCCCAGACCCTGAGATCATGACCTGAACCCAAAGCAAGAACTGGATTCCTCAGGCACTGAGCCACCCAGGCGCCTTTGGATTAATCTCTATCTTGAGGTTATATGTAGGATATTCTCCAGAGGTATATAATCAGGGCACACAAACATCATAGAGTAATAGGAAAATAAGACACCAGCTTCCTCCTCATTGGCTAACTCCCTAACTTCTGATTTGATTCTGGGGGGATAGGAAGGACACATTTGTTCTCACGCAAGTTTGAGTTTGCTGTTTGGTATTACTAATTAAATTCACATAATTGTGCAAGGATTGCTAGAAATTTTAATCTTGCAAATCTGAAACTCTATGCACAGGGAAGAACAACCCCGTTCCTTCCACCCCTCAGCCCTGGGAGCCATGGTTCCAATTTCTGTTTGTAGAAATTTGACTGCTTTATTTTTTATTTTATTTTTATTATTATTTTAAGATTTTATTCATTTATTTGACAGACAGAGATCACAAGTAGGCAGAGAGGAGGAAGCAGGCTCCCCGCCGAGCAGAAAGCCCAGATTGTGGCTCGATCCCAGGACCCTGGGATCATGACCTGAGTCGAAGGCAGAGGCTTTAACCTAATGAGCCACCCAGGTGTCCCTATTTTATATTATTTTCAACCACTTTAGAGATCTCATATAAGGGGACACAGAAAATCTGGTGTGTGTGTGTGTGTGTGTGTGTGTGTGTGTGTGTGTGTGTGTGAGAGAGAGAGAGAGAGAGAGAGAGAGAGAGAGAGAGAGACTGGCTTATTTTGTGTAACGCAATATCCTTAAGTTTCATTCATATTGTAACGTGTGACAGAATTTCCTTCTTTTTAAAGAATAATATTACATTTTCTTTACTCATTCACACCACATTCTCTCAGCCCATCCATCTATCCATGGGCTCCTGGGAATAGTGCCCTATGAACCTAGAAATGCAGAAACCCCGTTCAGATCCTGATTTCAGTTTTCTGCAATACAGAAGTGGGATTACTGGATCATAGAGTATTTTTTAATTTTTGGAGGAAACTTCACACCATGTTCCACAGCAGTTGCACTGTTTCACATTCCCAACCATCTGCGCTCCAATTTGTTCACGTCCCTCCACAGCCCTGCCCACTACCAGAAGTCTTCATGACAGGAAGGGTAGGCTGATGCGGCAACCTTGGTAGTCGTCGTCTTTGAAGAAACTGCCAGAGTTTTCTATCAACCACCACTCTGATCAACGTTCATCAATACTGAAACGAGACCCTCCTCCCAGCTAAAAGATTACAGCTTGCTAAATGCACAGATGATGGTTAGCAGTTTTCAGCAATAAAATATTTTTTAATTTGGGTGCCTGGGGGACTCCATTGGCAAAGCAACGGCCTTCAGCTCGGGTCATGATCCCAGAGTCCTGGGATCGAGTCCCACATGGGGCTCCCCGATCCACGAGCAGTCCGCCTCTCCCTCTGTTCTTCTCCCCTCTCATGCTCTCTCTCACTCTCACTCTCTCTCTCAAATAAATAAATAAAATAATAACAAAAAATTTTTTTTAAACAAGGCTTTTTTTATTTGATTTCCATAAAAAATATTAATTAATGAATTATGTGCTTTATGGTGACATTTGCATTATTGCGGTGGCCTGAAACTAAATCTGCCTTCCCTAGTGCCCTGATGGCACCACTTTCCCCCTCCTCCCTCCAGGCAGGCCCAAGAGTGGGAACAGCTCCCCCTGTTGTTAGCATCTGGGAGTCTCCCTCTGCTTTTTGCCTTGCTTTCTGCTTCCACAGCTCCAAGAAACAGAGGGCAAGCATCTATCTGATACATTGGGCAATTCTCCTTTTGTGTATATACGAGCTAGGTATATTTTGCATATTATACAAATTGTGTGAACATCATTTCTTTCTCTCTTTAAAATTGTTTTAAAAATTGGCAGCTTTCTTTACTGTTCTATTACTCTCTGTGACCGCCAAACTGACTAAAAGTGCCTTGTAAACTGCATGGGGGAGGTCTGTTTGCTTGCCATCTCTGAAAAACTTTTATTTTCGCTACATAAATTGAGAAATGTCGAAACATTTAGCAAACAATAACTTAAAGAAAAGGAAAAAAGTTTTAAATGTTAACAAAGGGAGAAAAAATTGTAACTAAACTCTGCTAAGATAATCAAAATTTTATGAAGTTGGAATAGGAAAATGTTGTTTTAGGGTTTTCTTTTCCCCAGTTTTTCAAATCAAAATTTGTTCAGATACATATTAATTGACTTGTGCAGATGTCTCATACAAGCTTATGTGTATGAAAACAGCACACAAAAATGTTCATGCCATAGAAAAACGTTCTTAAAAAAAATGTTGATTATTTTAAATGTTTGTATCCATGCCAAATTTTGATAATTGTTAAAGTAACTGGAGATCTTTAACTGAAATCTTTAACTTAATATTTTCTAGTTCTAGAGGGTCTGGTGAAAATAATACATCTTTAAGAATTATAGGAAATGACACTTTAATGGAAACATACTATCTGAAAACTATAATGCTAAATCTACTTGAATAAAAGCAATTGTACTATCAATTAAATAACTATCTAACTATCTATCTAAATAATACCTAAACTAAAAAAAGATAAGTCAAAATAACTTTAAAGACAGAAAACACATGCAGATGTTATGCTGTGGTTGTGGGAATTCAGGACCGGCCTGCGGTGAGCTCAGTCAAATCCTCAGGGGGCTCTGGTGGTGTGGCCCAGCTGCCTGGGCCCTCAAGTCCTGGCTCTTCTCCTTCCTGGGGGTGCTGATGATCCAGGGGTTCTCTGACACTTCTGGGCCTCTGTGGGCAGCTGGTGGAGGAACAGGAGTAAAAGGGCCACTTGGGAAAAGCTGGAAGTTGGACTCTGCTTTGGCCAACATTTGCCTGTTGTAATCACTTTCTTTCTTTATCTCCTTGAGGCTTCTCTCGGTCAGCACAGCTGCCATCCAGCTTTCCTGAGCTCTCTTTGCATGGAAGAGGATCCCCTTTTGATAGTGTATGGCATTTTCCTCCAATTGTCTCCTGGTGTCTTCAGCGATGTCCTTGTAGAAGTCTCGAGTCTGAGACATGGCCTTGATGTTTCTACGTGTGCAGGAAAGATTCCACTTAATGTCTGCACACTGCTCTTCTGCCTCCGACCATTTTCTCTCAATGGGGCTGATGCATTCTTGATATAATTGAGGCAGAGTTTGAAGCTTCTGTTTCAGCTGCTGAATCTCCTCTTCAAGCTGTGAATTTTCACGCTGCAAAGAGGCCTCCTTGGCTTGAAGATCTGTTATTTGTGCCATAAGCTCCTCATTCATTTGCTTTCCTTCCTGCAATTGTCTGGCTAGTTCCTGCTTTTTCACTTCAGCACTTTGAAGGGACACATTGGAATCAGCATCATCAGTGACACCCTTCAGATCACCCTCTGATCCGTGGATGGGGCCATCGTCATTTTCTGTTTCCCTCTTTTCCTCGACCTCACAGTTGACATGACCCAAATGATCTCCAAGCTGTGTGGGCCCGGGGAAGGTCTTCAGCAGGTTTTCACCCACGGGTATTAACTGGCTGACTTTCTCGTTCAGGGCCTGTTGGAATCCTGCGTTTGACTGTTCAAGCCTTTCTTTCTCCTGCTCCATTTCTTGGAGTCTCTGCTTCCATCTCGCAGTTTCTTGGGCGAGCCATTCTGGATTCTGGAGATCAGGAGGGTTTTTAGTCACATCACCCAGTGTTTTCTCCCCAAGGTCTTCTCCCTTCTCTTCTGAGGCTTTGAAGATGGGTCTGTGACCAGTCTCTTGAGATGATTTAGGAGGCTGGCCCTTCAGTAACTTTTTCAGAAAGTCAAGAGTATTCTGAAGAGACAGCCTACAGTGGTTTGTATTTATTGCTGATAAGCACGAGGATGTTAAGTTGGGAAGACTGGCCTCCGCCCCGGGCAGACCTCGGGCATCATCAGCTTGTGTCAGCGGTTCCATATTCTCACTGCCTTTTCCACAGACTTCAGCGTGGGCGAAACACCTTTTGCCTGACACCTTCACACTTCTCTAAAATGTGTTGTTTCTTCAACTGGTAAAACCAGTATCACAGTTTATACCAGGATCTCCCAGGGAAATCCACGGAGACCTGAAACGTGTCTCCAGCTTTCAGAAATCACCAGCAGAGGACCGCACAGGTGGTCTAGGACCAAGTGGAAAGTGGATCTATGGTAGGCAGGAGGCCATCCAGGGCTATGGAGAGCTCCCCAGCTCTGCCTCCAAAGGCCAGTGTTCTCTGGGTCTCAACTGAAGGCTCAGAACCTTGGGGGGCGCTCTACCTCTAAGGTAAACAGTTGCCTGACAACCAGAGCACAGCAGTTGCATTGGGGGATGGGGAGGCCAGCCAGCTTCTAGGAGACAGTTGCTCTAACTTTACCCTGAAATCAAAAGTGATCTCACTTCTACAGGCATGGGGGGAGGTGGAAAGACTGATTGTAGCCAGGTGTCCAGCCACTGAAGGCCCACATGACCCGACAGGAAACCTACGGGTCAAAGCAGGGCCAGACCTTGACCATTCTCTCAGGACCCCCACCTGTAAGTGAGGCTCATTCTCCTGATTTAAAGCTTCCTTCTGCTTCAGAGAAGCCTGGCCGTGTCCTCCAAGGTCTCAGGGATCTGTCTCTTTTGAGGTCCCCTCAGCCACTCTGGGCAGGCAGCTTCCCAGGAGTGAAAGGGTCTCCCCAAAGGTATTAATTAAGACAATGGATTCTAGTTCTAGCAAGTCAGAAGAAATCAGCTGGAGCTGGCAGAGTCTCATGAATTCATGAATTTTCTGTGGAGCCCGCATGTCCAAGAATATTTGGAAGGGATTAACTCTGTTCTAGGGGTGACTGAGTGGTCCATGTGGTTCTCCATCTTTAGCCCATCACCCCCAAGATGGCCCCCAGGAGGGTCCCTGGTCCACAAAGTCATTTCCAGAAGCAGACCTGTGGGGAGAGGGCAGGTCCTTTTTTGGGCTCACCTTTTATTTCATTAAACCCTGTCTCATTCCCCAGGCATCTCTCTGGCAGACACAGCTCAGAACCCGTGAGCTAAAATGTTCATTCTTAGAAAGGGTTAATAATTATGGTGACTAACATAACACAATAAAAAAAGAAGAAAAGAAAGGTTAATAAAACTGACATAATCTCAGTGATCAACGGAAAGAAAGACACGAAGTAACAATATAAGGAATGGAAGACAAAATATAAAAGAGAATATGAGCAATATGAAGAAAATTAGAGCATATGCACGTTGAATATCCATAATATTAACAATTTAAATAAAATAGAGAATTTCTTGAAAAACCCAACTTACCCAACTGGCAGAAAAAGTAGAAGAGTAGGTATCAGTCTATCTCTTACAGAAATTAAATATTTACTTTAAAAAACTCTCACAC
Source organism: Mustela nivalis (assembly GCF_964662115.1). NCBI lineage: Eukaryota > Metazoa > Chordata > Mammalia > Carnivora > Mustelidae > Mustela > Mustela nivalis. Next base: position 138,434,950 of record NC_139025.1, read on the forward strand.
AGTAAACTCCAAGGACAAACAGATTTACTGGTAAACTTTTCCAAGTATTCAAAGAAGAAATATATTACTATTACACAAACTTCTCCAGAGAACAAGAAACAACACTTCCCAACTCATTCTATAAGGCCAGCATAACTTGTCATAACCTAAGAATAACTTTACAAGAAAAAAAAAATTTCAGACTAAACTCACACACACACACACACACATACTTGCAAAAATAAAAAATGGGGTAAGAACAATCAAATCAAGTGATATATATAAAGGTGTATTTCAAGAAATACATTTTTTTAAATTTTTTTAATTTTTTATAAACATATATTTTTATCCCCAGGGGTACAGGTCTGTGAATCACCAGGTTTACACACTTCACAGCACTCACCAAAGCACATACCCTCGACAACATGGATGGAACTAGAGCATTTTAGCTATTTTTAAGTGTACAGTTCAGTAATGTTAAATACATTCACAGTGCTGTGTAACTGTCATCGCTGTTCATCTCTGGAATATTTTCATCCCAGTCTGGGACTCTATACCCAGTCAATACACTCCCATTTCCCCTCTTCCCCACCCCTGGCAACCTCTGTTCTTTGCCTATGCTAGGTACCTCATACAAGTGGAATTATTACAATATTTTCCTTTTGTTTCTGGATTATTTCACTTAGCATAATGTGTTCAAAGTTTATCCATGTTGCATCATGTATGATCGTTTCATTACTTTTTTTTATATAATTTTTTATTTTTTATAAACATATACTTTTATCCCCAGGGGTACAGGTCTGTGGATCACCAGGTTTACACACTTCACAGCACTCACCAAAACACATACCCTCCCCAATGTCCATAATACCACCCCTTCTCCCAAACCCCCTCCCCCCAGCAACCCTCAGTTTGTTTTGTGAGATTAAGAGTCACTTATGGTTTGTCTCCCTTCCAATCCCATCTTCTTTCATTTATTCTTCTCGTACCCACTTAAGCCCCCATGTTGCATCACCCCTTCCTCATATCAGGGAGATCATATGATAGTTGTCTTTCTCCGCTTGACTTATTTCGCTAAGCATGATATGCTCTAGTTTTATCCATGTTGTCGCAAATGGCAAGATTTCATTTCTTTTGATGGCTGCATAGTATTCCATTGTGTATATATACCACATCTTCTTGATCCATTCATCTGTTGATGGACATCTAGGTTCTTTCCATAGTTTGGCTATTGTGGACATTGCTGCTATAAACATTCGAGTACACGTGCCCCTTTGGATCACTATGTTTGTATCTTTAGGGTAAATACCCAATAGTGCAATTGCTGGGTCATAGGGCAGTTCTATTTTCGACATTTTGAGGAACCTCCATGCTGTTTTCCAGAGAGGCTGCACCAGCTTGCATTCCCACCAACAGTGTAGGAGGGTTCCCCTTTCTCCACATCCTCTCCAGCATCTGTCATTTCCTGACTTGTTGATTTTAGCCATTCTGACTGGTGTGAGGTGATATCTCATTGTGGTTTTGATTTGTATTTCCCTGATGCTGAGTGATATGGTGCACTTTTTCATGTGTCTGTTGGCCATCTGGATGTCTTCTTTGCAGAAATGTCTGTTCATGTCCTCTGCCCATTTCTTGATTGGATTATTTGTTCTTTGGGTGTTGAGTTTGCTAAGTTCTTTATAGATTCTGGACACTAGTCCTTTATCTGATATGTCATTTGCAAATATCTTCTCCCATTCTGTCAGTTGTCTTTTGATTTTGTTAACTGTTTCCTTTGCTGTGCAAAAGCTTTTGATCTTGATGAAATCCCAATAGTTCATTTTTTCCCTTGCTTCCCTTGCCTTTTGTGTTGTTCCTAGGAAGATGTTGCTGCGGCTGAGGTCGAAGAGGTTGCTGCCTGTGTTCTCCTCAAGGATTTTGATGGATTCCTTTCACACATTGAGGTCCTTCATCCATTTTGAGTCTATTTTTGTGTGTGGTGTAAGGAAATGGTCCAATTTCATTTTTCTGCATGTGGCTGTCCAATCTTCCCAGCACCATTTATTGAAGAGGCTGTCTTTTTTCCATTGGACATTCTTTCCTGCTTTGTCGAAGATTAGTTGACCATAGAGTTGAGAGTCTATTTCTGGGCTCTCTATTCTGTTCCATTGATCTATGGGTCTGTTTTTGTGCCAGTACCATGCTGTCTTGATGATGACAGCTTTGTAATAGAGCTTGAAGTCCGGAATTGTGATGCCACCAACGTTGGCTTTCTTTTTCAATATCCCTTTAGCTATTCGAGGTCTTTTGTGGTTCCATATAAATTTTAGAATTATTTGTTCCATTTCTTTGAAAAAGATGGATGGTACTTTGATAGGAATTGCATTAAATGTGTAGATTGCTTTAGGTAGCATAGACATTTTCACAATATTTATTCTTCCAATCCAGGAGCATGGAACATTTTTCCATTTCTTTGTGTTTTCCTCAATTTCTTTCATGAGTACTTTATAGTTTTCTGAGTATAGATTCTGTGCCTCTTTGGTTAGGTTTATTCCTAGGTATCTTATGGTTTTGGGTGCAATTGTAAATGGGATTGACTCCTTAATTTCCCTTTCTTCTGTCTTGCTGTTGGTGTAGAGAAATGCAACTGATTTCTGTGCATTGATTTTATATCCTGACACTTTACTGAATTCCTGTATAAGTTCTAGCAGTTTTGGAGTGGAGTCTTTTGGGTTTTCCACATATAGTATCATATCATCTGCGAAGAGTGATAATTTGACTTCTTCTTTGCCGATTTGGATGCCTTTAATTTCCTTTTGTTGTCTGATTGCTGAGGCTAGGACCTCTAGTACTATGTTGAATAGCAGTGGTGATAATGGACATCCCTGCCATGTTCCTGACCTTAGCGGAAAAGCTTTCAGTTTTTCTCCATTGAGAATGATATTTGTGGTGGGTTTTTCATAGATGGCTTTGATGATATTGAGGTATGTGCCCTCTATCCCTACACTTTGAAGAGTTTTGATCAGGAAGGGATGCTGTACTTTGTCAAATGCTTTTTCAGCATCTATTGAGAGTATCATATGGTTCTTGTTCTTACTTTTATTGATGTGTTGTATCACATTGACTGATTTGCGGATGTTGAACCAACCTTGCAGCCCTGGAATAAATCCCACTTGGTCGTGGTGAATAATCTTTTTAATGTACTGTTGAATCCTATTGGCTAGTATTTTGTTGAGAATTATCGCATCTGGGTTCATCAAGGATATTGGTCTATAGCTCTTTTTTGGTGGGATCCTTGCCTGGTTTTGGGATCAAGGTGATGCTGGCCTCATAAAATGAGTTTGGAAGTTTTCCTTCCATTTCTATTTTTTGGAACAGTTTCAGGAGAATAGGAATTAGTTCTTCTTTAAATGTTTGGTAGAATTCCCCTGGGAAGCCGTCTGGCCCTGGGCTTTTGTTTGTTTGGAGATTTTTAATGACTGTTTCAATCTCCTTACTGGTTATGGGTCTGTTCAGGCTTTCTATTTCTGGTTCAGTTGTGGTAGTTTATATGTTTCTAGGAATGCATCCATTTCTTCCAGATTGTCAAATTTATTGCCGTAGAGTTGCTCATAGTATGTTCTTATAATAGTTTGTATTTCTTTTGTGTTAGTTGTGATCTCTCCTCTTTCATTCATGATTTTATTTATTTGGGTCCTTTCTCTTTTCTTTTTGATAAGTCGGGCCAGGAGTTTATCAATTTTATTAATTCTTTCAAAGAACCAGCTCCTACTTTCGTTGATTTGTTCTATTGTTTTTTTGGTTTCTATTTCATTGATTTCTGCTCTGATCTTTACGATTTCTCTTCTCCTGCTAGGCTTAGGGTTTCTTTCTTGTTCTTTTTCCAGCTCCTTTAGGTGTAGGGTTAGATTGTGTACCTGAGACCTTTCTTGTTTCTTGAGAAAGGCTTGTACCGCTATATATTTTCCTCTCAGGACTGCCTTTGTTGTGTCCCACAGATTTTGAACCGTTGTATTTTCATTATCATTTGTTTCCATGATTTTTTTCAATACTTCTTTAATTTCCCGGTTGACCCATTCATTCTTTAGAAGGATGCTGTTTAGTCTCCATGTATTTTGGTTCTTTTCAAACTTCCTTTTGTGGTTGAGTTCTAGCTTTAGAGCATTGTGGTCTGAAAATATGCAGGGAATGATCCCAATCTTTTGATACCGATTGAGTCCTGATTTAGGACCGAGGATGTGATCTATTCTGGAGAATGTCCCATGTGCACTAGAGAAGAATGTGTATTCTGTTGCTTTGGGATGAAATGTTCTGAATATATCTGTGATGTCCATCTGGTCCAGTGTGTCGTTTAAGGCTTTATTTCCTTGCTGATCTTTTGCTTGGATGATCTGTCCATTTCAGTGAGGGGAGTGTTAAAGTCCCCTACTATTATTGTATTATTGTTGATGTGTTTCTTTGATTTTGTTATTAATTGGTTTATATAGTTGGCTGCTCCCACGTTGGGGGCATAGATATTTAAAATTGTTAAATCTTCTTGTTGGACAGACCCTTTGAGTATGATATAGTGTCCTTCCTCATCTCTTATTATAGTCTTTGGCTTAAAATCTAATTGATCTGATATAAGGATTGCCACTCCTGCTTTCTTCTGATGTCCATTAGCATGGTAAATTCTTTTCCACCCCCTCACTTTAAATCTGGAGGTGTCTTTGGGCTTAAAATGTGTTTCTTGGAGGCAACATATAGATGGGTTTTGTTTTTTTATCCATTCTGATACCCTGTGTCTTTTGACAGGGGCATTTAGCCCATTAACATTCAGGGTAACTATTGAGAGATATGAATTTAGGGCCATTGTATTGCCTGTAAGGTGGCTGTTACTGTATATGGTCTCTGTTCCTTTCTGATCTACCACTTGTAGGATCTCTCTTTGCTTAGAGGACCCCTTTCAAGATTTCCTGTAGAGCTGGTTTGGTGTTTGAAAATTCTTTCAGTTGTTGTTTGTCCTGGAAGCTTTTAATCTCTCCTTCTATTTTCAATGATAGCCTAGCTGGATATAGTATTCTGGGCTGCATGTTTTTCTCATTTAGTGCTCTGAAAATATCATGCCAGCTCTTTCTGGCCTGCCAGGTCTCTGTGGATAAGTCAGCTGCCAATCTAATATTTTTACCATTGTATGTTACAGACTTCTTTTCCCGGGCTGCTTTCAGGATTTTCTCTTTGTCACTGAGATTTGTAAATTTTACTATTAGGTGACGGGGTGTGGGCCTATTCTTATTGATTTTGAGGGGCGTTCTCTGAACCTCCTGAATTTTGATGCTCGTTCCCTTTGCCATATTGGGGAAATTCTCCCCAATAATTCTCTCTAGTATACTTTCTGCTCCCCTCTCTCTTTCTTCTTCTTCTGGAATCCCAATTATTCTAATGTTGTTTCGTCTTATGGTGTCACTTATCTCTCGAATTCTCCCCTCGTGGTCCAGTAGCTGTTTGTCCCTCTTTTGCTCAGCTTCTTTATTCTCTGTCATTTGGTCTTCTATATCACTAATTCTTTCTTCTGCCTCATTTATCCTAGCAGTGAGAGCCTCCATTTTTGATTGCACCTCATTAATAGCTTTTTTGATTTCAACTTGGTTAGATTTTAGTTCTTTTATTTCTCCAGAAATGGCTTTTATATCTCTCGAGAGGGTTTCTCTAATATCTTCCATGCCTTTTTCGAGCCCAGCTAGAACCTTGAGAATTGTCATTCTGAACTCTAGATCTGACATATTACCAATGTCTGTGTTGATTAGGTCCCTAGCCTTCGGTACTGCCTCTTGTTCATTTTTTTGTGTTGAATTTTTCTGTCTTGTCATTTTGTCTAGATAAGAGTATATGAAGGGGCAAGTAAAATACTAAAAGGGTGGCAACAACCCCAGGAAAATATGCTTTAACCAAATTAGAAGAGATCCAAAATCGTGAGGGGGGATAAAGGGGATAAAAAGGGGTTCAAAAAGGAAGAAATAAAAAAAAAAGAAAAAAGAGAAAAAAAAAATTAAAAGAATTTAAAAATAAAGAAAACACCTAAGAAAAATATAAAAAAGAAAAAATATATGTATTAGATAAACTAGTAAAAAATCGTTAAAAAAGAAAAAGGTAACAGTTAAAAAAAAAAATTTTACCCGAAGGCAAAAAAAAAAAAAAAAAAGAAAAAGAAAAAAATTAAATTAACCGCAAGACTAAAAAAAAATCACAGGGAAAAAGCCATGAGTTCCGTGCTTTGCTTTCTCCTCCTCTAGAATTCTGCTGCTCTCCTTGGTATTGAAACCGCACTCTTTGGTAGGTGAACTTGGTCTCAGCTGGATTTCTTGTTGATCTTCTGGGGGAGGGGCCTGTTGTAGTGATTCTCAAGTGTCTTTGCCCCAGGCGGAATTGCACCGCTTTTACCGGGGCCGGGGTGAGTAATCCGCTTGGGTTTGCTTTCAGGAGCTTTTGTTCCCTGAGCACTTTCTGTAGAGTTCCGGAGGACGGGAATACAAATGGCGGCCTCCTGGTCTCCGGCCCGGAGGAGCCGAGAGCCCAGGGCCGCACTCCTCAGTGTGCGCTCAGAGAACGGTGCTCAGTTACTCCCGTCTGCCTGATCTCCGGCCGCGCTCCGAGCTCACCGAGCCTGTGACTGGTTCAAGGTCACCCCGAGCTGCGAGCTTACTGTCGGCTCTGTCTCTGTAGCCGGCTTTCCCGTTCCAATACCCGCAAGCTCTGCGACACTCAGACACCCCCGATCCTTCTGTGACCCTGCGGGACCTGAGGCCACGCTGACCCCGTGTGGGCTTTGCCCTGGGTAGCCTCTGGAGCAATGTCCCTCAGCAGAACAGACTTTTAAAAGTCCTGATTTTGTGCGCGGTTGCTCCGCCGCTTGCCAGGAGCCGGCCCCTCCCCCCAGGGTCTATCTTCCCGTCGCTTTGGATTCACTTGTCCGCCGGTCCTACCTTTCAGAAAGTGGTTGTTTTTCTGTTTCCAGAATTGCTGTTCTTCTTCTCTTCGATCTGCTGATGGATTTGCAGGTGTTTGCAATCTTTAGATAAGCTATCTAGCTGATCTCCGGCTAGCTGAAGTAGTCTCGGCCTGCTACTTCTCTGCCATCTTGACTCCTCCCCCTCAAGAAATACATTTTTAAAGCATTCAAATGCTTTAACATTTGAAAATCAACCAACATAGGATACTACATTAAAGAAAAAAGGGGAGAAAAATACCATAGAATCATCTACATAAACTCAGAAAAAGCTTTTGATAAAATTCAATACTGATTCAGGATAGAAACAGTGGCATTAGAAATAGCAGAAAATTTTTCTATTCTGATAAAAGGGATCTTTTAGAAAAACTCTCAGTAAATACCATAATCAATGATCACATATTGAATGTGTTTTCCAAAAGTTGAGAATGAGACAAAGGATGCCCACTACCTTCACATTTATTCATTATTTTAGAGGTCCTAGCTAGTGCAATGAAACAAGATAATGTAATAAAGGATTTCAAAAAGAGTAAATCACTGTTCACAGACAACACAACTGTTTACATAGGAAATCCAAAATAGTGTAAAACTCATACTATTAGAAATAAGTAAATTTTGAAAGTGAATTTTGCAAGATTGCTAGACACAAAGTCAACATTAAAAAAATAAACTAAGCTTATAGGCTTAGCAACAAGCATCGAGAATAATGAAATCTGGGGAAAAACATAATGACACTAAAAAAAATCCAATACCTAAAAATAAACAAAATAAAAAATGTTTAGACCTGTACATTAATGAAAAACAAATGTAAGGTAACCATATCTATTTATGGATTACAAGACTTAATACTGTAAAGATTTCAGTTCTCCTAAATCAATCCATACATCTGAATTCCAGTAAGTTTATTTTGTTGATTCTCTTAAGTGAATATTTTTTTTAAAGATATTATTTATTTATTTGACAGAGAGAGATCACAAGTAGGCAGAGAGGCAGGCAGAGAGAGAGAGAGAGAAGGAAGCAGGATTCCTGCTGAGCAGAAAGCCCGATGCGGGACTCGATCCCAGGACCCTGAGATCATGACCTGAGCCGAAGGCAGCGGCCTAACCCACTGAGCCACCCCGGCGCCCATCTCTTAAGTGAATATTGACACTTGGTTTCACTTGGAAAGAAAAATGACAAGAACAACCACTCAGTCATGCAGAATACCATGGTAGAGAATTTCTACTACCAAATATTAAACTACAGTAATTAAAATAGTACAGAATTGAGCAAGGATATAAAATACACAAATGGAACAAAACAGAGTTCAGAAACAGCCCCACATGTGTATGATTCCTTGATTCACAGCAAAGGCAACCCCTGTCATGCAATGGAGGAAGGATGGTTCTTAAAACAAACTGTACTGGGTGAACTGAGTATTTATCAGGAAAACAAATCTTAACCCAACACCTCAAACCATACACAAAACTCAATTCAAAATGGATAACAGATCTAAAACATGAAAGGTAAAAAGCAGAAGAAAGCATAAAAAAAATCTTTATGGACTTATGATAGGTAAGTATTTCTCCAACACAACACAGAGCAATAGCCATAAAGGAAAAAAAAAAAAAAAAAAAAGAAGAGAAACTGGACAACATTAAAAAAAAAAAAAAAAGGATTGAAAAAGTGAAAAGGCAAGCCATGATATGAGGGAAGTTATTTGAAATGCACACAATGAGCAAAACACTCAGAATATATTATATACAGAATGTATACTAATAATTACTAAGAAAAAAGCAGTCAAGGAGACTGCCTAAGAAAAGGTAGTGAGGTACGACTTAACAGGTAAGTCATAAAAGAAGGTATCTAAAGGGCCAGGAAAGATATGAAAAGGTGATCAACTTCATCAAACATCACAGAAACTTAAAATTAAAATGTTACTTTTGCTCACCCACCAGAACAGCTAAAATGAAAGGGATAAAAACTAGTAATGGTGAATATTTAGAGCAGCTGAGCAGCTGGAACTTTCACACCCTGTTAGCAGAGCAAAAATTATAAATCAGTACAACCACTTTAGAAAACTATTGTTATTAAAGCTATCACAGGTATATTCTCTGACTTAGCAACTGTACCCCTCGGTACATACCCAAGCATGCATAGGTACCAAAGACACACACGGGAGTAATCAAAATAGCACTCTTTATAATAGTCTCAAAGTAGAAAACAACCCAAAATTCTATTTACAGTAGAAAAAATAAGTGTACACATTGTGTTCTATCCACTCAATGGGATATCATACATCAATGAAAACATATATGAATATGTAGATTTATAAAATACATCTACATATATACCCACATGCAACACTAACATTAATTTCACAAACATAATGTTGCCCAAACGAACACATGCTGTTCACATAAATTCAAAACCAGGGGTAATTAACCTATGTGTTAGAAAGTTCAGTTAATGATTTTCCTTCCCTGGGGCAGGGAGATAATGCCTGGGAGACAAGACAGAGAGTTTCTGGGGTGGTGCACTGGGATATGCTGGTTACGTGGCCATGTACTTTTGCAATAACTCTCTTAGCCACACTTAGGATTCGTGTGCTTTTCTTTTATGTTATACTTTAATACAAAATTTACTTTTTAATTAGAAACACATTATGCCAAGAAGGACCAACACAAGGTTTCACTAGAAGCTCCCAAATGGAAGTCAAGTGAAAGCTTCCAAGTAGAATTGAAGTGAGGTGAAGCAGCTCTTAAGTGCATGGTAGTGTCAACCCCAAGAGTTTTAACTCACTCTTCTAATGACTTGAAGTGTGATTTTATCTTAGTAGCTCCAAAAATCCATCATTAAAAACTCTATTCGCTGTTACCTCCTTCAGTACTGCTCGCTAAACAACCCCAGAGGTTGGTAGTTCCTTCCATAAACCCTCCCAGCACCTAAGCTTAGCATCTATCTGCCACATAGTTAAATTTCTTCTGTAGGCTATATGTTTTGAATGAGTCTCCAGTGCTTCACAGTCTCTCTCTGATATGGTAAATATTCAAATTTGGATGAATAAGTGACACATATTCTCTTCAGCACAGAAACCTTTTTCCCCCATTTTAATGCAAGAATAATGAAACTTTTAACTCAAAATCCACAAGTTAAAAATGACCAATTACGTCTGTGCCTAATCAAACCTGAAAACCAAATTGTCTAACTACCTCCACAGTATGGTTTCTGCATTCTTTGCCAAAATCTCCTGAGAAGAAACTCAGACACCCTTACCCTTGCCCCATCTGGCAGCTTAGTAAGAAAATGACTTAGGTAAACTCAGCATATTAATTATTAATTCAGGCTAATTCTAGTTGCTGAGTATAGTGGCAAGCTTCATCTTTTAATAATATCATTTCCTTAGCTTAAAAAGCTCCATTACACAGTCACTTACATATGCCTAGCTCCTTTTTCTCTCTAAAGTTGGGATGTCTTTTCCACTGGTAGATCCAGTGTATCTATGCTGAATTTAAACATGACTCTCTATGGGATAATGAGAGTTCAGGGAACGTTACGTCCTTTGCCAGTTCTCTGCTTTTATGTTATTCCCCGAATAAACCCTATTTTACATTAATATTGCATGTGTTCATGAAGCAGGTCCCCCATGTTCCCTCTATGTGACATAGTCCTCAGATTTATGAAGGGACATTTACTTGCAAGCTTGCTTAGAATCATGATGGAATAGTTATTTTATCACTCTCCCCTGTTTTATCAACCTTCATAAAGAATCATACTGTGTGAGCCCTACATTTTATCAGAAGAATTTTCATGAGATGAAACAGGAGTTCTCTTCATTTAGGTCCAGTGACAACTCTAATCACTTCCACTAACTTCTCTATCAGCTATTCAGCTGAGTTTTGTCTCCAATTATATCCATATTACCAGATGAATTACTACTCAGACTCTGCAGATTTTATCTTTAGTGCTGTTCTGTTCCTGGTAAGCTTCCAGAAACCAGCTTTTCTGGAAACTTCTCCTGAGAGGTAAACTTTCCAGAGCAGAATCTACCCCTCCTGCATATGCTGTGACTACTAGATTATTTACAATATTCTATGAAACTATTTTTCCTTCTTTCCTGTAAGCCAAGAGCATGGCAAACGTCTTCTTAAAAGGCCAGGAGTAAATATTTTAGGCCTATGGGCAACTACTCAATTATGCTGTTACAATGTGAAATCAGGCACAGACAATATGTAAACAAATGCACATGGCAGTTTTCTAACAATGATTTGTTTGTAAAATGAGCCAGCTTGCCCATGAACCACAGTTTTCCAATCCCTGCTCTAAACTCTTACAATTTCTGGTCTTCATATATCAGTATTATAATTATCTTGAACTTATAAGGGTTTATTGACACTGGTGCTAAAAATTAAGTTCAATATATTTTATCAATTAAAACTGAGATCAATATAATAACTGTTCTGGGAATATTTGTGATAATATGAGTTATAAAAAAATTCTCTTTATTTGTTGGTTAACCAGAAAATTTAAGCGACTAAAGCACATTCACTGATAACCATAGTTAACTTAGGTATTCCCTAATATGAAAATAGAGGTGATAATTTATAATAATAATTAACCTATTAAAAACAAACATAATCAAATGAACAAAAGACTAAGTATATTACAATAAATCTACACAATGGACAGTAATGGTGGGACTACAGTGATCTCTTCTTTTCCCCTCTATTTTCTAGAACCAACATCTATGATTTTTGCAATAAGAAAAAGTTTCTTTAAAGCACATGATGACAAGCTAAAAGTGTTTAAATTTTTTATTTAGTTTGAAAACAAAAATAGACTTGGAATTAAATTTAAGAAAAATTCAACCATTCTATCCTATGCTCCTCTTTAAAAAAAAAAATATTTACATCAAGAATAAATAAGTCAAAATTTTCATTTACCTGTCGATTCCTCTCATCCATTATGCGTGTGATTTGAATTTTCTTCCGCCCCATTTTCAATCACCTTTCCTTCCTTATATTCCAAACATTTAATTCAAAATGTATTTTCTTCAATACCCTAATGCATCGTACACACCTTCTATTATTTCAGCTTCTGGTGCAAGGGCTACAGCTGAAATTTTCTAGAAGATCTAAAAGAAAACACAAATTAGAAAATTTAAGTTCTAGAAGTTTGTAAATCATGGAACTGTTATACAAATTTCAAACTTACCTCTACGCTGCACATAGGCACATATTAGTTGAAATTCCTGGTTACATATTGGTAGTTAACTTGAAGCTTTGTTAACTTCACCCCTAAGAAATCCCTTGAATCTTTTTGTGCCTCTAGCTCTGGCTGAAAATAAGCTTTGAGTTTTTCTCAATGCATATAGTAAAAGCAACAAGAGCCAATACTTATTGGGATTTTTCTATGTGCCAAGAATTTTTCCATGTACCTGATATATCTTAACTCATTCAATCCAAACAGCAATCTTTTTGGTTTAATTATCGTCACCATTTTATAAGTAAGGATACTGAGGCAGAGAGATCCTAAATAAATATGTCCAAGGTAACACACACAGTAAAGGGCAGGGCTTGGAATATGAACTCAGGGACTCTGGCTCCAGAATTTCTCTGCTTGGAAAATATCCTTGGAAATATCCTTGGAAAGTTTCTGATGTCCTCCATGTCAAAGGATGAACTAATAATCTGGGTAGCCCCAATCTGCCCTTACAAATGATTCTTGCAAACTGCCCTAGCTACCACCCAAATTACTGTCAATCCATAAAGGCACCATATGATTTCATAATAATGTCCACTTATTAAATGAAATATTGTTCCTTTTAGCCATTTAATAAAATTCTCCTAATTTATCAAGATTCAGTTCCCCCGGATAGAGTAAACCATAGCACCTTATGCTCTGTGGCTATTTGTATAATAAATTCTAAGTCCGTATTCCTGAGACCATGAATCCTTCAAGAACAGGATTTTTTTTTTTATTATTATTCCATTTATCCCTGTAATTCAATGACTGGCAATGATATCATCTGTCATGTTCCGAATGACAGTTGTTTCAAAGACCTAGTGTTTTCAAAACTTACATAATAAAATATTTACAAGGGAATAAAAGACAAATACTAAAATACAATAATACATTCTCAGGGGAATTTTATTCAAGTATTTCTAATTTTGTGCATATACAGCCACAAAACTTTAAAAGTACTGTGCAAATCCATGTTTGATTAAATCTGGCTTTTGCTCAAAAGCAGTGAATTTTTCATTTCTTAACACTACCATCATAACTATAAGCATGGCATGTCTTACGTATCTTCCCTTGTATTCTTTCATTTCTTCATTCATACAAACATTAACTGAACATCTATTAACAATTGATAACCTATTAACTGATCACCAACTTGCAAAAGTATTCTACTTCCAAACACTGAAGTAGGCACATAGAGTAAAATATTTAAAAAGAAAAAAGGCATGATTTCTGATCTCACTGAGTTCAAAGTTTAGAGGGGAAACAGACATTAAACAAACTACCATATAAATGAGTCCAGAAATTAAAATTAGGATGTTAGTTTATTTGACCTAAATTCACAAGTTAGGTAAGGCTTCCTTTGGAATGTGCCTCAAACCTGAGTATGAAGGTATACATTCTAAGCAGAGAGAATACCATGTGCACGGAAGCAAGAAACATTAGAAAAACTGAAGGATGGCTAGTCAACTGGTGGGAACCAAACAAACAACTGTGCTGTAGAATGTTTTTGCTTCCTCATGAGACTGCAATATAAACCAATAAAAGTCAGTTTATTCAAATCATGTTCCTTTACAGATCACACTGCATTCAATTCCCATTATAAAAATTTGAACTGTAGTAGACAAGATAAATATTCGTGCATTTCAATTCTAATGCCTCTAATGCCTCTAAGGTGTATGTACTGCACTCTCTTTTAGAATCTGAAAAATTCTGAATTCTATTAGACCATATCTAAGCATTTTGCTTTTGACAATAGTTGAATAGGTTACTTCAACCTTCTCTCTTAAGATTTATTTATTTCAGAGAGAGGGTGAGAGAACATAAGCAAGCACAAATAATGGGGGGTGAGGGGACAGAGGTAGAAAATCTTCAAGGAGACTCCGACCTGAGCGCGAAGCCTGACAGAGTGCTCAATCCCACAAACAATGAGATCACAACCTGAGCCAAAAGTAAGTCAGATGCTTAACTGACTAAGTCATCCAGGAGCCCCAAACCAACCTTCTAATAATGAGAAAACAACAAGAAAAGTAATCTGTTCAAAACCACTGGAGAACTTCCAAGACAGAATTGATGGGCTGAGATCTGGAAGAAACGGATGAGAACGCACTTCAGAATAATTCTCCCCCTAGTCATTAGTAGATTCTTAAAATATTGCCTGAGCCCCATGTCAGGTTCTGCTTCTCCCTCTTCCTCTCCATGTAGCCCCCACCCACTCGTGCTCTCTCTCTCACTTTTTCTCAAATAAATAAGAGTGTGTGTGTGTGTGTGTGTGTGTGTGTCTGTTTATTTTTAGACCCAAAAACATTGGCTGAGAGGCTGAGAAGCTAAACAGAGCTTTTAACAGATCTTCAGTAGGACACAAAAATAGATGCAAGGTCTGCCAAGGAATAGCCCAGCCCCAGTAAACACGCCAGGAGTAGGGAGGGAATCCAAAACACAATACCCTAGGTTTATACGTAAATTAGAAATAGACCAGACCAACAAGGAGGAACGTATAGCTTCATATCATCTCAATCCCTGATTAGGTTAAGGAATCTGGGCTACCTAGTGTCATTAGCCTAGCTGCAGGCCAATAAAAACTCCTGTAAAGATTTTAGCAAAAGTATATCTTACCAGCAAAACCTAACATCATCTAGAAATTTAAATGATCTTATCATTATTATACAAAATGTCTAAAAATGAAAAATTACCAGTCAAGACCTGACTTGAGAACTCAGATTTTAAAATGGCAAGAAATCAGACCTATAGTAGATCCAAGTAATGGTGTTATCAGAAAAGAACTTTAAAATATGTGAATGTGTTCAAAGAATTAATAACGACTATTAGCAGATAATGCTAAAAGTATGGAAAACAACTGAAAAATACAATTCTGAAAACAGAAAATAAAAAAATAAATCATAATAGGTTAGAATACAGCTGAACAATCAATGATCCAGAAGCTAAGAAAGAGGAAAATACTCATACTGATGCCCAAAAAGACATAAATTGGGAAATACAGAAAAGAGTGTGAAAAACTTATGACACATGGATCCAAAATACATGTAACTGCAGTCCTTGAAAGAAAAGAGAGAAATGTTTAAAGACATATAGTTGAAAACTTTTTAAAAACTTACTAGTGACATCATGCCACAGAACCAAGATCTACAAACTCCCAAGCAAAACAAATCCAAAGAAAACCACAACAAAAAACATATCAAAGTAAAAAGGGTGGATGGAGGGAAAGAGAGAGACTCACGCAAAGAGACACAGCCACAGACAGAGAGATCTTAAAAGTAGTCAAAAAAGGAAAGATTTACAGTGGACTTCTTCACAGTAGTAATGGAAGTCAGAAGACATGGAATGATATTCTCAAAGTGCCAAGAGTGGGAGAAATGCCAAACTAGAATAATCGATCTGGCAAGTAATACTCCTGAAGGGGGTGGGGGGGGCAAAACACAGACATCTGTAATCAAATAAAAAAAAAGAATTTAACACCAAAAACAATGAAGGGACTTCTTCAAGTAGAAAGAAAAAAGGATGTTTTCTTTGCAGAAATGTCTGTTCATGTCTTCTGCCCATTTCTTGATTGGATTATTTGTTCTTAGGGTGTTGAGTTTGCTAAGTTCTTTATAGATTTTGGACACTAGCCCTTTATCTCATATGTCATTTGCAAATATCTTCTCCCATTCTGTCAGTTGTCTTTTGGTTTTGTTAACTGTTTCCTTTGCTGTATAAAAGCTTTGGATCTTGATAAAAATCCCAATAGTTCATTTTTGCCCTTGCTTCCCTTGCCTATGGCAATGGAAGATGTTGCTGCGGCTGAGGTCCAAGAGGTTGCTGCCTGTGTTCTCCTCAAGGATTTTGATGGATTCCTTTCTCACATTGAGGTCCTTCGTCTATTTGGAGTCTATTTTCGTGTGTGGTGTAAGGAACTGGTCCAATTTCATTTTTATGCATGTGGCTGTCCAATTTTCCCAACACCATTTATTGAAGAGGCTGTCTTTTTTCCATTGGACATTCTTTCCTGCTCTGTCAAAGATTAGTTGACCATAGAGTTGAGGGTCTATTTCTGGGCTTTCTATTCTATCCCATTGATCTATGTGTGTGTTTTTGTGCCAGTACCATGCTGTCTTGATGATGATGACAGCGTTGTAATAGAGTTTGAAGCCCGGAATTGTGATGCCACCAACTCTAGCTTTCTTTTTCAATATTCCTTTGTGTATTGGAGGTCTTTTCTTGTTCCATGTAAATTATAGGATTCTTTGTTCCATTTCTTTGAAAAAGATGGATGGTACTTTGATAGGAATTGCATTAAATGTGTAGATTGCTTTAGGTAGAATAGACATTTTCACAATATTTATTCTTCCAATCCAGGAGCATGGAACATTTCTGCAAAGAAGACATCCAGATGGGCAACAGACACATGAAAAAGTGCTCCATATCACTCGGCATCAGGGAAATACAAATCAAAACCACAATGAGATATCACATCACACCAGTCAGGATGGCTAATATTAACAAGTCAGGAAATGACAGATGCTGGAGAGGATGTGGAGAAAGGGGAAACCCTCCTACACTGCTGGTGGGAATGCAAGCTGGTGCAACCACTCTGGAAAACAACATGGGGTTTCCTCAAAATGTTGAAAATAAAACTACCCTATGACCCAGCAATAGCTCTACTGGGTATTTACCCTAAAGATACAAACCTAGTGATCCAAAGGGGCACATGCACCCGAATGTTTATAGCAGCAATGTCTATAATAGCCAAACTATGGAAAGAACCTAAATGTCCATCAATAGATGAATGGATAAAGAAGATGTGGTATATATACACAATGGAATACTATGCAGCCATCAAAAGAAATGAAATCTTGCCACTTGCAACGACGTGGATGGAACTAGAGGGTATCATGCTTAGCAAAATAAGTCAAGCGGAGAAAGACAACTATCATACGGTCTCCCTGATATGAGGAAGTGGAGATGCAACATGGGGGGTTTAGGGGGTAGGAGAAGAATAAATGAAACAAGATGGGACTGGGAGGGAGACAAACCATAAGTGACTCTTAATCTCACAAAACAAACTGAGGGTTGCTAGGGAGAGGGGGAGTGGGAGAAGGAAGGTGAGGTTATAGACATTGGGGAGGGTATGTGCTTTGATGAGTGCTGTGAAGTGTGTAAACCTGGCGATTCACAGACCTGTACCCCTGGGGATAAAAATATATGATATGTTTATAAAAAAATAAAAAAATTTAAATTAAAAAAAAAGAAAGAAAGAAAAAAGGATACCAGACACAGCTTGGATATTGCACCAAAAAGTACATACATAAACAAACAAATAAGAATAAGGAAGAGAGTAAATATGCAATTCTGAGTAAATATAGACTAAAGAAGATAATAATACACTCTAGAATTTAAAATAGTAATAATACACAACAACAGTACAGTACAGGAGTAAATAAAGTTAAGGTGTTCTAAAACCCTTTCATTTAATGGGAAATAAAAAGAGTACTTTTTTACTTTTTGGACTTGAGTCAAAGATGCATGTAAGAGCAGCAAAAGTACAGAAAGCTAACAAGCTAATGGAAGGGGAAAATGAATTAATACCTGAATTGTATTAAAAAAAGATCTGATGACTACAAAAGTACATCTTAAATATGAGATAGAATGGAAGTAAAAGCATGGAGAACACACTGTGTAGAACACAAATCAAAAATAAAGATCTGTAGCTATACTTTATCACAGTACATTTTTTTTATTTTTTTGAAGATTTTATTTATTTATTTGACAGAGGGAGAGAGACACCGTGAGAGAGGAACACAAGCAGGGGGAGTGGGAGGGAGAGAAGCATGCTTCCCACGAAGCAGGGAGCCCGATGTAGGACTCAATCCCAGGACACAGTAAAAGTTCAATTCACTGGAAAGAGCTAGCAATTCTAAATCTGAATATACCTAATAACACTTAAAGTCAGGAATCTGTTCCTTAAAATCAGATATCCTGTGCAAAATCCTAACTAGGACCTATTTTCCATGTTTTTAAATAGGAAAAATTATATTACATATAAACTCATAATCCCCAATCATTTCTCTTTTAATACTTAACTGAAATACAGAAAATGTCCATTTATAATAGAAAATTATCATGGTTAGGATGTAAAATACTACATGACTTCAGATGCAATAGCTTTCTCACTGGCTTTATTTCCTTTTCCATGATTTAACACTTTCTGTGTTAAACACTTTTTGTGCTTTCTACAAAACTAAGCAAAATTAAGGGACAAATACAACAGCAAATAGAAATTTATGCAAGACAAACACATACAGCAGATAACAGCTCAAAGGCTTATAGTATGGAAACCTCTTTCTTTTTGCCAGTAGCAACAGAGATGCACATTCCCTCTGTTGACAGAACATGACTCAAAAATGTCTACCTGTGATTCTAATGTTCTACAAATTGATTTTAAATTTAATTTGTGACTTTGCCCACATATCAGTTTGTTAAAATATTGTACTGAACTGTGCAGATGGAAAAACACTTTTGTTTTCAAAATTTATTTGAGAGAGAAAGCAGGGTTGGGAGAAGGCAGAGGCAGAAGGAATCTCAACCAGACCCTGCTGAGCACAGAGCCTGATGTCGGGCTCAATCTCACCACCCTGAGATCATGACCTGAGCAAAAATCAAGAGTCAGACACTTAACGACTGAGCCACCAAGGCACCCCAAAAACATACTTTCTCCAAATAAACTTCAGTCAGTACCAAGGGAACTAGTAAGTAAGACGACAAATCTAGCAAGTTGATTTTAACAAAGCTTTCTCAGAAACTAATGGAACAAGCACACCAAAACAAGGAATAGATTAGAAGAAACAAAAAGATTTGAATTTTACAATTACCAGCCTGACATACAGAACAGTATACCTAACAAGAGCAGAAGACACATTCCTTGTAAGTGAATAAAAACATTTGCCAAAAGTGACCACATGCTGGATCATAAACTGCTAACAAATTCCAAGGGACAGACATGTTTCTCTGACCTCCAATGAATTAAGCTATGAAGTAACAACAATATGATTAGAAATGCTTATAGAGTGAAATTAAGCAATAAACTTCTAATCAACTCATGGGTCAAAGAAGAAATCACAGCCACAATCAGAAAAGAATTGAACACTATAAAATTCACATAACATCAAAAGTTATGGGATGCAGGTAACACCATGCTTAAGAGGGAAATTTATAGCTTTAGAACACATATATGGAGGAAAGGCCAAAAACCAATGTTCTAAGCAACCATCTGAAAGAGTTATAAAAAGAACAAATTAAACCCAAGACACTACAGATGAAGAAATAAAAGAGCATACCATAATGAAATAAAAAATATACAACAGAGATCAACAAAACTAAAAGTTAGTTCTTTGGAGGGAATAATAAAACTGGCAAGTTCCTGGAAAAAATAATAGAGGGGCTGAAAATAAAACAAATATCTGTCCCCAAAGGTTTTGGATTAAAAAATATGAACTTGTTTTTATAACATGTGCTGCATTTACCACATGAAGATTAATACGAATAACCAACAAAAATCTGAAAGCAAATTATATCAAACTAAACTCATAAGTATAACTCTTTAACTACTATGTCCCATATTTCTGGCTCAAATGCTGTAGTAACATAATTTTAACACTCTTTAGATCCCATTAGGTGCTATAATTTAATTATACCTACCACCTTTTCACTGTTCCTCAGCCAGTTTATGTCTCTTTATCTAATTAAATTCTCATGCACCCTCACTCCCTCGGCTCTTGCTCTCCCTCTTCTCTCCTCCCTCCAGTCATTTCCTGGGAAAGAACCCGCTCTTGACTACCTGCTTACTTCCATGTAGCTGAATAGGCTGAGAATAAACAACCATACTCACCAGGCTAATTAATCTTTCCTTAAGTTTAGTAATTTTCCATTTCCCAGTTATGTGCTTGATTATTTGATGCCCTATTCTAACACTCTAATACTCATCACTCATCCCCACCTTCAGTTGATGACTTTGCTACCTATTCTACTTATGGAAAAAAAAAAACAGTAATCAGAAGAGAATCTCCTCAAGTTCCTGCCACCATATCTATCAATCCATCAACATCTGTCCGACTATACATGCCTTATTTCCTATTTAGGTCTTGGCTACAGCAATTCCTCCTTTCTTTCCTTCAAAGTCAAAATTTTCTTCTATACTGAAGCAAGCACACCCACTGGCAAAAAATTAAATGAAAGATGCTATTATCTCAGTTATCCAAAACAAAACACAGAAAACAAAAATGCCTTGATCCTGAAATTTAAAATATACTAAAAGAAAAATCCATCTTTGCAGATTCAATTTCATAAAGATGTCAATTCTCCCCCAAATTAATCTAGAGATTCAATGCAATCCTAATCAAAATACCAGATTTCCTTTTATTACATGCAGAAACTAACAAGATTATTTTAAAATCCATTTGTGAATATAAAGGATAGTCAAAACTACCTTGAAGAAAAGACTCATACAGTTATTTAATAGACTTATTATAAAATGAATAGTAATTGAGATGGTGTGATTTTGCCTGTTGTGTGTTTTGCATTTTGAAAGGACTGTACACCATGACAAAGTGGGACTTATTCCTGGAAATGTAAGGATGATTTAACACACTAATAAAATTAATCAATGTGATAAACCACATTAAGAGAATGAAGGAAAAAAACACATGACCCTCTAAATTGATGCAAAAGCAGCATGTGACAAAGTACAATATTCTTTTATGATAAACAAAATCAACTAGAAATAGAAGGAAACTACCTCAACAAAATAAAAATCATATAGGAAAACCCCACAGCTCACACCACGTTCAAGTGGTGAAAGACTAAAAGCTTTTCCTCTAAGATCAGGAATAAGACAGGAATGACTGATTTTGCCCCATAAATTCAACAGGGGAAGTTCTAGTCAAAGCAATTACGCAAGAAAAATAAATAAAAGGTATCCAAACTGGAAAGGAAAAAGTGTAAGTCCCTCTGTTTGCAGATGATGTGATCTTATACATAGAATCCACTAAAAAGATTCCACAAAAACCTGTTGAACTAATAAGTTCATCAAAGTAGTAGGATACAAATGAACACAATAAAATCAGTTGCATTTCTACACTAACCATAAACAGTTTGAAAGAAGAAAATAATTCCATTTGCCATAGCATCAAAAAATTTTTTTAAATATTTTAGAGAGCGTGTGTGCGTGCAAGAGTGGGGAGAAACAGAGGGAAAGGAAGAGAATCCTCAAGCATGCTCCCCGCACAGCACAGAGCCCAATGTGGGGCTCAATCTCAGGATCATAATCTGAGCAAAAATCAGGATGCAAGAGCCAAAGCCAAAATTTGGCTTAACTGACTTGAGCCACCTTAGGTGCCTCTACAATAGCATCAAATTTTTTTAAATACTCAGGAATTACCTTAGTCAATGTGAAAAACTTGCACACTGAAAACTCAACAACACTGATCAAAGAAACTAAAGAATACAGAATAAATAAAAAGACACCCTATGTTCACAGACTGTAAGACTTATTGTTGTTAACATACAGATATTACCCAAAGTGAACCACAAATTCAATGCAATCCCTATCAAGATCCCAAATTTTGAAAAGCTACCCTAAATTAATATTGAATCTCAAAGGTCTCCAAATATCCAAAACAATTTTGAAAAAGAACAAATTTGGAGGACATACACTCCCTAATGTTGAAATTTTCTATAAAACTATAGTAATCAATACAATATGGCATTGGCATAAAGACAGACACATAGATCAATGGAACAGAAGAAAGAGCACAGACAAATCCAGGAATACATGGCCAAATGTCAAAGAGTGTCCATGGACACTATCAACAGAGTAAATGAGCAACCCACCAAATAGAAGAAAATAATTCTATGTCATATTATCTGAGATTAATATCCACAATATATAAAGAATCGCTAAAACTCAAAAAACCAAAAATAGGCAGAGGACTTGAATAGACATTTCTCCAAAAATGGTATACAAATGGTCAATAAGCACGTGAAATGATACTCAACATCACTAATCATTAGGCAAATGCAAATCAAAACCACAATGACATACCACTTCACACAATTTGGACAACTATCATTAAAACCAACGAAAACCAAAAAAAAAAGTCATATTGTGAATGGGGGTAAATGTGAAACCTTGTGCGTTGCTTGGGGGAATGTAAAATGGTACTGTTGCTGTGAAAACCAGCATGCTGGTTACTCAAAAGATTAAACAGCAAATAATCATTTGATCCAAAAATTCCACTTCTAGGTCTATATACAAGAGAACCATAAGCAGGGACTTGAATAATATTTTTGTACATCTATGTTCATAGGAGCGTTATCCACACTTAAAAGGTAGAAAAATCCCAATGTCATTGGCAGATGAACAGAAAAACAAAACGTGTTATCTACATACAATGGAGTATTTTTCAGCTTTACAGAAAATCCTATCACTTAGGGTACCTGAGTAACTCTGCCAGTTAAGCATCTCCCTTCAGCTCAGGGTGTGATCTCAGTGTCCTGTCAGGCCTCCTGCTCAGTGGACAGCCTGCTTCCCCCTCCCTCTGACCCCTGCACCACTCATGAGTGCATGCACACATGTGCTCTTCTCAATCAACAAATAAAATCTTTTTTTTTTAAAGATTTTATTTATATATTTGACACAGAGAGATCACAAGTAGGCAGAGAGGCAGGCAGAGAGAGAGGAGGAAGCAGGCTCCCCACCGAGCAGAGAGCCCGACGCGGGGCTCCATCCCAGGACCCTAGGATCATGACCTGAGCTGAAAACAGAGGCTTTAACCCACTGAGCCACCCCAGGCGCCCCTACATCTATTTATTTTAAAAACAAAATGGGCAGGGTGACCTCTTTCAGAGCCATTACATGGATTGAGTTTCTCATCTGTAGCTTCTCTGGAATTTAAATAAAGAGCTAAAAGGAAGCAGACAATTACCTTGGATTGAGAACCCATGGAAAAGAGAATCCATGAGTTCTCTTTAGCCAGTGCAATTGTCTTGGAAAGTCAAGCAGGGCATCTGAAAGTCATCAAGTGCCTTGGGCTCTCTAAATCATGTCCATTTATTCCAGACAGTTCCAAGAGGCAAGTGATTTCAAAAGGATAACTCTATTCTCTACACAGTACATGCAAATTTGAAATAGAAATTAAGCTTTCAGTTTCTTCCCAATACAACCTCATTCCAGAAGGGTTTAAAATCAAAAACTGAAACTTGATTCATAGCATAATAGGTAAGTTGTTTTTCTGAGAACAAGAAAATTTGCTCTAACTCGTTTGTTCACGAGACTGATTTTTCAAATACAAATAGTGAAGGAGTTTGGAAAAGAACAAAACGTGATCATTCATTAAAAAAACAAAAAACAAAAAAACAGATAACAGAACAAAACAAAACCCTGTGAGTTTCTCCTTATGGCTTGTTGCAAACTATGCCCTCCAAAACAGATTGAATAAAATTTCTTTGAGAGTAAGATCATAAGCTAACAGCAAGAACAAAAATCCCTCTACAGACACAAGGATTTAGCATCATATTTTGAAAAGGCACAGAGACAAAACAAGCAAGCAGCTCACAAGACATAGGCAAAGTGAATTGTCTCTACTTTATGGAGCCTGAGAATTTCATCTTTTTTGAACACTTCACATTAGGCACTTTTATTTATTGGATGTTTATCTTTTTTTTTTTTTTTTTTAGTATGCTTATTCTATTACAGGCAACCTGCAGCTGTTATGCACATTTCTGAATAAACGTTAATTTATAATAAGGTATTGTTTGTCACAGAAGACAAGGGGGAAATTGAACTCTTTCTGTCCATCTGGAGATGGTGAGCAGCTGGTTGAAATCAGGGATCTGATGTATTTCATTTTCTAGGTATCTCACCACCCTAACACACTAGCCCAGCCATAGCTGGTTCCCTGGAATACATGTTGGTCTCTATCATCTAAACTTCCCCATTATTCTGTGGCCATCTGGCTGGGGGTTTGTTCTAAACCTTGGAAGTTTTGCCTTCTGTGAAATAAGTGTCTGAGAATTCATGAGAAGAGACTCTGTGCCACACTGGGGCAGAGGTTTCTCCATAGTCAGAGTCTGAAATTAACCATAACCAGACTGCATGCATGCCTGAAGTCAAATTATTCATATTATAGGGGAAACACAACAGCAATTTTGTGGCTGAAAAAGATTTTCTCAATCACGCCTGTGGCAAAACCATTAAAACACATAAGAGACAAACAAACAGAAAAGGCAAACACAAATGTGCTTTATATCCCTCTGAGTAGTCAGCTGGTGGAGGGTCACATCCAGATTATATGCCACGGAGAAACTCTGAAGTGGATCTTCACCAAAAGCTCTCTGTGAGGGCCAAGAAGTGAACCACTAACTTTAGAAATGTGCAAATATGTGTCAAGTGAGAGCATTCTAAATTTTGCCAGAGGAAAACCATTAAACTGTACATCTATCTTCTCTTAAAGCTTTTTGACGTGTGCCTGGGTGGGTCAGTGGGTTAAGCCTCTGCCTTTGTCTCGGGTCATGATCTCGATCCTGGGATCGAGCCCGGCATCAGGCTCTCTGCTCAGCAGGGAGCCTGCTTTACCCTCCCCCACCACCTCTGCTTGCCTCTCTGCCTAATTGTGACCTCTGTCTGTCAAATACACAAATAAAATCTTTTTTTAAAAGAAAAAGCTTTTTGATACATAGTTCATTTATTTTAAATTACTGTTACACTAATATATGTAATTTACATTTTCCCTAGACCCACTAGCCGAGGCAACATAAAATTAGTGAATCTGGACATAAGGAGTAGTCACGGGTTGTTTCCTCAACATCAAAATTATTACATTGTTAGTCCATAAATTCCAAGTATTCAGAATTTAAAGTCATTTCTTCATGGTCGTTATGGGCTTCCTGATTTTTTTTTTCTTTTCATATTAGGTTTGTGGTCCATGAAGTTATGAGACGCTATAAAATGACTAAGAATCGTAGCCTCAGAGACCACAATCATACAAATATGACCAGACTTTGTAATTCTGGGGAGAATTACTAGACTATGATTCTAAGACTAGCTTACCAACTTCTGGCAAGTCTTCGAGTGAAAATAAAATCTCAGGGCATCATCCAGAATTAAGGTCAAACCAAAAATGGACTAGGCCTGGATCATAATAGACCATAATTGGATCATGATAATTGTCCAATGTCCTAACTGACCAACAGAAAGCTTAAATTCTGTAAGAAGTTTACATCATCCAAGGCCTACAAAATAGTTCATAAGCAATTCCTAGCATTCAATCAAAAATTACTAAGCATGACAGGAACAACTGACCAAAACAGACAATAAAAACAGACTTACAAATGATAGGGTGATTATACTCATCAGACAACATGATTAAAAAAAGAAGAAGAAGAAAAGAAAAGAAAAAAGAAACTATAATGAATATATTAAGAAAATGAAGAAACAGATGCAGAATTTTATCAGGCAACTGAAATCTATTAAAAAGAATCCAAAAGAAATTTCAGAACTGAGAAAATGATTTCTTGAAATTAAGAGCTCAGAAGGTGAGTTTAACAGCAGAACAGAAAACTAGTGAATTGGAAAACAAATCAGTAGATAAATTAGATTGAAGCACAGAGGACGTGAAAGTGGGATATTTAAAAAATAGTATTAAAAAAATGTATGGACATAGTAAAAAATTCTAATGTACATGTAATTAGAGAAACCAAGAAAACGGAGGATAATGAAGTAGGATTTAAATAGATAACAGCTAAGAAAATTCTAAAATAGACATAAGACATCAAGTCATAGATTCAAGAAACTTCATAAAACAAAGGGGGATGAATTCAAAGACAACCAAACCTAGGAACTTTGTTGTAAGAGCTCTCAAACCAAAGACAAAGGGAAAATCTCAAAAGCAGCCTGATTACATGTTTCTATCAAGAAAACAAAACAAAAACAAAAACAAAAAACAAAACTACAGATATCATCAAACAGAAAGATCAGACTTCAGAATTTTCTTTAATAACATGAAAAACAAAATTAGACAACCCCATGTTTTCAGGTGTTTGGTAATTCCAAATTATTTCTTTAGGCCTATTATGGCTTTTGAGTTTGTATTTGTGTGTGTCTGTGCACGCATGTTTTCACATTTGGGATATGGTCCAAGAAGAAGTTAAAATATCTAAAAGTCTCACCTCAGAATCCATAATGAATACAAACACAAACAGATATTGTTACCAGCCATAAAAGTACAATAAGACAAAGAAATAAATTTGAAAAATTTGAAAAAAGTTAAAAGATTGAGATTTACTCTCCTTATTTAGAGGTTTTTGATTATATATATATATACTCTTTTATATATATATCTTGTTTTGATTATATGTATATTTTTATATATAAATCTCTTATGTGTATAAATCTTATATTTGGAAAATCATGCATATATAAATAATAAATATTATCTATAAATCTAATACCAAATTATTAGACAATCTACTGGCAAAATATTAGAACAATTATAGTGGGTAAGATCAGTATGCAATTGATATAGAATATACAAACCGATATATAAACTGATCAAATAACAACAAAATTTTTGTGAGGCTTGACAAACTGATACTTAAATTGATATGAAAAAACAAAGGCCAAATATCACTAATATAATTTTACAGAAGAAATACAATGTGTAGGAATCTGATAGCCCAATCTTAATTGACACCACAAAATATGATGATTAAAGTATGTGCCATCAATGAATTAAATATGGAAAAAATAGACAGTATTAAAACAAATCCATACGCACATTAAAATTTGATATGTGATTGAAATTAAAGTAAGAAGGCAGAATGATAGCCTCCAGTTTCTAGAAAAAACCACTGTGAGAGGATCAGTTGGCCAGGAGACAGACTCTTGATTTCAGCACAGGTCATGATATCAGGGTCTTGAGATGAAGCCCTGTGTTGGGTTCCTCACTCAGTGGGGCACCTGTTTGAGAGTCACTCTCTTCCTCTCCCTCTAACCCTCCCCCAACCTGTGCACCCTCTCTCTAAAATAAATAAATCTTTGTATCAAAAATTTAAAAAAAATAAAAGTTTAAAACTTTTTACAAATGTGGTGGGAAAATAACCAAAAAATATGGAGACATGCATGTGTATATAACACACATATGCACCAGCATACACTCATATTTAAACAAATCACTTTATTCACAAGAAGGCAAACAAAACAAAACAAAATAAACAAGCAAACAACAACAATAACAAAACAATTCTTCAAAACCAAACATGTAGGAAAGGCAGAAATCCAAAAAGGCAAATAACTTCTGAATTTAGTTCTTCTGATGCAAGGTTGATGAATCATAGCTGTCATCTCCACACCTATATGCAACATGGACAACAGGAGAATAAGCCCAGGTTTTCCCAAATATTGGCCATCAATTACAAAATGTCTGCATAAATGTGGGATTCCTGAGACCTATCCCTTTAGTTTTTGGGTGAACAAGGGGAAAAAGTCATAAAGCAAAGAGGAGAGCAAGAAATGGGAGGAAAATAAAGCTTCTATAATTATTCTAAGTCTTTTTGGGAATATGCACGTTTTATTTCTCCAAGGTAAATACCTAGTAGTGGAGGGGCACCTGGGTGGTTCAGCGGGTTAAAGCCTCTGCCTTCAGCTTGGGTCATGATCCCAGGCTCCTGGGATCGAGCCTTGCATCAGTCTGTCTGCTCAGCAGGAAGCCTGCTTCCCCCTCTCTCTGTCTCTGCCTGCCTCTCTGCCCACTTGAGATCTCTATCAAATAAATACATAAAATCTTAAAAAAAAATACCTAATAGTGGAGTCATTAGGTAAGGGCATGTTTAAGTTTGAACTACCAAAACTTTTTTTCCCCTTCGTTTTTAGCTTTATTTTTTAATTAAAAAAATTATTGTGTTATGTTAATCACCATAGCGATACCGTTAGTGTTTTTTTTATTTAAGATTTTATTTATTTATTTGACAGAGAGAGATCACAAGTAGACGGAGAGGCAGGCAGAGAGAGAGATAAAGGGAAGCAGGCTCCCTGCTGAGCAGAGAGCCCGATGCGATGCGGGACTCGAGCCCAGGACCCTGAGATCATGACTTGAGCCAAAGGCAGCCGCTTAACCCACTGAGCCACCCAGGCACCCCGAGATATCATTAGTTTTTGATGTAGTGTTCCATGTTTCATTGTTTGCATATTACGCCCAGTGCTCCACGCAATCCATGCCCTCCTTAATATCCATCACTGGGTTCACCATTCCCCCATTACTATCAAAACTTTTTTAAAGTAGTAGTGTTTTCTATTCTCAACAGAACTTCATGAAAGTTACAGTTCTGTGAAATCTTATCAATAGTTTGAGTTTAAGTCTTTCATCATTCCAGGGGTTGAATTAAGAGTATCTTGTGGTTAGTTTGTATCTCCCTGATTCCTAAAGATATTAAGCCCATTTTCACATGCCTTTCAGTCTTTGTCTTCTTCTTAAGCCTTTTGGCCATTTTTAATTGGGTTATTTGTCTTTATTATTGAATTGTAAGTGTTATTTATCTATTCCAGATACAAATCCTTTGTCAAATGTGCAGTGGTGAATAATTTCTCCTGGCCAATTCATGTTCTTAGTAATGCCTTTTGATAAGGAAAAATGTTCTAAGGTTGATAAAGTCCAATTTACCAATTAAAATAAATTATTGTGAGTGCCTAAGGGTGTCTTAAGAAAGTTTTGTTCACATTGAAGTGGTAAAGATATTGTCCTGTGTTTTCATCTAGAAACTTTGTAGTCCTAAGTTTTACCTTTCAGTGTCTGACCCATCCCAAATTAACATATACCAATGCTACAAGAAATGAGTTGAGGTTGATTTCTTTTTTATATAAATATCTAGTTGTTATAGCAACACATGTTCAAAGGTTTTACTTTGCTGATCTTCATCAGCCACATTATCATTGTTGCAAAAATATTTTGCTCATATCAGTGTGGTTCTATCTCTGAACTGTGGAATCTGTTCCACTGATCTATTTGTCTATCTTAATGCCAATACTAACCTGCTTCAATTAATATAGTTTTAGGTAAGTCTTGAAAATCAGTATTGTAAGTCCTGAACATTCTTCTTTTTGGGGGTTATTTGGACTATTATTGTTTCTTGTATATTAACATATTTTTTTTTCATTTTTTAAAGGTTAATTTATTTGAGGGAGAGAATGAGAGGGGGGAGGGGGCAAAGGAAGAGGGAGAGAATCTGAAGTGGGGTCCCCACTGAGTGCAGAGCCCCACATGGGGCTAGATCTCACGACCCTAAGATCATGACCGGAACTAAAATCGAGTCAGATGCTTAGCCAACTGAGCCACCCAAGCACCTCTCCATATAAATATTTTAATCAGTTTATCAATTTCTACAGAAAAGCTTGCTGAAATTTTGATTAGGAGCATATTGAATCTCTAGATCCATTATAGGGAAAAGATTGTTAAAATGGCCATTCAAAATTATGGATTTGTCTGTTCTTCCCTTCAGCTCTGTCCCTTAAGTTCTTTGCATTTTGAATCTTTAAAATTGAATGTTTATGTACAATTCCATTTCACTTCTTCTACTGGTTTCTACCTATATCAATGTGGGTTTCTTTTTTTTTTTAATTTGTTTATTTGCTTCCTTTTTTTGCAGTTACTCAGGGGATTACAGTTGTATCATTAACTTATCTTATTCTACACAGGATTAATGTTACATCCCTTCATATATAATATGAGACTCTCCTAACATACTTTCATTTACCACCTTCTGTCTTTTGTGCTATTTTTGTTCCATAATATTTCTTTACATAGGTTACAAACACCATAATACTCGATAATCATTTTCACTTGAAATAGCAAAATGCCTCTTAAATAAATTAACAAAAAGAGTTTTTTAATATCTTTACCCACATATTAACAATTTCTCACACTCTTCATTTTTCATGTAGATATGAACTTATACTTGACATTATTTGGAACTTCCTTCAGCATTCTTTATAGCGCAAGCCTACTGGTGATAAAGTCTCAGTTTTTATGTCTCAAAATATCTTTCCTTCATATTTTTGTATTATAGGTTGGCCATTCCCACTCACTCCCGCAACATTAAGGAATCATTACTTTAGAGACTCCATTATGTTTTAAATGAAGTCTTTAGAATTTTTATTGACTTTCCCATATATTAATCTCTTCCATACCCCCTTACTACCCACTCCCAGACTGCTTTTAAAATTTTCTCTTTATTTGTAGTTAAGGCAACTTGACTATATTTTAGCTACAAATTGTTTCTTGGAGTCTGTACTTCTTGGTGTTTGTTGATTTTCTTGGATTTGTAGGTGGATATTCTTTTTAAAATCAAGTTTGGTGGGAAAATATGCTCCTATCTCTTCAAATATTATTTCTGCCCCAATTTACCTTCTCTTCCTCCAGGTCACCAGTATATCCTCTGATATATTTTCAGCATTTGTTTCTCTCTTTACTATACTTTGTATGGTTTTTGCTGTTCTTTATTCAAATTAATTGGTTTTTGATCTATAGTAGCCAATCTCTGTTGATTCCATCTAAAAATGGATATTGTATATATCAGTTATATTTCTGTTTGGTTCTTTTTTATGGATTCATTTTTTCTGACATTACTCCCCATATGTTCATTCATTGTATTTTCCCTTAAATTTCAAGCATATTGTAATTGTCCTAAAGCCTTTGCCTACTAATGCCAACCTATGTCTTGTATTTGAGCCTATTTCCACTCACCTGACTTTTCTTTTGGTTCTTTTGGTTTTGGGTCACATTTTCTTGTTTCTTCTCATGTCTAGTAATTTTTCTTTGTATACTGGACATTGTGTATGTGAAGACATTGAGATTCTGGATTTGACATCTTCTAAAAGAATATTGAGTTTAATTCTGGCAGAGAGGCAGTTTTCTTCAAAGATAAGGTTGATCCAGTCATGGTTTCTTTTTAGGCCTTCTTGGTAGGATCCAGAGAAACCATTTTCCTAGGCAACATGTAACCATACTCAAAGGCAGGTTTTGTGGTGGTGACATCTCAGCTAATGACCTGGCTGAGATGTCCAGCTATTCAGAAACTTAACATCTCTCAATACTGTGTGTGGTGTGATCTCTAAAATCTTGGCTCAGCTTTTCTCCACCAGGGTTCAAGAAATAGCATGTGCAGCTCAGTATTTGGACAAAACTCGAAGGAGTCCTCATGAAGATTTATGAAATCCCTTCTCTGAGAATATCTCTGCTCTGGTACCACACTCTTTACATTCCAGCCTTGTAGCAGCCCTCAACTCTGATCTTGGTTAATTCTACCCAGAAAAAACTTCTAACTCTGTTTCAGTTCCAATTCCCTGTGTGGTAGTTTGGAACATGCCCCAGGCAGAAATCCAGAGTCAATGTGGTGTTTCCTTGAGTGATTTCATTCTTTCAAGGAGTCAAGTCCTGCATTGCTGCTTGTTCAGTATCTGAACCATTTGCTTTATATATTTCATCTAGTTCTATAACGGCTTATGGTGGAAGCATAAGTCTTTTAACTGTCCCTCCATCAAAGCCAGAATAAGAAGTTTAATGTTTTTGCCTTTTCTACATTTACAGTTTATATTCATCTCTCACTGTTGTCCTTCCCATTATATCTGCTTTTCCTTGAACATCTTTTAATTTACTCTTTAAATCTGAGATGGATGTTATATTTTTCTTTTGTTTCTTTTCTGAGTTCTATCAACTCCTATTTCATAGATTCCCGTTTTTCATCTTTTCTATTCTGTGCCTCATACCCCTTCATATGTGCAGTGGCTCTTTTAATGATATTTAACTCACAATAGAGTGTTTTGTTGCAAAGTTCCTCATTTCATGACTTTTTTTCAGTATCTTCATCTGCCAAGGTTTTTGGTATTAATTTATGTTTTCTTCTTATAACAATATTGCACAGGTATTGACTTCTTATTTGTTATTGTAATTAATAGTATTGAATTTCCCCCCGATTCACAATAGCAAGAAATTCCATGT
This sequence comes from Mustela nivalis, assembly GCF_964662115.1. Classification (NCBI taxonomy): domain Eukaryota; kingdom Metazoa; phylum Chordata; class Mammalia; order Carnivora; family Mustelidae; genus Mustela; species Mustela nivalis. The sequence continues at coordinate 138,467,155 of NC_139025.1, forward strand.
GGAGAGACACTTTTCTCTCTTCCAGGGAAAGGAAGCATAAGTATTGTCATTATTTAGAAGTCAAAATTTCCATATTCTGAGGCTATAGTAAATAACAGGGATTTTCCCCCCTCTTTTGTTTTTCTTATTCTGTTTTTAAAAGATTTTACTTATTTATTTGAGAGAGTATGCGAGAGCATGATCTAGGTGACAGGCAGAGGGAGAAGCAGACTCTCCATTGAGCAGGGACCCCAACATAGGGCTTGATCCCAGGACTCCAGGATCATGACCTGAGCCAAAGGCAGTTGCCCAACCAACTCAGCCACCCAGAGGCCCCTGTTTTTCTTATTGTTAAAGGCTATTTTGTTTCAGTAAGTTCTTTATTTTGGACTAGTACCTTCATTATCCAATAAAGGTAAAACCCTAAAGAGACACCACTTATACACTATGTCTCCTTTTCCATGAAAAGGGACCTTACCAGAAGCTCCTTTTCCCTTTGACTTTCCATGGCTCTGATTCACTTGATCTAAAACCTTTTCACAACATTTGCCCAATCATGATGAGACCATCCAAAAGGAAATTTTTAATTTTTATAGTGAAGTACTCACATCAAAGATTTTTAAATATTGGCAATTTTTATATGACATTCCCAACCAAATCCATTAGCTTAGTGTTCAGTAAAGTTTTGATTGTTTGAAGTAGTATCAAATCTTAGACATTTTTTTCTGTAGAAGAATATGAGCACATTGCACTGAACAGTATTAAGATACTTCCAGACTTCCTTCAAGTGAAGAACAGTGAGTAGAAATAAGAAAATGCATGGAGTGTTATATAGCACAAATACGTGGAGAGATTTTTCTAACAATGTGTTCTTGCTCCCTATCTCCACTACCATAAAGGAAATATAATTTGAGGTGATTGAAGAAGTTGACATGTATGTTTTGAGATAAATAAAGCAGGGGTGGGGTAGCAAGGAAGGAATGAAGGAAGAATAAGAGGGAAGAAGGGAGGAAGGAAGGAAAGGGAGGAGAGAGGTGGAAGGAAAGAAGAGGGGAGGGAACAGAAAAAGGAGGAAGGAAGGAAAATACTCCCTGGATATTTCTGGAAAATTCTCAACCACTGGCATTATCATGAAAACAAACACCAAAATAGAAAGAATGGCAATTTAAATTTTTTTTTTTAATTCAACTTAACATATAGTGTATTACTAGTTTCAGGGGTAGAATTTGGTGACTCATCAGTTGTATAAACATCTAGTGCTCATTACATCAAGTTCCCTCCTTAATGTCCATCACCCAGTTACTCCATCCTCCTACTCACCTCCCTTCCAGGAACCCTCAGTTTGTTTCCTAGAGTTAAGAGTTTCTTATGGTTTGCCTCTGTTTAAGTAACCCCAGAAACACACGGGGGGAGTTGGACATACATCAGTAGTTAGGGACCAGTCAGAGTCAGAGGAGAAACTGGATGATACTAGAGAGCAGGAGAGGTCTTGTGGGGCGGGGCAGTGGGTGGGGGCAGCTGATACACCAGAGGAGACAGAAAGGGAACCTGGAAATGCAGACAACACTCACCTGACAAGAAACTACATGTTCTTCTCCTTTTCCAGAAAACCAATGCCTGACCTCCCTTAGCTGAACTTGTCTTTGAATTAAAGGGAGTTACGTGCTCTAATGAGGGAGGCATGCTTAGCTTTTGGAAGAGTTCACAACCAACTGCTAGGGAAGTGGTGTTAATGCTTGATTATGAGGCACACAAGCAAACTGAGGGGGTCCAATGCAGAAGTGCAGCTTTGTAAAGGCCTTTGACATTCAGATATACACAGACTAGATGCACTAACTGGAGATCAATTAGGGTTAAAAAAAAAAAAAAAGTCTCAGAGGTTTTGAAGTCCATGCCCAGGAAGAAAAGTTAGATGATCCTCCATGATCCACGAGGGCAGAACTAGCATTTCCAAAGGCGGCAGGCTTGGCTTTGACATAAGGATGGCCCTTCCAACAGGTGAAGGTGAACCAGCATAAATAAAACAGATATTCACAGGTAAAATGGCCACCTGGTGGGAATGTTGGAGAAGAAATTGAAACATGGAAGAAAAGTTAGATTCCAAGGCATCTCTCACTCCTCCTGGGATCCCACGACTTCATGTTGGAGGCAAAAACACCACGGTGAGTGAAACGGGCTTGTTCCAGCTTCTCCCACTCAACCTGGGACCTGGAGAAATGTCCTTAAGTACTTTCAGCCTAGTTTCCTCCACTGTGGATGGAACAATGATAGCCCTATCTCATAGGTTGTGAGCTTCTTTAACGAGATGATAAATGTCCCATGTTTATCCGGAGCACAGTCAGACCCTAATGGCATTTGCTGCTGCTATTATTGAGAATGAATGTGACACTGGGACACAGCACAGTTCATCTACTTTGCGGATTCAGACAAGGGAAGATTCAGCAGATATTCCAACAGGCCCTTGGGTGTGTGGACACAGCAAGGTCAAGGACAGAGAACAGAAAATCGTCAACAATGATACCACATGGCATGTGGTCTAGAAGAGGGGAAAATGTGTCGGTCAATGATCAGTTGATCATTGAGAGGAACAACTGCCAAGCCTGCCCCCCTAAGAGGTAACTATTTGCAAGAGGAATTAAATAGAAAAAGTGCCATCTTAAAAATAAGTATACAAAATATGATCCGGGAAGAAAACTTTCCTCATTGGCAGTCTTACGAAGAGAAGTCATGTGTTGGAATTCATGGAGAAGGAAAGAAGCAGAATGATGAACTTTTCCCTGGTATCATGACATGTCAGAAATGCAAAATAAACTGAAACTTGGAACTAGAGGCAGTGAGGACGTGATTTGGACCAGCACAAATGTATTTTAGACTTCTTTCTGCCACTGGGTATCATTATTTCTCAAGAAAATTGCCAGGAAGACACAGACTGTCTTAGATAACCCCTTGGAGTGTTCATTCATCTACTACAATGTAAAACGGTGCAACTGGACGGCCTCCTTGATCACTTAAACCTATAAACCACAGCATATCACCCTTAAGTTTCCGATTCTGCAGGAATCTCATTTCGCATGGAACAGCTTCTAAAATCCCAGCAAAGAAAGTATGTTTCTTTCTGTCTCTGACATGAACGGTTGGCACTATCCTGGATACAGCAGGGGCAAAATATGTGTGAAATTGAATCATTCCAGTATGGGGAGTTAGATTATAGGAATATACCAAGAGGATTAAAAAGGAGTTGGATGCTGAGTAAAGAGCCTTCAATACTTCTCCCGAAATCTTGTCAATTGCCTGTAATTAAACATAAAATAATTTTTGTTTTATTTACATTTTCTCTTTTCAAATGCATAATAGATTCTATAACTTTGGCTGAACTGTCAAACCTGCTTCAAATTTAATTATACTATAAATAAAAATGCCAGAAAGAGGAGCTTTTACTTAAAAAAAAAATCTAGTATGACTTCATTCCTGGCTTCTGTTATCATTTGTGACGTTCAAAGCTGTGACTGTTGAAGGAAACGTGCTGTGTCATGATCCTCTCTGGACTCTTTAATTACTGGGATCACACCAATAATGAGGGCAGGTGGACCCCGAAATGAGACTCACCAGAGAGGGAAAGGAAATCATTGATTTAATTCTGCTGGAAGCATTAGGTGAGGCATTTTTGGTATTAGAAGTGTCTTTACCGCTTGGGCTGTGGTGGGTGCTATCCTGGGAGTGACGGGATTTGTATGTGAATGCCTGTTCCACCCTTTAGCAGGTCTGTGTTAATGTGAAAGCCAGTTAACCTCAGTGAACCTATAATAATTAAACTGCAAAATCAGAATAATAATTCAGACTTCACAAAGTTGTTATGAATATTAAATGGGGATTTATACCAAAATGCTTGAATAATTATAAATCAGCTTATAAAATTAAAGTAACAGTATTATTTTGCATAAATTAATTTTGTTACTTTGCATAATAAACAACGCAAAGAAGCACAACGCCCTTCCTTCATTTCAAACTTCGGTTAGGAAGTTTATTTTATTCTTGATTCCAGAGATGCCGCATACACCTCATTTGAACTTTCTGGAAGGGACTTCTGTTGATTTCATTTGAGTCTCAACTTTAGGGATATGCTATTGAGAGGGTCACTTGTGGGGGTGGGACTAGGTAATCCATAAGGCCCTTTCCAGCACTGATTCCTGTGATCCAAAACCAAAAATGACCTTAACTATAAAATGTCATTTCTCCCTTTGCTTTTTTTCAGTCCTGCCCTTAGATCACCCCTGGCTTGATTTTCCTGCAAGCCCAGAGGAAGGGAAGGTCATGGGAAGAGAAACAAGCCTGGCAGAAGCAGGACACCAACTGGATCCAAGAACCTTGCTCCTTGTCGCTACCCTCAGTCCATTCCCTGGGTCTCTCCATGTGTTCTGCATGTAAGAGCGCCAAAAACTTTAGTCGATGCAAATATACAGTATTGAGCTAGCAGGACTGTTCAGAAGGAGGGGCATCTGTGGAAAAGGGGGGGGGCAGTATGCGTCAAGGTACGTTCATAGAAATAAAATGTAGACAAAGGTACCAGCTAAAAGAAACACAACGCTGCAGAATTATGATATGCTTCATTTCAAGTACAGGAGAGGAGAGTGCTGAGAACCCAGTGGGATCATGATCAGGTAGCCTTAAGTTTGCTCTGTGGTCAGATGCTATTAGCCTCGCCATCTCACAATAGAAAAGGGGGGAACTATGGGGTTACTGGGTGGCTCAGTCAGTGAAGCATCTGCCTTCAGCTCAAGTCATGATCCCAGGGTCCTGGGATCGAGCCCTGCAAAGGACTCCCTGCTCTGTGGGGAGCCCGCTTCTCCAGTTCCCTCTGCTGCTCCTCTGCCCCACCCAACCCCAGCTTGTGCTCTCTGGCTCTCTCTCTCTCTGTCAAATAAATAAATAAAATAATTTTTTTAAAAAGAGAGGATAACCTACATGAAATTAAAGCAGCAGCACAGAACAGCATAAAGCTGGTCTTTCCTGGTACATAGAGTTTTTCCTGGTTTGAAATTTTCACATCAATAAAGAACAGATATTGTATCTATTCCTACATGGGCAGGTATTCCTATAGGATTAATTATTAGAAGCAAATTGCCAGATCCAAGGTCAAGTACATTTAGAATCTGAATAGAGTGTTATTCTGTCCCAGTCAATGGGCCAAATCAGATTTCCATAGGCCACAGGATACTGCCCATTCTCCACATCCTCACCAGCCCTATACCTTGTTTTAAAATATTTTGTTGATATAACAAGCAGTATCACTTAAGTTGCATTTGTGCGATTGATAGCAGAGGTGAATATATATATATATATTTTGCACGTTTCTTGGCCATTCTTATTTTCTCAGCTTGCCCATGGTATTTGCTCCTTTTCTCATGCAGCTGTTTGTCTTTTTCTCGTTAATATATAGGAATTCTTTACTCTGAATGTGAATCTTTGTTTGTAATTTTTGGTGCTGATAAAAATATCTCAGCCATCAGTTTATCTCTCATCAATGAGGTTTTTTTCATCATATAAATGTTTTTGAGTTTTCGTGGTGGTAAAATCTTTTTATCTTTTTCTCTATACAATTTCATTTTTATTTTTTTCTTAGGAAAGCTTTTCCTACTCGAAACTGTTTCAAGAAAAATCATTTTTTTTTCTCCTTCTAGGATTGCTACTGCTGTTTGCTTGTTTTTTTTTTTTTTAAAGATTGTATTTGAAAATGAGCTAGATTATGTTTTCATATGGTGTGGGGTATTTTTTGTCAGATGGATAACGAATTGTCCCCAAAATATTTATATCAATTCAGGATTTTTCCTCCTAAGGCACAAATGCACAAATTCTTCTTGTACATCGAATTCCCGAAGACATATGGGTTTATCAGCCCTCTTGCGAGCCCTGGATAAATTTGAAAGGGCACAGAAATTCGGTGGAATAAAAACGGCATGTAGCAATTACTTTATTCTACCATATTATTAAAACAACAATAATATCTACTTCATCTCCTGGAATTTTCTGTTTCCTCTAAGTCAATGAAATGTCCTTTAAATAACTTCGACCAGCCATAGAGAAGGCAGATTTCCTGGAGACAATTCAGCTGTGGCGTCCCAACCACCTAAGCCCCCCGATGGAGTCAGCATAGGAGAAACAGGTCCACAGGTAACTGAAAGGCTGTTGAGATATTTGTGTGGGGTTCAGTAAGGTCAGAAAGCTGCTTCTCACTCAAGCAGCCCGGAGCCAGGCAACTCATCTGAAGGTGCACGCCCCCCTTTTCCTTCTGGGTCTGCAGGTGCTGGCTGAAGCGGGCTCTTACAAGAGCGTGCTGAGGCTCTCCTGATAATACAGTTTTTCCAAGTGGGAACATTCCCAGCCAAAACTTTCAGATTCAGCTCTTCTAAACAGAGAACTGAGCCAACCGGGTTGCAGCCTCCTATATGATCCGAGGTACTGGGCTCTTTGACAGACACAGAACAATGTGCCCTGAGAAAAAGACCCCTTGGGAAAGCAAAGCCCAGCCTCCAGCCCGGGCTTGTGCAGCCAAGGGGTTGCGGGAAAGGAGAGGGTGAATATTCTTCTTGACTTACCACCTACTGAATTAGGCTCAGAGAGGGGCCAGGATTAGCAAGTACTGTATGGCCAACACAGGTCTTTTTATGCTGCAAGATAAACACACACTCTTTCAGGTTATAGCACGTTAGGATCTCCTCCCTGTGTAGGGAACTCACCCGGTGAGGATCTTCCACTTCCTGGTGATTCAGGGGACCACAACAGCATACTTGGACTGAGGACAGTCTCCTTGAGCCAGAGGTGAGTGGGACCCTGTGCAGGGGGGAAACGGAGCTGAGGCTGAGCTTTCCCTGTTCAGCTGCAATAGGCATCACCTTGTGTCAGAGAAGACAGCAGAGCCCATTTGACAGGCGACAACCATCCTCCTCCTGCATTCAGACTAGTTCGGCTGGAAGACACCAACGTTGTGTGGATGCGTGTCAATCAGTGTATATCTTGAGTATGAAAAATGCAAAAATATCCCCTTTGATGGCTTTGACTTTCCTTTGCTTCCACACCCAAGCACTCACCTCCCCACCTCCACTCCGTGACGGTGGTGTTCCATCCATACCCCTCTAACTGAGTTCCCAGGCCACACTGTCCAGCACAAAAGCCACATGAGGCTATTGAAACTTACATTCAAAGGAATTAAAATTAAATAGAATTAAAAACTCTATTCCTCTGGCCACATTTCAAATACTCAACAGTTTGTGTCCACCATAACAGAGAGCACAGATTTAGAACATTTCCACGATTACAGAAGTTCTATGAATCTCATAGTCCTTGCATACCCTCACAAGTCCTTGCATACCCGTCTTTCTATGTTTTCTTCTATGCTCTGCCTTCAAAGAGGATGGGACCCACTAAGGAAACAGACAAAAGCCAGTATTCTTGCAAATGAATCAGCGGTCCCAGTTGGTGATAGGATATGAGGGAAGGTGCTGGGGGCTTGGAGAGAGGGCAGTGTGTGGTCCAAGACCTTCCGGGAGCGCCACAGACTTCACTTCAAGCCATCACTTTGAGAAGTGAAGTTTCAGTGGAGAAATGAAGAATCCACGGACGTGAGTGTGTACATATGGCATAGAGGTTGGAGCAGGTGTAAAGGTGTTCACCCTACAGAGACAGACAAGGGGAGAGAGCCAGAGGAGGAACAGATCCCAGAACGTCTCTGGTTTCCCTGCATTTGTTTTGTTTCCAAGCCCATAGAGATGCTGCGCTCTGATTTATTCTGTTTCCTGCTCTATCACCAGGCTCCCAATCAAAATTAGGTTCTACCCAAGGTACCTCAGCCTAAAAACAAGATAAGAACTTTCAATTCCTAAAATGCATATTAAAATTCCCACCCTTTGCACATCTGGTGGAAAAAGTCAGGCCCAGTTTGCACTGCCCCCCATCCAAGCTGAGCAAGAAAGGCCAAGTTTGCGCCACTGTGCTGGTGGCTCTTGGCAAACGTATATAGGGAATCGCCGAGTCAGCAGTGACTTAGAGCCCCTTGGAGGGAGGAAGGGGAGCATTCGGAAAACTCAGATTCCCTCAAAAAGAGGAAAGTTACAGGAGGCCAAGATGCAAGTGAAAATCATTAAGCAGAATATTTGTAACGTGACTCTAAAATTAGGCTGAGCTGGCAGTTTTCATCTGAATATTATTTATGGAATTCTTTTATGACTTACATGCTTCCTCCTTAAACAGATGCTTCAAGAACAAAATTGTAAGGGAAAGCCAGCATTTAAAACAAAATTTCCAAATACTATGCTAGGTGCCTAATTGAAGGAATAAAGACAAGTGTGGAATCACATGTCTGATTTTAATAAGCAAATAGCTCAAGTTGGAAAAGAGCTACTACTCAATGTCCCTTTCCAATGTAGCAGAATTAAAATGAACTTTAAGCTAGCTATTTTAATGATGGAAACAAAAGGACTGATTAAAAGGGGATTCCTAAAATAATCCAAACTTTGAATTATTGATTTAGGGAAGATTTACACATGGAATTATTGAGCAAGAAAACGAAGAAGGGAAACATGTATAATGTGAATTTTTGAAAAGCAAATATTGAGAAAACTCTTATATAAATATGGACAAAAATTTCAAAAGTTAGGTACCACTTCATGATAATATGTTAAATACAGATCCAGTGTCAGTAAAATCAGACAAATAGAAGGCGTGTGTGTGTGTGTGTGTGTGTGTGTAACTTGCTTATAAGACTTTCAGTTCTCTTTTTTTTGCAAGTCCCACATGGTGGTGGTTTTACCATGTTTAGTTAACCTCTTTCTTGAGACCAGGTTTCTGCTCTCAGCTGTGCATTCCTGGTGCCCTAGGACAGTCTCTGGTATGCATTAGGCATGAGATGAACTATTGTTGCATAAATGACACCAGATAGATCAAACAGCATAGTTGGTAGAGGATGCTTGGAAACAAGTAGAAAAGCACAAGAGTTGAGGTCAGAGAACTGTAGCCAAGGTATTTCCTGGGAGAGGCAGGCACATGAAACTTGAAGACTCTATGGACTTGGATTCTGCACCAAAGACATAACCTACTGATGTAGTTTGTGGAGCCCAGTGCAAAATAAAATTTCAGGGCCTCTCGCTTAAATAATTATTAAAGGGGGTCCTGGGTGGCTCAGTCAGTTAAGTGTCTGACTCTTGATTTTGGCTCAGGTCATGATTTCAGGATCATGAGATGGAGTCCCACCCAGGGCTCCTCGCCCAGCAGAGAGCCTACTAGTTCCTCTCTCTTACCTACCGCTTTCTCCCTTTTTCCCCCACCCCTAACTCATGTACACATGTATGCACTTGCTCTCTCTCTCTCTCGAATAAATCAATATAAATAAATAAATAATTAGAAGAAGAAAATAAAGATTTGTAAGAAGTTCAAGATTGTGACCACAGAGCATTAAACCCATCAGGGGGCTCTGTGCCCATGCACGGTCACAGACCTGTGACACCAACCCCAATAAAGGTGATCAAGGGTCCTTGAGAGACGCATTTAAGAAAGATCTTTAAGCAGGATCACTACAGATGTAGTGGAGGCAACTGTTGGCAGAAGGTCTGGGGAAATCGCTTGGAAGAAAGGTGCACCAGCAGTGCAAGAGGAAGAGGAGGGCCTGAACAAAACAACCAGTGGCTGCAGGGTTGGAGAGGTGCGGACACTGTCCAAGAGGAAATGAAGGAACGGGGAACCACTATCCTGATTGCACTGGGGGTGTAGACTCCAGGTAAATGGAGCTGCAGCAGGTCCAGCCCGCCAGGACTCCAACATGCTTCTGAAAGTAATAGTAAACCAGAGAATGTGATAACCGTGATAGAGCTATGAAATAGTAGAAATAACCCACTAATGATCTCAGAGGAGACTGACATCATTTCCTTTATAGGACCTGGGAGAACAGGACCTGCTCCATATTAACACTGTCATGGGTGCTGCATCTCAAAATATTGTTCAGATGCCGGGGGAGCGGGGAACAGTCAGTTGACAGACTGCCTCCTGGTTTCAGCTCAGGTCATGATCTCAGGGTCATGAGATCGAGCCCCACGCTGGGCCCCACACTCAGCGCAGTCTTCTTCGGAATTCTGTCTCTCCCTCTCCACCAACCTCCCTCCCCAAAATATATAAATAAGTTTTAAAATGTACATATTGTTAATTTTTGAATAAAAAGCAGCAGGGAGGAGAGTCCAAGAGTCCAGGAGTCCAGTCAAGTGAGTGAGGAGGATATATACAAGCAGCGTATAGACAAGGACCCCGTGATGTTTGGGATCACAGCACTTTTCTGAGCAAGTTGAGTCCTATTTACAGGTGATAAAAGGAGGTCACCTGGAAGCAAGGTGATACTTTCAAGGTTATAGCGAGAGCTAGAAAATTATGTCACCAGACTCCTTTTCCAGGGTTTTCTCCAACAGACCACACTTTCTTCCCCAAAACTCTTCTATGGTATAGACTGTTAGTCACTGATTGGATTAGCAACATGGCAAATTCAGTGGAAGGCAGGATAGATGCCAGATGTTGCAACCACTAAGGATTTGAAGGGTAAATAATCAAAGGGTTGGAAATGAGCTGGGCACCAGGGTTAACCCATTCAGGGTAACAACATGCTCCTGGCAAAGACTAGCTTCCTGATCTTTAGGATCAAGGCAAACTACTCAGCCAAATTCAGTGCACAAGTGCTCATGAAATGGCAGATTTGGTTTTTTTGCTTTTGTTTTTTGCTTTTCTTCAAGTTATGCTTGAATGCCCAGTATTGTCATGAGAAAGTGCTGGTTGGAACATTTGCTTCTCTCTTATTGATGGGCAGCTGTGGTTGACAGAAATATAAGACTCAGAAGTTTCGGTCCCTTGGCCCCATCCGTCCATTCTGGCTTAAGATGATTACACAGCTATTTTGTATAACAAGAGCCAGACAAAAGAGAGACAAATGGTTGTATTTCTCAAACCAGCTCCATCAAGGATTATTCAGAGCATGGTCTCCTTCGTCTTTGCAGACTTATACTCCCATTATGGCTTGGAAATGGTAAGTCATTTTTCACAAGGCTGATCTTTAACTAGTTAGCAGTGGAACTGTTAACATTGGTGCATCCTGCAATACTGGACCTTTGTTTTCTGACCCTTCTGGCTTCAGGTGTCCTGTACATTCCCATCCATCACAGCAACCTCTTGGATAGCCTGATTCTGCTCTTCCAGGGCCCTTCACGATGGGAGCCCAGAACCTGAAGAAGGGGAAATGGCCAAGGAAACGGCTTCCCAGAACCTTTCAGAAGGAGCCACAAAACCACTGTTCCTGAGAGAAGACCATGTAATATATCATCTCCTGGAATACTTTAGAAATTAAGAAATGTTTTATTATAAATTACATCAAGTCCACAGATATAAATCAATTGTAAGTGAGAAAAACTAAAACATATGTCACTCTTACCCTTATCAATGTAAATTACTAAGTAATTTAGTGAAGTAACTAAAGAGACCATTTCCATGATGGGCTATGGCTATGGGATTCCACAACCCAACCCTCTTCCTTTCCTATTAGGAATAACTCCAACAGTCACAGATCACTCAAAGGAAAACCCCGCATTACAGAAGACATAAGGGAATTACAGTTTTAGAAGGAGGAGAAAAATCAGGCAGAAATTACATGCATACGTACACAAAACAAAAAACAATGTTCTCATTATTTTAGGGTCTTAGAAAACCTATGTGTCTCAATATGGCTGGTTGTCTTCATCAAAGAGCATTTATCCACAATGGAATACTATGCAGCCATCAAAAGAAATGAAATCTTGCCATTTGCGACAACATGGATGGAACTAGAGCGTATCATGCTTAGCGAAATAAGTCAAGCGGAGAAAGACAACTATCATATGATCTCCCTGATATGAGGAAGTGGTGATGCAACATGGGGGCTTAAGTGGGTAGGAGAAGAATAAATGAAACAAGATGGGATTGGGAGGGAGACAAACCATAAGTGACTCTTAATCTCACAAAACAAACTGAGGGTTGCTGGGGGGAGGGGGTTTGGGAGAAGGGGGTGGTATTATGGACATTGGGGAGGGTATGTGTTTTGGTGAGTGCTGTGAAGTGTGTAAACCTGGTGATTCACAGACCTGTACCCCTGGGGATAAAAATATATGTTTATAAAAAATAAAAAGTTAAAAAAAAAAAAAAGAGCATTTATCAAGGGGGAATTCTCACATGCTCTGCTGTGTCATTCACAAAAGGAACTATACATCCCTTGCTCTGTCCCTAGAGGGTGGCATCCCTTGTGCACTGGGTCCATGAGGGGGAAATCATTTCCACAACTCACAAAATGTCCTAATTGAATGGTGAGAGGAGAGGCCATTTGAGGAGAACTAAAAGTAAAATGGTCTCAAGAGTGTCCCTGTGGATTTCTACAAAATCTTTTAATAAAAGCAGCTGGAATTTCATCCTGGCTCACTCGCTTTCGTTATGTGTCCCAAGTACATCAATCTAATTTTTTTTCTTTTTTCTTTTACTACTTGTGCCAAATATCAGAGTCTTGAGAATACTGGAAAGATTGTTTGCTTTTCATTTTGTTCCTTTCTCAGGTTCCTTTTGAAAATGGGTTTCGGGCACAACATTCCTTGGACACATTTCTTTGCAGTGAGTTATTGAAATGAGTGTTTCCTTGTGGCAAAGTTTAGCTATGAGTGCCACTAGGCCATTAAGCTATAAGGCGTAGTGCAGTCCCCCTGAGCATCCCTGCATTTCCTTACATACTGCAGATTCAGGGGAGGGAGAGAGGGGAACAGCCACATCCAAGGTGGCTGATACTTTGGACTCACTCAAGGCTTGCTCTCATCATATCTCCTAGAAAAACCCAGGCAGCCCCTAAAGCCCATCCCAATGTCCCCACAGTGTCCATATGCCAGGATTCTCTCAGCACCACTATTTGCCCGGTGAAGCCTATTGAGCACTATCCGTGAACATCAGCTGGCCCAAAGCTGACGTCTTTCTACAGACCATGAAGCAAATGGGAAAATAATGGGACTTGGCACCCACAACCTTGACTCTCAGTTCCAGTTCTATCTTTGGTAGTAATTAGTATCATAATTAGCTGGGAAGGTTGTTTAGATTCACCGAGTCTCTGGGGGGTTTTGTCTGTTTGTTTTCTGAAATGGGCTATTCATATAAAACTGTAGGAAAAACTAACCAAAAAAGGACATTACTTTGCATTAAAAAAATAAAAAATAAAACTAGATTTAAAAAAAATACCTAAACTGCAGGTTTGGGTGGCTGGCAGAATGACTCTCTGGGGGACTTAGAAAAATGCTCAGTCTGGTCTTGATCAATCATTTGGGATTGATAAAGATGATAACTGAGTAGACCAAGACTTGGGAAAATCCAGATTTCTAGGCCCAACAATGTATGAGGCACACTAGCAGTCCCCACTAACCCTGCACCAGGGAAAGAGGTTTCAGAAATGGAGAGAAAAGAGGGAGGGACCATAAACTAATATCCGCCTTGTAAAATTTCCAGGAAAAGAATTATATATTTCCAAGAAAGTTATTAATAAATTAAGTATAATTAGCATCTGTATGGCTCCTCACAATTAGTTTTCATATCCTTTTTAATCTTACTTAATCGTAGTTGATTCTACCTACCTAATCTCATTCAATTCTTACCACAACCCCAGTGGTATCAGAATTGTTGTTAGGGAGACTCAAACCCAGGCCCCCACATACAGTTTCATTATACTGCAAGTAAGGTGGTATATTTTGGCAGATTTGCCTACTCTTGATATACCCATTAACCTCTCCAACCTCATGGGAAAACTGGAATGATGGCACAAAATTAAAAGGAAAAACCCACAAGAAGTAAGAGTCTGTGGACTTGAACTTTGTCCATTTGCTTTCCCAAACCCACATGTAGTCTGCTTACCCTCTCCTTTTATTTCCATCTCTGTTGGCCTATGTATCTAGCCAGGCTGGGGCAGTTATCTCTGATCCTCATGTGAAATAGTGAGACCATGATTCAGAAAAAAATGCTTCTCTTTGGAAACACCCTCTGAAAATAAATCAGACATTTCTTCTTTTTTCAGTGAATGGCTTCATTTCCTACCCTTTTCTGTCTTCTAGAAGTATGAGTTCCATTTGGGGTGTGAAATCCACCATGGTTCCTTGGGCAATGCTCAGATGAGACTTAAGCTCCCTATCGTAAAATCTGCAAGAAACAAGAGGGCCTTCTGCATTCCCAAAGAGCTTCAGATCTGGATGGCACAGGAAGGCAAGCACCTAAACCTGTCATAATTGTGCCCAAATTGAAGACCTCTTGTTGATGACAGGAGGGATGCCACAGGTTTTTTAACGTCATCTAATTTGGCTGAGCTGCTAAAGAGAAGTTGCAAAAATGTACGTGCCTTCTGTCATCCAAAGGGACAGCATCAATGCCTTTGAACCAATAGACTTTTCAGCTAAGAGAAAATTAAAAGCAAATAGCAAGGCTCTTGTCTAGCACATGGATGGTGAGTTCCAGCATGTTTGGGCCTGGCTTTGCCTTCTTATCGACAAGAGAAGGGGAAGGGGGTCAAGGACAAAGCTGACGGGCAGACTGCAGGACACTACTTGCTATAGTCCTTGCATTCGCCACCTTAACAGTCAAAGAAATTAATCTTATCTCAATGGATTTCAAGATTCCAGCATGGCTGGCTGGCCTGGTTGAGAGAAGCTGGATAAATACAAAAGTATCCCCCAAGTCAATTTTTCTCAAGAAACTCATTCTTTATCTGAGGTAATCAAAAAGCAGATAACTGGTAACTTGAGCAATAGGCTCCATTTTAGGCAAAGCAAATGATGTATACGAAAAATAAAAATAATTCCTCTGCAAAGAATAGTCAGGGAAGGAGGGAGAGAGGGAGGGAGAAGCAAAGACAGGAAAAGAGAGAGACAGATTAGGTGTAATAACCACACACAGATAAAGTTTTTCCCTTAACTCTGTCCCCCTGTTGACTGCATGACCATTAGTATGTGTGGACAACTATGACTATGGGGGCATCTGAATGTATCTGTATGTCTGTGTGGACATGTGTGGACATGGTGGGAGGGAGAATGTGTATGGGCCTGAGGTATGTGCAGGGGGCAGGTGAGAGGGATGGGTACAGGCAAGCAGGTGTGTATCTTGAGATGTGGGCGAGGTACCTGGGGGGCTGCAAGCTTAGACATATTAGAGAACATGTATATGAGAGTATGTAGGTGATATGTGTAAGCTATAAGGGGGATTGTGTTTGGTAGGTGGTAAGTGGTGGGTTTGTGGACATCAGGTGGGAACTGTGTGCACAGAGCTGCGTGTATGTATGTAGGGTACGTGTGAGGGTTGAGGGTGTGTGCATAGGGAGTGTGTGTGGATACGGTGTATTAGAGGAGGATGTGCATCTGTGCAATTAAAGTGAAGTATGGGACCCGATGAAAAACCAACTGAGCTTTCCTTTTGCCTCAGCTGCCCCACCCATGGATCCTGGTGCGACACCTAGAGTGTCTTGTCCCAGAGATGTCTCCACATGCTTCTTCAGTCCCCTGGAACTGCTTCAGAATCCAAACCACACTTGGAAGCCCACACCAATGTCTCCTTTGCTGCAACTCAGAAGACTGCCTTGCCATGATTTATGTGACAACAGAGCCTTTATTCCCCCACTGGACTGATTTGGGAAGAATACTTCTGGGCCACAATTCCTGCTAATAAATTGTCTTCCTCATCATGACTGCCATGACCATCGCCATCGCCATCGCCATCATCCCCATGTGTGGCGAGGTGCTCAGTGGTGATGATGCATCATCACCTCCTTGCTCTGTTTCCTAAGTCAGCTAATGACACATTATCCTTTGTGAAACTTAATTCTGTGGTATGAAATACAGCTGGATTTGCTCATGACTCCATGTTACTAGAGGGAAAAAAAAATCTTTGAAACCCTAAGACTGGGGAAGCTTAGAGATCTTCAAATCAACATACAATCTCCATTTCTTGGCCAAAGCCTTAAGCCCTCCAGACCCCTTCTTGTTTCTACCCTAACATGCAAATTCTCTCACTACAGCTCCAACTTCTGTACCCCTTCTACCACCTTCTAAAATACAAAATTAATAATCCATACTATTCCCATGGATGGTTGCATGGAGAAATATTCCTTTTGTGGCTATTGTCTGTACATGAATAGATGTGTCACAATACCGCTAGTGACAATGATGAAAGCGCTATTCCTCCATTTTCCTGCATGGAACTTCATGGAGAGTAGTTAGTTACAGCATTTGTCCTGGGGTAAGAGCATTTTCACAAGCCTCCATATTTCCATTTCACAAACACCCATTCCCAGAATAGTTGCTGAAGAATTTCTCAGGGACAGCACAACAGGTGCAGTGGCAGAGATATTGCAAGTGTGCCAAACTGTTGAAATTGAAGGCAGAGCTCAGTCTAGTTAGGAGAAAATAGCACCTGGTATTTTCTCCAAGGAAGGGAGAGAAGGAAAGAAATGCCAGGGGCGGATGCACCCTACCTCTATCCAGGCAATGAGATTTTCTCTGATTGCACTGGAGGGAACAGTGGAGAGGTTATTCAAACATGCAGAGAATTCAGTTCTCATTTTTCTGGCCCAGTGAGTTCTGTATCCTTCTGCATGAGGAAAAGAAGTGACAGTGTCCTCAGAACTTCTATCTGGATCCAGGCAGAAGGGAGAGTGTGTCCCATGCCTGGAGGCAAAGATCTGCAGCACCCCATGTGGCTGCTGGTCTAAGTTCTTCCGAAAGCCAGATGGTTGTTAGGTCTTCCAGAGACCCAGATGGCAGATCATGCCCTCGCTCTCCTCTGGCATCGACCTCAGGCCACAACCAGGGAAAGCACAGATGTCCCAGCATCACCAAAATTGGGCTCCTCCCCGCCGTGGGACTGGGGCCGAGAATATTAGGACTTAATGGAGAATGTACATTCACTCAATTATAATGTCAGGCAACCTGCTGATGTATACTATTTTTCCCTGATGGAATTGTTTTGAAGACTGATTTAGACTTCAGAGAGTAATGATATTAGTTTCAAGTGTACAATATAGTGGTTCACCAATTCTATACATAGCTCAGTGCTCATCACGGCAGGTGCACTCCTTAATCCCCTTCACCAATGTCATCTACCTCCCAACCATCTCCTCTCTGCTAACCACCAGTTTCTTCTCTACCATTAAGAATCTGGGTCTTTTTGTTTAGTTTTGGTTTGGTTTGTCTCTTTTTCTCTTTGCTCATTGGTTTTTTTTTCTTAAATTCCACATGTGAGCAAAATCATAAGGTATTTGTTTTTCTCTGACCGGCTTATTTCACTTAACATTATACCCTGTAGCTCCATCCAGGTTGTTGCAAATGGTGATATTTCATTCTTCATTATGGCTGAGCAGTATTCCATTGTGTATAGATATACCACATCCACTTTACCCATTCACATAGACTAACAATAATCAGCTCATCCATGAACATGGTTACAAACATAATGTGGACACAAAATGTATCAGAGCCCATGTTTTAACAGCATACATCCATTCATCTAGCCACTCACAAGCCTCTGTGGGAAGACTGCAGTGGCCAAGCATAGGGCTTAGAGCTGAGCACACAGGGACAACTATCACAGACCCCACACACTCAAGAAATTCAAAGTCTGCAGACAATTCAACCAACAAAGAACAGACAGAGAGGTCAGTGCTTCAAACGCAGCTAAAGAACAGGGTGAAGGGACCCTGGTCAGAGTCTGGGTCGGGGTGAGGATTTCTTTTGAAGTCATGACACTTGAGCTGAATCATGAAAGATAAGCAGGAGCTGTCTTGGGAGATGGGAGCAATACTCCATTTGCAGAGTAAGTGGTCCCAGATGATCCCCTTACGTGATCAGTAGAGGGAGCAGGAACTAGGAAATGTTAGGCCAAATGCTTCACCCAGGAATCAGTGAGACCTCAGAAGAAATCTGACTTCCCCATATTGTTCTATATAACTCATAGTAAACACCTTCTCTCTCTCTCTCTCTCTCTCTCTCTCTCTTTCTCTCACACATACACACACACACACACACACACACACACACACACACACCAGTCGTGTGTTTTACTCCCTCTTCCTAGAAAGCAGAGAGAGAATACTGTGGGAAACTTGAGGCAAGATGACAGTTTGTGCAGTTTGTTCTTTGGGCAGGAACTGGTAGATGGAACTTTTGGAGGGGAGGGGGATTGGTGTGTTAATGCCAATCTGAGGGCATATAGCTGCATAATTTATGTTGGGCTTCCCTGGGAAATAAAATCACCTAAAGACTGTAAAATCTTGCCTTGTATTACTTTCCAAGGGATTCAGTACCATCCTGTTTACAGGGGCCTAAATCCCTCCCAGTCTCACACTTTGCATCTGTCCTTAAGCTAGCTACCCGGTGCCAGCTACAGTCCTGAGACACAGACCCACTTCAGATGTAAAGTAGATGGAAGTACACACAACACCAAAATAGGCACAAAGTACAGAAAGGCAGAACTCTATGGTGATCCCACACCTGCCCTTCAGCAGGATAGTTATCAAGTCTTCCATGCATGCTGACTATGTCATATAGATACGTACTGATTTTACAAGATAGCGACAATGTCAGCCTTCCCAGCTCTTGCTCCCAGCTAAAACCTCCCATCCATCAAGGCCAAGGCAACTTTTCAATGTTTCTAAAAAGTCATTAATTCTCTTTTCCCCCTAAATTCTACAGCAAACGAGGTGTGTCACACCAATTTAGCCCTGAATTATATTCTCTGCATTACCTTGACCTCTCAAGTAGATTTTAAGCTCTCTCAGGAACCAAAAAATAACAAGACCTTATAAGGCACCTGGACCCTCATACTATGACCACGGGTTGTCCCTTCCCCAGAAACCCTGGGTCTAATACCTGGTTTCTGCCTATTGGATTTCCCCAGGAGGATGGTCTATAAGAACCAGAACCTCAATACATGTGAAGGTAAAATCATCTTTCTGCCACAATAAAGTCAGCTTGTTGACTGTCCCCTATCTCTTTAAGCTCTGACTTTTCCTTGGGTTAACCTTCCACCAGCCATCTTTGGTATTACGACTCTCCTATATTCTTCTGCCTTTCTGTTCCAAATCCAGTCTCCCATACGACTCAGTCAGATTAATTTTCCCACAGCATCACATGAATGGTCCCTCCTATGCTTCTCACTGTCTGCTTCATAAAAAAAACAAAGACTTCTTGATGTAGTGTTCAAAACCCTCTAGATCCTGGCACCCATTTTGTCAGCTGCATATTTTACTACATCTTAGTCCATACCTTTTATTCTAACAAGGCCATGCTTGCTACCTGAACCTCCCTTGTGCCTCTCTAGCTCCACACCTTCACTCAAGTCACTAATTCACATTAAATGCTTTTTCCAGCTAGCATAATCTGGCTCTGTCTTTAAGGAATACTCAATGTGTATGAGCTCTTTGTAAGTGAACCCATCAAGATTCAGGCATTGTGTTCTTTGCTGAGGGCATTTTCAAATTAAGTGACTTTACAATGCATCTGATACACTAAAGGCACTATGCTCAATGCTGGAGGATCAATCTAGATAGTCCTACTTCCATTTAGTAAGAGTTTTAAAACATAAAGACATGAAAAGAAGAGACTCATTAATCAATTAATAGCAGGAAAAAAAGTCCTTGATATGAAGAAAAACATGCCTCTTCATACTGCAAAAGCACACTGAATAACAAGTTTATGAATTTATAGATGACTCACATAAAATATATCTTAGTAAAATGTTGGAATTCCATTCCATGGATAGCAACAAAAACATAACATTTTTTTCTTAAAGATTTTATTTATTTATTTGACAGACAGAGATCACAAGTAGGCAGAGAGGCAGGCAGAGAGAGGAGGAAGCAGGCTCCCCGCTGAGCAGAGAGCCCAATCCGGGGCTCGATCCCAGGACCCAGGACCCTGGGATCATGACCTGAGTCGAAGGCAGAGGCTTTAACCCACTGAGCCACCCAAGTGCCCCAAAAGCATAACATTTTTAAAGAAATGTACAGAGACCCCCTAGAAAAATCTACATTTTGCTTTTCATCAGCACCACTAGGCAATCACCACAAATCAGAAGCAATTATCTTTGAAGTTTTGAGGGTAAATTTTTGGACCCTAGTATTCTATACACTGTCTAATTAACACATCCATGCAAGGGTCAAAAGTATATATGTATTTTAAAAAGCATACACATATATATATACACACACAAATAAAAGGCCAATAAATGAGGGAAACAAAAAAAGAACAGTGCATATAGAAAAAACACAGGGGCACCTCAGTGACACAGTCAGTTAAGCAGCTGCCTTTGGCTCAGGTCTGATCCCAGAGTCCTGGGATCAAGCTTTGCTTCAGACTCCTTACTCAGTAGGGAACCTGTTTCTCCATCTCCCTTGGCCTGCTGCTACACCTGCTTGTGTTCTCTCTCTGTCAAATGAATAAATAAAATCTTAAAAAAAAAAAGAAAGAGAAAACATAAAATATGAAACCTGCGATATTAAATGTAAATGGCTTAAACTTTCTCATTAAGAAGTGATTATCAAAATAAATTTTTAAAATAAACAAAAATCTAGCATTATGGTACTAATGACAAGTCTAAAATAGGATGACATACAAACCTTAAAAATTTATAAAAATAGGAAGGGATGAACCATATAAAATAGGAAAACAAAATAGACACAGAGAAACTCTAAGTGAGACAAAAGAAATACAAATCAAAACCACAATGAGATATCACCTCACACCAGTCAGAATGGCTAAAATAAACAAGTCAGGAAATGACAGATGCTGGCGAGGATGTGGAGAAAGGGGAACCCTCCTACACTGTTGGTGGGAATGCAAGCTGGTGCAACCACTCTGGAAAACAGCATGGAGGTTCCTCAAAATGTTGAAAATAGACCTGCCCTATGACACAGCAATTGCACTATTGGGTATTTACCCTAAAGATACAAACGTAGTGATCCAAAGGGGCACATGCACCCGAATGTTTATAGCAGCAATGTCCACAATAGCCAAACTATGGAAAGAACCTAGATGTCCATCAACAGATGAATGGATCAAGAAGATGTGGTATATATACACAATGGAATACTATGCAGCCATCAAAAGAAATGAAATCTTGCCATTTGCGACAACATGGATGGAACTAGAGCGTATCATGCTTAGCAAAATAAGTCAAGCAGAGAAAGACAACTATCATATGATATCCCTGATATGAGGAAGTGGTGATGCAACATGGGGGCTTAAGTGGGTAGGAGAAGAATCAATGAAACAAGATGGGATTGGGAGGGAGACAAACCATAAGTGACTCTTAATCTCACAAAACAAACTGAGGGTTGCTGGGCGGAGGGGTTTGGGAGAAGGGAGTGGGATTATGGACATTGGGGAGGGTATGTGCTTTGGTGAGTGCTGTGAAGTGTGCAAACCTGGTGATTCACAGACCTGTACCCCTGGGGATAAAAATATATGTTTATAAAAAAAAAAAGTGGTACAAAGTCAAAAGCAAGAACTGAGGCAAAAAGAGAGATTCTATGACAATAAAATGTAAAATCAAAATGATGTTATAATATTCATGAACTTTATTTAACTAAAAATATAGAATCAAAATACCTAGGGCAAAAATTTGGAATGAAAGTGGAATTGACAAATTCGGTTTCAGAAATTCTTCCCTTGGTAAAAATAGATTAAAATGAAAAAAAATGAATAGACTTACAGGAAAATTTAATAACTCAGTAGACCTATGTCATCTGAAATTGTGTGTGTGTGCATGTGTGATGAGAGACAATAGTTTGTAAAACTTTGTACTTAACAAAATATGCTTATTTTATAATACATATGAACATTCCAAAATCTTACATATTAAGCCACGAAGAATTTTAAAAGTTCCAAAAGACTGCATTTACTGAATATAAAGCTAATAATAAAAAGGGATAACCAAAAATGTATCCAGTCTTCTAGAAATCAGAAAAATGAAAGAAACTTCCAATATGTTCTTTGATAAAACAGGAAGACAGGACTAAAATAATATATTTTGAAGTGAACAACAGTGAAAGGATCACATTTACAAACTTGTCAGATGTGCTTACTCAAAATAATAAGTGTAATCTTGAACATCTTATAAAACAAGTAATATTAAAGTAAGATTTACATATTAAACACCAGAAACTAGGAAATAAGCTGCAAATTGAACCCAAGGGAGGTATCAGAAATAAATAAATAATTATTAAAAATTTAACTTGATATAGATTACAAAACAAACACCTGATTAATAAAACCAAGAGTTGGGACGCCTGGGTGGCTCAGTTGGTTAGACGACTGCCTTTGGCTCAGGTCATGATCCCAGAGTCCCGGGATCGAGTCCCGCATCGGGCTCCCAGCTCCACAGGGAGTCTGCTTCTCTCTCTGACCTTCTCCTCACTCATGCTCTCTCACACTGTCTCTCTCTCAAATAAATAAATGAAATCTTTAAAAAAAAAATAAAACCAAGAGTTCATTCTTTGAAAAGACCCTTCCTCCCCAAAAATGAATCAATCTTTGACATATACACTAAGTAAAAATGAGAGAAGATCAAATTAAAAGCATGAAACATGAGAAAAATACCATAAATAAATAAAATCTGAAGATATTTAAATTATAAGAAAATGGTAGGTACAATACTCCAACAATACACATAAAATATAAATTAAGTCAGCTATTTCCTAGGGAATATATGTTATATAATACTGATCTGCCTTATTAGAAAACATGAGTGAACTTACACTCATATATCTTAGAGTACCATTATCATAGAAATTTCTTCAGAAAAATAAAACTAAGACCAGAGTTTCAATACAAATTTGATAAAACCCGGAAGAAAGGAATAGTTCCAATATCACATAAGCAGATATAGTCTACTTTTTAGAAAAAAAAAAAAAAGTCCTCAACTCTTTGAGTCCAGAAAAGCCCCTAATTTAAGAAAACCCCCAGAACAAATATACACAATAGTGGTCTTAAGTTAGGGAACAACCATCATAAGAACAAAAATAAAATGTATAATCTTCAAACTAGTAAAAGGAAATAAAATCTAGCCCATAGAAAAGAGAAAAGTACATATATAGAGAGATACAGGGAGGGAGGGTAGGGGTGCAATAAATGGAGAATATGAAATAAAATGGCAGAAATAAACACTAACAAGGTTATTTATGAGAAGTATAAATAGGATAAACTTATCAACTAAAGACAGAGACTAATAAATTGGCTAATAAAAAAAGGTCAAAATATTGTCTACAAGAGAGACACTAGAAGCAAAAAACACATAGGTTCAAAAATACAAGGTCTCAATTAATTCCAAAGAATAGATATCATACATACTATGTCACTGATCTTATTCAGTAAAATTAAAAATAAGCAACAAACCAAAAGATAAAAGATCCTATACATTTAGTAACATAGTCACAATAACAAAATAATTCAAAAAGTTAACTAAGAAATATTTAGAAAAGAGTGTGAATACAAATGCCCAAAGAGCTAAATTACAGAGGGATTTATAGTTATAGATATCAGAAATTCACCTCCATACCTAAATGAGTACTGGAAACACAGAAACCACCTGTTTCTGAAGACTCAATTTAAAAAATCAATCCTCTATAAATTAATTTATCTATTCAAGGCAATCTCAATCATAATTCTCCCAAGGATTATTATTATGTAACTTCAGAAAAATTATTTCAATTTTTACCAATATGCGAATATCTCCTCAACATTTTCAAGTGATGAAAAGGGCTTTCCTCCATCAAGGGCCAAAGAATACTGAAAAGCCCTGGTAATTGAAACAATGTTGGGTAGGTTTCAGAAAAGACAAACCTACTTACCGTTATAACTTGGATTATTACTATTACATAAACTAGACCAGACAGAGAGAAAGTGGTCTTTACAGTTATCTTTTCACCTTTATATTCTCTTATAGCACTTTATATTTCAAAGAAATGTATTTAGATTTCCTTCTAATATTAGAAAAAAGGGGCACATAGGTAGATCCGTCTGTTAAGCATCTCCCTTGGGTTCAGGTCATGATACAGGGGTCCTGGGACTGACCTTGCACTGGGCTCCCTGTTCATCAGGTACCCTGCTTCTTCCTCGCCCTCTGGCACTACCCCAGTTTGTGCTCTCTCTCTCTCTCTCTATCTCTATCTCACTCACTCAAATAAATAAATAAAATCTTAAACAAACAAACAAAAAAAGACAATTGTCCTGTGTTTGACTCCCTGCTCAGTGGGGAGCGTGTTTCTCCATCTCCATCTGTCCATCCCCCCCACTTGTGTGTGCTTTCTCATGCTCTGCTCTTTCACTCAAATAAATATTTAAAATCTTTTTTTTTATTTATTTTTTTTTTACAAAGATCACAAGTAGGCCGAGAGGCAGGCAGAGAGAAGAAGGAGGAAGCGGGCTCCCCGCTGAGCAGAGAGCCCAATGCGGGACTCAATGCCAGGACCCCGAGACCATAACCTGAGCCGAAAGCAGAGGCTTTAACCCACTGAGGCACCCAGGTGCCCGTAAAATCTTTTTTAAAAAATTAAATTAAATCAAATTAAAAAAAAAAAGAATTGTTACCAAAAGCTAATTAAAAACAATAAAAAGAAGATACTAAGAAGAGGCTATTCATATATTACTATAATTCATTCTTTTGAGTTGAACTTCTCCCAATGTGCTTGACAGAAATTTAGGGACTTTTAGTAATTGGAAAGATTGAAAGAATCTCTTATCCCAAAATAAAATAAGCAATAATCCTATTTCCCACCCAAACTTCTTAAGATGGGGGGATTTTAATAGATACCAGCTGACCAGCAGTGGGGAAGAAACATAACACACAGAATGGCTATTTCATCTATGTTGTTTCAGATAAGCAATGGGAATAATTATGAGCAGCATCTTCTTTGCTAAGCTGTCACTTTCAGAGCAGAAGTTAAAGACAGTGGGTTGACAATAATAGCCAATTGTCTTTGGAATCCCCCCCCCCAAAATGGCCCATGATGGACCTAATCGCTGACCATCACTGAAACTTTGTTTAGAAGAATTCTGAACATTACCAGAAGTCAGGAATTTTTGTTTTCAGTATTCATATCATTGTGAAACTGAACAAATTATGGCCCACAAGTTGCATAGTGCATGCAGTTATCTTAGAACTAAATCTTTCTTTGTATAGTCTCCCATTCAGTTATTCTTTGGCTTATCAATATTAATATCTCAAAGCCACCAGTCACCAACCCATCTGTTTAAAACCCAGCTAGACGGTCATTGTAATATAAGTGAACCAGCCACAATGCATGGATATGGAATTTTATGATGTGCAAATATTACTACAATGCATACAATACAATATATACAATCAACTGAAGGTAAATTCCATTGAGCAAAGAAATCCGATGTACCTGCTCGTGACCTGTTTAGGTAAAATAACAAAAATGCTAAAGAAGTCTAGCTCTTAGCACATACCATAAGAAGTGGAAGGAAGCTGGACATATCTAATCTAACTGGATCTAATCCAGTTAGATCCTGACTCAAGTATTTTGTGGGTTCTTCATTAGTACACAGATTTAGTGGTTATTCCTGTCATTGTACAGAAATCATCTGAACTCTCAGTCAGGAGAAATAGAAAACTAGGCTTGATATTTCCTAGGCACGATTCTCTGGAGATTCTCCAAACAAGACTGTGAGACCATACGCAGGACCCTTCCAGAAAATTCTGTTCCATCTATTTATTCATCTGAGTTGATTCTAAAGCCGACATCATTTCTCTTTGTTTGGTCACACTGGTTCCTTCACAGTTAATTAAGATAAGTTACCACGAAAGCCTGGAGAGCAGCAAAAGTGCTCATGGTAGAGACACAAAATAAGATTAGAAAAATGAACGTTCGAAATGGCCATTTAATCTTGAAGTTACACTACAGGGGAAATGTCTTTGATTCCCAAGTGATATTTCACAGATGTCTATGTGGGATAATGGATGGGGTAAAGAAGGCAGAAATGACTAAAATTAATGGAGTTGTTATCACAGAGAGCCAGCTCTTTGACTGCGGATCTGATTTTTCTTTCCCTGTGGCATATGAGGCGAAGGCAACCGCACAGAGGGGAAGGAATGGAATTCGCAGTCAGAAGTTTGAGTTGTTGAGACTCTGAGCAGGACAGTTGTGCACTGGTCCTCTCCTGTGAAGCACAGACAGTGACATGACCTCAAAGGCAGTTGCCTTGGTGGTGCAGTTGGGTAAGTATCTGACTCTTGGTTTTGGAGTAGGTCCGCCCTCAGGGTCCTGGGATGGAGCCCCACATTGGACTCTACACTCAGTGCAGGGTCTGCTGGAGATTGTTTCTCTCTCTCTCTCAAGTAAATAAATACTTTTTTTTTTTTTTTAAGCAGCTGTACAGATTGAACAAGGCAACAGGCAAAATCCTTCATCAATGGTGAAGTGTACCCCATTCACAACAAGGATCTGGTGAATCTAGGAAGAATTCTAATGCCACGAGCTGTTCCACGCTTGAGGCAATGATAAGTTAGACAGATGTTCATGCAGAAAGAACAGATGAGTGAGAAAAAGACCAACTTTGAGTCCCCTGCAAGCAGATGCAGTCTCTCTGGCAACACAAGAAACAAGCCAGGCAGTCTAGCACATTCTGCCTTTGGAAGTCAGAAGCAAGGCCAGCAGAGACCTGTCTTCCTTCAACACACCCGGCCTTGGCCGGCAGTGTTCAACCTCGCTGGTTCTTATTGATCCTTCCTTGGCCCAAATTCATTTCTCCCTTGTTTTCCCATTTCACATCTTACTGCTTTTCTGAATGATTTGATTGGTAGATTATTCAGTAAAGCAACCATCAATTATTCTATTTCATCAATTTCACAACCGCTGAAGGAAGCTGTTCAAAGCTTCTACATCTCGGTGGATGCTTGCTGTGTACCTCTACCAGAGCTCAACTTCACTCGGGGGTCAGCCATGCAGGAAGCCTCTGTTCGGCTCCAGCCAGTTATCAATATGATATGAACATCTAATCAGAAACCACATTTACTGTCTGCCTTGGCTAACAAACACGTCCTAGCTGTGTGACCTCGGCAAAGTTATGTAATCTTTCTTTGCCTCCATTTCCTTGTCTATAATACAAGGCTAATAATAGCACTTGTCTCCTAGAACTATTAAGGATTAAATCAATGTATACAATGAATAAAACACCGAAAATAGTGCCTGCACACGGTAAGCACTGTATATATACTTATAAAGTAAAGAAATACATTATTTGTGGGAAAAATTATATATGAATCCAGAATAGCCATTTCCAGGTGAACATATAGCCACTTCCAGGTGAAGATGAACATATAATAATTTTTATGGTGAAACAATATTCCCTAGAAAGAAGATACTATGCATTTGACAAAACACATAGAACTTTATA
Organism: Mustela nivalis; assembly: GCF_964662115.1. Taxonomy (NCBI): domain Eukaryota; kingdom Metazoa; phylum Chordata; class Mammalia; order Carnivora; family Mustelidae; genus Mustela; species Mustela nivalis. Next base: position 138,494,610 of record NC_139025.1, read on the forward strand.
GCACAGGGAAACCTTAATGCATGTAAATTTTTAAAAAATCATTTAGGAGGTCAGGGGATCCCAAGATGGAAGGCAGACTGTGGCAAGTGACTCTAAGTATATGATGAATGTATGAGATGACCTCAGCAAAGGGGACGAAAGATAGAGGTGAGCCAAGTAACTTTGGAAATGAATGAAATCAGAAGACTAAAGGCTAAAGAAACTATACATGGCCCCACATCTAGTAGATAAAGCCATTTTCCAAGAGAGAAGGTCTTGATCATGCTCATACCGTTAGAAAGGGACAATTCAATAAGCACGCAGGAGGGTGGGAACCAGGTTTCTCACTATTGAGAGAGATGTTGTAGACAAGCACAGAGAAGAGGTTCCAATGACCCATGTGCTAACAGACTGTAGCTGGAGATACAAGTATGAATGCAAATGTAACTTAACATCAATACAGATGATTACGTGCTGCCCTGTGTTTATACACACAAGTATCTCCTTGCTCTGTCCATGGAGAGGGCAGCCCAGTAACAATAAGGACACCGAGTGCCAAGATCAATATTTTTAATAATATTCTCGATTAAAGAACCAGGGATCCTTGAGAAATGGCTGATTCTAGGACTGAGGCAGAAAATGCTCAAGATGAACCTGGGCCATTTTGTAGTGCCAGAAAAGCAGGACATGGTTAAAGAGAAAAGAGCAAGAGAGGGCAAAACAAGTGGTAAAAGACAGAGGAAGAGAGAGAGAGAGAAGTTGCATATCAAAAGGACATCGAAACCAACTGAAAGCATTCTCAGAAACCAGTTAAAACAATTTGATTTGAGCAATAAAATAAAGTAGTATCAGGTGTGATCAGAGCAGGGGACATACCATGAGAGACTGTGGACTCTGAGAAACAAACTGAGGGCTTTTTTGGGGGGGTTGTGTGAACCCAATGGTGGGTATTAAGGAAGGCATGTATTGCATGGAGCACTGGGTGTGGTGCATAAACAAGGAATTTGGGATCACTGAAAAAAATTTAATTTAACTTAATTTAATTTAATTTATTTTAAAAATAATAATAAATAAAATAGCATTGGATTATAACCTGAAGTATAAAATAAATATTCATGAGCTAATATAAATAAATGATTAAATAAATAAACAGAGGTGAGGAGAAGAGATAAATCTCCTGAAATGAACTCCAAATAGTCTATGTAGATGCTGTATGTCAAAGGGGTAGAATAAGGCCTCCTAGTCCTTACTAGTGGGCCTAGTACATCAGGACATCTTTCCAAAGCAGACAGCATGGAAAGGGAGGAAAAACAATAATCTTACAGTGAGAAATCAGAAAAACAAGACCTAGGCCAGTTCATCAAAGCCAACATCAACAGTGACGAGCCATGTTGACAGTACATACCTTTGATATCATGGGATGAAAATGACTTTACCTCTGTGGTCTTCCTCCCTAAAACCCACCACCCAGCTCCATCCCAGGACCTCAACACTGTCAAAGTCATCAAACACAAGGAAAGTCTAAGAAACTACCACAGCCAGGAGGATCCCAAGGAGACATGATGACCAAATGTAGGTAGGATCCTGGAACAGAAGGGGAACATTAGGTTAAAACTAAGGAAAAGGGCAGGAAAGGGTAATGGGGGGAGGCAGGAGTGACCATTAGCCATGATCATGGTGTGCTGTGGGTTGAGAAGAATGTTAACTCATCCCCCTGCCCCCGAGGCAACAAATCCAACAAACCAACTAACAACTAATGCTTGTAAAACTGAAAGGAAGTAACTGAAGAAGTTAGTTATGCTGAGAAGAGAAGCAAGAAGAAGGGGCAGTTATATCTAAGGTGACTGGCCTCCCTTGAAGGCAGCTTCCCTGGGGTCACCATGGGGCCACCAAGCAAGGAGCAAAGGCCATGGGTGAGACCTCATTACATGCAGTCAGTCCTGGAGGGAGTGGCAGACGGGATTTACGTCATGGGTGGTGGGCCCACGCATCAGCATGTTTGAGGGGACCTCCAGGTGACAGTAAAATTCAGCCGTGGTTGAAAGCACACCATCGGACTGTTTCAAGACACTCAAGGGGGAATTTGTGAAGTTCTGTAGCTTTCAGCATTTGGAGTTTATGAGGTCTTGTGGCCACCAATCCCATCCATCTTGTCAGGCAAGAGGCCAACAACCCGGAAATAGATAAAAGAGAAGATGAAGAATAAAACACAAGGGCTGGGGGTTGAGGGGAGTAGAAAGAGAGAGAAGACGAACAGCCGGACTGTTTAATTATTTGTTATACTTGCAGCAAATCCCTCCAGAAGATGCCATGGATCCCAGTTTGGAAAATCATGTAACAGATCATACAGGTAACTGTTTACAGAAAAGCTGAGGAACCACCAAAGCCTCTCTGTTCTCTGGGTTAATTTCCTCCAAGAGTAGAGGAAAAAACAGCAGTAATGTTGGCCACCCTCCGGCGCCCACACTGAACAACTTAAAACCACTATCACAAAAGCAAGCCTTGGAAAATAATGAATTGTTCCTCGAACGGCTCAGACATCCAAAGTGGACCCTTGGTCCACGGGCTTCTCAAAAGGACCCCTTACTCTGGTTACAGTTGAAAACTACAAATTTGCTTTCAAGATGGCAGTCCAGATTAAAACTGGTCCCAGGCACGCACACCCTGGGACTAGGGACACTTTTATTTCAAGGGTGACCTGGTATGAGAAAATCTTTTACTAAGATTCTCCAAGGTTTTTTTTTTTCTTTTCAGAGAGAAGTACTATAAATAAATAAGGACATCTATTAATATAACACTTGACACAAGTAGATCAAAAAAGAAAAATATGATCTAAATATACATAATATCTGGCATAAGTGGATTAATGTTCCTAGTACAAGTAGGAAAAATGTTAAAAATTGGTGACATTTTTTGATAAAATACTAAAATACAGGAATAGAGGAAAACTACTTTACTATAATAAAGTCCATATTTCAATCTAAGAGCTATATCTATGGTAAAATAAACGTGTCCGGTTTCACTGTTATTAATATTATAGATATACTGTTCACTGAAAGCAAAAGTGAGATAGCCTGAAAGGTTAGATTATTGAAAAAGAAGTGATAAAACATGTGGGACAGTATGATTTTATTGTCAGACACCCCAAGAGAATAAGCTGAGAAACTGTTTTAATTAATAACATTTGATAGGTAACCTGGAAGAAGATACACACACACACACTACTTCCCATTGTGCAGCTGAAGTTGTAATGGGAAAGAAATCTCATTCACCTGAGAACTATGTGTGGTCTACATGAATAACTCTGCAATATTTTAATAAAAGATACAAAGACTTGACAGTGAAAAAGAGCAGGTGGGAGACAATATATTTTAAAAGGACCAATTTTCCCAAATCATTTACATCTCATACAAATTGAATCTGAATCCCAGCATGCCTTTTTTCTTGAAAAATTGCTTTAAATGTCACCAGGAAGGAAAGATTACAGAGTATATATAATTTTGAAAATGTATAATGAAGAAGGAACAATCTTTTCAGAAAGCAATGCATATTACAGAAAAACAGTACTAAAAATTGATACTGATACAAACTGGATGAAAGAGTCACTTTGTAGCAAAGAGAAATGGTTAACAATTCACACACACACATTTTGTCCATAAGAGGTTTTCAGACTGATAACAATGTGGAGAAATAGACTTTCAAGTCATGCTTAGACCAAATTAAATATAACACTATACTCAACACATAGTCAACACTCAATATTTAATAATTGTAAGACCTACAGACAAAATTGAAAATGGCATTAAATAAAAGGATTTTATATACAGTTATCTATCAGATCTCTGGAAAGGGATAATTCTCTACCCTAGAAGAAAAGAAGAGATGGACGGATCTCCTAGGAACAGAAGCAACATAGTGATAGGGTTTAGGTCATACCTATTTCTGGCTTTCTCTCTGTCCTCAGTAAATGTTTGTTAAACTGAATCAGCCTTGGATAGCATGACAGCAGTGAAAATAGCAAAGGGCCACAGAAGGTGAAGCAGGCATCATAGGGAAATCATGAACATGAACTTCTTCTAGGTTAAGCCTTATGCCAACTGCGGCTGGTCTGGCTAAGCAGGGCATGCCTGGGCCTTGAAGATGTGACTGCTAGGGCACAGGACCACTGCTGTGGAGTCTCAGCTTGGCTACTGGTTGCAAGAGAACTCGGGCCACCAGCTAGTCACATTCCTCTTGCCGATGACTGGCCAGAGGCCCTTCCTTAGCCATTTACTTCTGTTCACATTTACTTCTGTTCACAGCAAGGATTCCACCACTAATAATAAAAGTCATGATGCTAGTTCTTTAGAACAAGACAATATTTTGCAGTTTATAAAGTGCTTTGATATGAAACAGCTCATTTAATATTCACTCTAACCTTGCCAAGTATTGTCACTATCATTCATCCTTAATAAGCCTGAGGGGACTGACAACTGTCTCCCTGAAAACCATGCCCAGTCCTTGGTACAATCACACGTCATGGCCCAGGTCAGACTGCATGTCTTCCCCTCATTTATTGCTCCTTTTTTTTTTTTTAAAGATTTTATTTATTTATTTGTCAGAGAGAAAGAAAGAAAGAGCACACAAGCAGGGGGAGCAGCGGCAGGTAGGAGGAGAAGCAGGCTCCCTGCTGAGCAAGGAGACTGATGCAGGCAGGTCTTGATTACTGGACCCTGGGATCCTGACCAGAGTCAAAGGCAGACACTTAACCAAATGAGCCACCCAGGCATCCCTCATTCATTGCTTTCAAAAGAGTCATGGGAAACAGTGTAGTCAACTGAACCAAATGTGTCATTCAAAGAACTAGTGTATGGTGGCCCAAGAAAGAGCACAGGCAGATGCCCTAAGACATAGTTCTACCTCTCCTCATTCAAGAGAGTTAACATACATATTTAAAAATTATTATTATTTAAATATTATTTAAAAATTATTTAAAAATTGCAGTGCTGGCAATGCACAAAAAGCAGTCTCCACTGCTGTGAATGGGATCTACCTCTTAGATTTCAATTACCAGTGGATAAAACAGGCATTGCATCACAGAAAAGGGACATGTCTGTAAGAGCACATGAACATATGTGTTTCCTGAAATGAGGCTGCCCCACTGTCTCTGACAAATGAGCTTTCATTGATTCCCACTCTCATCCTTTGGCAAGTATCTATTGGGACAATGGCAGTGTGGCACACACTGGGCAGCCTCTCCATTGTGCCCATAGCTCCACAAAGTTCACAGACTCCAGTTTAAGAACCTTTACCTAGAAGGTGCAAGTATCTTGTCCTCACTGAAGTGATAGAAGAGAGGATTAACTAAGCCCTGACGTTAGGTAACAGCCTCAGACATTAACACATGGGCTTTTCGGTAGACAGTCTAAACATCTGGCATCAGTTGATTTACATAAGTGATTCTGAACTGAATTAGCTAAGGAGCCCCCTTGCAGGGTTATGATGGAACTGATTCCAGGTCAGGTACAGTATGTAGAAGGAAGGAATTAGTTCAATTGCTATTCCTATGACTCGGTGCTGATGCATAACCACCAAATTGGATCCTTAACATACCTGCCTCTCCCACAGGAGAACATCAGTTCTCTTTGGTTAAGGTATCCCAAGTACCACCATCTGAAATCACAACCTGACACTCTAGCGATCCGGGTTCAAAATTGCTTACTGACAAATGTTTGGTCTCCCATCGCTAATCATCAGCAGACGCAAAATAATGGCTCTTACCAAGTGGGATTGTCTGTCCTTGTATTTCACCTTCAGGACTTGTCATTGCTAACATTGAAAAGCAAACACTGCATTGCAGACTTCCTCCAAAAGTGTCCTTGAGACCATTGCCACCTGACCCCTGCCCTATGAACTTTTCCCAAAATTGATGGGCCTGGGGGGGCAAATTTGGAAGGAGTGAGCCTGGGGGGTTGCTGACTAGAAGTCAAGCAAGGAAGAAAAATAAACCCAAGGGAACCTAGGAGTCAGGATGCAGGTGGGAGCAGAGCAATTCCCAGGATTCACCTGAGTACAAAGGGACAGACCAGAGTCCCTACAAGGGTGGATTAGGGGAGCAACTGGTAGAGAAGCTCTAGTCCCATGAGCCTGATGGAGAAGTGGTAACGGAAGTCTGGGGCTCACCATTGGCGACCAACCTGTTCTGAGTGTGGCTCAGCCTGAACCAGGAAGAGGTGGGGGGAAGTGACAGAGAAATGAAGGTCAGTCCATCCCAAGATGAGGGCAGAATGTAGATAAAATTAAGACTGCCTTCCACTGAGATTAATTAGAGAGAGAGAAAGAGAGAGAGGAGATGTGTTGGAAAAGACTGGATTTAGAAGGTAAACCAGAGGCTCTGGCATGAAAGAATCACTTTTTAAGATCTAGCCGAGTGGACGCAATTGCCCTTTGAATCTAGTTGGTTACGATTTATGATCTGACAAATATTAAGCTGGAATGAACGAGCTTTGTTCATTCAAGACAAATGCACAGAGAGAATGGCTCCCGTTGCTTCATGCAAAGTCTCAGATTTGGTACAAAAATATACCAAGCGTTCATTAAATATTTATTAATTAATTTTTATATTTGTTAGAAAGGACCTGTCTGTCCAAATGATTTTTACCTTATGGTGATCTGACTCTCTCCTATTTAGATATCAGATAGGAAGGGAATAAAAATTAAATCTATGTCTCTTTTATATTTTGACCTATCTAGTTTATATTTCGTTTCGTCTTTCTTCTTCTAATTTTTTCATTGATAATGTGGCATGTCACCTCATTTCAGACATATCCAAATTATCCTTTTTTAGAAATTATAGATCAAAATATTCACATCCCCAACATCCCTTGCCGGACAGGGTGATCATGTCCCTCAGGTAAATGCAGGGGAAATTTCTGGGGGTGGTGAAAGGCTATACCATTCTTGAGCCCTGGACTGCCACCTAGTTCTGGCTTTCTGACAGCATGAGAAACATTGACCCATTTGCTAATGTGCCTCCTTGTCAGGGTGTCTGTACTTCTCAGCTCGGGGTATCCCCAACTGTTACAGATAGCGTCTTAATCAGCTCAGGCTGCCCTAGCAAAACATCACAAAGTAGGTGGCTTAAACAACAGAGATGTAGTGTCTTGCACTTTTGGAGGCCAGAAGGCCAAGATCAGAGAGTGCCAGCATGGTACAGCTCTGGTGAGGGGCCTCCTCCTGGTTTGCAGATGGCTACCTTCTCACTGTGTATTTATGTGTCCTATAGAGAGAAAGAGAGACTTGGTATCTTCTCTTATAAGTACAATAATTCCATCATGGCGGTCCTACCCTCATGACCCTATCTAAACCTAAAAACTTCCCAAAGACTCCATCCCCAATACCACCCCACTGGGGATTAAGACTTCAACAGGTAATTTTGAGGAAAACAAATATTCAGCCTATAACATTCACTTCTTATGGCTAATTATGTGTGTCAAACTGGACTGGGCCATGAGGTACCTAGACCTTTACAAAACATTATTCTGGGTGTGTCTGTAAGGGTGTTTCTGGATGAGAATAATACTATGGACTGAGTAAAGCATTTTAGCAGAGTCCCCTCATTAGTAACAAGCTAAATAGAATCTCTAATACTTGTTCATTTTATATCCACATAGTAGCCATGATGTTACCATTCTTTTAAAAAAATATCCTTTAATAAGGATATGTATGCTATTTCATTCATCTTTGCATTCCCTATGCCTATCCTAAAATAAGATGTGTAGTCAATGTTCATCAAATAGGGGTGCCCGGGTAGCTCAGTTGGTTAAACCTTGTACTCTTGATTTCAGCTCAGGTCATGATCTCAGGGTCCTGGGATCAAGCCCCCCCCATCGGGCTCTCTGCTCAGCGGTGAGCCTGCTTCCCCCTCTCCCTCTGCCTGCCTCTCTGCCTACTTGTGATGTCTCTCTCTGTCAAATAAGTAAATAAAATCTTTTAAAAAATATTCGTCAAGTAGAACTGACACTGGATTTAAAATATGTGGGGAGTTCGAGAGAAGGGATCTTGCAATCTGAGATGAAATTAGAACTTGATCTACCTATTGAAGATCTTAATAGAGCAATAAAGAAGCTAAGAGTCCCAGTGTAAAGTCAGCAGTATTTTGTCTGTGGGAGGCACCTGCGGCCTTATGCATTAATACCCAGACCCCAGCTGATTTTTGCTTAGGAGGAAATGCAACTACTTCGTGGCTACGAAGCCAGGAGCAATTTTCACCATTTACAGGATGCTCAGGAGGCTTTCATTTCAGGTGGTTTATTATTAGCGTTAGTAATCCTTAATGCACGTCTACTAGCTCCCCCAGATAGTCGGAGAGCTCATGTGCTCTCAAAAGGCCAATGTGAAATGCTTCAGACCACTTTTTAGATTCAGACCAATCTAGGTTGAAATTTCAGTATGTACTGGCCACATGACCTTGGGACTGGGGAGGGTTATTTGCATGGAAAGCTGGGACTAGTGCACAGCAGGACTCAAAAAAGAGTAACACTTCCATTGCAATCACTGGACAAATGAGACAAAGTTCTTTTTTTTTTAAAGGAATATTTTATTTATTTGACAGAGAGCGAGAGTGCACAAGCAGGTGGAATGGGAGAGGGAGAAGCAGGCTCCCTGCTGAGAAGGGAGCCCCATGTGGGGCTCAACCCCAGCACCCTGAGATCGTGGCCTGAGCCAAAGACAGATGCTTAACCGATGAGCACCCAATCTCCCCCAAAGTTCTCAATTTCTGATGACTCAGAAATCCCAAGGAAATTCGAAAGAGAAGACAAGATAGAGTGTAAATGGTTTATTTGAATGCATATTCTAAAACTGGTTTCATTCATTGCTGTAGTAGTTTAATGTTCATTCGGGCCCCTGCCTCCCATTCCCTACTGGAAAGCTGATGCCATGAGGGGTCAGGGAGGGGCTTTTCCAGCATGGCATGGTGAGTGAATGGCAGCGGAGACATCAGAACTTAGTCCCCCAGCCTCTGCTCTAGATCTCCTTCTGAAATATGGCATCGGCTTCCAAGTCCCAGATGGAGGGCAGCAGAGCAGCTCTCTGCTTTAAACACCCATCAGAACACACAACACTCCTCTTAAAAAATAAATAAATAAATAAAAATAAAAACACAATGCAAGCAGATAGGAAGATGTAGGTGTCACTATAGTGTACCTGAGACCAGCATTCTGGATCTGCAGTTCCTAAAATTCTGTACAAGGCCACTGTCTGTGATGGCCTCAAGAAGCTGACCTCTTGTCTCTTTGTCAATTACAGCAACTATTTTTTTTATAAATTTATTAATGGAACAATGATTCTACACCATCATGTTCAGTAAAATGAGGGAATCAAGCTCACCCAGTTCATTCCAGGATTCAGGCTGCACTTTTTTTTTTTAAGGTTTTTTTTTTTAAGTTTTTAATTTTTTAATTAAAATATAATGTATTATTAGCCCCAGGGGTACAGGTCTGTGAATTGCCAGGTTTACACACTTCATAGCACTCACCATAACACATACCTTCCCCAATGTCCATAACCCCACCACCATCTCCCTACCCCCCTGACCCCCGCAACCCTCAGTTTGTTTGGTGAGATTAAGAGTCTCTTATGGTTTGTCTCCCTCCTGATCCCATCTTGTTTTATTTATTCTTTTCCTACCCTCCAAACCCCCCACATCGCCTCTCAACTTCCTCATATCAGGGATCTCAAATGATAATTGTTTTTCTCTGATTGACTTATTTCACTAAGCATAATACCCTCCAGTTCCATCCACATAGTTGCAAATGGCAAGATTTCATTTCTTTTGAAGGCTGCATAGTATTCCATTGTATGTATATATATATATATATATATCTTCCATCCATTCATCTGTTGACAGGCATCTAGGTTCTTTCCATAGTTTGGCTATTGTGGACATTTGCTGCTGGACATTTGGGTGCATGTGTCCCTTTGGATCACTGCATTTGTATCTTAGGGTAAATATCCATTAGTGTGATTGCTGGGTCATAGGGTAGCTCTATTTTCAACTTTTTGAGGAATCTCCATGCTGTTTCAGGCTTCACTTTTAATGCCATTTCTACTAGGGGTGTGTGTGTGTGTGTGTGTGTGTGTCTGCACACACATGTGCATTTCAAGCTGCTCTTTTCAACATTACAGTAGGTATTTGGGGAATAAAACAGAAGGGAAAGACTTCCAACCCCTATGAACTAAAGACCTAATAAAGAAACACCTTTGTCCACAAAAAGGTCTGTTCAAACAGGTTTATAGCAACTTTATTGATAACAGCCTCAAACTGGAAATTGTCAGGTGTCTGTCAACAGACTGGATAAACATATCAGTTTATATCAGTCATATAACAGAATATGACTCAGCAACAAAAGGACAAATGACTGACACAGAGGAGAATGGATGAAACCCAAAAGAACCCTTCACACAACAGAGTGTAAATATATTATCCAATTTATTTGGAGTTCTAGAATAAACAGAACTAATTTGTGATGGACAAACTGCTGGAACTGAGTAACCTGTGCGTGTGTGTGTGTGTGTGTGTGTGTGTCTAAGACAGGGAAGCATCAACTGGAGAGAGACAGGAATTATGGAGGGTGAAGATAATGTCTTATATTATGGTTGCCCAGATGTACTTATTTATCAAAACTCAGTGAATTTACACTTAAGATTTGTATACTTGAATATATATAAGATTTATATTGAAAGAAAAAATCTAGCTAAACTAAAAGAAACTCTAATTAGAAGTATGCATGGGGGGGAGTATAAGAATGTCTGCAGTTTACTTTGAAATGTGTCCCAACTTAGATTGGTGGAAGAGAGAGATACAGAGTTGTATAGATATGTAACAAAATGTCTGATGGAATCTAGCTGGTAGATATACAGGTTTTCATGGTTTTACAGGTTTGTTGTATGTTTGAAATTTATCATAATAAAAATATTGAAAAAAAAACCCCAGTGAATTTAAGGAACTTAGAGGGAATGAGCCTTATCACCATCATCACTATCATCACTACTATATCCAAATACTCAATTTGTTAGGAATCCACTTTGGTTCAGATACCTTCAAAATATTTATTAACCAAAAATGAATCTTGGGCTGTAGATAGTATTTCCAACTCACATAGAAGGGAAATTAATTTTCTTTAAGTCACCGACTACCAATGGCTGACCTTGAGCTTATAATCTATACCAGGTTTGTTTTATTTGCCTATTAGCTTATTGTTGCTTTTGCTCTCCTTAGGGCCATCCTACTTCCCAAGTGTGGGTCCAAAAACAACTCAAATATAAGCTTCTACAGACTCAAGTTTGAAGTTTCGTTGTTCAGATTATAGGATACATTGGATAAACAGAAAAAGGAATTATTAACTTGTATACTAATGGATAGTATACAAGTTAATAGATGGATAAATTAGCAAAGAGAGCTAATTTGAAGTGGAAGTTCACATGACTGATGTTATTTGTTCTGCAAATGGCTCTCGAAGTGTGAAGTCAACCAGAGGACAGGAGCTGCTAAGCTGGATTTGGGAGGCACGGGAAGACTGTTAGTCAAAGATAACTTCGATATATTGCAATTACCCACCGGAGTATAATATAGAGAGCCTGTCATTTTTAGAGAAAACTTTTGATAATACATTTGCAGCTTTGTCAGGCTGATAGATGAAAGATGCGTAAGGGTGTTTTGGATCGTGAGTCATATCTTTGCTAGCTTGCCAGTTACCTTGGAAGGCAAATTTGCTCAGTGACTTCATGCTTGATGACTTCACTTCCCAGTTGCTTTAGGTTCTATGAATCTAGAATGCAATGAGTTCTTGTCCAAGTGCCTTGAGGAAGAAATCAGCATGTACTTGGTATAGTTCAAAGAGAATTAGGAGCAGTGTCTTGACCTAGAAATTTTGCTAAGTGTCATTGATACCTGGGAATTTGCTGGGTTGATATTCAGAGTTGTAAGCACTGTGTGAAGTTTTTTTTTTAAGATTTTTTTTTTTATATATTTGACACAGTGAGAGAGATCACAAGTAGGCAGTCAGAGAGAGAGGGGGAAGCTCAGCAGAGAGCCTCATGTGGGGCTCAATCCCAGGACCCTGACATCATGACCTAAGGTAAAGGCAGAGGCTTAACCCACTGAGCCACTCAGGTGCCCCGAGCACCTGTGTGAAGTTTTAAATATCATCTCTACTTATGCAAAGGTACTATTTAGTACTGAGGCAAAGACTGATTAAGATTCAAGCACTGGGCTCATAAAGGCTTATACTTAATGCAAGTAGACTGTTCCTCAGAATAAGATGTCACAGGTGGTCTAAGTCGCTGCCTCTTTGCAGTCACTAGAATTGATCAACTCAGAGAATCAATACTGATGATGTCATGGCTATGAGCCCTCTGACTGCATGCTAATGAAGTTTTTGTAAGAGGGCTGGACCAGCTTATCAGAGCTGCCAACAAGATATTTATTGTAAACAAATCAAAAACAGTAGTTATAAAGTGAACTTTTTGGGTGAAAATACTAAGAACCTTTGTTCTGGTTCAATCAGTCTTCAGAAAATTGACTGCCTGAAAAATGACACTATAATCTGATGAATGAAGAACTAAGTTATGAACTCAGATATCCTGAGTCCTTGTATAGTTTACTATAATTAAAATATAATAGTATGTTTCTTTTGTCATAGAGAATATATGCTATGCAAGTCACTGAGAGGCTATATGTTTGAGATCCAAATATTTACGGCATGTGAACTCAGCTTCTGGCCATGATGAAATAAAATAAACTAGTTTTACCCTCCCACAGCTAAAAGAGAAAAAATACAACCAATATATATGTGCCAATGGTTTTCAGGCATTAGAAAACCGATAGCACAGTACTGCAATCCCAGAGAAAAGGGACAAAAATGAGGTAAGGTCGGTGATTGCCCTAACTTACTCTCTGGAGAATTTCCAGTCCACAGCCTGGGGATGGGGAGACCAAGCAGAGCCCGGTGGCTTTTCTTAGTTGAGGAAAGAGTAGGGAGACCAAAGTAGCCATAATTTGTGTGCATTGAGGGAGCAGTATACAGAGGAAAGATCTACATACAGAGAGACAGGAAGAGAGGAGAGATACAGAAATCTACAAAGGATTCCCCTCAGGTGTTGAGCTGAATGCTAATTAGCTCACGTGTACAAGGAAACCACCAAGATCAGGAAAGAATCACTGGAAGATGCAGGTGAAACAGTCCCTCAAGTTCATGCCGGGCCATAAATAGTTCAAGTTTCCATAAGACAGTAAGGCAAGATTTCCTAATACAAGGGTTAAGATCCTTAGAGAGTTTAACCCCAGATGAGAGATTGTTCCATATCTACCCAACAAAGCTTAAAAACAACCCTCAAGAGAAGCAAACTATTTCCAAGCAAACTTAATCTGCATTTCAGAAAAAAAGATCCCAAAAGTTTAAAGGAATAATCATTTAAAAAATTCAGCACCCAGCAACATAAAGTTTATATTGCATAACAATTTATCAAGGTTGACAAGGCAGGCAGGGAAGCAGGAAAAATGACCCATGGCAAGTAGGGAATAATGAGTGAATAGAAAAAAAAAAAAAACCTAGAAGCAAAACAAATGACAAGAATTAGTAGACAAGGAAGATAAGCAGTATATCAATAAATTCCCTATATTTAACAAAGTGGAAGAGAGGATGAGCAGAAAGGAAAAATAAAAGATACACAAAGAACCAAAATCAAAATTTTCAAATTGGAAAATTAAATGTCTGTTGAAAAAAACCATTCAATAGGATTAATAGCAGGTAAGATATTGGAGGGAGAAATTAATTAACTTGACCACATAGAATGAAAAACACGGAAAATAGAAGCGTAAAGAAGGGGAAAAAATGAGCAGAGCATTTGTGAACTCTGGGGACAACTTTAAGTGGCCTCACATATATATGTGTGTGTAATACTATATATGTGTATTATACATGATTATATTAATTGTATATATATATATAGTTCTCAAACTGAAAAAAACAGGGTCATAAAATATATGAAGAAAGTATGTTTGAAAATTTTAATCAAATCTTAATCAAATTCAATGTAAACCACAAACTCACAGGTTCAAGAACCCTCAACATTTTCTTCATCACACACTTACTGTGTGTGGTAATTAGGCATGCTAGGAGGTCTCTAGATTTATAACCCTGGCCTCCTGGTGTTCATGTTCTTGTGTAATCCTCTCTCCCTGCATATGTGATGAATTTATTGGTTTGCATCTAATAAGTAGAATATGGCAGAAGTGGTAAGATCTCATTTCTAAGATGAAGTTACAAAAACAATGGTGGCTCTATCTGGGTCTCTTCCACTCTCTCTTTGATCACCGTGGCCATAACATGGGAGTGCATCGGCCACCTATGGAGGAGCTCATATGGTGAGGAATTATGGTCTCCCAACAACCATTTGAGTGAGTTTTGAAGCAGATTCTCCAGCCCCAGTGGAACCTTGAGATGACTGAGACCTCACGTGAGATGCTGAGCCAGATACATCCATCCTAGCCACACCAGGACTCCTGCTTTACAGAAATTCTGACATTAGGGCACCTGGGTGGCTCAGTGGGTTAAAGCCTCTGCCTTTGGCTCAGGTCATGATCCCAGGGTCCTGGGATGGAGCCCCTCATTGGGCTCTCTGCTCTTCAGGGAGCCTCCTTCCTCCTCTCTCTCTGCCTGCCTCTCTGCCTACTTGTGATCTCTGTCAAATAAATAAATAAAATCTTAAAAAAAAAAAAAAGAAAAGAAACTCTGACAACATAAATGCTTGCTGCTTTGAGCCATTCAGTTTTTAACTAATTTGTTACGTATCAAGAGTAAGTAAATAACTCATTGGGTATATGCATGAATTTCAAACAAAAAATCTTATATTCTAGTTTATGCTTGAATCAAGGTTTTCCAGAAACATTTGCAAAACAAATGAATGCATGAAAGACAAGACAGGTACCCCAAAAATGGTTTCATAAAGGCGAAAGCAATTGTTCTTGATTAAATCTTTATAAGATTGGCAAGGATATTGATATGAGAGTTCTTGGGAGGAGGGACTTCTCCTGTTTGAGAAAAGAGGGGATTCTTTTAGGAGGAGACAGTATTTGGGACCTTGAGGGAATAGAATTTGACTACATTTTGCTGACAATGAATCTAGGCACTTGGAGTGAAAGAATCAGTCAGGACTGATGGGAAACCAAGAGGTACATAGAGGAAACCATGAGCAGGATGTAACATGAGAAAACAAGAGAAAAGATACCGAGGGAAAAAATGCTACTCTTACAGACAGATCTTTGTAACTTTTGTTTTGAACTCATGTTATGGAGATATTGCATATTAACATAAAGCATTGATTTTTGCAAATAACTTTCTTATCATTATAGTTTCCTTAGTCACATTGAACATATGGTATCTTCCTGAGTTGAAGTTCTAGGCAGGACCTAATGAGCTTTCTTATTTTAAGAGAATAATAGATAAGGCACAATATTAGGCTAGTAATCTCTTCATTAGAGTGTGTCTGCATTTCAAAAAGTTGTAGTGACAGGTACACCTCAAGATAAATGTGATCACAAGGAAGAAAAATCCATTTTCCCGTCTGACTAACATTACTCCTATACCTAGTATGAACTTTGATTTTACGGAGCACCTTTTACTTATTGTCTATATTATTTATCTTCACACTTTGATTTTCTTGCCCTGATGGTTCATAGTAGTTTTCCCTTGCCAATTTAAATTTTAGCTTGCTTCTCTATATTGTTCATTGATCACTCAATTTCTCATTTTTAATTTCTGCCCTTTAGAGTCCAGTCCCACTTCATATGGTGCTGCTAATGCTGTCCTTTATTCTCCAATCATGTTTCATCATTAAGTGACCATGGAAGTTTCCAGCTTGTTGGGGACACAAGTTTCCTCGAGCACACCTTGCTAAAATGTATACTTCAGAGCTGTATAAAACATGAGCAGGAAACAGCACAATGATCTTATATGCATTTTAAATATTTTATTTATTTATTTGAGAGAGAGAAAAAGAGAGAGAGCACATAAGCAGGGGGAGGGGCAGAGGGAGAGAGAGAATCTCAAGCAGATTGTGCTGAGCAGGGATCCTGACTTGGGGCTTGCTCTCTGAATCCTGAGATCATGACCTGAGCCAAAACCAAGAGTCAGATGCTTAACTACTCCACTCCCACATCCCCTACTCCCTGACACGCATTTGAAATACAAGGCACCTGGGTGGCTAAAGGTAGTGTCTGCCTTTAGCTCAGGTCATGATCCCAGGGACCTGGGATCCAGCCACAAGTCAGGCTCCCTACTTGGCGGGAAGCCTGCTTCTCCCTCTCCCACTTCCCCTGCTTGTGTCCCCTCTCTCACTGTGTCTCTCTCCATCAAATAAATAAATGAAATCTTAAAACAAACAAACAAACAAAACAACGCTGGTTCTCTGAGGCCACTCCTTCTGACTCGATTCGCAGCTCTCTTTAATTTAACAAAATTGACATTTATGGTATATACCAAAATACGGTTTGTTCAGGTGAAATAACATGTTAGGATTTGCTTAGAGAATCAGAAAAGTGATTAGTTCTTATTTCTGGGGAAGAAATATAGAGCCTGTAAGAAATGAAGCAAATGTAAGACTGTAAGAAATGACACAAAACTTAACAAAGGCCCATGGTGTTTTAATCACTTCTATGGTCATAGAGCTTGAACTCCTGCCTTAGGTTTAGGAATTCCTGATCATGTTTTACCACTGAGTGTGTGTGGTAAACCATACCCAGTTTGATATACAAGGCTTGGGTTTTTGAATGAGAGTTACTGAAGTGGAACTCCATTTTACAAATTCATCAAGTAGGGACTAGTTTCACAAAACCCATCAGGAAGGAGGAGAAAAGTCATAAACTCATTTCGAGGGTGGGTGCAAAGATCATTTAAAAGGTTCAAACTATAACCAAATTTGTCTGTCATTGAATCAGCTGAGAAATTCTCTTTTCTTTATAATCTAAAGTATATTTTGCATTTCACTGAAAAGATTTTTATCCCTCCCATTCTTCATTTTCAAATCAGCCTAGCAGGAAGTTCAAACTACCAAGCCAAGCTATTTTTTTTTTTAAGAATAATCTCTTAGCAGAATGTAAAAATTTTGAGAATATAGTTCAATATAAGGAGTTCCCTAATAAGAAAAAATGGTTGAGCACATATATACGGGGAATTAAGAAATTCATTTAGCATTAAGGTCGTACTTCTTACTATTTTATTCTCTATTTTGGGCCCAGATTTTTTCAGGAAGATACAATAGTCATTATAAATATAAACCTAAAAAAATCAGTAAAGCTGGTGTTTACCAAGTCAGCTTGAAAATATTACTATGCACTTAATAAAGCCCCATGTATTTCCTGACTACTTTTCAATCCATTAATTAGTGATTCTGTATTTTCTTTGTAGGGTATCATTACAGCCAGTAATTGGATGCTCAATGAGTGAAAACTTATTCAAATTATATGTCCCAGCACTCAGAAATATAGGCTGGAGACTACCAGTCCCAAATTTGTTAATGCCCTCAACTAAAAGTGTTATTATTTCTTTCCATGTATCTATATTTTAATTTTCTGATTACTCTAGTAATAATACTTGAGTAATAATAATCGAGTAACTGGAAATATTGCCAGATGGGTCTGGCTTCATTTCCTGACTTGATCTCTTGCTGGTTGAGCCCGTGTTCCTTGCAGTGACTCAGTCATGAGCATCTCTTCTCTCAGCCCTTGGGGCTGTGCAGAGTCACTGTGTTTGCTAATTCCCTTGTATATTTCCTGCCTGGGCTCCAGCACCTGACTCTGTACTTAACTTTCTGGACCCTGCAGGTGCTGCAACTAGTCTCATCCTTCTGACATGCTGTTGTGCTTATTTGTTTCCATGGTTTGCCCCTTCAACAAACTGTGAGCCCCTGGGGGGCAGAAGCAATCTTATTTATGTATACCCACCATGTTTACTCAGAGCTTGACACATTGTTGGTCAGGGAACGGGAACAGCCACCCGATGTCTAGCCACCTGCCTTGTCTGGCCAGAACAGAGTTAATAAATGAATTCGAATGCCTTTAGGTGGCCAGTGTGTGGGAGTCTCTATTTTTTTTTTTTTTTTTGTGGACAGTCACACATACATTTCATCAGCCTGGCCCCTGATCATCCTAGTCTGTGGTCCTCCTTGAGCTACTCAATATATGTTATTGTTTTGTGAGCGAATGTGTCAACAAATGTACATCTAATTGCACAGAAAATTATTATTCCAATAGTTTGGTTCTGGAAATTCCTTTAGTTTCATCTCAGACTTAAAACAGTAAAGGTAGAAAACTAAAAATGTGTTAAACAATGTACCAAAAAGCACTGTTGAGGTGGGCCTCTCTGAGCATTCTAGTAATCAAATCAGAAAGGAAAACCAATTCAGTTGTGCTGTTTGCAGAATTCAGGGGATGCAAACAAACCCATTGTGTAAAAGAGCCTAGGTTTGCATTCTGGAGAGGACCAACAATTTCTACATCGGATCATCTTAAAACAAGCACCAGGATTTTAAGAACAATAACCCTGGCCAATATTCCAGGTGCAGATTCAACAATCCATTTCTCAAGACCAATTCCAAGATGCTTTAAACTAGGGCAACGACAGCACACAAGAGAACAACCCTACAAAGTGATTCTGTGTGGGGCCACAGTGATGCTGTACTGTTTGAAATGCTCTCTTGCTCTGGTTTAATCTGGGGGAAAAGCTTAAGCATGAGCTCACCAGATGGAATTCAAAACCAGACATAAAATATTGATGATGATGAAGTATTCTTGAGAAAGGTTAAGCTTTACCTGAAAAAGTAAGTTTGGGTCTGCTTTAATTATCTGATAAATGGGGGACCAAGGTTCTAAGATTTACCCTACCACATCTTCAATAATTTTAACTTTTTTTAAAAGGCAAAAGATTTATGCAATCTGAAGAGAAACCAGAGTATAATTTTAACTTTCTAAAAGCAACTATTACCAGATGTTCATCTTGGGCATAAAAATTTTCACCCTTGAAAACTATAATGTCTATGAAAATGTAACTTTGAGCAACTTACTACCTGTGAACACTTCCAATTAATTAGCTTGTGTTAAATACATGACTGGATATTTGAAATAATTTGTACATAGGCTTATTATTAATAACACAACTAACTGTTGGTGTTGGTTTCCAAAGAAAGATTTTATAACAACTCTTACTTCTGAGCAATTAGAAAGGAAGACTCCTTTTCTGTTAGGGCCATTCCCTTTGTTCAAGAAACTGAAACCCTAGCAACCACTGCTTTTTAAATTTTTTTTTTCTGACCAACTGCAGGAAAGCATGTAGTTAGTTAAATGACAGAATTAGGAGTGAGTCACTAAGTGTGGTCTCTCTACACCAACAAAAGGGGATATGATTTCTATAAACTCTCAGGACAATTATATGGCAGGAAGAAACCAAACTGAGCAAATATAATAACAAAGATGGATCGTGTGAACAATACAAAGAATACCGTTTTCTCAAGGCCACGTAGCAAAGTCCATATGCTTCCTTATGGCACACACTAAACATTGGCCACTTGGATAGTGGATTAAATTTCGCCTTAACCACGACATGGATTTCACCTCCTGAAAGGTCTAGATCTCTGTATTTATATCTCAATTGTTTTCCTACTTCAGCTTTTTTTGCCCCAGTAATAACAAGAAGCACCGATGAAGGCAAATGTGAGCGA
This sequence comes from Mustela nivalis, assembly GCF_964662115.1. Taxonomy (NCBI): domain Eukaryota; kingdom Metazoa; phylum Chordata; class Mammalia; order Carnivora; family Mustelidae; genus Mustela; species Mustela nivalis. The sequence goes on from NC_139025.1 coordinate 138,514,344, forward strand.
TGCTAGGTATCAAGCTTTTATGTCCCTGTTAGCAGAGCTCACAAACTTTTTTCTGGGGCACCCAAGGGGTTCGTCCTCCCAAGATGATCTCTGAGTCCTCTGATCGGAGCTGGACTGGATTGATTCTCTGCACTTATAGACAGGAAAACCTCCTTTAACTCCACAGGCAGAGAGCCTAGGTGACTACAGCCACCGAACTTGTCCTATTTAAATTACTCTTGCAACTCAGACAGGCATTGCGACATTGCTAACATACCTCCACGCGGCACTTCTGATACATGTCAGGCAACATCAGCTGCGGTGGCAAAGGAGCACGTGGGATCTGTAGAAGACACATCCGCCATTCCAAATGGAAAAGAACAGGTGAAATTATTATGTCACCATGCAACCCAGCATATGTTGTCTAGCATCGAAGAGCAATTGTATCTGGCAAGAGTCTAATCTAAATGTGGACAGTGAGAAATCCCTGCCTCAAAGGTCATATTCTCAATAGAGTTCTTTCTTCAAAGGCTACATATCTTGATGTTCATGTGAATTACGAAGGCAAGACTGAGTAGAAAAGAGATTCTATTTTATTTTTTCAGAAAAGTCACCATTACGGCATCATGGACAGTGCCTATAAAACTTGGTTCAGACTTGCTTATGTCAAGAAATTCAATGTCACAACAGTGTATTTTGAATTTATCTGCCACATATGTGAGTCTAGCAGCTGTTCTAAGTGCTTCTTGTTGTTACAGAATGAAGTCAAGTTGGTTAAAGCAATGATATAATTTCCTGGATGGAACATACTAGAAAGAGGCAGGCAATATATTTGAACAAGTGAAAAAAAAAAAAAAGAAAGAAAAAGCAACAACAACAAAAAAAACTTCAAGGAAGCTTGACAGAAGAGTATATTGTGGTGAGAGATGAGGAGGTATGACCTTAGATTTCTGTCTCTTCAGATGTTTCACTTTCTGCAGCATTTAATGATTGAAAAATGCTGTTAGTCATTTTCAGCCTGTGGTTGAGCTACAGGAACCACAGAACAGGAACCCCATTGTGGCAGGGGTTGGAAGCAAAAAGCTTTTTGTGTGGGTTCACTTACTATTTTAATTCTGTTGTATTATTAGTGGCCTTCAAGGCTATGGTTACTTTCCCTATTTACTGTTCTTTCCCTTCTTCCCGTGTCCTTTATGTCCCCCTTTTCCCCCATTACCTTCCCTCCCTTCCCAGCCTGCAGGGCCACCATGGGAAAAGCCAGATTCCCCTAGGCTCAGGTGACTCTGCTCTGCCTGCTACAAACATGTTTCATACCTTCAAGGCCGATGATTTCATGGCTCTGAGGCTAATTTTCCTCATCTTCAACCAGGGAAATTATGAACTGTTTCACAGGTTTGTGAAAATTAAATAGGATCGCGTATTGTAGGCAGAGCCCCCAAATCGGAGAGGGGTGAGCCCTTCTGTTCATTCACTGGGAGCCACTACTGAATGCCTTCTTTTCGTGAAGACTACACCTCTGCTTCCAAGTTCTCTTGTGTTCTAAATGTTCTCCCTCCTGGTCCACAACAGTTCTCACCATGCTGTTATTCTAATTAGCCAATGCTTCATAAGCGTGGATCCGTGGGCCAGGACACTGCGGTTAACTACTTTACCTAAAACACTTAAGTAATTCTCAGAATCTATACAATAGCTGTTATTTGAATCCCCATTTATTAAAGACAAAGTGGGAATTCAGAGGCATTAAGTGAACTCTTGGGTTTATACCATCAGTTGCCAAGGCAGGACTTGGTGAGGTCTTTCTGACTCGGAGCCCAGGCTCTTAACCACCAATTATAACAATTAAATTCTCCAGTTGACAGGCCACCCACTCCCATCACCTATAGAACGCCAGGTCTGTCCCACACTCTTTTATATCTAATTCCTGCTCTTCCAAAGGGGTGGCCGGGTGTGAAGTTCTGACCTCCTGGAGGCAGGGATCTGGCCCGTTTCCTCCCTAACCACCGAGTGTCTTGCAAGGTCGACTCAGAACACAGAAGACACGGGCTTCTTGGTGGAGGGGAAAAGAAACCGCCAGGCGGAGATCAAGAGGAAATAAAAGTGCAAGAAGAGCACAGCAGGAAAAGGAGAGGAAGGAGGAAGAAAGTTCATGGGAAAGGAACCAAGGGCAAATATTTGCTGAACGCTTTAGGGCCAGTCATGGGACCCAAGGATCTCTAAGGGTCTCTGAGTAGGAGTACTCAGCGCGCTGGGCACGGAAATCGGCCTAATCTCTCCAGACCAGGAGCCAAGGCTCAGCAAATAAAGAGCTTAGCGCATCTGGGTGGCCGAACTTGGAGCCGCCGTCTTGCAAACATGGCGGGGCTTAATGGGGTGCCTGGTTCTGGTACCTCCTGCCCGGGTCAGGGTGGTAAAAACGCAGCTTGCTCTCCCCACTGATCCCTTCGGGAGCGACGGCCCCAAGCACTCCTCTGAGTATCCGCGGAGACACGTTACTCAGCCATTACAAGTTTGCAAGTCACACTTGTTCTCTTTCCTCTTTCCTCACTTTGAACACAGACTGCTGGGGCGCATTTCCTTTTTTGGCGAGCGAAGCCGGACCAGTGCATTAAGAGCGATCTCTTCCTCTTCGCTCCGCCAGCGGCCTGCCGGGGCCCAGGGGCAGCCGCCGGCGGAGCCCCCGGCCGCCGCGCGACCGCGCTTGGGGGGGCGGTCCCTCCAAGGTGACGCGCGGCCGCCTCCGCCCCCTGGAGGCGGGGCTGGCGGGCGGGGGTCTAGGAAGTCGGACGGCGCGAGACGTGCCCCCGCCCCCGGCGCGTCCCGGCCGTTTCTGCGCGTGCGAGCGGCGGCGGCGGCGGGTCCCGGCAGGTGAGGGGACGCGGGGGCAGCCGCCGGCTCTCTTCCGGGGCGGGCTCGCCACCGAGGTGAGGCGTTGGGGACCCTGAGGGTTCGGGCTGGGAATTCAGCGGAGCTCCTTCCCGGGAGCCGCGGCTTCCGGAATAAGGTGTGCGAAGGAGGGAGGCAGAAATCCGAGGGGGGCAGTCCCGGAGAGCGCAGGAAGGGCAGGCGGCTTGCCCCAGGAATTCGTGGCTTTTTAAAGGACACACCGTTGGTCCCCTCGGGGCGCAGTGGAGTTAGTCACCGCCACCGCCTGGGCTCTTTCTGCGGAGGTTAGCCCCTCGTTTGTGTGGGATTTCCTGCGCTCCCTTCGTGGAGACCCGGAGGTTCAACTCTGGTTGCCAGCGCAGGCATTGGCGCAGCTGCCCAGGAGAAGAAAGCCTTAGGATAATTGTGTGGGGGTTCGAGTCTTGCGCATTAAAAACAAGAATACCAGAAAACCAAAAAACCCAATACGGTGATGGTGGTGGTGAACTTGAGAGGCGATTGCTTCCGCAGTGAGTTCCTCAGCGCGCGGTCCATCTGTCAAGCAAATGGGGCGCCGAAGGCTTTTAGTCGTGGTTGGGTTTCCATAAACGGGTTCTAACGTCTGAAGGAAATTCTGTGCGGTGTCTGAAGGTTTCAGCGGCGTGTAGGTAGGTACTTACCAAGTGCGGACTGGAAGTGACATTGACAGGAGTGACTTAAGAGTTACCAAGCAGCTTCCAGGTGAACCTTGGAACTTTACAAAAACTTGCTTCCCAACGCACTGAGTGGCAAACACGTCTACGGGTTATGATTCCTATTAGCATCCATTTTCGCTTGGGTCAGCAGCATTTAATTCAGCACGTATTTGTTGTATGTCTTTTAAGGAGGAACCTTTGTGAGAGCCAGGTTGGCGTGCCCTTTGGTAGCACAGGTGTTGATACACAGGGGCCATTTAGGGCCCTCATTCTGCGCAGCTGGGTGATCAGAAAGAGCAGGGGCTTGGGCCCGCATTTCTTTAATCTCTGGTACTAAGCGTTTAAATGCAGGGAGAATGCAAATCTTTGAAGAAGTCTGACATCCCAGCTGACAAGGATTATGAAAAACCATCCTCAAAATAAGGTTATTGGGCACTTTATCTTGTTGTGTAAAATACACAAGGTAGATATTATTCCCCCTTTTCAGGTGAGAAACCCAGGCAAGGAGGAATCTAGCAGTTTGTTGAAAGTAATTAGTGAACCTGAGAGCCAAGGGGGTTATTTCTGAATGCAAAACCCATGCTTTTTCACTATTCCATGATTCTCGGATATTTAGTGTAAATCTGACAGATTTAATGGAAAATAATTCAAATTTATTTTCCTAAAACAATCCGTCAGTTGCAGTGACCGTTATGAATAAATGAGTATTGCTTTCAGTCTCTTTGTGTGGTTAAACTATAACCAGTCTGGGCCAAGAAGATGAACGGCAGTTTTTAAAATACAAAGTTTATTATGCGTCTTTGTTAACATATTTTTAAGGACCAAATATGTCCAAGAGGGACAAATATGGTAAAACTTTGTAGGTATTCCTTGTGGATTACACATTGAAGTAACAGTTAATTTTCTTATTATTCATATCCTTTAACACAGGTCAGCTTGATTCCATATCTTTCAGAAGAATAGAAATCACTGTTTTCACCTAGAAAGGACTTTGTGTGTGTGTGTGTGTGTTTAAATCTATAATCATATATGAATATATGTAACATTTATTTTAAAAGGTGTATCTGTTTTTCCTTAAATTTATCTCTAGAAGTGTAGAGAGTACTGCCGTGCACTTATGTGGGAAGGAATCCTAATATTCCCAGTTTAGCCTTTGAGTGAATGATCCATTACAACTTGTAATTTCTTCAAATTCCTGTCAACCACGAAAGTGATTTTCAAACTGCAATTATTAGGCTGTAGATGAGAATGAAAATAATGTAATAATTTTAATACGTTATAATAAATAAAATTTAATACATTTACATTTAATAATGTAACTGTAAACCATGAAAGTGATTTTCAAACTGCAGTTACTAGGCTGTAGATGAGAATGAAAATAGTCCTTAGACTTTTAAAAAAAATTTTTAGAAGTTTTTATTTATTTGTTTGTCAGAGAGAGAGAGAGCACAGCAGGCAGAATGGCAGGCAGAGAGAGAAGCAGGTGCCCTGCCGAGCAAGGAGCCTGATGCCAGACTCGATCTCATGACCCTGGGATCACGATCTGAGCTGAAGGCAGCCGCTTAACCGACTGAGCCACCCAGTTATCCCTAGTCCTTAGAATTTTAAATAATATTCCCGACACGGAGAGCACTTGCTTTCTTAAACTCTTCCTTATCATTGTTAGTAATTATACAGAGATATTGAGGGGTTTTGTAATTAAATTATCTTAAGGTGTTGAAAATAAGTGTCTTTTTGGGGGGTGAGGTGGGGAAGAGAGTCTTTGCCTGTGTTGGGAGGATCACGTAGGTTATATTCTGCCCAAGTTGTGCTTGGCACAATTTTTATTTTTGTTTTCATTTGACAGTGAAATCAACAACGCACCTTGAACTCCTCTCTAGGAATATTTGAAATCCTGACTAGAATGTGTTTGTAGATGTGTGCTTGGCTTGGTTAAGATTCTCTAATGGAGGGGCCAAGAGTGATGAATTAGAGAACTTTCCAGAAGACCAAAAGGGCCAAGGAGCAGAGTATGCATTAGATGTGAAGTGGGCAGATCTAGATTTTGTGACACCTGAAAGGCAAATGACTTGGGGATCTTTAAAAAAATAATGTAAAATTAGTTATGAAAGTGAATGCTTATTTAGAATGGAAAAAGATATGATCACCATTTGCTGGAAGTTTCTTTCTCTTTCAGCTGAGAACTTTGGGCAATTTACCAGAAATGCTTACATAAAAATGCTTCCTGATGGCAGCCCTGTCTCCCTGAGAACACTGAGCATCTCCTAGCAGCCTGTAGCCCTCATAGGGACCTCTGCCAGCGAGAGGCCGGAAGCTGAAGCGCCATTACCATCAAAAAGTAAGAGGGCTGGGACGCCTGGGTGGCTCAGTTGGTTAAGCAGCTGCCTTCGGCTCAGGTCATGATCCCAGCGTCCTGGGATCGAGTCCCACATCGGGCTCCTTGCTCCGCAGGGAGCCTGCTTCTCCCTCTCCCTCTGACTCTGCCTTCCACTCTGTCTGTCTGTGCTCGCTCTCTCTCTGACAAATAAATAAATAAAATCTTAAAAAAAAATAAGAGGGCCAACTGTGGTTGTAGGCAAAGGACTCATGGTTCACTGAGCAGGATGAAGGCTGGTCGCTGGGGTGGGAGGGATACTCAGCTTATTGGGGACTCAGGGCATTTCATATCTAGTAAACAGCCCGGAGGTAAGGCTCAGAGCTGACTTTTAGGACCTACTTTGCTTGGCTCTCCAGGGAGGCCTTTGGCTATTGGCTCTCTCAGTGCTCATTCTACCACTCATTGTTAATGGAGGCTTCTCTATGTCCCAGGCACGGACTATGGCAAGGTCCTATTTACCAGGGAGCTCCTACCCTCATGGAGCTGATTTCACTCTGACAGCACAGGGTCCTAGGGGCTGGCCTGGAGCCTGGGGGGCTCCTGATGGCTTGAGCTGAATTTGGAATTGTTGGTGGAGTTACCAAGATGGAAGAGTCCAGGGAGGGCATTCTAGGTGGGTGGAGGGCTGGAGACAGCCAGAGGTTCGGACCCCCGTACTCTCCTCCATGGATGCAGTGAGGCCCCTTTGGTCAGGGGTTCTCCGCATGTCCTTTCAGACCAGCTGCACCCACACAACTGGTTTTAACTTACTAGAGATGCATGTTCTCAGCCCCCATCCCAGACCCTCTGCATTGGAAACTCTGTGTCTGGGGCATAGCGATCTGCATTTTGAGAAGCCCTCCTGATGACTGCGGTGCGTGCTAAAGTTTGAGACCCGGTGCTCTTGGTATTTCACGGAACTGGTTGGGCATAGACTCCCCTGTGGAGATGGTAAGAGGGGAGTGGGATTCATGCCAATGCTAATAGCTGTGACTGTGATATGAGTATCATTTATGTTACGGTCACTGGCATTTTTGGAGTACCTGGACTGTACTCAGGCGTTGTGCTAAGAAATAGGAACTCTTTTAATCATGAACATAACCCCACAAAGCAGGGCTGTTGTCACTTACATTGAATGTGAGAAAACTGCAGCCCAAGGAGACAAGGGGATTGTCCCCCGGCACACAGCTGGAAAGCATTTCAGCCAGGATTCCGGCACTTTCCCTCTCTTCTGCCTGGGATAGTTTTCATCTGTGTCTTTGTTGCGTGTGGGTCTTGTAGGGGAGGCTGGAAGGGAGACTTGAGACTACGTGGACTGGCCCTTTTTAACAATCATTGTCATTTGCTGACCATGTGGGTTTAACAGCTTTTTCTTTAGAGACAAATCGCCAGATGAGATAGGTACCATTTTGTCATTCCGTCCTTGGGGGGAATTTCTAAAGTTTCGAAAGCAAATGGACACAAGTGCATATACGTAATTGAGCAACATGGATGTTTCCTCCTTCCCTGGTATGGTGATGGGCTCATGTGCATTCCCTCCATGGGTAGAAGGTAGCCTTGTTTTGTAATGTGGGTTTCTTCTGGGTATGGGCATGGGGACTTTCTTCTAAAGCCCAGCTCCCTGTCCAGGACACAGATATCTTGAAGATGATGGTGTGTTTGTCTATGAGGTCCTGGAAGGTACAGAGCTATGCTTTGCATTTTCACATTTTTTTTCTTTCTGAAAACTATTGTTCTCCACAACTCTCTATATTTTGTCATGGAATACCTCCATCATTTCAGGAGGCATGAAATAGAACACAGGTGGGGTACCTGGGTAGCTCAGTGGGTTTAAGCCCTGCCTTCAGCTCAGGTCACCATCCCAGGGTCCTGGGATCGAGCCCCACATCGGGCTTTCTGCTCAACTGGGAGCCTGCTTCCTCCTCTCTCTGTCTGCTTCTCTGCCTACTTGTGATCTTTGTCTGTCAAATAAATAAATAAGATCTTTAAAAAAAAAAAAGAACACAGGTATAGATGTGAGGACATGTGTGAGTGTGCCAAATGGTGGTTTGCCTTTGGATGTGGACCTCAGGTTACTGAGCCTTTGCTTCTCCGCACGCCCATGTTGAGACAAACGTTAATTTGAGTGCAGGGCAGGCAGCAGAACTTAATTCTGGGAGTGCTGGCTATCTCAGCCATGCCTTCATGCATTCACATAGTCATTTGTCGCCTGCCTGGTTGTGCTGAGTCTTAATGTCAGGCACCGGAAGAAGATACAGTGGTGGCTGGACAGATGTGATCCGTACAGAGTCCTGAGGACAAACTTACCCGCTGTGCTATGGCTGAATGGAGCCAGATGCCCTACTTCCTGCAGTGAGTCATCTGGAAAGGAGTTAAGAACTTATCTTAGTTCAGGAGAGAGGCTGTAGGGCTTGGCTTAAGGCAACTGGGAAGCAGAGGTGTGTGAGGGTTTAAGAGATGATCTGGGAGATTGCGTAGGTGATAGGGGGTTGTAGGAGGTTGTGGGTCAGCGTTTGTGCCTTGGGCCCCTGGGTTGGTGCTAGGACCACAAGTCAGGATGGAGTTGTTTTGAACAAATAAAAATGAGTTTTGTGGACATTGTGAGTTTGAAATGTCCGCATGACTCCAAGGTAGAGGTTTGGGTACATTGAATAATGCAGCAGAGAACCCAACTGAATAATTCAGCAGGTTGAGTAATATCAACAAATGAATGATGCCATCTCCCAAGGAGAGGGTGGAAGCGAGAAGCAGTTCACAAAGGAAACGCGGGCATTTCCCCTGGCATTGGCAGGGTAGGCACAGATTCCAAGTCCTTTGATGGAAAAGGTGAAAAGAGTCTACTTCCACTTGTTCTTGAGAGGGTGGAGATAAATTCTCTGGCCCTTTTGCATGGTTGATAGCCTGCGATCTGGCCCGTGGGAGGAGGGTGGCAATGTGGAACAGCAAACAAGGGCTGGCCGGAGCAGAGGGGCAAGGGGCTCATTGAAAGCTCATTTGCAGCGTTTCAGCTCATATAATTGTCGTAAGGTAAAATGCTTGCCATCTGTCCTCTTTTTTTTTTTTTTTAAAGATTTTATTTATTTATTTGACAGAGAGAGATCACAAGTAGATGGAGAGGCAGGCAGAGAGAGAGGGAAGCAGGCTGCCTGCTGAGCAGAGAGCCCGATGCAGGACTCGATCCCAGGACCCTGAGATCATGACCTGAGCTGAAGGCAGCGGTTTAACCCACTGAGTCACTCAGGCGCCCGCCATCTGTCCTCTTAATGGGTTATTTTCTCTTGTTAAAAGTACAGGTGCCTGGCTCAGTGGCTTGAGGCTTCTGCCTTCGGCTCTTGTCATGATCCCAGGGTCCTGGGATCGAGCCCCGTATTGGGCTCTCGGCTCGGCAGGGGGCCTGCTTCCACAACCACCCTCCCCCCTGCCTGCCTCTCTGCCTCCTTGTGATCTGTGTCTGTCAAATAAATAAATAAAAATCTTTAAAAAAATACTATAAATATCTATCATAAATATTTGTATTTATGATAGATATTTATATATCATATCTGATATATCATATTTATTGTATATCATATTTATTATAAATTAACTATCTGGATCATTTTGTAGCTCATACAGATCAGCCAGTGCTGTTTTGTAGGCACTGCTGATATGAATACTACAAAATTAATTTTTGTGTAGAATGTTAGGTTTCCATAGGTGCTCAGAGTTGAGTCGAAGGCTTGTTTAAAAATTGTGTTAGAAAGTGGCTGAATAAATGAAACAAGATGGGATTGGGAGGGAGACAAACCATAAGGGACACTTAATCTTACAAAACAAACTGAGGGTTGCTGGGGGGAGGGGGATTGGGAGAGGGGGGTGGGGTTATGGACATAGGGGAGGGTATGTGCTATGGTGAGTGCTGTGAAGTGTGTAAACCTGGCAATTCACAGACCTGTACCCCTGGGGATAAAAATATATTATATTTTTATTTAAAAAAAAACTGGAAAAAAAAAAGAAAGTGGCTGAAATAAATAAATACACGTTCCTTTGTCCAAAAAACTATTAATTGAGCATGCATTATACGGAGTTTTAGCTGTGAATCATCTCCCTGTCCCCTGAGAGCTTACAGCCAAGATGGGAAGTCAGACAGTTTACAGATACCTGCAAGAAAGTGTGCTGTTTGCTAAGGATAAGGGGCAAGGTGCCATGGGAGCCAAGCGGTGAGGGGCTGGGCTGCTTGCACTTAGTAGGACTGGGCAGCTGGAGTGAGCCAGCGGTGGGCAGGGATCCCTCTGTAGCATGAAGCAACATTTGGAAAGAACAAACAGGTTTTCAGAATTTGCTGGACGGATGCTTTTGAGGAACTGAAAGTTTATGATCAACTTTGTCCATTAAAAGTCAGACATAGGGGGGCGCCTGCGTGGTTCAGTGGGTTAAGCCACTGCCTTCAGCTCAGGTCATGATCTCAGGGTCTGGAATTGAGTCTTGCATCCAGCTCCTTGCTCAGCAGGGGGCCTACTTCTTTCTCTGCACCTGCCTACCATTCTGCCTCCTTGTGCTCTGTCTCTCCCCGACAAATAAATAAATACATACATACATCCATACATACATACAAAAGACATTCACGAGAGGTTGTGATCTGGTCAGGAAACCTAGAAAAGAAAGTACTAAACTTATCTGCATGACTGTCCCCACGTTCAGAGCCAAGAGGTGACTGAGGGGATGGTACAAAAATGAAGCAAACCCCACTCAAACCAGAAACAAGTAAAAATAATGATTGTGATGATTGTATGATAATTTGTGTTTTGGGTGGTAGTGGGGAGGGGGCTATTGGGAAAGATGTTGGTGTTTAGTTTGAGAACTTCTTAGAAAAGGATACTATATTATTATGTAATGTCATATAATATATATACATTATAATGTATATATATAATATATATAATGTGTATAATGTATATAGTGTAATTGTATATAACCAATATCATTATGATAACAGTCTTACCAAGTGTAAAACATCACATAATTATTACATATATAGGTTTCTAGTCTGAAAATGGCCTTGGGGGTCAGTGCTTCCACCTCCTGTTGCTCTTTCCTGAAGGTGGGGTCCAGTGGTGCCGCAGGCTTGCTTACCTTCCCCTGGTCAGTCTGTCTGGTGAATGAGTCTGTCGCCATTTGTCCTCTGGCAATGTGTCTCACTTGAGTGAGAATTCTTGTCTGTTAACGAACTGTCTCCATCTTCTCCCAGTCTTTGTGTCACCCTCTTTTAAAGATTTTATTTATTGATTTGACAGTGTGAGAGACAGAGAAGGAACCCAGGCATGAGCAGGGGAAAGAGCAGAGAGAAAGGGAGAAGCAGATGCCTTGCTGAGCAGGGAGCCTGACACGGGGCTCGATCCTGGGACCCTGGGATCATGACCTGAGACGAAGGCAGACGCTGAACCGACTGAGCCACCCAGGCGCCCCTGGTGTCACCCTTCTAACTTAACTTCCTCTCTGCTGTGGTTGTCACGCACTTTGTTACATAGTCGAGTGTTTTGGATATTATAAAAATCTTTGGCGGAAGTCGCTTTCAGTGTTTTAGACCTGCCTAAACAGGCAGAATTTCTCTGATGTTTCTTTCTTTCTCTTAAATCTATTTGATTTGCGCTGGCACAGAAACGTTTGGCTTCAGCAAGGGATGAGAAAGAAGGTTCTCAGGAAGTTTCAAACTCTGTTAATATTTGAACCAGAAGACATGGCAGACCTGAGAAGGTACATGATACATTGTTTCCAAACATCATAAACTCTTTATGTGATTAAAAAGAAAAAGTTTGAACAGGTTGGTGCCGCCCTGCTCATTAATAACCAATTGGCATTTACTTGCTTTGTTAACAACTTCCTTTCCCCCAACTTCCGGCTTTGTGTCCACTTCTGCCTTTGTCACCGTGAGCTCAAGATTATAAATCAATAATTGAGTGCTTAGTTTTTGTGTTCCTTGCCAATATGTGCCTTTTCATGGATGTTTTTCTCTTTTGGTGGAAGAAGCTTTTTGTTTTCCTTGGTTTATAGGGCATGTGGATTCAGCTGGCATATATTTCATGTCACGTGCCCACTCCTGGGATTATGGAGGTTCTGCTAGGTAGCAGCATCCTCTTATTCTCAGGAACCGTGCTGGATAGGAGTCATACCCATTTTATAGAAGAGAGCACTGAGACCCAGAGAAGCCATGTGAGTTGTACAGGGTCAGCCCATTGGATGGAATTTTACTTCCAACCCCCACCCCCCACTATTCCATCCTAAGCCTGGGCTATTTTAACAATTCCGTTCTGACTTATTTTCTGGTGATGTGGTTTAGCCCCCAAACTAGGGAGTCTCCAAGACTCATGACAGCTAAAATGCCGGGTATTTCATTGGCTCATGGATTTGGAAGCAGCTGTTCTGTGCATTCCCAGGCTGAATGCAGAGTTGAAACCCTTCACCGCAGAGGCTACTTTAAAAGCTTTACGATAAAGCTTTGGATTCCTGCTAACCCCTATTCTGGAGATGGATTTGGCAGGATCTTGATAAACACATCACGTTAGAATAATTTTCTGCCAGAAGCTTGTGAATACATGAAACTAGATGCTCTGAGAAGGTCTCTCTTTCCTATATGACCCAAGCGAGGATTTAAAACACGAAATTGTTATAATAAATTTGTGTAGCAAAGCAAGCAGTCAGTAATTGTAAAACTCATGGCTCGTTCCACATGAGAACAACCCCAAGAGAACAACTTAACTGTGTGTTTTTTTTTGTTTTTTAAACTGATGTCAGCTTTTAAAGAGATACAGATGTTGACATTTTAAAATCCAGATGAAATTCTTGTGGTGCTGTTGATTGTATCTGAGTGCTCTTTTGCTGTTCATTCATTTACAAATATCAAGACCAAATGAGATCTTTTAAGGGTCCACAGTGTACAGATGGGGTTGGTATTCTGGTTGATGTGATCTTGGAGAAGCTAAGAGTTAACTTCTGCTGAATGTTCTGCATATCCCCATGGGGACTTCTGAGGTACCTCTTGGGAACCTTTCTTTAATGTAGATAGTCTGTTCACTGAGAACACAGAAGGAAATTGAGAATACATATTTCAAGCTCTATTCATTACACTTCCTTTAGGACTGCATTTTACCTTTCTGTTGAGGCTGATGTGGTGTCTATGGGAAGCAGCAGGATATGACCAAAATGGCCCAGCATCTGTCCTCATGTCCTACCCATCATAACTTCATGTGCCTTTGAATAAAGCCCTCATCAGTGTTGTCTCTATCCATTCCAATTAGAAATCAGTTTCTTTCAGGGGCGCCTGGATAGCTCAGTCAGTTAAGTGTCTGACTTGTGGTTTCAGCTCAGGTCATGATCTTAGCGTCATGAGATCGAGCCCCATGTTGGGGCTCCCCACTCAGAGGGAAGTTGGTTTGAGATTCTCCCCTTTTGCCCCATACCCCATTCACACCCCCCCCAAATAAATACATCTTTAAAAAAAAAAAAGGAATTCGGTTCTTTCATGATATGCAATGAATGATGAGTTTGTTGTTATTAAACTATTTTTAATGGAAATTTTGCTGAGCAGTTCTGGCTGTCTTGTTGGTATAATTTTGGTAGTGTCTCTGGTTTGTAGTAATAGCCTCGGTCTAGCCGGATTGAAAACCAGCCCTTGCTATGAGATTTTTTTTGTTGTTTTATTATTTTTTCTCTAGTGGCTCTGGTTGAGAGCTGTCTTAGTGCTTAAAAATCATTGATTTTACAGCTGCTTTTTTTTTTTTTTAAGATTTTATTTATTTATTTGACAGAGAGAGAGATTGAGCAAGCACAGACAGGCAGAGACAGAGGGAGAAGCAGGCTCCCCCCTAAGCAAGGAGCCTGATGGGACTCGATCCTAGGACACTGGGATCATGACCTGAGCCGAAGGCAGCTGCTTAACTGACTGAGCCACTCACCCTTACAGCTGCTTTTAAGATTACATAGAAAGCACGAATGGAATAGTGTAGAGCAGGACCTCTTTACACACACGCATATATTCACACTATGTGCTGCTGCATCAGTACATTTGTTTTCTGTTAATAAGCACTAGAAATATACTAGTGGTTCCCTTATGGAGACCTCTAGTCTGGGCTGAGTCACTTCTCACTACGTGCCTCTCTGGACAATTACAATTTCCTAAAGGCATACCTTGACAAAACATTGCCAGGGCCAATTTGATGCTGGGATAACAGGCCTTTTTCTGTAGTCTTTAAATGTCACTTAAACAAACTCCTCCTCAGACATGAGACTCTTAAAAAGAAACTCTGCATTTGTTTAACTTGTTAAAGCTCCTAAAAAAGTTTTGGTATTTATTTCCAGATTTTATCAGCCAAACATCTCCATTTGCAATCAGGAGAACCAGTCCTCCAGTGCGTGCTGCTTGAAATGATTACAGGGAGGAAAGTGTCCTGAGTATTTCTGTCTACTCAGTAAGCATTTCTGGAGGTCACTGCAGATGGGGTGGGCAGGGAGTGGGACCAGAGAAGACACTTCTTCTCCAGTAGGGCATTGATGGAGCCTCACACTGTGGCTTCCTTGTCTCACCATGACTGAGTTACTGGGAAGAGCCCCAAGTCTTGACAAACCTTGGGCTCAAATATCAGTTCTGCCCTTGTTAAGACTTCAGTGGCTCCAAAATTCTGGTTTCTTGTTTGTAAAACAGAGCTTGCGACTATTTACCTGGGCGTGCTGTGAATATTAGTGGTAATCCCTGCAGAGTGCTTTGTGTGTAACACGTACTTTATAAATGCCTGTTATTCCAGGAAAAGAGGGAGTCTGGCTCCTTCGCCGTATCCACACTTTGGAGAACTGAGTGCCAACCATGTTAAGGCAGCTTTTCTCCAGGGATCAGACGCCTCTTCACTGTTGGTGTTTGGCTCTATGTTGCCTTTTAACCAGAAGAATGAGAAGAGAGAGGGCAGAAAGCAGGAGTAGGACCTGATACTAAATTGCATAATTTCAGTTCAAAAATTAACTGGAGACAGATTTTTTTTCTTTTTTGAGACACATTTGAGGGAGCAATAAAAATTATCTAAATTCAGTCCATTTTACCCCAGTGGAGGTTCTTATCTTTTGAGTTGAGACACTATCTCTTCCTTTTTTTCCTTTAGTTTTTTTCCTTTCACGTTTAAGGTATTTTTTCCCTTTTGCATTTTTAAGTAAGTCTTGACATTAGAAAGCTGATACTGGACATGCACACATTGATCGTGTGCTGAATTTAGCATTTTCTTGGTGATTATAGTATAATTTGATGAAAGCCCAGCCACTCCTCAGGGAAACCAGACAGTGTTTCCTAAATATATGTGGACGAATTAATACCTTGGAAGTTTGACTTTGGAAGGTGACACCAAATGGTTTCATTGGGTTCACAGCCTACATTTCTGATGGCTGAAAAAGAGAAGGGGAAAAAAAGTATTGATTAGCTAAGGATTTCATGTTTAAATGGAACAACAGGGAAAACAGAAGCAGTTTCTGATTTCAAAATGCACATCTCCTTGGAGAGTCAAGATAGATCTTCCTAAAAAGATGATTAGAGGAACCCTCTTGGGAGCAGAGAGGATTGTAAAGATAGGCGAGTTCTGTTTGGACCGAGAAGTGGAGGGAAAATGTGACTTGAATCTGGAAGGCTGGTGAGTAAGTGACCCTCAATGTCTTGTAGAGGTCGCCGGGAGTCATCGGGATTTTTTTTTTTTCCCAAAGTTTTAATTTTTTAGAGAAAGCTTGCAAACTAGAGTAGTGGAAGGAGCTCAGCAGACTCTGCCCTCAGTGCAGAGCCCCATGGGGGATTCCATCCCATGACCCGGGACCATGACCTGAGCTGAAACAGAGTTGGACGCTTAACCCACTGAGCCACCCAGGTGCCCAAGATTGGCGCTCTATGTTCCTCTCCTACTGCATGACCTTGTGCAGTTTTTATGATAGTTTCTTCACAGTACTGGCCCTTTCAGGAATGTTGTCGCTGAGCAGGAGTTAGGTGAAAAAGACAGAGGGACAAAGTGTCACAAAGAACAAGGACATACAGCTGGGCCGCTAGGCTCACAGGTGGCTCTGCAGCATTTTCAGTGTGTGACGTTGGGCAAGTAACTTAAGCCTTCTGTGCCTCTGTTTTTCCATCAGTAAAATAAGGCTTTGATGGTGAGAGGCTCGTATTAGCTTTGAAGAACTACCATGTGTCACGTTCACTGGTCCTAACAGAACCTAACGATTCCATCCTATTTAAAACCTCATTTGCAGCATTTTAGCTCAGTGGGGAGATTTGTTTTGTAGGTTTTGGGATCGCTCCCAGCCTTTTTGTAGCTGACAGTCTATGACATGAGTTGCAGAGTGCATGCCCTGCGAGACTGTAGAACATTGGGGAAGTTCATTTGGGAATTACCAACTGAAGCTGTCATAGGATCGTGTCCACTTCACCGAGCTGGCACTGGCATTGATGGAATCTGAGAAGCAGGGGGGGGGGATCGATATAACCTTTTTAAAAGATAGATGGTTTTAATATTGATAATAGTGTTCTTTACCTTTCCATTTGATTTCATTTGTAACGGAACGCCACATAAATGCTAGGGCGTGCTGACTGCCTTGCGATAGTGAGTCACCCCTTCAGGTATAGACACAGAAAGTTCAATGATCTGGACAGATGTCACTCTAATGCATCACTAACAGGCTGAGAGGTACAGTCTTCAAATAAACCGTCCTTCACATGACTGTAGGAAATACCCTTTCATCTGCATTTTAAAAATCTTCCTTCAATCATAGACGAGGAAAGTCTTGGCTGTGCATGTCTCTGACTCGTTTTGGTTCACCTGTGGCAGTTCTCCACGTTTGCTTCAGATGTTTGGATTCTTTTGGAGGTGACTGAGCACGTGTCCTTCCGTTCCTCAGGTGTGTGCCTTGGAGACCTCACCTGTTGCCTTTTCTCCTGTTGGGACACCTGCTGTCTCAAGACTGGAAAAGGATCTCAGCTTATTGAAATCCAAATGTTGATGGGAGGAGGGAAGCGTGGCTGGCCTCATAGGCTTGCAGTCATGTCCGGGTCGAGGACCCCTCGGCCCTTGGTGGATAGTTTCAGAGACCCCCCAGTTCGGTGGCCTTCTTCTATGCTGGAGTGCAAGGACTTCTCTGGCAACTTGTTGACCGTGATTTTATAAAGGTGATAAGAAAAGTAGATCATTCTACTGATGAAATGTTTTGGGGAAATCCAGATGGGAGGCGTGGGCAGAGAAATGAGTTCTGTCCACAGCAGGTTACACCCAGACCTCTAGGAAGGCTGTGTCATCATTATTGATGTGATGTGCTGGACCCAGTGCACGAAGCTGCTCCCACACCTTAAAAGAGAGCAATCCGTAGATTGCCCATCAATAGTTATTCAATGATGAAGCATTTATGGGAAAGCTCACCAATTGTGAAACTTTTTAGGTTGTTGGGAGGTGCTGGTCTCTATGCAGGCTCAGAGTTCTGATGAGTATTCAGTCAGGATTGTAGTAGACTGAATTGCCCTCTGAATGAGTTCATTCATTCATTCAATCCAAACTCAACCGCTGTGTGCCAGGTACTGTTCTGGGTGCTGAAGTGCAGGGGTGAACTGGGCAAATACCATCTCCTCTCCTTAGAGGACTTAATTATTGTGGGGGGATGGGAGTGGATAGGAGAGTCCAAATAAACCAACTCATGGGACAGTTTTGATCATGAAGGCCATGCTGAATGTCAGGTGTGAGAGATTATGGTGCAAACATGTGCTTTCATACTAAAGGGTCAAGGTCAGGGTGAGGGTTAAGGTTAAGGCTCTTGGGGTGCCTGGGTGGCTCAGTCAGTTAAGCATCCAACTCTTGATTTTGGCTCAGGTCATGATCACAGGGTCTTGAGATCAAGCCCCATGTTGGGCTCTGTGCTGGGTGTGGAGCCTTCTTAAGATTCTCCATCTCCCTTTAATTCTGTGCCTGCCCAGCCCCGCATTCAGGCTCTCCTCTCCCTCAAGAAGAAAAGAAAAGAAAAGAAAAGAAAAGAAAAGAAAAGAAAAGAAAAGAAAAGGTAAGGCTCCCTAAGGAGGTGATGCTTGGTCTAAACCTGAGGTGAGAGAGCTAGGTGTTTGATCTGTATGGAGAACAGATTCTATTGTTAACAGCCTGAACCAACAAAACAAAATCCCTAGGTCTTCCCTCCAAAAGTTTGCTGCACCCACTTTTCCCCTCAGTGGGGGAGGGGGTGCTCCTTTCTCCTTCATGCAGAATTTACTGTCAGACCTGGTAGCACTGAACATCAAGGAAAGGAGGGCCGCTTCAGGCTGAGGTCTTCGCTGTGGGTTCAGTGAGCCTTCCCCCTTGTACACAACCCAAGTTGACCGAACTTTGCATCTGGCAATAGCTTCTGTTTTCACTTGTTGATGATACTGGCTGGTCAGATGAGCCCAGAGTTGTGGCTAGGCTTGCTTTAACTTCCCTTTCATGGTTAAAACATATGTAAACCTGTGTGATGCTTTTAGCTTTCTGCAAAGGACACACTGTCCTCTTCTCACTTTGTCAAGATTCTGTTCATTTGTGTCAAGACACCTGCTGGAACTAAGAGCTTCCTCTTCCTTTAAGTCTGACTCTTTTCAACTATGGATTATTTTTAGCCTTTTTCTGTCAATTATGAAGCTTGAATATTGAGTATTTATAGAAAATGAATTAAAGCAGCCAGTGAGGCTTTGCAAAGGTGCAAGTTTCTGACTCAAAACCACTTTATGCTCCGTCACTGGAAACTCACTCTGCAGTGTAGACTGGGTCATCATGGGTTGACTTGGTTTTTTGGATTTGTTGCCTAAGTATAGAATAGTATAATTTGGTCCTTAGAATAGAAAATAATTGTATTACATCACTACTACTTTATAGGAAAGCAGAAATTTACTAAATGACATTATTAAACCCAAACCTAGATGCTCTTTGAACATTTGTGTAGATATTTATACAGGTTGTTTTCCCTCCGGAAGTTTCTGTTCTGTATGGAGACAGTAAGTGTGAAAACTTTTCACTGCAAATATATAACAATTCTACCAACCGAATAACAGATCCGATTAAATAAATGGCTGTTGTAATCCTCTGACACTTTTGCTCCAGGCGAATGAAGTGACTGCATTGAGTTTTAAGAATTTATTTCTGGAATATTAATTAATTAATAAAAAACCCCATACCTGGACTTTTCCCCTTTGGCTGTCAGATCAGAACGAAATTAGTTATGTCGTGTTTTTTGAATTGTAGAGGCCTCTTGAGTTGATTATTCTATGGAAAATCATAGAATACATTAGGTCCTCAGACAGGATATGTGTTTCTGATATTAGGAGCTGAACAGAGATAGCCTCTGACTGGTTTGGAGCCACTGCTCCCTTTTGTGAAGCCTGGGGCAGATTTTCAGGCTGATAACATCAGGTTTCCCACTGAGCCTCAGAATCATTTGCAGTAATCTCTCTCCAGGCATCTACCTTCCCTTTATCACACTGGATCCTCAGAAATGTACTTGTCATCCAAGATGATTTTGGATTGAACTTTTTCTTTCTGTTGGAGGAAAGCACACAAAGACATACATATATAAAATACCAATGCACAGGGACACCTGGGTGGCTCAGTTGGTTAAGCAGCTGCCTTTGGCTCAGGTCGTGATCTCAGCTTCCTGGGATCCAGTCCCACATCGGGCCCCTTGCTCAGCAGGGAGCCTGCTTCTTCCTCTGCCTCTGCCTGCCACTCTCTCTACCTGTGTTTGCTCTCTCTCCCTCTCTCTCTCTCTCTAACAAACAAACAAATAAATAAATAAATACCAACACACACATCAACTTTTGTTTTCATATGTATTCTTTGGACAAAGTGCCATGTCAATACTAAAGGGCATAACATTTTTAGAATTAGAAAGAAAGCCAATAGTCTCTGCTTTGAAAAAACCAGTCGTTCCCATCAGTTCATACTTATACATCATTATGCAGTGCCGTAAGCATAGTTTAGGTACCATTTTTATAATTTGCGTGTCTTGCACTTAAAATTATAAATCATTTTCCAGGCAGGTACTGGCATCAGAGAAACAAATTTTCATGGCTGAGTTAATGAAGATTTGTGGTTCATTCTGTCCACAATGTGTGTATCTCTACAAATATATCTCTGGGATAGTATGCATTCTGTGCTAGATATTCTGGGCTTGTAGTATGTTTACATTTTACATTAACCCAACTGTCATCTTGTACAACTGTGCAGAAACTGCCTGTTCAGCTATGATCATGGACTAATTTAAAATTTCACATGATGGCGTTGTACTGGGAGTTAGTATAAAAGCCTATGAATCATGTGTTTTGGTGTGGATTTTCTTTAATATATTCAAAGTCTAAAAACACATTAAGGTAAATCACTGGGCTCTCCAAGGAACTAACACCATAGAATAACCTTGAAAACAAGTTTATCTAAGCACCTAAGTGAATTTATACCTCACAATGGGGGAGCGGGGAGTTGTATATTTTTCCTTTTATTAACTCAGTAAGGGTCTTTGTATCTCGGTTGTTTAATTGCCGTGACATCCACAGGGGGAAATCACTCAGAGAACAGCCCTAAAGTTAAGGGAAAAATGGCCTCAAATAATACATTTTGACTTTTATGCTTATTTATTGAATTCAGTGCAGAGGGACGAAGAGAGCACAACCGACAGCAGAGCCCGACAACAACGCTGGTACAAAAATGATCCATTCTGGGGAAAAAAGCTGTCTCTGCTGTGTTATTAAATGTGAATTGCTCTTGAGTGTTTATAGAGTGAGAAGCAGCAGAAAAATGTTCTCATAGTCAAGTTTTAGCAAACATTTTATCCAAATGAAAAGCCATATGTTGATATTTATGTAATGACATGAAAGGATGCCTATGGAAAATGATTTGAAAGTAGTGATACTCCGACTGCCAGGGTATAAAACGGTGGAAATTTCACATACGTGTTTAGGCTGGATGTATCTCTTGAAAAACCAGCACAGCTTCAGCCCTGTGCCTTCTCCCTCGTGCCTCAGCCCCCACCACAGCTCAGCCTGCCTAGGTCTTCTTGTTCCTTTCCTGGCACATGTGATCACCTGAGGTTTTGACCCAGCTATAGTAACATATATCTTATTATTTTACCTAATAAATAAATTAAAAAAGAGGTTGTATTAGGTAAAATTGTTTAAAAACAGGCTTTTTTTTAAACAATTTTACCTAATACAACCTCTTTTTTTTTTTTTGAAGAGTTATTTATTTTATTGGGGGAGGGGTTCGTGACAGAGGGAGAGAGAATCTTAAGCAGGCTCCACACTGAGCACGGAGCCTGATGTGGGGCTCGATCTCATGACCTTGAGATCATGACCTGAGCCAGAACCAAAAGCCGGACTGTTAACTGCCTGAGTCACCCAGGTACCAGGTACTTCTCATATGACCTCTTCAAGGTACCACTTTATAAATCTATCTATTCACTCCAGCTTGGCTTAAAAATTGGTTTTCTAACTTATGTACATTTTATTTTAAACATTGGTAAAATACACCTAGAATTTACCATCTTAACCGTTTTCTGAGAGTGAAGTTCAATGGTGGTGAAGTCCATTCACGTTGTTGTGCAAGTATCACCGCCAACCATCTCCAGAGCTGTTCTCATCTTGCAGAACTGAAACTCTGTACCCAAAACAACCATTTCTCCTCTTTCCCTACCCCCAGCCCCTGGAGACCACCATTCTATTCTCTGTCCCCATGAATTTGACTACTCTCATGTAGTAGAGTCCTATAGCGTTGGTCCTTTTGTGACAGCCTTATTTCACTTACCGTGATATTATCAAGGTCCATCCATGCTCTAGCATGTGTCAGTTTCCTTATAAGGTAGAGTAATATTTTTTTATGTGTATGTACCACATTTGGCTTATCCATTCATCCGGCGATGGACACCAGTATGGCTTTCATCTTTGGCTGAATGTGAATAATGCTACTATGAATATGGGTGTATAAATAGCTCTTCAAGTCTCTTCTTTCACTTCTTTTGGGTATATACCCAGAAGAAGAATTACTGCAATATAGCATGATCCTATGTTTAATTTTTTGAGGTGCTGTTATCCTGTTTTCCCAGAGGCTGCACCTTACATTCCCACTAACAGTGCATAAGAATTCCAGTTTCTCTAGATCCTCACCAACACTTTCTATTTTCTGATTTTCTTAAGATTTTATTTATTATTTGAGAAAGAATGCATGGGGGGAGCGGCAGAGGGAGAGAGAGAATCTCAAAGAGACTCTTCACTGAGCATGGAGCCCAACGTGGGGCTAGATTTCATGATGCTGAGTTCATGACCTGAGTCGAAATCAAGAGTTGGATGATTAACCCAACTGAGCCACCCAGGACCCCCCTGTTTTTCTTAATGTTAGCCACCCCAATGGGTATGAGGTGGTATTTTATTGTGGTTTCGATCTGCATTTCCCTAATGATTAATGATATTGCATATGCCTTCTTTTTAAAAAGTTTACTGGAAGTGTAAGGACATAACATTTTGCCTTGTCATTGAAAGAAAATTACCTGGCAAGTCAACAGATCTGGGTTTTAGCCATAGCTCTACCCTAATTAGACATTTGAACTTCAGTTCTATTTAACAAATGTTATTTAGACTTCTGCCATCCAAATAAGACATGAAAATTGTAACTTAGAGGGAAAAGCCAATTGTGAATTTTTTGAAGGGGCTATCTATGATTAAAACCTGAGTTTTGCCTATTTATAGTGTGTACTCAGTTTGCTTTTACATGTCTTCCTTTAGGACTTTAATTTTTAAAACTTAGCCTATCTTAATGAAGTGACACTGTTCATTTATTGTATCTTCACTGGTGTACGCTTAGAGAGTATCTCTTTCCTCCTCACAGCAGAGCCTCCTGAAAGGGTGTCTCTTGTCATATCTTTGCTTCTTGCCTTCCCAATTTTCTGCCTTCCAGATCCTGTATCTCCAAAGTCTCTGCAGCCCTCCCAGTAGCCTAAAGTTGTGGATGCACCTCTGCCTTCCTCAGCCCACTTCTTTGAAGTGTTGAGATGGTTGCTTACTCCCTCATTGAAACTTCTGCTTTCAGCTTCCTTGATCGTCGTTTCTTTTCCTCCCTGAGGAAACGGAGGTCCCCCTGGCGAGTCCTTAGTTTTCATGAAGACTTCCCTTTTGGGGCTCCTGGATGGCTCAGTGGGTTAAAGCTTCTGCCTTCGGTTCAGATCATGATCCCAGGGTCCTGGGATCGAGCCCCACATCAGGCTCTCTGCTCAGCAGGGAGCCTGCTTCTCCTCTCTCTCTCTCTCCCTCCCTCTCTGCCTGCCTCTCTGCCTACTTGTGATCTCTCTTCCTGTCAAATAAATAAATAAAATCTTCAAAAAAAGAAAAAAGACTTTCCTTTTCTCTGTGCTTCCACTAAGTCTGTGATCCCTATTGTTCTGTCCTTATCTTATTTTCTTTTCACTTTACCCCCTTGCTTGGGGAGGGGGTGGTGGTTCTGTCTTTTTTAGTTCTATCCCACACCTTGTTCCTAAACTTTAAACCTGAATATCCAGTTGGGCTACAGTTAGCCTTGACTTTGTTAATTTATCAGTTTTTGAGCTGAACACATTCAACACGGAGCTTATCTTGCCTTTTGTAAATAACTCTTGCTCTTATTTCCCTGTGTTAATTGCTAGTTCCATTAGATTCCTTGCTGCCCAAGAAGCCTTAGACATTTGCCTTGGCCTCATCCCTACCCTCCCAACACATATGATAATGGATTACATAATTCACCTTCTCCATCAGTCCCCTAAACTTCATCGTAATTACTCTTTCCTTGGTCCAAGTTCTTGCTGTGCTAGGTGGATGCATCTCCCGTGTGTTCCATTAGCTTCTCATTCTTAACACCTCATAGGTCATACCAGCTTGTATTGGGGTTGTTTTGTTATCTGCCTCTCCTACTGAACTCCGAGTGCCTTGGGAGAATGAATAGTGTGCATTTTGCTCCTTGAGCCTAGGAGGAGAAAACACATCCCTTCATTCCCATTGCACTCCATCTTTTTTTTTTTTTTTAACTCATAAAAAATAGGAGCAGTTTATAGTCCCTTGCCTTTTCATGTTACAGTTCTTATTCTATTGTACTATTCATGTAATTATAACCAGTAAAGTCCAAAGATGGAAAAAGAACGTTTTCTCACCAGCTTAAAAAAATTTGGTAGTATTCTAATTCAGTGGTGGACTGAAACCAACATCTGCTTTTAACTTTTTTTTTTTTATGCTCTGGAGCAAACCATTTACTTTCCCCTTCAGTGACTTGGATTTTAAACTGTATGAATCAAGGTTGCACGTGCGTGGACAGGAGGTTGGAGCTGGGTGACATGTAGAAAACTTTGAATACCTCGATGATGGATTAGTGTCTTCTTCTTCTTTTTTCTTGGATTAGTGTTTTCTTCATAGGGTTTGGGTCTTCTTTTAATGCTTTTTTTAAATTGCTTCCATTTATTATAGCTACTTATTTCATAGGATAGTTAAATCCTATCCTTTTTTAACTAGCCTTTGTAATTTTCTGTACTGTTTCCCACTGTAATGCACCAATAATTATAATATCCGTGGTATCTCTTTGGGTTTTTTAATTCTTAATTTAGAATTATGACTGACTTACCCAGAGAAGAGATTTGATGAGCCCCATTTAGGGATGACAATGCAATCTATAGGACTAAGCACAGATTTTGTGATTTTAGAGAGAAACTGTTCAAATCTTCACACTGCCACATATTAGCAGACAAGATGCTTAATATTTATAATCTTTGATTTCTTCTCATGTTCATTTGGTTTTTTGGGGGGGCAATGGGAGGGATGGGAAGACAGAAAATTCATAGACAAAGAGTTCAATGCAGTGCTTACCCATAGTCACTACACAACAAAGGGTCACAAGCCAAATTACCAAATTACCCACTTGATTTGGGAAATGTAACAAATGTGTCCTGTGTGATTTCCTTCTCTCTCTCTCTCTTTAAAGATTTTATTTATTTATTTGACAGAGAGAGTGAGAGAGCACAAGCAGGGTGCAGAATGAGGAGAGAGAGAGAGAAGTGGACTGCCTGCTGAGCAGGGTACCTGATGCGGGGCTTGATCTCAGGACCCTGGGATCATAGCCTGATCGGAAGGCAGATGCCCAACCATCTAAGCCACCCAGGCACTCCCCATGTGTGATTTCTTTTTTTTTTTTTTAAGATTTTATTTATTTATTTGACAGAGAGAGATCACAAGTAGGCAGAGAGGCAGGCAGAGAGAGAGGAGGAAGCAGGCTCCCTGCTGAGCAGAGAGCCCAATGTGGGACTCGATCCCAGGACCCCGAGGTCATGACCTGAGCCGAAGCCAGTGGCTTAACCCACTGAGCCACCCAGGGGCCCCATGTGTGATTTCTTAATGATTTTGTATGTGGGTAAAATTGAGGTTAACACAACTCAACTATATACATTTTTTTAAAAATTTATTAATTTAACAGAAAGACACAGTGAGAGAGAGAACACAAGCAGGGGGAGTGGGAGAGGGAAAAGCAGGCTTCCCGCTGAGCAGGGAGCCCAGTGTGGGGCTAAATCCCAGGACCCTGGGATCATGACCTGAGCCGAAGGCAGATGCTGAATGACTGAGCCACCCAGGTGCCCCTCAACTATATAAACATTAAGAAAACACAGATTTTATATTCTGATAAATACTAAGTTACAGATATATTTATTGGGTGAACAAATGAATTTAAACTGTCTTGCTTGCCCTTATGAGAGTAAGCTTTATTTTGCCATTAATCACAGCCTTAAATGATTAATGATTCTTTATTTAGAAATGAATGACTCTGCCGGAGAGAATTTCCAACTCTGTTGCATTGCTTGTAACTTCAATAATGTCACTGAATTATTTCTCTAAGGCTTGTAGTTTTCAGAAGAGCTTAATTTGACATTTTTATTAAAAAAATGTGTTATGGGGGCACCTGGGTGGCTCAGTGGGTTAAAGCCTCTGCCTTCAGCTCAGGTCATGGTCCCGGGGTCCTGGGATCGAGCACTGCATTGGGCTCTCTGCTCAGCAGGGAGCCTGCTTCTTTCTCTCTCTCTCTGCCTGCCTCTCTGCCTACTTGTGGTCTCTCTCTGTCAAATAAAAAATAAAAAATCTTTAAAAAATTCCCAACCATCTGGGAATGGCCAGTGAATATGGTTCCAGGCTTGGCCAAACAGGGATTTATGGACATACAACTTTTTAGAAGTCTCTCTTTGGGACATCAGACACATGGTTCCTTTTTTTCCCTAAAGACAATATTCAGTAGATTATATTGATCAGTACTTTCACAACTAGTTCCTAACGCTTTGATCTTGCAGCTACGCACTCATTTTCTTGGTGAGATAATCTAGTCAGGACTGTTGACAGAAATTAATCAAATATATGTTTAGGGAAGATGGCTAAGTATGAAATTTGGTCAGGCCTGTGCTTTGGAGACCTAGGAGTAAAAAAAGGAAGATCTCTTTAGAATTGTTACTGTATTTAGTAGAGAGCTGGCATTCATCTCTACAACAGAGATCTTTGGTATCAGCATCCTTTTAATTTAGTTTAGTTTAGGTGAAGAGGGCTAAAAAGTTAAATTTTTTTTAGCAATTTTGTTTTTGCCAAGGCACATCTCATCATCTGAGACAATAAATATTTTAATAATTGATTATTTTATTTGTACCTGTTTTTGCCAAATAGTGAGAAATCCCATTTGGACAAACACCCTTAAGAATGGAAAGTGCTCCCCATGGGGAATCCTGGAGTACATTGGGAGGAAGGAGTGGAGAAGGGCTCTGGGCTAATGGAGGATAGTATTTTTTTTTTTTTTATGATTTTATATATTTGAGAGAGAGAGAGACAGACAGACTGAGCAAGCACGAACAGGGAGGAGGGGCAGAGGGGGAGGGAGAAGCAGACTCCTTGCTGAGCAAGGAGCTTAATGGAGGGCTCAATCCCAGGACTCTGTAATCACGATCTGAGCTGAAGGCAAATGCTTAACCCACTGAGCCACCCAGGCGCTCCTTGCACGATAGGTTTAAGTAAGGACCAGGCAAAGCTGGGACCACCTCTGTACTGGGTGCTGTTCTGAAGCACCTCTTGTGTATCCCAGTCATCTGTGTTCAGGAGGCAGGAAGAATACAGTGGTTTTGGGAAGAACTGGTCTGAAAGAAATCATTGCTCAAAAGTAGTTGTTGGGAAGCCCCAACGTGATTTCGGGAGAAAATGCTTTCTGCTGACGTGCAACTGGGCTTCACTGTGTATGTTAGTGGTCCCACTATTTTTGGTCAGGATGACTTTTATTTTCTCAGATGTCCCGAGAAGTCTTTACTTTCTTTCTCCCGAGCTACACTGCTGTGTCCAAAACATTTACGGACATATGGTAGGAATAAAATAAACACTGTCCTCCCCTACCACCCCATGTCTGTGGAATGAGTAACAGCTCCTACTGACGACACACAGGACTGCCCTGAAGCTGTTCCTCTACACAATATGGGGTTCCTTTGAGGCAGAAATGGAAATCCCAGTAAATACATGCAGAAGTTTGCATGGCGTTGTTTAGGTTGGGAGGCTGTGATGATGTCACTGGTGAGTGTTAGGAAGGCAGCCTGTCTCAGGGATGAGTGACTTTTCTGAGAGTGTGATTCACAGCGAAGTAAATGCCCTCTTTGAAAGGAAGCATAACCTTCAGTTTTCTTCTTTCCTGAATTAATGCAACAGGCAGTGTGACGTAAAATGTGGTATAGAACTGGCCTTTCCAGCAGTGTTGCGGATCCACTATTATTGACATCTGGATAGCCAGAAAGCTAAAAAGAGAAAAAGCAAATAGCAAATGAAAGAACCTTTGATCCTTTACTTCTACGTGGTCTCCTTCAGCTATTGTTCTGATTGGGACAGGTTCTCCACAGCAGCTGTTGTGATCCCTTAGAAGCATACAACAAGTCAGATCCTTCTTGTGACCAAGCCTCACCTCTCCAAGACCTCCCTACCCTAGGTCTTGGGGTGCCTGGGTGGCTCAGGTGGTTAAACACCTGACTCTTGATTGCGGCTCAAGTCCTGGGATGGAGTCCTGCATCAGGTTCTGTGCTCAGTGGGGAATATGCTTCTTTCCCTCTCTGTCTGCCCCTCCCCACCTCCCTTTCAAAATAAACAGATCTTAAATAAAAAAAAAATCTAAAGTCTTTGCTGGTCCCAGGTCCCTCTCTGATGTCATCTCTTCCTACTGCCTGCTAGATCATGTAGTCTGGGTATACAGACCCTTGCTATTCCTAGGACACAGGGATCATGCTCCTGGCTGTGGGGCTTTGCATGGACTCTTCCCTCTGTCTAGAATCCTCTTCCCTAAGTAGCCAGGTTTTTCCTTGTCACTTAGGCATCCACTCCTGTGTTACCGCTTCCTCTGTGAAATGACTTTATTTGCCTTTCCAGACATACATACCCCAACAGGAACATGAGCTTCAAGGGAGCGAGCGGGTGTTCTGTCCGATCTGGCCACTGAACTGAGCTGTAAATAAGTGGTCAAGTCACACATGGAAAGCTGAGCCTGGGCATTAATTCAAAAGAGGAACTTTCAGAATTTGTGATTTATCAGACCAAATTCAACCTCATCTCCCATACACTTTGCTTCTGTAACAGCGGTGTATATTAACTACAATGACCTGGAAGCATTCCAAACGAAGGTGATTTTGTTTTTGAGAACAGCACCATGGAAAGGATACTTACAGTCTTCTCTGCATATTGGCCTTTCCTTGTGCTCCAGGGCCATGAGGGTTTCCCTGTGTGTAAATCACAGTTAAAGCAAGGCTTCCAGTGACCGGATTTCTCTAAGCTTACACTATGGTTAATGGATTTATTTTAATGTTGTGACTTTAATTTTCTGCTCTAATTATGAGTGACTTCTCTCTCAGAGGAGATGCAAATCTTTTTTTCCTACCTCTGCCCCATCACCTGGGTCCACAGAAAGGCACCTGTGTCTACTTCTGAAATTGCAAATGATATGAATGCTTTGGAGGAAGCAAAAGGAAACAGTGCATAATGTAGTTTGTAATGTTAGAGTAAACTTGAGACAAATGAGATCATTTGTTGAAATTAGTGCTCGGTGGATTTCCCTAGAGAAACTCCGTTAACAGAGGTGACAGCAGCATTTACCTATTTTCTGAAAACCCTATTTGTATCACACTTACTTTTTTTTTTTTTTTTTTTAAACAAGCATCTTGTGTATTTAACCTTGTCTGGTTTGTTTTATGTTGGTTACCTGATCTTTTTTTCACAAAGAAGAAACACAGTTCCAAAAATAGTTTTTGCCTGAAGGGGAAAAGCAAATTCTTTTCTTAGTATTGTATGGTTTTGTTTTTGTTTTTGTTTTTTGTTTTTCAGCAGATTAAAGGATTTAATTGTTCAGGTGCTCTAAAAATGTTGTGTTCTTTTGATCATAAGCCTATGAGGAGATATTTTTTGAGTAGCCACACCCAATCTAAGTTTATATATTTGCTTATAAATTATGTACATGTACATAATTTATTAGATGTATTATTAGATGTTTTATTAGATGTATATTAGATGTATTATTAGATGTATTACATGTTTATTAGATGTATTATTAAACACTCAGCAAAATAGAAATTAAATGGACACATTAGACCCGTCTGAATGACAGTTCCAGTATTTTCTTTGCCTGTGCCGGGGTTGTCCTGGACACTCCCTACGGCATGCTTCTGGCAGCCTGCCCTCCCCACCACCACAGCCTAGAGCACTTCACGGGGTTTGCCGGATCTCGGTAGAAATGCAGCATGAAAAGATGTCCAAAATCTGCATAGAGAGCCTGGAAGGAGCATCATTTGCTGAAGGTTCTGAAATAAGCTCACTGAACTCTTAATTCTCCATCTTCAGAGAGAACTCAGGAGGGCAGTGGGGTTGGGAAGCAGAAGCTGATGTAGAAACACTTCGGAAGCTATTTTGTCTATCCCCTTCCGAGCGAGCCTTGGTATGTTTCGTTATGGGGGTGTGACGCCAGCACTGGTTAGGTGGTTATGTAACATACAATGCGTGCTCTCCAAAATCTCCAATTCAGAATTCCAACAAAGAAACCTGGCCCAAGATTTTCACAGAAGGGATGGCATCATTGTGCTCTAACTTTTCCTTCGAAGCCTGGATTGCTCTGTGGTTGAAACTCTTGCTGGAAGATGATTTTGTAAAGGGTGTGGCTTCTGGAAGGTCGTGATGATTTATAAGGGCTTACTTGGGTCTCTGCTCTACAAAAGTCTATCTGGCCTGATTTGGTCCCTTGTACCAGTATTTCCATTTTATACTTTGTGATTGGGTGGAACCATGGATGATTCTAGTCTAACCCTCATGCACCATAATGCCCTCCTCACTGCTACATAATTGCTCTTTCCACATTCCGTGTATTTGATGAGTTGCTGTCTAATCTCCCTGTTCTTTATCTTACTAAAACCCCTGCTCTTCCCCCTTTGGCCAGTCACCAGCTAGGTCATTTGCTTTAAACCCAAGACTATTATGAAAAGATTCTACCTCCACTTCCAACTCTGTTCTTCTGAGAGTCCAGCTTCCATACCAATCATCTCTGTTTGTTCTACTCACAGAACATTGACATCTTCCTCCTGGGGATTCTGGCCCCTGAGCATCTCCATGGAGAGATTAAATCTGTGCAAAATTCCTCTCCAGCCCCGAATCGAACAAGACCTCCTCCAGTGTGGTGTATTCAATTCCAGAATGCTCTCCTGTTTCTTTTCCATATCTCCCTTGTCCACCCCCTGAGACCAGGCCCACGCAGCATGCCTGCTGTTCAGCAGTGGGCACCATCTCTTGGTCAGAGGGCACCTCCTTTAAGGACAAGCTGGCTTGCTGTCCAGAGTGACAGCTCCAAGCCTTTTTCCTCCTGACCTTCCACCTCTCATCACAGATGGAATGGCGGGACCTGTAGGTGGTGGCTAGATAGTCAGTGGGGTTTCAAATGCATAAAGGACTTTCAGTCCTTTCCTGCAGACAATACAGGAACCATTCAAGGGGATCGCATCCCTGCCTTGTCAATGCCCTTGCTCTGGTGGTGTGGAAGGGAGATTGCCAGGGGAGAAGGTTGAGAGGAGATTCAAGAGGCTTCAAGGAGTCAGCTCTCAGCTGCCCTTGGAATTAATATCTCATTCCAGTTTCTAAATGGTAATTTGATTGACGATGTTACCATTTGAATAGTGGAGCAGAGAGTCTGGCAGAGTGGAAAGCTCAAAGGTCCTGAGCTAGACAACTGTGACTTTTCATGACAGCTCTGCTACCAAAACCAAGCTGGTGACCTAAGGCTAAGTTCACTTAGTTCCTTCATCTGTAGAGATTTTTTTTTTTTTTTAATGTCATCATCCCTGCAGGACTTTAAGAGTATTATATAAATCAAATTTCTGACCTGTAACTCAGTATGAGGGACATAGTACATGCTCAGTGAATTTTATTCACTGTTTTCTATCACCCCTGCCATGAGATATTTGTGCTGAGGTCCGGCTTTGTGACACCCAAGGTGTATGAAGGCGATTCTGACAGTATTGCAAATAGTGCCTCTGTTAAGGGAGGTAGATCATTTTGGGTGGATTGTGTTAATAAAAGAAAAAGTTTTCCTAACGGTATTCGAGGCTAAAATCCCTGCGTGACTAGTGTTTCTGTCCTTCCAGAATGAATTCGTGCCATGGTGTAAAACTAGTGTTAAGTTTGTTTCCCATTATATGCAACTTTGGATGGAACATTCTAGTTAAATCAGTGTGGTCAATGTGAGATTGTGTTTATTAGAGACTATTTTTATTTCAGGACTTTCAAAAAACATTATAATGATGTTATGTTATATACATTTCCTGTATATAGCAGTGAATCTAATAAGGCAGCAACTTAATTACTTTTGGGAAACTTCTAAGTCAATGCTTTGTTTCCTTCCCCTCTAATTATTGTCATTATGCATTTTATTCCAATAATACAATCCACTTTATTCTTTTATTCAGGTAATGTTGCTTATTTTAAAAGTTAAAAAATAAACTATGCTTAAAAGGTTTTTAGTTGCCATCACCTAAATAAGGTAAGGAAATGAAATTGTAATATTTGTATTGTACAATTATCATTAAATATGTTACTGCAGTGTACCTTTTCATATATATATATTAAGTGAGGCTCATTTGAAAAGAATTGTTGGAATGACGTAGTTTTAATTAGCGTGACTTTTGTGTGTGTGTGCATGTGTGTGCGTTTCCTAATCTGTCTTTCCACTCCTAGTAACATGAACTGTTCTTTTGCGTGATCCCTAGGAAACTGATGGAAACATATTGGCCTAGCGTCACTTATTAAGATCAATGGCCTCTAAACTTACTCTTTATTTGGACTTTACTTGTGAATGCGAATGACTGCAAGATTTATGGGAGTCATAGCTGCAGTGTTTATGTACTCAGTTTAGCATGCATTTAAAATGTTTATTGTTCCTCAAAGCACATTATTATTTTATTTATTTTTAAAGATTTTATTTATTTATTTGAGAGAGAGTGTGCATACTCACAAGCGGGAGGTGGAGAGGGAGAGGGATTCTCAAGCAGACTCCCTATCGAGCGTGGAGTCCAGTGGGGAGCTGGATCTGAGCACCCTGAGATCTTGACCTGAGCCAAAATCCGGAGTCAGATGCTTAACCAACTGAACCACCCAGGTGTTCCACATATTATTATTTTAGTTGTAAAATGAATTGGGCATAAATTTACATTATGAAAAAAAATTTCTAGGTTGTTATTTCATCTTTATAGTGCAAAATAGACTCTTGACATAAATCTTTGTGACCACTGGTTTTTTTAAATCATTTTATTACTTTTTTAATTTTTAAAAAATTTTTATAAACATATAATGTATTATTAGCCCCAGGGGTACAGGTTTGTGAATTGCCAGGTTTACACACTTCACAGCACTCACCGTAGCACATACCCTCCCCAATGTCCATAACCCCACCACCCTCTTCCTTCCCCCCCCCCCCCCAGCAACCCTCAGTTTGTTCTGTGAGATTAAGAGTCTGTTATGGTTTGTCTCCCTCCCGATCCCATCTTATTCCATTTATTCTTTTCCTACCCCCAAAATCCCCCACATTGCATCTCCACTTCTTCATATCAGGGAGATCATATGATAGTTGTCTTTTCTTCGACTGACTTATCTCGCTAAGCATAATACCCTCTATTTCCATCCACGTCATTGCAAATGGCAAGATTTCATTTCTTTTTATGGCTGCATAGTATTCCATTGTATGTATATGTGTGTGTGTGTGTATATATATATACACACACACCACATCTTTATCCATTCATCTGTTGATAGACAGCTAGGTTCTTTTCCATAATTTGGCTATTGTGGATATCGTTGCTGTAAACATTCGGGTGTACGTGCCCCTTCGGATCACTATATTTGTATCTTTAGGGTAAAAACCCAGTAGTGCAATTACTGGGTCATCGGGTAGCTCTATTTTCAACTTTCTGAGCAACCTCCATGCTGTTTTCCAGAGTGGCTGCACCAGCTTGCATTCCCACTGACAGTGTAGGAGGGTTCCCCTTTCTCCGCATCCTGGCCAGCATCTGTCATTTCCTGACTTGTTAATTTTAGCCATTCTGATTGGTGTGAGGTCATAAACCTGTTTCTTAAACAGGAAAGGACCTATGATGCCCTTGGATTTCTGGCTGAATTCTGACCAGACAAAATGTCTATCCAAAGAAATACAGAATTGCCTGTTGTTATTCACAGTAGTTATGATTCCCAAAGTCACCAGGAACTTTGAATGAGTACTTCTAAAGGAAATACAGAGTTAGGTTCTTGTGAAACTCTGGTCATCTTTTTGTCACCCTATTAATAAATAACCTTGTTTTATGTGCATTTCTGTTTAAAGTCACCTTTATTTCATGTATATAGCTGGTTCATTAACATGGAACTCACAACCAACAGCACCGTAACTCACACCTGAGCAAAGTTGATTGAACATGCGTATTTTCTTCATAACACACGTCACAGCCTTCTTGTATCTAGAACACCAGATAGCACTTTAGCGCTGTGTGTGTGGGCCATTATAAACAGCAAAATTCATGAGAAATAGCAAAGAAACTGCAAGCAAGTGGCATTAGATCTCCAGAAGGACGCTTGGTTACAGTGTAAGCGCTGAAACAAGGAAGCTGAGCCTTGCTCTCCTCAGCCGACGTTAGGACGGTATCTGCAGGGCCACTCAGATTTGTTGCCACTTCGCACGTGTTTGTGAATGACTGGGAAAGTGCTGCTGGGGTTGCATACATACATACACTTTTGTATGTACATACATATGTACAAATGTACATCATACATATGTACAAATGTACATCATACATTTTTGAATAGGCAGATTCACACACGTGGGTTATGTGAACAAGGAGGATTGGCTACACTTAGAAGAAAGTGATTCTGAGGCCATGTATGCCTCGCGTTACCAGCGGACCAGTTACACTATTCCTTTCCAAGAGCTGAAGCCGGGAGAAGTGACTGGTAGGTCCCAGATCTCCTACCTAGAAAGGTGCAGTCCTCTTCCCTCGTGCTAACACTTGAGACCTCTTTTAGGTCACTGTCCCTCCTTCTGCTTGCATAAGGATGTCACTTAGGCCACCTCTCTGTGACCCTCCAGTTAGCTTTGCTAGCCTGTCCCATACTCTGAGTCGGGAGACATTACAAGAAAGCAGCCTGTGGGTTCAGTTGGCCTGGGTTCAAATCTTGCCTCTGCTGCTTAGTAGCTGCCTGCCCTTGGGCATGCTGTTCAAACGCCTGTACATTGCTTTCTCATCTATCCAAAGGCTGTCACAACATTGCCTGTTGTGTCGTGTTAGTGACTGATGAGAAAATACGCATTTCAGGTATGGCAGACGTTTAAGACAGGTAGCACGTTAGCCCTCAAATATGAGCTCTTAATCTACTCAGTTATCCATCTCAATGTTCCTTTCTGTTTTTCTTAAGGATTTGATTATGCATCACCAACAAAACCAAAACCAAAAATAAAATTGAGGAAAAGAAGGGCATCTTGGTGGCTCAGTAGGTTAAATGTTGGACTCCGGATTTTGGCTGGCGTCATGATCTCATGACATCATGGTTGTGGGATTGAGCCCCACATAGGGCTCCACAGTCAGTGTGCTTGGGATTCCCTGTCCTTCTCCCTCTGCCTCTCTCCTTGCTCACACATGCTCTCTTTCTCTCTCAACCTAAGTAAATAAAATAAAAATTAAGGAAAAGAATTAAGGTGAAAGATACTCAAGTATGAAAAGATGAAGCAGAGATGATTTAGAAAAAGCTATTAGGGAGAGAGAAACTCTCACATTGGCCTTGTGTTCTGACCAGTTTCAAAAAAGAAAGACAAGTCTAACCGGGTTTTGGATAAGAGCAATTGTTTAGGAAATACACAGCTAATTTTAGAAGGGAGCAGTTTTTCTCTTGGTTCTTCTTGGAGCACCTTGCTATTCAGATGTCTGTTATACTGATTTGTCACTTATGTGTGTGTGTATGTGTATGTGTGTGTGTGTACGTGTCTCTCTTTCACCCTGGAGTCTTGGAGTTTGAATGTTAACTCATCGAACTTGAGGCCTTCAGGCCTAGGGTCCAGACACTGATTCTGCTAAGGATTACCCCCTTGTAAAATGATGGCCAGAACACTTGTTTGTTCTTCTTCCAATGTTATCATGGATCCCAGAGACACAACTAAGTGTGGAGAAAGGTACTGAGTGTTGTGTCAACATAGCAAAGGCATTGGAGAGTCTGATAAAGGAACCAAGTGCAGTGTGGCTTGTGCAAAGGGGTTTAATGGTTATATGGACTTGGGGGACATTGTGATGGGGACCCTAAAGCCATAGTCTCCATGCTTTTGGACCATGCCTGTCTTTTAGCAAATAGTCTGAGATACATAGGTCACGTGTATGCATTTATTTACCTGGTTTGGAACTACTTAGTTTGGAACTACTGTAACACGTACATTGTAATTTGCATTTAAGGAGATATTGAAAAGGAAGGATGATTGTCCTAAAAGTAGATGGTGGTGATAGCTGCCTAACTCAGGAGGGTGACTAAATATTACTGAGTAACACAGATAAAACAGGTAAATTTTATTGTATATAAATTATGCCTTTGAAGTAGCTTAAAAGAAAGGATGACACCAAGTTGAAATTAGAAGGGTGTAAACATGTAGAACCTTTCATAAGTATGAAAAAGCTATTGCTCTCACCCAATGTATTAACAGATCCGCATTTTAGGGTCAGACATGCCAAGCTTAACACTTTTAATCACTTAATTTGATTTTTACGAAAAGCTCATTCTCGGAGTATAGTTACTGCTCTTTAATACTTTTGCCTGTGCTATGTTTTATCTTTAAGATTTTATTTATTTATTTGATAGAGGGAGAGATCCCAAGTAGGCAGAGAGGCAGGCAGAGGGGGAGGGGGAAGCAGGCTCCCCGCTGAGCAGAGAGCCCAATGGTGGGGCTCGATCCCAGGACCCTGAGATCATGACCTGAACCGAAGGCAGAGGCTTAACCCACTGATACAACCAGGTGCCCCTTGCCTGTGCTATGTTATTAGCATTTTCTTCAGCTCACTGTTTCTCAGCAAGAAGCTTTCTCAGTGACTAGGTAGCCTCTGTCAATCTCTTTGGTCAGGTGTGCAGGTGGTCATTGTTGCGCGCGCGCGCGCGCACCCACACACACACACACACACACACACGAGTCTATCCAGATGCTTCACACAGGAGGATCCTGGCAGCTTCTCTGTACCGTGAAACCTGCATTTTTCCCCCAGAGCAGCTCCCAGTGGGCCCAGAGCATTGACTGATTCTTGGCACAAATTCTTGGCTTGATAAATACTGTCCAACAAGCAAATCAATCTGTGTCCTAAATTTTAGCGACACTGATTTTTACTCAGTTTTGAGGTGAAGGTCAATATATGTAGAAGTTCTATTATTAAGTTCCTGCCTACACAGAGGTATTCACTCTGGAGACCACTGCCTGTCAGTGAGCAGAATGTGAACGGTGTAGAGGGAGTTGGAGAGTATGGAGGCAAGGTGACAGAGCATGTGTTTCATGGAGAGACCAGATTCCCTCTTTGAGCATCTGATCTGTGGGACAGACCCACCTTACCACGCTCCCCTTACAAACGGAAAGGACAGAAAGACTCTAATCAGAAAACAGAACAGGTAAATGTAATACCTTTCCAAAACAGTGTAAGGGATTTTGGAAATACTGTGCAAAAGGCAGCTGCTGGTGATGTTTGAGGGATTTGTAAAATTTGAAGGGTGACATTGTGACA
Source organism: Mustela nivalis (assembly GCF_964662115.1). NCBI lineage: Eukaryota > Metazoa > Chordata > Mammalia > Carnivora > Mustelidae > Mustela > Mustela nivalis. The sequence goes on from NC_139025.1 coordinate 138,551,550, forward strand.
CAGGACTTTTCCACATTGGCAGGACTGGCAAGAACCAGGAAGTACTCGGGTGAATTGTATCTTTTCAGTTTGTTTTGTGGAACTGCTTTGTAACTTGATTGAAATCCAGTTTTTTTTTTTTTTTTCCCCAAGATCTGATTTCCTGAGATATAATTTACATACTAGAGTTTCCTTGTTTAGGAAATAGTTGTCCAAACTTGAGACAGAGATATGGGACCATTATCATGATATAAAAGGTTTCTGTCACTCCTCTGAAGTTCTCCTGTCCTTTCTGTATCCCATTGGCTGTCCCTAACAACCATTGATCTTATTTCTGTCCTTCTAGTTTTCCCTTCTCCAAAATGTTATTACAGTATTTAGCTTTCTGCTTTTGACTTCTTGCAGGAACATACTGTTTATATTCTTCCATGAAATTTCATATATTATTTCATTCCTTTTTATTTCCGAGCGGTATGCCATTGTATGCACATGTGCCATGTCTTTCAAATCCATTCCTTAATAGTTAGTGGGAAGTGGGATGATTTACGTTTTTGATGATTTTGAACAAAGTTTCCATAAACATATATGTGCAGGTCTTCATATGCAAATCCGTTTGAATTTCTCTTGAGTAAATACTGCTAAGTGGGATTTCTGAGCTGTGTGGTCATTGCAATTGTAATTGTATGAAAGCCATCGAATGGTTTTCCCGAGTGTCTGTGCCACTTTGCATTCCTGCCAGCAATTTATGAGAGGAGAGGTAGGGGCAGAGGGAGAGGGAAGCAGACTGCTGAGCAGGGAGCCCGACACAGCGCTGGATCCCAGGACCCTGAGATCATCACCTGAACTGAAGGCAGACACTTAGCTGACAGAGCCACCCAGGCACTCCTCATGAAGCCCTTCTATATTGATTTTCTGGGGGTAAGAAAACATAGAATCAACCCAGAAAATACAACTATTTTTTTTAAGATTATTTATTTATTTATTTGACAAAGAGAGAGAACAAGTAGGCAGAGAGGCAGGCAGAGACAGAGGGAGAAGTAGGCTCCCCATCGAGCAGAGATGTGAGGCTCGATCCCAGGACCCCAGGATCATGACCTGAGCTGAAGACAGAGGCTTTAACACACTGAGCTACTCAGGCACCCCTGAAAAAACCATTATTAAAAACAAAAACAAAAACCAAACCTCTTATTTTTATACCTTTTAAGATGTTATTGGTAGATTTTTTAGGACTTAAGAAAAGCATGTTTGCCAGGTTTCCAGTCCTGAATTGAGGATCAAATGGTGGAACACTGTCATTAACATTATTGCTTAAGCTAATAATATAAGGACTTTTTAATTATTCTAGCTACATTACTCTGTCTTCTTCACGTAGAATCAAGTGCTATTTCTAAAGCACCCATTGAAATGTCTTTTATTGCAGCAATTAGGCTTGGTTGGGCTTGGGTTCAAATTCTGCCAATTTTGAAGCTCTGTTTTTCAGCTGTAAGCATAATTAATGTTTTAGACACATAATAATATAGATTTGTCCCTGCAACTTTGGTTATCTTGAGTCACATCTTTTCACAGATTGCATTATGAGGATTTAGGCTTGGTTTCAAATTCTGCTAATTTTCAAGCTCTGATCAAATTCATTTGCAGGCATAATTGATATCTTAGGCAGATAATAATACAGATTGATGCTTACAACACTGAGAATATTGAGTCATATCTTTGTCAATGACTGCCTTATAAAGGCGTATTAAAAACTGATGTCTCAGTATTAATTTTCAGTGTTTATATAAGCAGTCTCATGGGATATAATAGTTTGGAAGGACAGAATGGATCAGACTCACATGCATATGATTATACATCACTGTGGACAGCTTTTTCCTAGTAGTTCTTGTCAGTTTTTCCTCAAGCACATTTTAATAGACCTAGCATTCCGAAGAAAATCTTCTCACCTGAGTATTTTGCTCAGAGCCCATTATATCCTCAGGTCTACAAGCCATTGTTTTATTACTCCAAGGTCTCTCAAGGCTCAACTCTGAACCTGAAGAATATTATGTTGTTCTCTGGCCTGGCTGTGTTCCAACGGTGATATTTGACAGTGATACTGTTTTAGAACTTGAAACAAGGGAGGAGGTCTACAACAAATGGTTTCTGTGGAGAAAATAGTCAACTTTAAAGAGTGTTTCAGTCATCCATCCATCCATCCATCCATCCATCCATCCATCTGTCTTTCTTTTTTAAAAAAATGTTAATGCACCCACCCATCTTATGAATTTTGTTTCAATCGCCCATTTTCAGCTAGCAGGATAAAACACAGGAGAGAGAGCAGGGTGGTGGAGTGGGCAGGGATGGCACAGCGGGTCTAGCTAGTGGAAGTAGTGTCCCTCTGGGGTTACCTTTGAAAATGTGTATGTTTTTGAGGGTGGCGGTGACAAGGGGCATTGCTAGTGTATGGGAGATTGAGGTTGGGGTTGGTGACTCTCATCCTATAGTGTGTAGGACAGTCCCATACAACAAAAAATGATCCTATTCTAAATGCCAGTAGTGGTTCCTGTTGAGCAATTCTGAGATAAGCCTGGGTTTCAATTTCCAGCTATAAACCTGAAAAAGTTGCATTTTCCTCATCGGTGAATTTTGAGTGAAATATGTACTTAAAAGATCATTCTGAGCATTGCTGACAGTGAACACAGGACCAGATATGTAGTAGGATCTAGTAAAGAATCATTGGCATCATTTTTCACCCTCCAGTGGCTTCTCAACCCAGTCGAGTAAAACACAGCGTCCTCACACTGGCACACAAGGACCTGCCTGATCTGATCCCTGCTCCCCTCTGAACACACTTTCTCCCAGTTCCTCCCCTGGCTCTGCTCCAGGCCTGGCCTCCTTCCTGTTTGTCAGTCTTCCAGATAGCTCTGCCCTGCTCTGGACCTGCGCACTTCCTTGTCTGTTTTCTGTGTGGGAGGTGCTTCCCTTTCAAGCATCCACTTGGCTGTCTCCCTCACTGCTTTCGTTCTCTGCTCATCTTATCTGAGGGGGCTTTCCTGACTCATGATGTAAAGATGGCTGCCTGGCTGTCTGCCTGCAGCCACCCCTTCCCCTCAGCTCTCACTCCTTTTGCCATCACGTGACCAACATAGTCAATGTATGTTTGCTTGTTGTCTATCTCTTCCAAGTAGAACACAAGTTGGATGAAAGGAAGGACTCTGTGTTGTTCACTGATGTATCCCCAGTGGCTGTAATGCCATAGAGCCTAGATACCAGCAAATATTTATTGAATCAATGAATGACTAAAAACAGCAAAGGAAAAGGTTGTGTTGTGGTTGACAATGTTCGGTGTAAACAGAGGCTGTTTGTGTATATCATAAAGTTATACTTTCTGCTAGTTCTGTCATTTTTACACCAGATGATGGAATTGTTTACTAGAATCTCCCTATCTAAACAATTTTGACAGATGTTCCAAGAGAGAGTGCCTGCCTGGTTGTCTAAGAATTGGATTTCTCTGTTCTCCTCCATCACTTTTTTTTTTTTCTGTGTTCCAAAATTCATTCTTTATGCACCACACCTAGTGCTTTATGTAATACATTCCTCCATAATACCCATCACCAGACTTACCCAACCCTCAACGCTTCTATCCTCCAAAACCCCCAGTTTGTTTCTCAGAGTCCACAGTCTCTCATGTTCATCTCCCCCTTGATTTCCCCCAACTCAACTTGTCCTCTCCAGCTCCCAATGTCCTCCGTGTTACTCCTTGTGCTCCACAAGTAAATGAAACCATGTGATAATCAACTCTCTCTGCTTGACTTATTTCACTCAGCATAATCTCCAGCAACTTCTTTCAAGACATGTCGCCAAAAACAAAGGAAACAAAAGTGAAAATGAATTTTTGGGACTTCATCAAGATCAAAAGCTTCTGTACAGAGAAGGAAACAGCAAAACAAAGAGGCAACACATGGAATGGGAGAAGATATTCGCAAATGACACTACAAAGGGCTGATACCCAAGATCTACAAGGAACTTCTCAAACTCAACATACACAAAACAGATAATCACGTCAAAAAATGGGCAGAAGACATGAACAGACTTCTCCAAAGAAGACATACAAATGGCTAACAGACACATGAAAAAATGTTCTTCATCACTAGCCATCAGGGAGATTCAAATCAAAACCACACTGGGATATCTATCACCTTACACCAGTTAGAATGGCCAAAATTAAAGAGACAGGAAACAACAAGTGTTGGAGAGGATGTGGAGAAGGGGACCCTCTTAGACTGTTGGTGGGAATGCAAGTTGGTGCAGCCATTTTGGAAAACAGTGTGGAGATTCCTTAAGAAATTAAAAATAGAACTTCCCTATGACCCTGCCATTGCACTACTGGGTATTTACCCCAAAGATACAGATGTAGTGAAAAAAAGGGCCATCTGTACCCCAGTGTTCATAGCAGCAATGGCCACAGTCACCAAACTGTGGGAAGAGCCAAGATGCCCTTCAACAGATGAATGGATAAAGAAGATATGGTCCATATATGCAATGAATATTATGCCACCATCAGAAAAGGAGGAATACCCAACTTTTATATCAACATGAATGGGGCTGGAGGAGATTATGCTGAGTGAAATGACTCCTCCATCACTTTTAATTGAGGAAAGCATGAAAATATTATTTTTATATCAGATGGCCTTATGGGTAGGAAGATGTGATTTTCTTTGAGTATATGTTTTTAAATTGGTTGCAAATGTGGAGAAGTCATCAATAAAATTGTCCATAGCATATTAGAATTATTGAGTTGTCCTGTCTTCTTTGAGGAAGCATAATCATTCTTCAGAGAGACAATTAGTGTTTGCTGCTTTCGTTGACATAGGCTTCACTTGGGCTTGGGGAGTGCTTTGGAAGTTTCTGTTGTAAAAGAAACCACTGGCTTGGGGTTTTGAAAGTAGGGCAATGATAAACTATGTGTGATGTTTATTTGAAAGGTAGGTATTTGTGTGTAAAAGTTTCTTTTTGTTTTTGATAGGCAGAGCCATATTTCTGAAAGATTTTGCTTTGTATTCTGAAATACTTACATTGATTTGGTAACTGATGGGTATGCACAGTTTGATTAACTCGTTCTGTTTCACACCAGAAAGGGCGTAGGAAGATGTGTCTAAGGATTCTTTTGTTCTAAATTAATGTCTGTCTTTGGGCTTACCTTTTAGTCACACTTTTATATCCTAAGATGGCTTCTATAACATGCCATTTACTCAAGAGGGATACGATTTTTAGTGGAATTTATCATCTTTCCCTAATTCCATACCTCTGCCAGTAAGGTTCTAAAGATACTTCAAGTGTTCTGCTTCTGCAGGTAGTTTCCTAGAAGAAGTGTCTTTAAATGTGATAATCATGTTCAGCAGGACATTTGAGGTTTGGCAGTTGTTCTGCAATGTAGACACTGGTTTAGAGGTCAGTGTGTGTGGTTTAATAGGAGGCCATTAAACTCAAGTGTGCGAAGAAGTAAATTACTTTCTATTACACTTGATATGTATTGTTAGGGGTGTGCATTTGTTTATTGGACAGTGCTTGATTTTCAAAATTTAGGTCTGTAGTTCCATGACAGATAAGAAATATTCCAATAAGGAATCAAGAAAATTGAGTGTCTGTGTGTTTATGGGTGTGTGTGTGTGTGTGTGTTTGTGTGTGTACATGCATATATGCACTGGCAAGTGGTGGGGAGCAATTTTGTCAAGAGATAATCATTCATTGAACACTGTAGCCAGAAAAACATATACCTTTAGCAAGATATTACGTCTGTCTACCTCTTACCATGATCAAGTGTTCTCAGCTTGACCTACATCCTTCCCATTCAGCCTAATTTTATCTTTTGTCTTCAGTTTTTCCTTTCCCACACCCTTCAAAATTTACCCCAGTCAGGTTTTTTTTTTTCCCGTTTCTGCCCCCACAACAAGTCATACGCAGATGACCAAGAAGCTCCATTGCACCAGTGGGAGCTCTCAGGACTGGTGTTATCTACAAGCAGGTCTTGAAGCTCTTGACCACTTCCTCTATACAGTGCCCTTCCCTTGTTATCTCTGTTTTGGTTTCTAGTTGTCATAAGGTGACACCACACTTTTTTTCATCCTCTGGCTATATCATCTTAATGTCTTTCGCAAATTTATCCTGCTCTAACAGACTGCTCAGTGCTGGAGGTCCTTGAGGCTCATGCCATCTTTCCATTTCATACTCTTCTTGGCAAGGTCATCCATTATTATGCCTACAGTGACCATAATCTGAACGCCAATCTCTCCAAACTCTTTTTTCTAGACCTGATCTGTCAGCTCTATAGTCATGTACTCAGCTACCCAAATGGCTTCTCCAGCTGAACTTCTGAAATACAGAGAAACCAAGACTGATCCCACAATCAATGAGTGAATAGCTCTAGTATTTTTTAATTGGGCTCAGCTCAATCCTGACATCCTCCTCCCTCTCATTCCTTTTATTGAGTCCTGTTAACTCAATATCATTACTGTTGTTCAGTACCTCCCTTCTTTACTGATAAAACAATAAAAGAGCAGAATCAGAAGAACATAGGTCTAAGCAACACAATTGGCTTCAAATAGTTGACATACATAGAACCCAAGAATTGCAGATAGGCCATAAGGTGGATCATAAAGAAAGCCTCCATTTGCAGAGGAATGGAAAACATATGGATTTTCCCTTCTGACTCAATTCTTAGGAATTAAGCTAGAAGTCAATAACATGAAGATAACTGGGTAATCCCATTTATGTTTTAGAATTAAGCACTATACCTCTAAAAAAATAAAACAAACAAAACCACTACCAACAAAAACTCTCCTATAGAAGAACTTAAAATGGAAATTAGGACATATTTTGAGTTATGTGGTAATGAAAACATGACACACCAAAACTTGTTTGATGCAGCTCATTTAGTGCTTAGACGGAAATTTGTAGCATTAAATGGATAAATAAGAGACTAGTAGAGTCCAAAAATCAGTATCTAATTTTCTATTTCAAGAATTTAAAAAAAAGGCAACAAAAAATGGCAAATCAAACACAAAGGGTACAGAAAGAATGAATGAGTTTTTTTTTTTTTTCTGTCCAATCCCTTTATTACCATGAATGTAGATTTGTAAACTTACACTCACAGTGGCAGCTTGTCTTCAGAAAGCTGTTTGGAATAAAAATTAATGTACTTTCAAGCCACAAAAAGGTATGAAGGAAATGTAAATAAATATTACCAAGTGCAAGAAGCCAGTTTGAAAAGTCTGTGTAATATATGTTTCCCCTCATCTCGATCAGTTTCTATTACCCAGAACCACACCAAATAAATATACAATCTACACACCAGTAGTTTTCTAGGCAAGTACAACTTTAAGATTCTTCCCCTAAGATACCACTTCCAGGTGAATTACAGCCTTCAGTCCTTCCCCATGTAGAAATTCTAGAGTCCACATTCACACACACTCATGGCTTGTGTCTACCAAAACTAATTTTAAAACATATTAAAAATTGGTATGATGGGGACACCTGTGTGGTGTAGTCATTTGAGTGTCCAACTCTTTGTTTTGGCTTAGGTCATGGGATCAAACCCCACATCAGGAATCAATACATAAAATCAACAAAGGAAAGTTAGCTTTAGAAAAGTTAATAAACTAATAAAGCCTTTGAGAGCCTGATCAGGAAAAACAATATAGAAAATATTACCAATATTCTGTTACTTATTGAATTGGAAGCCCCATTCAGTGCAGAAAGGAAAAAGCATAGGTATTTTAGAAAAGATGAAACAAAATTGTTATCATTTGAAAATAATTTAGTGGTCTACATTGAAAACTAAAGTTATAATTTACAGAGAAATTATTAGAATTAATAAATGACCTCAACAAGATGTTAGGAATTAGAATCCATGTATAAAAGTCAATTGTTTTCCTCTGTAGTAGCTACTGAAAATGAAAATATAATACAAATATCAATTACTGTAAAACCATGAAGTACCTAGAAATTAATTTGACAAAATATGTGCAAGTTGCCTATTATGAAAATGTATACAATGTAACTGATGATCAGTTAAAGACTGTTAAGAGTTATATACCATATAATTTAGTGTTCTTGCTACTTGATCTTTACCCAAATCAGCTGAAAACTTATGTTTCCACAAAAATTTGTGCACAAAAATTTATAACAACTTTATTCATAATTACCATTCAAATTTATTGAAGCAACCAAAATATCCTTCAACAGCTGAATGGATAAACAAACTGTGGCAATCCATACAATGGAATATTATTCAGCAACAAAAATACGTGAGCTATCTATCAGGCCACAAAAAAGTATGAAGGAAATGTAAATAAATATTATTAAGTGCAAGAAGCCAGTTTGAAAAGTCTGTGTAATGTGTGTTTCCAACTATATGACATTCTGGAAAAAGCAAAAACTATAGAGATAGTAAAAAGATCAGTGGTTGCCAGGGGTTGGGGGAGGGGAGGAGGAATGTATAGGTCAAGCAGAGGAAATTTTTAAGGGAGTAGAAACTATTCTGTATGATACTGTAATGGTGGATTCATGACATTATACACATGTCCAAACTCAGAAACGTATACTACAAAGAGCGAACCCTCAGGTACATTATGAACTTCAGTTAATTATAATATATCAGTAATACTTCATCAGTTCTAACAAATATATCCCATTAATGACAGATGGCAATCATTGGAGAAATGTTTTTGGGCAGAAGAAGAGATATATGGGAACATAGTTACTTTTGTGTAATTATTGTATATATCTAATATTGCTCTAAAAATAAAAAAGTCTATTACCAAAAAAAGACATAGAATATAACCATATTCATGGCTAGGAAGATAACAGTATCTTGAAGCTGTCCTCAGATTAATTTGTAAAGCAACTGCCAACTAAAATATTCACTACTTTTATTTGGGGTGGCAGTATTAGACAAATATACGCAGATCTGAAATTTATATGGAAGAGCAGAGAAAAAGGAAACCAATCAGAAGAACCACAAGAAGATGGGACCTTATGCAGCTGGATATCAAACCTGTAGTGACTATGTGATATTGGCACAAGTATCAATAACTAGGTATGGACCTTATATATGGAAATTATATATCTAGTTAAGATGGCCTAATATATCACTGGGAGGTAGGGTAGGTTTTATTTGAAATTCAATTATGTACACAGATGGAAAACCAAAATCTCACCCCGCCCCCACAAAACCACACATAAACAATTTAGGATAGAACAAATAACTGTGAAATGCAAAACTTCAGAGCTTTACCAAGAAAATAAATGAAAATATATTAGTGATCCTAAGGATTTTTAAATTGTACCCACCATATACATGCCACACACACGAACATAACATGCAAAGAAAAAAAATATTGGTAAATTGAAGTCATCAAATTTTTTCAGATGTGGATCTCGACACCTAATTTTTTTAAAAAGCTATACATAGGGTGGAGAGTTTTTCAGCTGAAAGTACCAAGGAAGCATTATCAAAATTTTGAAAGTACTATTTCAGATAAGAGAAAACAAAGTGATCAACCAATAGAATAATGGGTCCACTTTCACAATTTCAGATTGGCAAATATTAAAAAAAAAAAATCTTGCAATAGTAGTTACAGGCAAAGAGATTGCACAACAGAACTTATTGGCTGATGTTAAATATATTAATTAATATATCTATTTTGGAAAACAGTTTGGTAATACCTAGCTAGTCAAGTTTAGGACACACATAACTTACAAGTCAACAATTCAACTCCGAGATAGGGTGTTTCTCAATGAGGTCTTATTGTTAATTTGGGCAGGACACTTGTCTCTTGTAAGATACCTTTCGTAATTCTGATTTGCTCCCACTGTGTATAAGTTATGCCCCCAGCTTTGGTCATTAAAACAACCATTCCTTGCATGTTTCTAACCACTTTTAGTGGGACAGTCCAGAGATGATGGAAAAAACTCTAGGGAAAAACTAACTTTAGCACCAGAAGAAAGTCGAAGAATAGTTTTTATAAAGTCTGCTTACCTCTGTTTTTAGTAGTGAAATGGAGTACCTTCAGAATCCAGCTGCAGGAAAATTAATAATTAAATTATAGCATCTTCTCACAACAGAATATTATACCATGAACTATGAAACCCTGCCTTTGAGTTACGAGGTATTAAGAGACAGCTTTGTGTAGCTCTAAAGAAAGCATAAGAGGCAAGAAGATATTGGAACTGTCTGTGCAAAACATCTAAGCCTTGCCTCTTGGCAGCCTGGTGGTTGGAGGATATCAGTGTGTTGGGACAGACAGGCATTGTGACAGGACATGAGGGCTTGCGCAAGTTGGCGTAGATTTGATAGGTGAGGAAATATGGTGGACACAACCTGAAGTGTGAGTGGGGTGGTAAGGAGGTGGTGAGCATTTTGCTGCCCCTGACATAGGTGTTTGAGGAACTTTCTGGTGTGATATGTGCTAGGAAGGGTGGTCTTTGTTGAGGGGCTGTTTATGGATGGTAAATGGATGGTTGGTAGTGGTTACTTTCTCTTTTCTGGGCTAAATGCAAAACTCTTGGAATAATTTAAAAAATATTTTAAATAATTTTCCTTTTTAACTCACCCATGAAGAGAAAGCAAACTTTTTTTAATATTTTATTTTGAAGTCATCTGTGCCCTGAATCTGAGGTTCAAACCCACAACCCTCAGATTAAGAGTTACGTGCTTCATCAGCTGAGTCAGCCAGGTCTCTCTAAACCTCTTTTTTGAATACAAATCTTCTGCTTCTATTTTCCTGTCCTAGGACGTGCAAAGTAGAAACTGAGACTGATCCTCCCATGGTCACTTGAGTGCTACATATCTGCTTGGTTTGCAGAGGATGGCGGGACTGGGCTATAGCTAATCAGGCCTATGGGATCACATGTGGTCAAGTGCATTGCTCTGTCTATCCCCCTTTTGAGCTCCCTTCCACCATATTGAGTGGGCTTCTCCCACTACCTGAGGATCTAAAATTTATTACATGGTATAGAAGTTACCACTCCCTTGCTTATCTTCCCCACTAGGCTGTGTAATTTGGTCTGTGGGTAGGTCTAAAGGAGTCATGTCTAATTTGTCTTTGTTTTCTTGGGGCCTTGCTGTGTGCCTGACACAGAGCATGTGCTCAATCACTATTTACATATGAGGAAATCAACGATAGTAATGAATCCATTCAGGTTCATACAGTTTTTATCAGTGTCTTTGTTGTAAGTTCTCTTCAGTGTATAATTTCATTAAAGTCAGAATTTCTTTATTTGTTTAGGATTTTTTGGAAAGAAACATACTGTAAATGAAATTTCTATCTATATGATTTCACTGAAAACAGAGGGATTTAGACAGGTGTAGACTTTTCAGCCCAAGTCTGATACTAGCCTTAAATCTAAATGTGTTTGTCTCTGTCTTTTTTTCAATGAAGATGGAAGTTCTGGTGAATCCATGTCATGTGAGTTTGGGGGTTGGTGAATCTGTATCTAGGATACAGGTCATCTCTTTTCTTCCTGATGAATAGTGGACAGGTTACTATCACTCTCATGGAATGGGAGAAGCAATGAGGAGGGAAGAAAGGATTGGCGTGGACTGGACTGTAGCTAGTCAGGCCTATGGGATCACATGTGGTCAAGTGCATTGCTCTGCCTATCCCCCTTTTATCTCCTTCCACCATATTGGGGTACCACAAAGACAATAAGATGTTTGCTGAGTATTCGTGGTGTGGCTGATATTATTTGTAGCTTTCCAGAGAGGGGAGGGGTAAAGCAAGGAGCATCTGTGGTTCAAGTACCCATTGATGTTTGTCTCCCATGTTTTATGTCCAAGGGCAACTTCAAGGCTGAACCTGCAGCAGTGGGATAACACCCCAGATAATGATGTTGGCTGAGTGTCTTCCAGTTTTTTCCCCACTCCTGTCAGGGTCAGCAATGAAGTGAGGCGCGGGCTTACATTTAGGGGAAATGGAATGAGAAAGCAAAGAAAAAAATTAAGAGGGAAGAGGAAAAAAGAATGTGAGAATGTAGAGACGTCACATGGAAGTCTGAAATAGTCAAGTATGGAACAGTCTCACTGTCGTGCTCAGTCATCCCTAAGATCAAAGTGAAAGAAAGTCATTTTAGAATAAAGGATGCATTTGCTGGAAGAGGAGTCTCCAGACTTTTCTCCTGGGTCCCAGATTCATACCACACTGGATAGTCCACAGAAACCTGATCACAACTGGTTCTGGCAGAATTCTGTCTCTCTGAAGTGCTCTCACAGATACAAACATTTGTTTCTTGGCAACATCACCATTATGCACCAGGTGGCACCCATGAAATGACATGAAATGATGTTAGACTGTTCCCCTTTCCTTGCTTTTCATGGTCTCTGTAATCTTCAGAGACCCATCTCACATCTGTCTTCTCCTCTCCCATAAATTCTCTCAATCCTTCAAAGCCCAGCTGAAAATTTCTTTTCCTTGTCTGGGTTTCCTGACGATATAATCTGTATCTTCCCCCTACCTTTGTTTACACAGCATGTCACTTTTGCTGTCATGGAACACTAACCTCATTCTGCTTTCTCTAGAAATCTGTAGAGGGAGAAAGGGTTTGGAGCAAATAGGGAAGGGAAGGCAAATGGGTAGTCGGCAAAAGTGTCACTGAGTAAGACCCTGAGAAGATCATTAGCTTCCAAGACCTTATTAACTGTCCACTGGCCATCTGGCTCAGAGTACCACCTCATGATAACCCAATACCCATGAGACTGAGCTAGAAATTACAAATGGTGACTCATATGCAATGAGAATGAAATACTATGTAGACTCTCATATTTATTTTGATATAAACAGCTCACTGTGTCATTATTGTCAAGTTCTTTGGGAAGTCAAATCATAATGAGCATCAACTTCATTAAAGTGGAGTGAGCAATAATTATATCAGGGCCTAGAAATACTTTGGAGAGCCTGTTGGGTGTATTGGCTCCCTGAAGTCAGCCTGCATTACAAGTCACATAGAATCAGGAGACTGTTTTGTGGACTCAAATGCCTGAGAAGAGAATGGTGTAGATAGCCATCCATCTCCCAATAGCGATTGAATTCCGAATGAGGACTTGACATACTCACATTTTGTTGGCTTGGGCCAATGACATAATGCCCACATGCCAACCTGCCTAGGCCATGAGGCCAAGGTTCTTAGAGTCCTGTGGGCTGGGCTCTCTCTTCCCTCCATAGGGTTCAGGAGTAAGTACAAACTTTTATCCAGGTCTTCTTGCATGACCTTGTCCTCTTTGGGATTGACACACTATTTGATTAGCTGTGTAATTATCACTTTCAGTCAGGATGAGAACCTCACATGGTTGCCCGGCAACCAGATTTTCTCCTTTACATGACTTTGTATGTCTGGCTTCTGATGGATGAAAGGTGGTCTTACAGTTTTATCCTGCTTGCTGTCATCACCAAAACTTGGGGATAGGAGGTGGCAAAGGGCACCTTTTTTATTGCCAATCCCATCCACCATTTTGTATTTTCATTGGTTGTTTAGAAGTTGGCATCTCTCTCTCTCTCTTTTTTTTTTTAAGATTTTTTAAAAAATTATTTGACATACAGAGATCACAAGTAGGCAAAGAGGCAGGCAGAGAGAGAGGAGGAAGTAGGCTTCGCTGAGCAGAGAGCCTGATGCGGGACTCGATCCCAGGACCCTAGGATCATGACCTGAGCCAAAGGCAGAAGCTTTAACCCACAGAGCCACCCAGGCGCCCCTTGAAGTTGGCATCTCTTATTAGACTGGGAGCTCCTGAGGAACAGACACCTTTTTTTCTTTCCATTCCAGCTTTCTGCACATCTCATTTATGTGGGAAAAAAAAATATATATATATATATATATACACACACACACACACACATTTTAAAATAATCATTTAAGTGGTGGGAAGAAGGAGAGGGAGAGCAAGAATCTCAAGCCAATTCTGCATGTTGAGCGTGGAGCCCTGCGTGGGGTTCAGTGTCAGGACTCTGAGATCATGACCTGAGCTAAAACCAAGAGCTGGACACTCAACGAACTGAGCCACCCACAGGCCCTTACGTGAAATATATTGACTCATGTTTCTCCACAGCTGATTTTCAAGCCACAGGCCATGCTAGGTACTGTGGGGCTGCATGAATTGCCGCTGGGTTGGGGAAGGTGGTGATACATGGAGGCCTGGGGGAAGGAGGGCGGGCTCTAAAGGAATTCCTAAGTGTCAGGTTAAATACAGTTAAGGAGACCCAGGGGTAGAGTAGCTTCTTTTTTCTTCCTTTTTTCCCCCCTTGCCTTTGTTCTTCTCACTTCCTTCCCTGGTACTCATTTTATAAGATACTCTCTTCTGCTTTATAAAGTCAGGTATTTAGAAAATACAGAAAGTTGCCTCTGGTTCCCCTCCTTGGTGTTGATGGTGGTGGAGTTGAGCATAGGCCCAGATTTCACAAAGACAATGACGAAGATCTGAGGTGGTCCGGGCCCCTGATTCGTGCTGGATCACTGGGCAAGGTGAATGGGGAGGAGTCATGTAGCAGGTGGTCAGGAAAGGGCCTGAAGAGGGAGGGCATATCCACTCCAACTCAGGCAGGGAATAAGCCAAGTTGCTGAGTTTCATGCAAAATTTTAAGGCCAAAAAAAAAAAAATGAAAGGCTTTTAGCTCAAATAGCTTGAGGGCACAAGCACTTGACATGGTTTGCATATTACCTTTGTATTTATTAGTTATTATAGTGGTTTCTACCATTACATTTCCCAGAATGAAATGAGGGCCGGAAGGTTTAATGACTTACCTAACATCATCAAGCTGGTGTTAGAGCCAGGAGCTAAATCCAGGACTGTCTGAATCCAAGTGCAAAACTCTATGTACATCAGGAGTTTGGAAATGAGACGACTCAGAGCCGCTGATCTAAAAAAGTTGGTAGTCAAAGGGAGATTTTTCTTTTTTAAGATTTATTTATTTTAGAGAGAGAGCTCACACAAGCAGGGGGAAGGGAAGATGGAGAGAGAGAAAGAGAAGCTCCAGGAGACTCCATGCTGAGTGCGGAACCCCCAATGCGGGGTTTGATCCCAGCACCCTGAGATCATGTCCTGAGCTAAAATCGAGAGCTGGGTGGGCACTCAGTCGACTGAGCCACGCAGGTGCCCCTCGAAGGAAGGTAGTTATTTTTGTGTGTCCACTGTGCCTTTTTAAAGGTGAGGATAATTATAGTGGTTGAATAGCCTTGTTGTGCTCAGCAACTAATAATCCTGAATGAGAGGATTATTGCCTCCTACCACCACATGTCCATGTAGTCGCCCACTGGGGATTTTCTGAGATTTCATTTGGCAGTTGAGGTTTTAAATAACTAGTGTCGGTGCTAGCTTATGCAGATGAGTTGAGTGGTTTAGAGAAGTACCTTACCTTATTGGGAGGTTTCCAGAAAAACTACCAGCCAACCACAGAGCTTCAGTTTCGTGACCACAGGGAAGCACAGTGACAAAGCAGTACAGAGGAACTAGCTTACACCTGGCACAACTGAACAGGTACATTAATTTCTCTACCTTTCAGTTATGTGTTCTGTACTGTTAGTGATTTATCTCCAGGATCATTCCTCTCCATCACCGTGTCCACGAGACGGGCACGTCAGCTGTGTTCCAGGATCTTCTGTGGGGTTGGCCTCTTTCTTCTTCTTTCCTCCCTCCTTTCTCCTCTGTTGAGTGCCTACTATGTGCAGATGCTGCTGTAGACACCAGGAACACAACCGTCAACCGAACAAACACCCACTATCTCGTGGAGATCTCATCCTGGTCCCAATGGGGGCAGGCTACAGATATGTTCAGAGAGGGCCAGGTGTAATAGAGAAAAACAAAGCAGAGAAGGTGATTGGGAGTGCTTGAACAGAGAAGTCCGGAAAGACCTCTTCTGGCCTGGTTGCATTTACCCAAAGACCTAGAGGAGGCAAGGAATTCAAGTGTGTCGGTGCCTGGAGAAAGAGCTTCTCTAGAGGAGAGAAGAGTAAGTGTCCAGGCTCCAGGAAGGCAGAGGAGTGCCTGGTGTGATTCAGGAATAGCAGGGCAGCAGTGTGAGGGGACAGTGGGTGGGGATGTGAGTTAATTTGGAGGCTGTGTGCGTCATGTGGGCTTTCCTTTTCTGTTGGGCAAGCTTGCGAGACCATAGGGCTACTTGGGTGTACCAAAGAATGGGCTAAGAAGGATCCCTTTGGGCTCAATAATGGTGTTGCTCACAGGCAGGGGTAAGTAGTATACAGGTGGTGCTTATAACACCTGCTCTAGACCCTGGGAATAGCATTAAGTAGAAGCTTTGCCTTGGAGGAGAGCCATGGAGGAAGCATGCACAGGTCAATGAGCTGTGCTTGTGAGGATTGGGGCACTGTCCTGAGACTTCATTACCAGCCCTCTAGCTCTGTTGTGATGAAAGTATCAGAGGGAAAGGGATGGTTGGAATGAAGGAAGGGACTTGGTTGGCTGACCACCTTCATTGAGCTTTTTCCTCCAGTCTTCCTAAACACATCCCCCACCTTAATAACAATCATACTAGTAAGACAGCAATACTAACAGAAAGGCCACACCAGTATCGCTTTCTGAGAGGTTACATATAAGGACCTGTGCTTGGTACAGTATAAGAGTATTATCTCATGAGACCACATCTATTTGGTTCCCTCTACATACAATTAGCCTAGTAAAGTGTCTGGCCCAGAGACAGCCTTTCAATGAATCAATTTTTCTCCAAATAATCTGTAAAGTAAGTATCTTTTTTGGCCCTTTTGGAGATGTTCTCATGTCTTGAATTTTAAGTAAATTGTGCAAGAACGCAAAGATAGGAAGTAGAACAAGTAGGATTCGAAATTCGGTCTTTCTGACTCCCAAGTCTCGTCTTCTCCGCACAGAGCTGGGCATTCTAATTTTGAATTCTCCTGGATCTTGGCACTGTGAAAAGAGTGGAGGATCCAGGACACTCCAGTAAAAGTCTAACTCTTTAATCTCCCTTCAGCAGCCAATTATCCTGTTCACGTCGGCTTCCTTATTCCTACATCGATGATACTGATGACAGCTTGTGGGCCCCTTAACAGGAGAATGTGTGTATTTGTAAATTACAAAGTGCTAAGAAAGTGTAATGGGGACCATTATTCTTTTAAGCTATGTGCTGGTAACAAGCGTGAAAAGAGTGCATGCAAGGTGAGTGGACAGATATTACTGAGCGTGAAAAGAAAGGTTGATTATACCAGGGGTTGGCAAACTTTTTCCACAAAGGGCCAGATAATAATAGGTTATCAATTGTTAATAGATGTTCAGTTAATGTTTGTATGAATGAAGAAATGAAAGAATACAAGGGAAGATACGTAAGACATGCCATGCTTATAGTTATGATGGTAGTGTTAAGAAATGAAAAATTCACTGCTTTTGAGCAAAAGCCAGATTTAATCAAACATGGATTTGCACAGAACTTTTAAAGTTTTATGGCTGTATATGCACAATATAAGAAATTCCCCTGAGAATTTATTATTGTATTTTAGTATTTGTCTTTTATTCCCTTGTAAATATTTTATTATGTAAGTTTTGAAAACACTAGGTCTTTGACACAACTGTCATTCGGAACATGACAGATGATATCATTGCCAGTCATTGAATTACAGGGATAAATGGAATAAAAAAAAAAAAATCCTGTTCTTGAAGGATTCATGGTCTCAGGAATATGGACTTAGAATTTATTATACAAATAGCCACAGAATATAAGGTGCTATGGTTTACTCTATCCGGGGGAACTGAATCTTGATAAATTAGGAGAATTTTATTAAATGGCTAAAAGGAACAATATTTCATCTAATAAGTGGACATTATTATGAAATCATATGGTGCCTTTATGGATTGACAGTAATTTGGGTGGTAGCTAGGGCAGTTTGCAAGAATCATTTGTAAGGGCAGATTGGGGCTACCCAGATTATTAGTTCATCCTTTGACATGGAGGACATCAGAAACTTTCCAAGGATATTTCCAAGGATATTTTCCAAGCAGAGAAATTCTGGAGCCAGAGTCCCTGAGTTCATATTCCAAGTCCTGCCCTTTACTGTGTGTGTTACCTTGGACATATTTATTTAGGATCTCTCTGCCTCAGTATCCTTATTTATAAAATGGTGACGATAATTAAACCAAAAAGAATGCTGTTTGGATTGAATGAGTTAAGATATATCAGGTATATGGAAAAATTCTTGGCACATAGAAAAATCCCAATAAGTATTGGCTCTTGTTGCTTTTACTTTATGCATTGAGAAAAACTCAAAGCTTATTTTCAGCCAGAGCTAGAGGCACAAAAAGATTCAAGGGATTTCTTAGGGGTGACGTTAACAAAGCTTCAAGTTAACTACCAATATGTAACCAGGAATTTCAACTAATATGTGCCTATGTGCAGCGTAGAGGTAAGTTTGAAATTTGTATAACAGTTCCATGATTTACAAACTTCTAGAACTTAAATTTTCTAATTTGTGTTTTCTTTTGGATCTTCTAGAAAATTTCAGCTGTAGCCCTTGCACCAGAAGCTGAAATAATAGAAGCTGTGTACGATGCATTAGGGTATTGAAGAAAATACATTTTGAATTAAATGTTTGGAATATAAGGAAGGAAAGGTGATTGAAAATGGGGCGGAAGAAAATTCAAATCCACGCATAATGGATGAGAGGAATCGACAGGTAAATGAAAATTTTAACTTATTTATTCTTGATGTAAATATTGTTTTTAAAAGAGGAGCATAGGATAGAATGGTTGAGTTTTTCTTAAATTTAATTCCAAGTCTATTTTTGTTTTCAAACTAAATAAAAAATTTAAACACTTTTAGCTTGTCATCATGTGCTTTAAAGAAACTTTTTCTTATTGCAAAAATCATAGATGTTGGTTCTAGAAAATATAGGGGAAAAGAAGAGATCACTGTAGTCCCACCGTTACTGTCCATTGTGTAGATTTATTGTAATATACTTAGTCTTTTGTTCATTTGATTATGTTTGTTTTTAATAGGTTAATTATTATTATAAATTATCACCTCTATTTTCATATTAGGGAATACCTAAGTTAACTATGGTTATCAGTGAATGTGCTTTAGTCACTTAAATTTTCTGGTTAACCAACAAATAAAGAGAATTTTTTTATAACTCATATTATCACAAATATTCCCAGAACAGTTATTATATTGATCTCAGTTTTAATTGATAAAATATATTGAACTTAATTTTTAGCACCAGTGTCAATAAACCCTTGTAAGTTTAAGATAATTATAATACTGATAATTATCTTAAATTAAGATAATTATTAATTATATAATTAAGATAATTATAATACTGATATATGAAGACTAGAAATTGTAAGAGTTTAGAGCAGGGATTGGCAAACTGTGGTTCATGGGCACACTGGCTTTTGACAAACAAATCATTGTTAGAAAACTGCCATGTGCATATGTTTACATATTGTCTGTGCCTGATTTCACATTGTAACAGCATAATTGAGTAGTTGCCCATAGGCCTAAAATCTTTACTCCTGGCCTTTTAAGAAGAAGTTTGCCATGCTCTTGGTTTACAGGAAAGAAGGAAAAATAGTTTCATAGAATATTGTAAATAATCTAGTATTCACAGCATATGCAGGAGGGGTAGATTCTGCTCTGGAAAGTTTACCTCTCAGGAGAAGTTTCCAGAAAAGCTGGTTTCTGGAAGCTTACCAGGAACAGAACAGCACTAAAGATAAAATCTGCAGAGTCTGAGTAGTAATTCATCTGGTAATATGGATATAATTGGAGACAAAACTCAGCTGAATAGCTGATAGAGAAGTTAGTGGAAGTGATTAGAGTTGTCACTGGACCTAAATGAAGAGAACTCCTGTTTCATCTCATGAAAATTCTTCTGATAAAATGTAGGGCTCACACAGTATGATTCTTTATGAAGGTTGATAAAACAGGGGAGAGTGATAAAATAACTATTCCATCATGATTCTAAGCAAGCTTGCAAGTAAATGTCCCTTCATAAATCTGAGGACTATGTCACATAGAGGGAACATGGGGGACCTGCTTCATGAACACATGCAATATTAATGTAAAATAGGGTTTATTCGGGGAATAACATAAAAGCAGAGAACTGGCAAAGGACGTAACATTCCCTGAACTCTCATTATCCCATAGAGAGTCATGTTTAAATTCAGCATAGATACACTGGATCTACCAGTGGAAAAGACATCCCAACTTTAGAGAGAAAAAGGAGCTA
The DNA here is from genome assembly GCF_964662115.1 of Mustela nivalis. Lineage (NCBI taxonomy): Eukaryota > Metazoa > Chordata > Mammalia > Carnivora > Mustelidae > Mustela > Mustela nivalis. The sequence continues at coordinate 138,571,746 of NC_139025.1, forward strand.
GGCATATGTAAGTGACTGTGTAATGGAGCTTTTTAAGCTAAGGAAATGATATTATTAAAAGATGAAGCTTGCCACTATACTCAGCAACTAGAATTAGCCTGAATTAATAATTAATATGTTGAGTTTACCTAAGTCATTTTCTTACTAAGCTGCCAGATGGGGCAAGGGTAAGGGTGTCTGAGTTTCTTCTCAGGAGATTTTGGCAAAGAATGCAGAAACCATACTGTGGAGGTAGTTAGACAATTTGGTTTTCAGGTTTGATTAGGCACAGACGTAATTGGTCATTTTTAACTTGTGGATTTTGAGTTAAAAGTTTCATTATTCTTGCATTAAAATGGGGGAAAAAGGTTTCTGTGCTGAAGAGAATATGTGTCACTTATTCATCCAAATTTGAATATTTACCATATCAGAGAGAGACTGTGAAGCACTGGAGACTCATTCAAAACATATAGCCTACAGAAGAAATTTAACTATGTGGCAGATAGATGCTAAGCTTAGGTGCTGGGAGGGTTTATGGAAGGAACTACCAACCTCTGGGGTTGTTTAGCGAGCAGTACTGAAGGAGGTAACAGCGAATAGAGTTTTTAATGATGGATTTTTGGAGCTACTAAGATAAAATCACACTTCAAGTCATTAGAAGAGTGAGTTAAAACTCTTGGGGTTGACACTACCATGCACTTAAGAGCTGCTTCACCTCACTTCAATTCTACTTGGAAGCTTTCACTTGACTTCCATTTGGGAGCTTCTAGTGAAACCTTGTGTTGGTCCTTCTTGGCATAATGTGTTTCTATTTAAAAAGTCAATTTTGTATTAAAGTATAACATAAAAGAAAAGCACACAAATCCTAAGTGTGGCTAAGAGAGTTATTGCAAAAAGTACATGGCCACGTAACCAGCATATCCCAGTGCACCACCCCAGAAACTCTCTGTCTTGTCTCCCAGGCATTATCTCCCTGCCCCAGGGAAGGAAAATCATTAACTGAACTTTCTAACACATAGGTTAATTACCCCTGGTTTTGAATTTATGTGAACAGCATGTGTTCGTTTGGGCAACATTATGTTTGTGAAATTAATGTTAGTGTTGCATGTGGGTATATATGTAGATGTATTTTATAAATCTACATATTCATATATGTTTTCATTGATGTATGATATCCCATTGAGTGGATAGAACACAATGTGTACACTTATTTTTTCTACTGTAAATAGAATTTTGGGTTGTTTTCTACTTTGAGACTATTATAAAGAGTGCTATTTTGAATACTCCCGTGTATGTCTTTGGTACCTATGCATGCTTGGGTATATACCGAGGGCTACAGTTGCTAAGTCCGAGAATATACCTGTGATAGCTTTAATAACAATAGTTTTCTAAAGTGGTTGTACTGATTTATAATTTTTGCTCTGCTAACAGGGTGTGAAAGTTCCAGCTGCTCAGCTGCTCTAAATATTCACCATTACTAGTTTTTATCCCTTTCATTTTAGCTGTTCTGGTGGGTGAGCAAAAGTAACATTTTAATTTTAAGTTTCTGTGATGTTTGATGAAGTTGATCACCTTTTCATATCTTTCCTGGCCCTTTAGATACCTTCTTTTATGACTTACCTGTTAAGTCGTACCTCACTACATTTTCTTAGGCAGTCTCCTTGACTGCTTTTTTCTTAGTAATTATTAGTATACATTCTGTATATAATATATTCTGAGTGTTTTGTTCATTGTGTGCATTTCAAATAACTTCCCTCATATCATGGCTTGCCTTTTCACTTTTTCAATCCTTTTTTTTTTTTTTAATGTTGTCCAGTTTCTCTTCTTTTTTTTTTTTTTTCCTTTATGGCTATTGCTCTGTGTTTTTTTGGAGAAATACTTACCTATCATAAGTCCATAAAGATTTTTTTTATGCTTTCTTCTGCTTTTTACCTTTCATGTTTTAGATCTGTTATCCATTTTGAATTGAGTTTTGTGTATGGTTTGAGGTGTTGGGTTAAGATTTGTTTTCCTGATAAATACTCAGTTCACCCAGTACAGTTTGTTTTAAGAACCATCCTTCCTCCATTGCATGACAGGGGTTGCCTTTGCTGTGAATCAAGGAATCATACACATGTGGGGCTGTTTCTGAACTCCGTTTTGTTCCATTTGTGTATTTTATATCCTTGCTCAATTCTGTACTATTTTAATTACTGTAGTTTAATATTTGGTAGTAGAAATTCTCTACCATGGTATTCTGCATGACTGAGTGGTTGTTCTTGTCATTTTTCTTTCCAAGTGAAACCAAGTGTCAATATTCACTTAAGAGATGGGCGCTGGGGTGGCTCAGTGGGTTAGGCCGCTGCCTTCGGCTCAGGTCATGATCTCAGGGTCCTGGGATCGAGTCCCGCATCGGGCTCTCTGCTCAGCAGGAAGCCTGCTTCCTTCTCTCTCTCTCTCTCTCTGCCTGCCTCTCTGCCTACTTGTGATCTCTCTCTGTCAAATAAATAAAAAAAATCTTTAAAAAAAATATTCACTTAAGAGAATCAACAAAATAAACTTACTGGAATTCAGATGTATGGATTGATTTAGGAGAACTGAAATCTTTACAGTATTAAGTCTTGTAATCCATAAATAGATATTTTTACCTTACATTTGTTTTTCATTAATGTACAGGTCTAAACATTTTTTATTTTGTTTATTTATAGGTATTGGATTTTTTTTAGTGTCATTGTGTTTTTCCCCAGATTTCATTAGTCTCGATGCTTGTTGCTAAGCCTATAAAAGCTTAGTTTATTTTTTTAATGTTGACTTTGTGTCTAGCAATCTTGCAAAATTCACTTTCAAAATTTACTTATTTCTAATAGTATAAGTTGTACACTATTTTGGATTTCCTATGTAAACAGTTGTGTTGTCTGTGAACAGTGATTTACTCTTTTTGAAATCCTTTATTACATTATCTTGTTTCATTGTACCAGCTAGGACCTCTAGAATAATGAATAAATGTGAAGGTAGTGGGCATCCTTTGTCTCATTCTCAACTTTAGGAAAACACATTCAATATGTGATCATTGATTATGGTATTTACTGAGAGTTTTTCTAAAAGATCCCTTTTATCAGAATAGAAAAGTTTTCTGCTATTTCTAATGCCACTGTTTTTATCCTGAATCAGTGTTGAATTTTATCAAAAGCTTTTTCTGAGTTTATGTAGATGATTCTATGGTATTTTTCTCCCCTTTTTTCTTTAATGTAGTATCCTATGTTGGTTGATTTTCAAATGTTAAAGCATTTGAATGCTTTAAAAATGTATTTCTTGAAATACACCTTTATATATATCACTTGATTTGATTGTTCTTACCCCATTTTTTATTTTTGCGAGTATTTGTGTGTGTGTGTGAGTTTAGTCTGAAATTTTTTTTTCTTGTAATGTCATTCTTAGGTTATGACAAGTTATGCTGGCCTTATAAAATGAGTTGGGAAGTCTTGTTTCTTGTTCTCTGGAGAAGTTTGTGTAATAGTAATATATTTCTTCTTTGAATACTTGGAAAAGTTTACCAGTAAATCTGTTTGTCCTTGGAGTTCATTGTGTGAGAGTTTTTTAAAGTAAATATTTAATTTCTGTAAGAGATAGACTGATTCCTACTCTTCTACTTTTTCTGCCAGTTGGGTAAGTTGGGTTTTTCAAGAAATTCTCTATTTTATTTAAATTGTTAATATTATGGATATTCAATGTGCATATGCTCTAATTTTCTTCATATTGCTCATATTCTCTTTTATATTTTGTCTTCCATTCCTTATATTGTTACTTCGTGTCTTTCTTTCCCTTGATCACTGAGATTATGTCAGTTTTATTAACATTTCTTTTCTTCCTTTTTTTATTGTGTTATGTTAGTCACCATAATTATTAACCCTTTCTAAGAATGAACATTTTAGCTCACGGGTTCTGAGCTGTGTCTGCCAGAGAGATGCCTGGGGAGTGAGACAGGGTTTAATGAAATAAAAGGTGAGCCCAAAAAAGGACCTGCCCTCTCCCCACAGGTCTGCTTCTGGAAATGACTTTGTGGACCAGGGACCCTCCTGGGGGCCATCTTGGGGGTGATGGGCTAAAGATGGAGAACCACATGGACCACTGCAGTTACCCCTAGAACAGAGTTAATCCCTTCCAAATATTCTTGGACATGCTGGCTCCACAGAAAATTCATGAATTCATGAGACTCTGCCAGCTCCAGCTGATTTCTTCTGACTTGCTAGAACTAGAATCCATTGTCTTAATTAATATCTTTGGGGAGACCCTTTCACTCCTGGGAAGCTGCCTGCCCAGAGTGGCTGAGGGGACCTCAAAAGAGACAGATCCCTGAGACCTTGGAGGACACGGCCAGGCTTCTCTGAAGCAGAAGGAAGCTTTAAATCAGGAGAATGAGCCTCACTTACAGGTGGGGGTCCTGAGAGAATGGTCAAGGTCTGGCCCTGCTTTGACCCGTAGGTTTCCTGTCGGGTCATGTGGGCCTTCAGTGGCTGGACACCTGGCTACAATCAGTCTTTCCACCTCCCCCCATGCCTGTAGAAGTGAGATCACTTTTGATTTCAGGGCAAATTTAGAGCAACTGTCTCCTAGAAGCTGGCTGGCCTCCCCATCCCCCAATGCAACTGCTGTGCTCTGGTTGTCAGGCAACTGTTTACCTTAGAGGTAGAGCGCCCCCCAAGGTTCTGAGCCTTCAGTTGAGACCCAGAGAACACTGGCCTTTGGAGGCAGAGCTGGGGAGCTCTCCATAGCCCTGGATGGCCTCCTGCCTACCATAGATCCACTTTCCACTTGGTCCTAGACCACCTGTGCGGTCCTCTGCTGGTGATTTTTGAAAGCTGGAGACACGTTTCAGGTCTCCGTGGATTTCCCTGGGAGATCCTGGTATAAACTGTGATACTGGTTTTACCAGTGAAGAAACAACACATTTTAGAGAAGTGTGAAGGTGTCAGGCAAAAGGTGTTTCGCCCACGCTGAAGTCTGTGGAAAAGGCAGTGAGAATATGGAACCGCTGACACAAGCTGATGATGCCCGAGGTCTGCCCGGGGCGGAGGCCAGTCTTCCCAACTTAACATCCTCGTGCTTATCAGCAATAAATACAAACCACTGTAGGCTGTCTCTTCAGAATACTCTTGACTTTCTGAAAAAGTTGCTGAAGGGCCAGCCTTCTAAATCATCTCAAGAGACTGGTCACAGACCCATCTTCAAAGCCTCAGAAGAGAAGGGAGAAGACCTTGGGGAGAAAACACTGGGTGATGTGACTAAAAACCCTCCTGATCTCCAGAGTCCAGAACGGCTTGCCCAAGAAACTGCAAGATGGAAGCAGAGACTCCAAGAAATGGAGCAGGAGAAAGAAAGGCTTGAACAGTCAAACGCAGGATTCCAACAGGCCCTGAACGAGAAAGTCAGCCAGTTAGTACCCGTGGGTGAAAACCTGCTGAAGACCTTCCCCGGGCCCACACACCTTGGAGATCATTTGGGTCATGTCAACTGTGAGGTCGAGGAAAAGAGGGAAACAGAAATTGACGATGGCCCCATCCACGGGTCAGAGGGTGATCTGAAGGGTGTCACTGATGATGCTGATTCCAATGTGTCCCTTCAAAGTGCTGAAGTGAAAAAGCAGGAACTAGCCAGACAATTGCAGGAAGGAAAGCAAATGAATGAGGAGCTTATGGCACAAATAACAGATCTTCAAGCCAAGGAGGCCTCTTTGCAGCGTGAAAATTCACAGCTTGAAGAGGAGATTCAGCAGCTGAAACAGAAGCTTCAAACTCTGCCTCAATTATATCAAGAATGCATCAGCCCCGTTGAGAGAAAATGGTCGGAGGCAGAAGAGCAGTGTGCAGACATTAAGTGGAATCTTTCCTGCACACGTAGAAACATCAAGGCCATGTCTCAGACTCGAGACTTCTACAAGGAGATCGCTGAAGACACCAGAAGACAATTGGAGGAAAATGCCATACACTATCAAGAGGGGATCCTCTTCCATGCAAAGAGAGCTCAGGAAAGCTGGATGGCAGCTGTGCTGACCGAGAGAAGCCTCAAGGAGCTAAAGAAAGAAAGTGATTACAACAGGCAAATGTTGGCCAAAGCAGAGTCCAACTTCCAGCTTTTCCCAAGTGGCCCTTTTACTCCTGCTCCTCCACCAGCTGCCCACAGAGGCCCAGAAGTGTCAGAGAACCCCTGGATCATCAGCACCCCCAGGAAGGAGATGAGCCAGGACTTGAGGGCCCAGGCAGCTGGGCCACACCACCAGAGCCCCCTGAGGATTTGACTGAGCTCACCGCAGGCCGGTCCTGAATTCCCACAACCACAGCATAACATCTGCATGTGTTTTCTGTCTTTAAAGTTATTTTGACTTATCTCTTTTTAGTTTAGGTATTATTTAGATAGATAGTTAGATAGTTATTTAATTGATAGTACAATTGCTTTTATTCAAGTAGATTTAGCATTATAGTTTTCAGATAGTATGTTTCCATTAAAGTGTCATTTCCTATAATTCTTAAAGATGTATTATTTTCACCAGACCCTCTAGAACTAGAAAATATTAAGTTAAAGATTTCAGTTAAAGATCTCCAGTTACTTTAACAATTATCAAAATTTGGCATGGATACAAACATTTAAAATAATCAACATTTTTTTTAAGAACGTTTTTCTATGGCATGAGCATTTTTGTGTGCTGTTTTCATACACATAAGCTTGTATGAGACATCTGCACAAGTCAATTAATATGTATCTGAACAAATTTTGATTTGAAAAACTGGGGAAAAGAAAAACCTAAAACAACAATTTCCTATTCCAACTTCATAAAATTTTGATTATCTTAGCAGAGTTTAGTTACAATTTTTTCTCCCTTTGTTAACATTTAAAACTTTTTTCCTTTTCTTTAAGTTATTGTTTGCTAAATGTTTCGACATTTCTCAATTTATGTAGCGAAAATAAAAGTTTTTCAGAGATGGCAAGCAAACAGACCTCCCCCATGCAGTTTACAAGGCACTTTTAGTCAGTTTGGCGGTCACAGAGAGTAATAGAACAGTAAAGAAAGCTGCCAATTTTTAAAACAATTTTAAAGAGAGAAAGAAATGATGTTCACACAATTTGCATAATATGCAAAATATACCTAGCTCGTATATACACAAAAGGAGAATTGCCCAATGTATCAGATAGATGCTTGCCCTCTGTTTCTTGGAGCTGTGGAAGCAGAAAGCAAGGCAAAAAGCAGAGGGAGACTCCCAGATGCTAACAACAGGGGGAGCTGTTCCCACTCTTGGGCCTGCCTGGAGGGAGGAGGGGGAACGTGGTGCCATCAGGGCCCTAGGGAAGGCAGATTTAGTTCCAGGCCACCACAATAATGCAAATGTCACCATAAAGCACATAATTCATTAATTAATATTTTTTATTGAAATCAAATAAAAAAAGCCTTGTTTAAAAAATATTTTTGTTATTATTTTATTTATTTATTTGAGAGAGAGAGTGAGAGTGAGAGAGAGCATGAGAGGGGAGAAGAACAGAGGGAGAGGCGGACTGCTCGTGGATCGGGGAGCCCCATGTGGGACTCGATCCCAGGACTCTGGGATCATGACCCGAGCTGAAGGCCGTTGCTTTGCCAACGGAGTCCCCCAGGCACCCAAATTAAAAAATATTTTCTTGCTGAAAACTGATAACCGTCATCTGTGCATTTAGCAAGCTGTAATCTTTTAGCTGGGAGGAGGGTCTCGTTTCACTATTGATGCACATTGATCAGGGTGGTGGTTGATAGAAAACTGTCACAATTTCTTCAAAGACGACGACTACCAAGGTTGCCGCATCAGCCTACCCTTCCTGTCACGAAGACTTCTGGTAGCGGGCAGGGCTGTGGAGGGACGTGAAGAAATTGGAGCGCAGATGGTTGGGAATGTGAAACAGTGCAACTGCTGTGGAACATGGTGCAAAGTTTCCTCCAAAAATTAAAAAATACACTATGATCCAGTAATCCCACTTCTGTATTGCGGAAAACTGAAATCAGGATCTGAACGGGGTTTCTGCATTTCTAGGTTCATAGGGCACTATTCCCAGGAGCCCATGGATGGATGGATGGGCTGAGAGAATGTGGTGTGAATGAGTAAAGAAAATGTAATATTATTCTTTAAAAAGAAGGAAATTCTGTCACACGTTACAATATGAATGAAACTTAAGGATATTGCGTTACACAAAATAAGCCAGTCTCACACACACACACACACACACACACACACACACACACACACACACCAGATTTTCTGAGTCCCCTTATATGAGATCTCTAAAGGGGTTGAAAATAATATAAAATAGGGACACCTAGGTGGCTGAGTAGGTTAAAGCCTCTGCCTTCGGCTCAGGTCATGATCCCAGGGTCCTGGGATCGAGCCCCACTCTGGGCTTTCTGCTCGGCGGGGAGCCTGCTTCCTCCTCTCTGCCTACTTGTGATCTCTGTCTGTCAAATAAATGAACAAAATCTTAAAATAATAATAAAAATAAAATAAAAAATAAAGCAGTCAAATTTCTACAAACAGAAATTGGAACCATGGCTCCCAGGGCTGAGGGGTGGAAGGAACGGGGTTGTTCTTCCCTGTGCATAGAGTTTCAGATTTGCAAGATTAAAATTTCTAGCAATCCTTGCACAATTATGTGAATTTAGTTAGTAATACAAAACAGCAAACTCAAACTCGCGTGAGAACAAATGTGTCCTTCCTATACCCCAGAATCAAATCAGAAGTTAGGGAGTTAGCCAATGAGGAGGAAGCTGGTGTCTTATTTTCCTATTACTCTATGATGGTTGGGTGCCCTGATTATATACCTCTGGAGAATATCCTAGATATAACCTCAAGATAGAGATTAATCCAAAGGCGCCTGGGTGGCTCAGTGCCTGAGGAATCCAGTTCTTGCTTTGGGTTCAGGTCATGATCTCAGGGTCTGGGATTGAGCCCTGCATCTGAGCTTGTCCCTCGCACTCCTCCTCCCCCACGTGCACGCTCTCTCTCTCTCTCTCTCTCTCTCTAATAAATAAATAAATAAATAAATAAAATCTTTTTAAAAGAGAAAGATGATTCTACCTAGAGAACATTTCTCAGGTAGTTCTTCCTATCTCAAATGTAGCTAGCTGGTGATTAAACCCAGTCATATCACTCCTCTCTTTTTTTTGTTTTTTTTAACAGAGAAAGCAACAAGCAGGAGGAACAAAGGAACAACAGGCAGAGAAAGAGGAAGAAACAGCCTTCCTACTGAGCAAGGAGTCCTATGTGGGGCTCCATCCTAGGACCCTGGAATCATGACTTGAGCCTAAGACAGACACTTAACTGATTGAACCACCCAGGAGCCCCGTCCTCCTGGAATCTCAAAACACTTCCCCATTTTGTAATCCAAACAGGTTTACCAGCAAAACAGGCAAGGAGTCTGCTTCGTCCTCTCCTTCTTCCTCTCCCCCTGCTCGTACTCGCTCTCTCTCTCACAAATAAATATATAAAACCTTAAAAAAAAAAAAGTGAGCTGAACTGTGGTTGTGCATAACTGTTAAAAGCATGCCCGGGTTAGACAACTTGACTGACTTTGCTATGTGACCTTGGTAGGTACCTTCTTAGTCTGTCAGTTTCCTTTTGAGGATAATAATGAGATTATTGTTGGCTTGCCTTTGTTGCTGTTCCTAACTGCATCTAAAGCAGTTAGGATATTGGTTAGCATATGATAAATACTGCTGTTGCAGTTGCTGTTATTGTCATCATCTCATTAATTCTTTCTCAAATCTTAATCCCATATGATAGTACTTACTTCCTTGCTTTCTCTCTCTCTCTCTCACTCTCTTTTTTTTTTTTATTAAGGACTTCATATAACTGCTGTATATTACATATTCCTCATTCATTCTGTGATGTAGGCTTCCCCAACTAGAATGCAAGCTCCATGAGATCAGTCGTAGAGATGTAGAGATTTTTCACTAGAACAAGAAAGGTGTCTGGAGTATATTGGATACTCAGTAAATATTTTCTGAATGGACTATATTGAATTCTATTCCAAATACTAACTAGATATTGGGGATATAAAAATGCATGAAGTTCTTTCTCTAAAAAAAACATAAAGTATAGAATAGAAGAGGCTCATAATTAAACAAAACTCAGTATGATTTTACTCCCCCCCACCTCCCAGAAGTGATTGTGATGGTAAGAGTATTCCTGAGGTTGCTGTCACAGAAGGTGCCGTTAAACTGGGGAAGATTGTTTAAGAGATGGGGGCACACTGTTTTCTAGCAGAGGTGAAAATTTGAGCGGAATTACAGAGCTTGAAGTCCAGGTTAACAACAATGTAGGCTGATTAGAAATGGAGGGACTGGGTGACTCAGTTGGGTGTCTGACTGGATTTGGCTCAGGTCATGATCTCAGGGTTCTGCAGTTGGTTCCATGCTTGGTATGGAGCCTGCTTAGGAGTCTCTGTCTCCCTTTCCCTTTGCTAAACCCCTCTCCCCAACCTGCTTGCTTATATGAATGCAAGCCGCTCCCTCTCAAAAAAAAAGGTAGAGTGTCTAGCTAGGAGGTTGGTGGTGATCACGGAATCAGATTTGGGAGTAATAGCAATTGGAGATGCAGGTTGTCTAGCCCTTGCCTGGACAGAAGCAATGAGATTTGGAGATTTAATATATGAAATTTAATGATAACTGGATGTAGCACTAACATTTTAGTTCAGGTTTTATTTTGAAGGTAAGAGTATGTTTCATTATAGAACATTATAAAAGAATTTGATTTTTAAAATATTTCCTTTTAGAAATTGAGAACTATGTACAAAACACAAATTTCCAATAACAATTCATTATTTATTTATTTATTTATTTATTTTTAAAGATTGTGTTTATTTGTCAGAGAAAGAGTGAGAGAGTAGAGACCACAAGAGTGTGCATATCAGCTGGGGAAATAGCACACATAGGGAAAAGTAGGCTGGCTCCCTGCTGAGCAAGGAGCTGGATATGGGACTCAATCCTAGGATCCTAGAATCATGATCTGAGCCCAAGGCAGCGGCTTAACCCACTGAGCCACCCAGGCGCCCTAAAATTGGCTTTTTAAAGCAAGCTCTTTTTAACCTTGCCAAAAAAAGCTTATTTGTGTGTCTATATGTCTTAAAAGTTCAGGCTTTTAATATTTAATTTATTAATACAAAAAGAATATTTGGCAATTTGTATTTTTTCCCCTCTAGAGAAGGGGTTGATTTGAAATGGAAATAAAATTATAGTATCACAGTAATTAATATTGCCGAATCAGATTCTAAAGACTGGTATTTCTTTTCATGGAGAAATTACCATTTTTATTTGATGTAGCAGATTTACTTGGGAGTTGGTAGAGTCATCCAGTCATGCATTTCTAAATTATTGGATGAACAACACCATAATTGGTCCTGGCCCATCTGGGTGAGCAAGGTGGGGACTGAGGGAAGGGGCTTTTACCATCTTTCCTTTATACCTAAAGGCCTTACTGTTATTCAAAGAACTGGATCATTCTTTATGTACTGATCCTTGGTTAGTATTCACCAGTGTTCCTTTTTTAAATATAAATTATTGACATCAGTTTTATGTTCACTTTGGCAATCTTATGTTCATTATTTTCATTTCATTATTACCTTTAAAAGACAGTGAAAGCTACAAGCATACATGTATTTGAATACAAACATATTTTACGGCAATGCAGATCACTGACCCTCTGACAATTTTCTTTTATAAATGAGAACATAATATAGTGAATACTTCCAATTATTTTAGCAAAATTCAGTAGGCTGTGTGTACAAGGTAAATAGAAAGCATATCATTGGATCTAGACTGTAGGAAAATGGGACCTAGGAAACCCAATTTGTGAATCTAGTGAGTTATCGAACATTACTGAACATCTAAATAATACTTAACTGAAAAAATAGGTTAGTGACATTAGAAATTCCCCATTGGCTAACATTATGTTTTTATTAGGCAAATACCACAAATGACTTAAATATTTATTTTCCTATTTTTCAGCAAGTATTTTTGGAGCTATCTGCCGGGCATAGTGTTGGAATGTATAATGTATAATGACAAAACATATTTAGTTCAATTTTGGAGTTAAGAACACTTACCCATCTCATTTTTTTTTTTTCCTATAGCAATTGCATTTTGTGAAAAAGGAGCAAAGAATTTTCTGCGAGGATCATATGAAGTGCACTTTCTTGCTGATATATCATTTCTAGTAAGATATTTTTCATTATGTTATGAAGTAAATAAACACAATGGAAATGATTTCCTTTCTTAAAATCAGACGGTCTTTTTAGCTTGAATAGTAGTCTTTTTGGAGTTCATTTTGTGGCTTAATGTAGATTAATTAAGGGAATTTATACTGTCCATTTGAAGCGCATTCTGTTGTATTCTGACAGTTTTTCATATATTTAGCAATACCGCTGAGATAATCCTAACTTTTTCATTGTTCTCACTTCATCTTCCATATCATTTAGCCTTATTTAAAAAAAGAAAAAAAACCTGAAGTAGTCCATATTTTCTGTGACAATAAATAGAAGAAAGTGTGGATTTGAGGACATGAGTTAGATATAAGCTGAGAAAGATGTTCAAATGAAAGATGAAGTGTACAAATATTTCCTGAAAATATCTTAGGAAGGGTCAAAGAAAAAAGTTAAGCAGAGTTAAGAGATTTTTTAAAAATGTCAACTTAACATTTGTAACTTGAATTTGCCTCCTTAAATCATAGGTGCATATTTGCAAAGCTTCTGAGTAGGGTGTTTGACTTACAAACTTACAGTGGTCTAGGTTCATGGTTCCAGATTGTAAGATGTATAGTGCTCTTCAAACGTTTTCATGGGGGTGCCCCCGTGGCTCAGTGGGTTAAAGCCTCTGCCTTTGTTTCAGGTCATGATCTCAGGGTCCTGGGATCGAGCCCCACATGGGGCTCTCTGCTCAGCAGGGAGCCTGCTTCCCGCCCCCCGCCTCCCCCGATCTCTCTGCCTGCCTTTCTGCCTACTTGTGATCTCTATCAAATAAAAAAAAATGTTTTCGTGACTGAAACTTTATCTGAATTCCTCCTGTATTCAAAATGGAAAAGAAGTTAGTTACATTAATACCAGAGCATTTTGAAATAATAAAATTTTGAAAAATGTTAGTAGGGGATAGCTTTTGATGTGTTTTAACATTAACATTTTCAATAGATATTAGACCTCATTGATGTGCCTGATGATTATCTCAGTAAGAAAAGGGAGTGGAACTTGACATTTTTTGTACTTGTTTTAAGAACAGTTTTATTTAATATAAAATGTAAAATTTAGGGGGTATTAAGTGGTATTCAAACCTTATGACTTATAAAATGAATCCTTTGTTAAATTACTTTATTGTGATACCAGTTTCCTTTTAAAAATTTTTTATTTTTAAATTTTTATTTCATTTTTTTAGAGAGAGAGGGATGGGGAGAGGTAGAGAGGAAGGGAGGGAGGGAGGGGGAAGGCCAGAGGTAGAGGGAGAGAGAGAATCTTAAGTAGGTTCCATGCCCAGTGCAGAGCCCAATGTGGGGCACTATCTCACAACCTTGAGATCATGATCTGAGCTGAATAAGAGTCAGACACTTAACAGAATGAGCCAGTCAGGCACCCCATGATACCAGTTTCTTATGTTTCTATATTTTTCTTTTAAAACTTTGACAGAGGAAGCGTCCATTTTATGATATCTTTCAGTTTGGGGAAGTAGGAGAAGAGGCATAATTTTTTCAATTGAAGCCAAGTATCCTACAGGCCAGAACTTGTATACACACAGGCAGGATGGGAAAAATAGAGTCAAATTCCTATTTTTATTTTTTAATTTTCTAAATATTTTATTTATTTATTTGACAGGCAGAGATCACAAGTAGGCAGAGAGGCAAACAAAGAGGGGGGAAGCGGGCTCCCCACTGAGCAGAAAGCCTGATGCAGGGCTCTATCCCAAGACCCCATCATGACCTGGGCCAAAGGCAGAGGCTTTAACCCACTGAATTTAAGAAGATAAATGTGTGTAAGGTGCAATACAAGGTTTCTAAGGTAAATTGGTGATTTCTAAGATAAACTGGAAATTACAGGATTCTGTTGTTTTCCAAGCACCTGGATTGAAGTTTGCTAAAGAAAAATGTATAGATTAAAATGGGTCCTGGAACAGTATTCACTCAGCAGTTCTCCTACTTTTTGTTGATGAATATTTAAAGAAAAGGGAAGAATTCAGAGTATCTACTAAGCTTCAGCAAAAGAATTTAAACTATGTAGAAACTACGTATGTAATATATGTATTATATACTCTTATGTTTTAGTTTGCTTTTTTTTATGGTATAACCGTAGATACCAATTGGACATTTAATTTTTGAAAATTAATTATAAGAATATATTTTCCGTTGAAGTTTTTCTCCTGATTTCTAGTGTATGTACAAAAAAAAAGGTATTAATATGTTTCAAAGAAAGTAAATATGTGAAATAGCATGAATGCAGTAAATACTCATTTTTTTATGATCATAAATACTAATATCATGCTTGGAAATACATTTGTTAGTAGTAATAATGATTCACTCTCCCGCAAATATTTACAATTGTGTAGCATTTTGTTCTAGCCCCATGTGGTACATATAATATGTATAATTTCAATTTTTCTCTTATAAAAAGTTAGTTTTAGAAATTGTGAGATACTGAAGGTTATGCAGCTCAAACAGTGAAATGTTTGTGGCTAGGATCCACCTTTCTTACTCAAATAGTAATGGATCTTCTCAGTCAGATAGTGCTTTGAAATTCTAAGCAAGTTGTGAAGAAGGAGTAATTGGAAATGGCGCAAAATGCTAAAGCAGAAGGAAGATTTCAGCGATGTTTAAAGTTCATGATTTTTGGTCTTCAGGATTTGTCTTTCTTCTTTAATTTAAAGGCAGCCATTGTGGTGTTGTTTATGGGAACTTTCTTCCTTTTCTACTACTTCAAAGTAGAATGCATTTTTTCAAGGGAAGCTGAAAGATTTCTTTTTGGAAAATATTTAAAAAATTCTTTTTCTTTAGAGGTGCCTGGGTGGCTCAGTTGGTTAAGTATCTGCCTTCAACTCAGGTCTTGATCCCAGAGTCCCTGGCTCAAGCCCCACATCGGGCTCCCTGCTCAGTGGGGAGTCTCTCCCTCTCTCTGTCCAGACTCAGACTCACCCTCTCTTGCTCTCTTTCTTTCAAATAAGTCGATAAAATCTTAAAAGTCTTTTTATTCTTTACTGTTGACCACATTGTTTAAAAACCTCATGTCTAGATGATAGTTCTGGGGTATTCATTTGCAACAGTAATATATATTGTGTTCCTTAGGACTTTGGTGCTGATTTCATTTTATGTTATCCCAAATGAGCACAGTGTTTCCCACAACATTAATAATTATATGCTCAAGATTCCCAAAGGCATATTTTTAGCTCTAATCTCTGAGTCTTGTGCCTAGGTTCCTGTTTGACATTTTCAATTGTATGATCCATGACCATCTCAGGTTTAATATGTCCCAAATTGAATTAAGTCCCCTCCTCCTCCTCCTCCTCCTACTCTTCCTCCTTCTTCTTCTCCTTCTTTCCTTCCTTCCTTCCTTCTTTCCTTCCTTCCTTCCTTCCTCCTTCTTCCTTCTTCTTTCCTCTAACAATTTATTTATTTGAGAGAGAATGTGCCTGCCAACACAAGCTGGGTCAGGAACAGAGGGAGAGAATCTTCACGTGGACTCCCTGCTGAGCACCGAGCTCAACAGAGGCTCAATCCTAGGACCCTGAGATCCAGACCTGAGCTGAAATCAAGAGCCAGTGCTTAACTAACTGAACCACCCAGGTGTCCTCTAAGTTCCCTTCTTTTAAAGCAGTAATGAATCATTCAAGATTTTCTCTTGTTAAGTACTTGTTTATTTGTTTAAAAAGCTCAGTTGTTGATTGTACACAGTTACTTCTACTACAAAGGTACTTTTTACTAAAAAGTTAGTACTTTTTACTAAAAGTTTTTGAAAAACATTAAGAATTGATTTACCAGGATCATCAGAATGAGATGTTCTGATGAACTCAGAGATTGATGTTTATTTAATAAGAGCTAACCTTAGAAAGTAAAGTTCACCATGTGTTTAAAGTTCATGCTCTTAAAATATTTAGTTACTTAAGCAACAGAGTTCTTTAAAACAGTAAACAAAATTGATTTGAAAAGACTGAAATTCTGTGATCAGTATTAGTATGATTTTGAGTGTTAGACGATGTTATTTCTCTTTCCCCCTTTTTTTTTTTAAATTAAGTGAACTGCACCCCCTTTCGTGGGGATTGAACTCATAACCTGAGATCTAGAGTCACAAGCTCTACTGACTGAACCACAGGTGCCCTCTACTGACTGAACCACAGAGCACATGTGCCCTTATTTCTTAAATTAAGACAGCAGAACCCATATTGGAAGTCTTTCTAAAAATGTGGTTTCTGATTTTATGAAAATGACCCACTAAAAAGAATTTCAGTTAACTGAGAGTTCAGTTTAAACTGATTTTTGACTTTAATGTTGCCTGAACACAGATATAGGCCTTGGAGTTAGTGAGATTCCTTCCCCTCTCCCCGAAGGATAAGATATATTACTTTGCGGGGAAAATGCCATCTGTGTTTGCTAAAGATGACTATTAGTCTCAAAGGTTAGTTTTAAATGTTTCCATTTCTTACAATTCCTTTAGTTTTATCATATAGAATTAGCACTCCGTTGACCTAATATGTTAGTGGTTAGCTTCATTTAATAAAATCATAATCCTGCAGTTGTTTTAAAGGTGTGTACATACTTTTGTTTAGCATTTATATTTTTTGAAAGTGTGGTAGAATGTATATAACACAGTATTTATCATTTTAATCATTTTTAAATGTATAGTATGGTGGTATTAAGCAAACTTCTATCGCTGTGCAATAATCACCACCATCTCCAGAACTTTTTCATCATCCCATTTTAAAACTGCGCACTCATTAAGCAATAATTTTCCATTTGTCCCTCTCTGTCATCGCTGGGAACTATTTTACTTTCTCTATGAATTTTGACTACTCTTTGTACCTTATATAAATGGAATTATCTAATAGGTGTCTTTTTTGACCTCTTTCTCTTATCATATATTTTTAAGGTTTATTCGTGTTATAACAAATGTTAGGATTTTTTTTTTTATAACCGTTTTATCAGTGAAGGTATCTCTTTTTTTTTAAGGTTTTATTTGTTGATTGATGGGGCGCCTGGGTGGCTCAGTGGGTTAAGCCTCTGCTTTCGGTGCGGGTCATGATCCCAGGGTCCTGGGATCGAGCCCCACATCGGGCTCTCTGCTGGACAGGAAGCCTGCTTCCTCCTCTCTGCCTGCCTCTCTGCCTACTTGTGATCTCTCTGTGTCAAATAAATAAATAAAATCTTTAAAAAAAAAGATTTTATTTGTTGATTGAGAAGAGCACATGTGTGCATGCACTCATGAGTGGTGCAGGGGTCAGAGGGAGGGGGAAGCAGGCTGTCCACTGAGCAGGAGGCCACAGGACACTGAGATCACACCCTGAGCTGAAGGGAGATGCTTAACTGGCAGAGTTACTCAGGTACCCTAAGTGATAGGATTTTCTGTAAAGCTGAAAAATACTCCATTGTATGTAGATAACACGTTTTGTTTTTCTGTTCATCTGCCAATGACATTGGGATTTTTCTACCTTTTAAGTGTGGATAACGCTCCTATGAACATAGATGTACAAAAATATTATTCAAGTCCCTGCTTACGGTTCTCTTGTATATAGACCTAGAAGTGGAATTTTTGGATCAAATGATTATTTGCTGTTTAATCTTTTGAGTAACCAGCATAAAGTACCATTCACAGTACCATTCACAGCAACAGTACCATTTTACATTCCCCCAAGCAACGCACAAGGTTTCACATTTACCCCCATTCACAATATGACTTTTTTTTTGGTTTTCGTTGGTTTTAATGATAGTTGTCCAAATTGTGTGAAGTGGTATGTCATTGTGGTTTTGATTTGCATTTGCCTAATGATTAGTGATGTTGAGTATCATTTCACGTGCTTATTGACCATTTGTATATCATCTTTGGAGAAATGTCTATTCAAGTCCTCTGCCTATTTTTGGTTTTGAGTTTTAGGGATTCTTTATATATTGTGGATATTAATCTCAGATAATATGACATAGAATTATTTTCTTCTATTTGGTGGGTTGCTCATTTACTCTGTTGATAGTGTCCATGGACACTTTTTGACATTTGGCCATGTATTCCTGGATTTGTCTGTGCTCTTTCTTCTGTTCCATTGATCTATGTGTCTGTCTTTATGCCAATGCCATATTGTATTGATTACTATAGTTTTATAGAAAATTTCAACATTAGGGAGTGTGTGTCCTCCAAATTTGTTCTTTTTCAAAATTGTTTTGGATATTTGGAGACCTTTGAGATTCAATATTAATTTAGGGTGGCTTTTCAAAATTTGGGATCTTGATAGGGATTGCATTGAATTTGTGGTTCACTTTGGGTAATATCTGTGTGTTAACAACAATAAGTCTTACAGTCTGTGAACATAGGGTGTCTTTTTATTTATTCTGTATTCTTTAGTTTCTTTTATCAGTGTTGTTGAGTTTTCAGTGTGCAAGTTTTTCACATTGACTAAGGTAATTCCTGAGTATTCAAAAAAATTTGATGCTATTGTAGAGGCACCTAAGGTGGCTCAAGTCAGTTAAGCCAAATTTTGGCTTTGGCTCTTGCATCCTGATTTTGGCTCAGATTATGATCCTGAGATTGAGCCCCACATTGGGCTCTGTGCTGTGCGGGGAGCATGCTTGAGGATTCTCTTCCTTTCCCTCTGTTTCTCCCCACTCTTGCACGCACACACGCTCTCTAAAATATTAAAAAAAAATTTTTTGATGCTATGGCAAATGGAATTATTTTCTTCTTTCAAACTGTTTATTGTTAGTGTAGAAATGCAACTGATTTTATTGTGTTCATTTGTATCCTACTACTTTGATGAACTTATTAGTTCAACAGGTTTTTGTGGAATCTTTTTAGTGGATTCTATGTATAAGATCACATCATCTGCAAACAGAGGTACTTACACTTTTTCCTTTCCAGTTTGGATACCTTTTATTCATTTTTCTTGCTTAATTGCTTTGACTAGAACTTCCCCTGTTGAATTTATGGGGCAAAATCAGTCATTCCTGTCTTATTCCTGATCTTAGAGGAAAAGCTTTTAGTCTTTCACCACTTGAACGTGGTGTGAGCTGTGGGGTTTTCCTATATGATTTTTATTTTGTTGAGGTAGTTTCCTTCTATTTCTAGTTGATTTTGTTTATCATAAAAGAATATTGTACTTTGTCACATGCTGCTTTTGCATCAATTTAGAGGGTCATGTGTTTTTTTCCTTCATTCTCTTAATGTGGTTTATCACATTGATTAATTTTATTAGTGTGTTAAATCATCCTTACATTTCCAGGAATAAGTCCCACTTTGTCATGGTGTACAGTCCTTTCAACATGCAAAACACACAACAGGCAAAATCACACCATCTCAATTACTATTCATTTTATAATAAGTCTAAATAACTGTATGAGTCTTTTCTTCAAGGTAGTTTTGACTATTCTTTATATTCGCAAATGGATTTTAAAATAATCTTGTTAGTTTCTGCATGTAATAAAAGGAAATCTGGTATTTTGATTAGGATGGCATTGAATCTCTAGATTAATTTGGGGGAGAATTGACATCTTTATGAAATTGAAACATCTCAGAATCTGCAAAGATGGATTTTTCTTTTAGTATATTTTAAATTTCAGGATCAAGGCATTTTTGTTTTCTGTGTTTTGTTTTGGATAACTGAGATAATAGCATCTTTCATTTAATGTTTTGCCCTTGGGAGTGTTTGCTTCAGTATAGAAGAAAATTTTGACTTTGAAGGAAAGAAAGGAGGAATTGCTGTAGCCAAGACCTAAATAGGAAAGAAGGCATGTATAGTCGGACAGATGCTGATGGATTGATAGATATGATGGCAGGAACTTGAGGAGATTCTCTTCTGATTACTGTTTTTTCCATAAGTAGAATAGGTAGCAGAGTCATCAACTGAATTTGAGGATGAGTGATGAGTGTTAGAGTGTTAGAATAGGGCATCAAATAATCAAGCACATAACTGGGAAATGGAAAATTACTGAACTTAAGGAAAGATTAATTAGCCTGGTGAGTATGGTTGTTTATTCTCAGCCTATTCAGCTACATGGAAGTAAGCAGGTAGTCAAGAGCGGGTTCTTTCCCAGGAAATGACTGGAGGGAGGAGAGAAGAGGGAGAGCAAGAGCCGAGGGAGTGAGGGTGCATGAGAATTTAATTAGATAAAGAGACATAAACTGGCTGAGGAACAGTGAAAAGGTGGTAGGTATAATTAAATTATAGCACCTAATGGGATCTAAAGAGTGTTAAAATTATGTTACTACAGCATTTGAGCCAGAAATATGGGAAGTAGTAGTTAAAAAGAGTTATACTTATGAGTTTAGTTTGATATAATTTGCTTTCAGATTTTTGTTGGTTATTCGTATTAATCTTCATGTGGTAAATGCAGCACATGTTATAAAAAACAAGTTCATATTTTTTAATCCAAAACCTTTGGGGACAGATATTTGTTTTATTTTCAGCCCCTCTATTATTTTTTCCAGGAACTTGCCAGTTTTATTATTCCCTCCAAAGAACTAACTTTTAGTTTTGTTGATCTCTGTTGTATATTTTTTATTTCATTATGGTATGCTCTTTTATTTCTTCATCTGTAGTGTCTTGGGTTTAATTTGTTCTTTTTATAACACTTTCAGATGGTTGCTTAGAACATTGGTTTTTGGCCTTTCCTCCATATATGTGTTCTAAAGCTATAAATTTCCCTCTTAAGCATGGTGTTACCTGCATCCCATAACTTTTGATGTTATGTGAATTGTATAGTGTTCAATTCTTTTCTGATTGTGGCTGTGATTTCTTCTTTGACCCATGAGTTGATTAGAAGTTTATTGCTTAATTTCACTCTATAAGCATTTCTAATCATATTGTTGTTACTTCATAGCTTAATTCATTGGAGGTCAGAGAAACATGTCTGTCCTTTGGAATTTGTTAGCAGTTTATGATCCAGCATGTGGTCACTTTTGGCAAATGTTTTTATTCACTTAAAAGGAATGTGTCTTCTGCTCTTGTTAGGTATACTGTACTGTATGTCAGGCTGGTAATTGTAAAATTCAAATCTTTTTGTTTCTTCTAATCTATTCCTTGTTTTGGTGTGCTTGTTCCATTAGTTTCTGAGAAAGCTTTGTTAAAATCAACTTGCTAGATTTGTCGTCTTACTTACTAGTTCCCTTGGTACTGACTGAAGTTTATTTGGAGAAAGTATGTTTTTGGGGTGCCTTGGTGGCTCAGTCGTTAAGTGTCTGACTCTTGATTTTTGCTCAGGTCATGATCTCAGGGTGGTGAGATTGAGCCCGACATCAGGCTCTGTGCTCAGCAGGGTCTGGTTGAGATTCCTTCTGCCTCTGCCTTCTCCCAACCCTGCTTTCTCTCTCAAATAAATTTTGAAAACAAAAGTGTTTTTCCATCTGCACAGTTCAGTACAATATTTTAACAAACTGATATGTGGGCAAAGTCACAAATTAAATTTCAAATCAATTTGTAGAACATTAGAATCACAGGTAGACATTTTTGAGTCATGTTCTGTCAACAGAGGGAATGTGCATCTCTGTTGCTACTGGCAAAAAGAAAGAGGTTTCCATATTATAAGCCTTTGAGCTGTTATCTGCTGTATGTCTTGCATAAATTTCTAATTGCTGTTGTATTTGTCCCTTAATTTTGCTTAGCTTTGTAGAAAGCACAAAAAGTGTTTAACACAGAAAGTGTTAAATCATGGAAAAGGAAATAAAGCCAGTGAGAAAGCTATAGCATCTGAAGTCATGTAGTATTTTACATCCTAACCATGATAACTTTCTATTATAAATGGACATTTTCTGTATTTCAGTTAAGTATTAAAAGAGAAACGATTGGGGATTATGAGTTTATATGTAATATAATTTTTCCTATTTAAAAACATGGAAAATAAAGTCCTAGTTAGGATTTTGTACAGGATATCTGATTTTAAGGAACAGATTCCTGACTTTAAGTGTTACTAGGTATATTCAGATTTAGAATTGCTAGCTCTTTCCAGTGAATTGAGCTTTTACTGTGTTCTGGAATTGAGTCCTACATTGGGCTCCCTGCTTCGTGGGAAGCATGCTTCTCTCTCTCCCACTCCCCCTGCTTGTGTTCCTCTCTCACGGTGTCTCTCTCCCTCTGTCAAATAAATAAATAAAATCTTCAAAAAAAATAAAAAAATGTACTGTGATAAAGTATAGCTACAGATCTTTATTTTTGATTTGTGTTCTACACAGTGTGTTCTCCATGCTTTTACTTCCATTCTATCTCATATTTAAGATGTACTTTTGTAGTCATCAGATCTTTTTTTAATACAATTCAGGTATTAATTCATTTTCCCCTTCCATTAGCTTGTTAGCTTTCTGTACTTTTGCTGCTCTTACATGCATCTTTGACTCAAGTCCAAAAAGTAAAAAAGTACTCTTTTTATTTCCCATTAAATGAAAGGGTTTTAGAACACCTTAACTTTATTTACTCCTGTACTGTACTGTTGTTGTGTATTATTAATATTTTAAATTCTACAGTGTATTATTATCTTCCTTAGTCTATTTACTCAGAGGTACATATTTACCCTCTTCCTTATTCTTATTTGTTTGTTTATGTACGTACTTTTTGGTGCAATATCCAAGCTGTGTCTGGTATCCTTTTTTCTTTCATTCTTCTTTTTTTATTTAAAATTTTTTATTTTTTTTATAAACATATCATATATTTTTATCCCCAGGGGTACAGGTCTGTGAATCGCCAGGTTTACAGCACTCATCAAAGCACATACCCTCCCCAATGTCTATAACCTCACCTTCCTTCTCCCACTCCCCCTCTCCCTAGCAACCCTCAGTTTGTTTTGTGAGATTAAGAATCACTTATGGTTTGTCTCCCTCCCAGTCCCATCTTGTTTCATTTTTTCTTCTCCGACCCCCTTAACCCCCCATGTTGCATCTCCACTTCCTCATATCAGGGAGACCGTATGATAGTTGTCTTTCTCCGCTTGACTTATTTTGCTAAGCATGATACCCTCTAGTTCCATCCACGTCGTTGCAAGTGGCAAGATTTCATTTCTTTTGATGGCTGCATAGTATTCCATTGTGTATATATACCACATCTTCTTTATCCATTCATCTATTGATGGACATTTAGGTTCTTTCCATAGTTTGGCTATTATAGACATTGCTGCTATAAACATTCGGGTGCATGTGCCCCTTTGGATCACTAGGTTTGTATTTTTAGGGTAAATACCCAGTAGAGCTATTGCTGGGTCATAGGGTAGTTCTATTTTCAACATTTTGAGGAACCCCCATGTTGTTTTCCAGAGTGGTTGCACCAGCTTGCATTCCGACCAACAGTGTAGGAGGGTTTCCCCTTTCTCCGCATCCTCTCCAGCATCTTTCATTTCCTGACTTGTTAATATTAGCCATCCTGACTGGTGTGAGGTGATATATCATTGTGGTTTTGATTTGTATTTCCCTGATGCCGAGTGATATGGAGCACTTTTTCATGTGTCTGTTGGCCATCTGGATGTCTTCTTTGCAGAAATGTTCCATGCTCCTGGATTGGAAGAATAAATATTGTGAAAATGTCTATTCTACCTAAAGCAATCTACACATTTAATGCAATTCCTATCAAAGTACCATCCATCTTTTTCAAAGAAATGGAACAAAGAATCCTATAATTTACATGGAACAAGAAAAGACCTCCAATACACAAAGGAATATTGAAAAAGAAAGCTAGAGTTGGTGGCATCACAATTCCGGACTTCAAACTCTATTACAACGCTGTCATCATCAAGACAGCATGGTACTGGCACAAAAACACACACATAGATCAATGGAATAGAATAGAAAGCCCAGAAATAGACCCTCAACTCTATGGTCAACTAATCTTTGACAGAGCAGGAAAGAATGTCCAATGGAAAAAAGACAGCCTCTTCAATAAATGGTGTTGGGAAAATTGGACAGCCACATGCATAAAAATGAAATTGGACCATTTCCTTACACCACACACGAAAATAGACTCCAAATAGACGAAGGACCTCAATGTGAGAAAGGAATCCATCAAAATCCTTGAGGAGAACACAGGCAGCAACCTCTTGGACCTCAGCCGCAGCAACATCTTTCATTGCCATAGGCAAGGGAAGCAAGGGCAAAAATGAACTATTGGGATTTTTGTCAAGATCCAAAGCTTTTATACAGCAAAGGAAACAGTTAACAAAACCAAAAGACAACTGACAGAATGGGAGAAGATATTTGCAAATGACATATCAGATAAAGGGCTAGTGTCCAAAATCTATAAAGAACTTAGCAAACTCAACACCCTAAGAACAAATAATCCAATCAAGAAATGGGCAGAAGACATGAACCGACATTTCTGCAAAGAAAACATCCTTTTTTCTTTCTACTTGAAGAAGTCCCTTCATTGTTTTTGGTGTTAAATTCTTTGTTTCTATTTGATTACAGATGTCTGTGTTTTGCCCCCCCCCACCCCCTTCAGGAGTATTACTTGCCAGATAGACTATTCTAGTTTGGCATTTCTCCCACTCTTGGCACTTTGAGAATATCATTCCATGTCTTCTGACTTCCATTACTACTGTGAAAAAGTCCACTGTAAATCTTTCCTTTTTTGACTACTTTTAAGATCTCTCTGTCTGTGGCTGTGTCTCTTTGCGTGAGTCTCTCTCTTTCCCTCCATCCACCCTTTTTACTTTGATATGTTTTTTGTTGTGGTTTTCTTTGGATTTGTTTTGCTTGGGAGTTTGTAGATCTGGGTTCTGTGGCATGATGTCACTGGTAAGTTTTTAAAAAGTTTTCAACTATATGTCTTTAAACATTTCTCTCTTTTCTTTCAAGGACTGCAGTTACATGTATTTTGGATCCATGTGTCATAAGTTTTTCACACTCTTTTCTGTATTTCCCAATTTATGTCTTTTTGGGCATCAGTATGAGTATTTTCCTCTTTCTTAGCTTCTGGATCATTGATTGTTCAGCTGTATTCTAACCTATTATGATTTATTTTTTTATTTTCTGTTTTCAGAATTGTATTTTTCAGTTGTTTTCCATACTTTTAGCATTATCTGCTAATAGTCGTTATTAATTCTTTGAACACATTCACATATTTTAAAGTTCTTTTCTGATAACACCATTACTTGGATCTACTATAGGTCTGATTTCTTGCCATTTTAAAATCTTAGTTTTCAAGTCAGGTCTTGACTGGTTATTTTTCATTTTTAGACATTTTATATAATAATGATAAGATCATTTAAATTTCTAGATGATATTAACTTTTGCTGGTAAGATATACTTTTGCTAAAATCTTTACAGGAGTTTTTATTGGCCTGCAGCTAGACTAATGACACTAGGTAGCCCAGATTCCTTAACCTAATCAGGGATTGAGATGATATGAAGCTATACTTTCCTCCTTGTTGGTCTGGTCTATTTCTAATTTACGTATATACCTAGGGTATAGTCTTTTGGATTCCCTCCCTACTCCCGGTGTGTTTACTGGGGCTGGGCTATTCCTTGGCAGACCTTGCATCTATTTTTGTGTCCTACTGAAGATCTGTTGAAAGCTCTGTTTAGCTTCTCAGCCTCTCAGCCAACGTTGTTGGGTCTAAAAATAAACACACACACACACACACACACACTCTTATTTATTTGAGAAAAAGTGAGAGAGAGAGCAAGAGTGGAGAGGAAGAGGGAGAAGCAGACTCCCTGCTGAGCAGGGAACCTGACATGGGGCTCAGGCAATATTTTAAGAATCTACTAATGACTAGGGGGAGAATTAATCTGAAGTGCGTTCTCATCCGTTTCTTCCAGATCTCAGCCCTTCAATTCTGTCTTGGAAGTTCTCCAGTGGTTTTGAACAGATTACTTTTCTTGTTGTTTTCTCATTATTAGAAGGTTGGTTTGGGGCTCCTGGGTGACTTAGTCAGTTAAGCATCTGACTTACTTTTGGCTCAGGTTGTGATCTCATTGTTTGTGGGATTGAGCACTCTGTCAGGCTTCGCGCTCAGGTCGGAGTCTCCTTGAAGATTTTCTACCTCTGTCCCCTCACCCCCCACCATTTGTGCTTGCTTATGTTCTCTCACCCTCCCTCTGAAATAAATAAATCTTAAGAGAGAAGGTTGAAGTAACCTATTCAACTATTGTCAAAAGCAAAATGCTTAGATATGGTCTAATAGAATTCAGAATTTTTCAGATTCTAAAAGAGAGTGCAGTACATACACCTTGGAGGCATTAGAGGCATTAGAATTGAAATGCACGAACATTTATCTTGTCTACTACAGTTCAAATTTTTATAATGGGAATTGAATGCAGTGTGAGCTGTAAAGGAACATGATTTGAATAAACTGACTTTTATTGGTTTATATTGCAGTCTCATGAGGAAGCAAAAACATTCTACAGCACAGTTGTTTGTTTGGTTCCCACCAGTTGACTAGCCATCCTTCAGTTTTTCTAATGTTTCCTGCTTCCGTGCACATGGTATTCTCTCTGCTTAGAATGTATACCTTCATACTCAGGTTTGAGGCACATTCCAAAGGAAGCCTTACCTAACTTGTGAATTTAGGTCAAATAAACTAACATCCTAATTTTAATTTCTGGGCTCATTTATATGGTAGTTTGATTAATGTCTGTTTTCCCCTCTAAACTATGAACTCAGTGAGATCAGAAATCATGCCTTTTTTCTTTTTAAATATTTTACTCTATGTGCCTACTTCAGTGTTTGGAAGTAGAATACTTTTGCAAGTTGGTGATCAGTTAATAGGTTATCAATTGTTAATAGATGTTCAGTTAATGTTTGTATGAATGAAGAAATGAAAGAATACAAGGGAAGATACATAAGACATGCCATGCTTATAGTTATGTTGGTAGTGTTAAGAAATGAAAAATTCACTGCTTTTGAGCAACAGCCAGATTTAATCAAACATGGATTTGCACAGTACTTTTAAAGTTTTATGGCTGTATATGCACAATATTAGAAATACTTGAATAAAATTCCCCTGGGAATTTATTATTGTATTTTAGTATTTGTCTTTTATTCCCTTGTAAATATTTTATTATGTAAGTTTTGAAAACACTAGGTCTTTGACACAACTGTCATTCGGAACATGACAGATGATATCATTGCCAGTCATTGAATTACAGGGATAAATGGAATAATTAAAAAAAAAAAATCCTGTTCTTGAAGGATTCATGGTCTCAGGAATACGGACTTAGAATTTATTATACAAATAGCCACAGAGTATAAGGTGCTATGGTTTACTCTATCCGGGGGAACTGAATCTTGATAAATTAGGAGAATTTTATTAAATGGCTAAAAGGAACAATATTTCATTTAATAAGTGGACATTATTATGAAATCATATGGTGCCTTTATGGATTGACAGTAATTTGGGTGGTAGCGAGGGCAGTTTGCAAGAATCATTTGTAAGGGCAGATTGGGGCTACCCAGATTATTAGTTCATCCTTTGACATGGAGGACATCAGAAACTTTCCAAGGATATTTCCAAGGATATTTTCCAAGCAGAGAAATTCTGGAGCCAGAGTCCCTGAGTTCATATTCCAAGCCCTGCCCTTTACTGTGTGTGTTACCTTGGACATATTTATTTAGGATCTCTCTGCCTCAGTATCCTTATTTATAAAATGGTGACGATAATTAAACCAAAAAGATGCTGTTTGGATTGAATGAGTTAAGATATATCAGGTACATGGAAAAATTCTTGGCACATAGAAAAATCCCAATAAGTATTGGCTCTTGTTACTTTTACTATATGCATTGAGAAAAACTCAAAGCTTATTTTCAGCCAGAGCTAGAGGCACAAAAAGATTCAAGGGATTTCTTAGGGGTGAAGTTAACAAAGCTTCAAGTTAACTACCAATATGTAACCAGGAATTTCAACCAATATGTGCCTATGTGCAGCATAGAGGTAAGTTTGAAATTTGTATAACACTTCCATGATTTACAAACTTATAGAACTTAAATTTTCTAATTTGTGTTTTCTTTTAGATCTTCTAGAAAATTTCAGCTGTAGCCATTGCACCAGAAGCTGAAATAATAGAAGCTGTGTACGATGCATTAGGGTATTGAAGAAAATACATTTTGAATTAAATGTTTGGAATATAAGGAAGGAAAGGTGATTGAAAATGGGGCGGAAGAAAATTCAAATCACACGCATAATGGATGAGAGGAATCGACAGGTAAATGAAAATTTTAACTTATTTATTCTTGATGTAAATATTTTTTTTAAAGAGGAGCATAGGATAGAATGGTTGAGTTTTTCTAAAATTTAATTCCAAGTCTATTTTTGTTTTCAAACTAAATAAAAAATTTAAACACTTTTAGCTTGTCATCATGTGCTTTAAAGAAACATTTTCTTATTGCAAAAATCATAGATGTTGGTTCTAGAAAATGTAGGGGAAAAGAAGAGATCACTGTAGTCCTATCGTTACTGTCCATTGTGTAGATTTATTGTAATATACTTAGTCTTTTGTTCATTTGATTATGTTTGTTTTTAATAGGTTAATTATTATTATAAATTATCACCTCTATTTTCATAATTAGGGAATACCTAAGTTAACTATGGTTATCAGTGAATGTGCTTTAGTCACTTAAATTTTCTGGTTAACCAACAAATAAAGAGAATTTTTTTATAACTCATATTATCACAAATATTCCCAGAACAGTCATTATATTGATCTCAGTTTTAATTGATAAAATATATTGAACTTAATTTTTAGCACCAGTGTCAATAAACCCTTATAAGTTCAAGATAATTATGGTACTGATATATGAAGACCAGAAATTGTAAGAGTTTAGAGCAGGGATTGGCAAACTGTGGTTCGTGGGCAAGCTGGCTCATTTGACAAACAAATCATTGTTAGAAAACTGCCATGTGCATTTGTTTACATATTGTCTGTCCCTGATTTCACATTGTAACAGCATAATTGAGTAGTTGCCCATAGGCCTAAAATCTTTACTCCTGGCCTTTTAAGAAGTTTGCCATGCTCTTACAGGAAAGAAGGAAAAATAGTTTCATAGAATATTGTAAATAATCTAGTATTCACAGCATATGCAGGAGGGGTAGATTCTGCTCTGGAAAGTTTACCTCTCAGGAGAAGTTTCCAGAAAAGCTGGTTTCTGGAAGCTTACCAGGAACAGAACAGCACTAAAGATAAAATCTGCAGAGTCTGAGTAGTAATTCATCTGGTAATATGGATATAATTGGAGACAAAACTCAGCTGAATAGCTGATAGAGAAGTTAGTGGAAGTGATTAGAGTTGTCACTGGACCTAAATGAAGAGAACTCCTGTTTCATCTCATGAAAATTCTTCTGATAAAATGTAGGGCTCACACAGTATGATTCTTTATGAAGGTTGATAAAACAGGGGAGAGTGATAAAATAACTATTCCATCATGATTCTAAGCAAGCTTGCAAGTAAATGTCCCTTCATAAATCTGAGGACTATGTCACATAGAGGGAACATGGGGGACCTGCTTCATGAACACATGCAATATTAATGTAAAATAGGGTTTATTCGGGGAATAACATAAAAGCAGAGAACTGGCAAAGGACGTAACATTCCCTGAACTCTCATTATCCCATAGAGAGTCATGTTTAAATTCAGCATAGATACACTGGATCTACCAGTGGAAAAGACATCCCAACTTTAGAGAGAAAAAGGAGCTAGGCATATGTAAGTGACTGTGTAATGGAGCTTTTTAAGCTAAGGAAATGATATTATTAAAAGATGAAGCTTGCCACTATACTCAGCAACTAGAATTAGCCTGAATTAATAATTAATATGTTGAGTTTACCTAAGTCATTTTCTTACTAAGCTGCCAGATGGGGCAAGGGTAAGGGTGTCTGAGTTTCTTCTCAGGAGATTTTGGCAAAGAATGCAGAAACCATACTGTGGAGGTAGTTAGACAATTTGGTTTTCAGGTTTGATTAGGCACAGACGTAATTGGTCATTTTTAACTTGTGGATTTTGAGTTAAAAGTTTCATTATTCTTGCATTAAAATGGGGGAAAAAGGTTTCTGTGCTGAAGAGAATATGTGTCACTTATTCATCCAAATTTGAATATTTACCATATCAGAGAGAGACTGTGAAGCACTGGAGACTCATTCAAAACATATAGCCTACAGAAGAAATTTAACTATGTGGCAGATAGATGCTAAGTTTAGGTGCTGGGAGGGTTTATGGAAGGAACTACCAACCTCTGGGGTTGTTTAGCGAGCAGTACTGAAGGAGATAACAGCGAATAGAGTTTTTAATGATGGATTTTTGGAGCTACTAAGATAAAATCACACTTCAAATCATTAGAAGAGTGAGTTAAAACTCTTGGGGTTGACACTACCATGCACTTAAGAGCTGCTTCACCTCACTTCAATTCTACTTGGAAGCTTTCACTTGACTTCCATTTGGGAGCTTCTAGTGAAACCTTGTGTTGGTCCTTCTTGGCATAATGTATTTCTATTTAGAAAGTAAATTTTGTATTAAAGTATAACATAAAAGAAAAGCACACAAATCCTAAGTGTGGCTAAGAGAGTTATTGCAAAAAGTACATGGCCACGTAACCAGCATATCCCAGTGCACCACCCCAGAAACTCTCTGTCTTGTCTCCCAGGCATTATCTCCCTGCCCCAGGGAAGGAAAATCATTAACTGAACTTTCTAACACATAGGTTAATTACCCCTGGTTTTGAATTTATGTGAACAGCATGTGTTCGTTTGGGCAACATTATGTTTGTGAAATTAATGTTAGTGTTGCATGTGGGTATATATGTAGATGTATTTTATAAATCTACATATTCATATATGTTTTCATTGATGTATGATATCCCATTGAGTGGATAGAACACAATGTGTACACTTATTTTTTCTACTGTAAATAGAATTTTGGGTTGTTTTCTACTTTGAGACTATTATAAAGAGTGCTATTTTGAATACTCCCGTGTGTGTCTTTGGTACCTATGAATGCTTGGGTATATGCCGAGGGGTACAGTTGCTAAGTCAGAGAATATACCTGTGATAGCTTTAATAACAATAGTTTTCTAAAGTGGTTGTACTGATTTATAATTTTTGCTCTGCTAACAGGGTGTGAAAGTTCCAGCTGCTCAGCTGCTCTAAATATTCACCATTACTAGTTTTTATCCCTTTCATTTTAGCTGTTCTGGTGGGTGAGCAAAAGTAACATTTTAATTTTAAGTTTCTGTGATGTTTGATGAAGTTGATCACCTTTTCATATCTTTCCTGGCCCTTTAGATACCTTCTTTTATGACTTACCTGTTAAGTCGTACCTCACTACCTTTTCTTAGGCAGTCTCCTTGACTGCTTTTTTCTTAGTAATTATTAGTATACATTCTGTATATAATATATTCTGAGTGTTTTGTTCATTGTGTGCATTTCAAATAACTTCCCTCATATCATGGCTTGCCTTTTCACTTTTTCAATCCTTTTTTTTTTTTTTAATGTTGTCCAGTTTCTCTTCTTTTTTTTTTTTTTTTCCTTTATGGCTATTGCTCTGTGTTTTTTTGGAGAAATACTTACCTATCATAAGTCCATAAAGATTTTTTTTATGCTTTCTTCTGCTTTTTACCTTTCATGTTTTAGATCTGTTATCCATTTTGAATTTAGTTTTGTGTATGGTTTGAGGTGTTGGGTTAAGATTTGTTTTCCTGATAAATACTCAGTTCACCCAGTACAGTTTGTTTTAAGAACCATCCTTCCTCCATTGCATGACAGGGGTTGCCTTTGCTGTGAATCAAGGAATCATACACATGTGGGGCTGTTTCTGAACTCCGTTTTGTTCCATTTGTGTATTTTATATCCTTGCTCAATTCTGTACTATTTTAATTACTGTAGTTTAATATTTGGTAGTAGAAATTCTCTACCATGGTATTCTGCATGACTGAGTGGTTGTTCTTGTCATTTTTCTTTCCAAGTGAAACCAAGTGTCAATATTCACTTAAGAGATGGGCGCTGGGGTGGCTCAGTGGGTTAGGCCGCTGCCTTCGGCTCAGGTCATGATCTCAGGGTCCTGGGATCGAGTCCCGCATCGGGCTCTCTGCTCAGCAGGAAGCCTGCTTCCTTCTCTCTCTCTCTCTCTCTGCCTGCCTCTCTGCCTACTTGTGATCTCTCTCTGTCAAATAAATAAAAAAAATCTTTAAAAAAAATATTCACTTAAGAGAATCAACAAAATAAACTTACTGGAATTCAGATGTATGGATTGATTTAGGAGAACTGAAATCTTTACAGTATTAAGTCTTGTAATCCATAAATAGATATTTTTACCTTACATTTGTTTTTCATTAATGTACAGGTCTAAACATTTTTTATTTTGTTTATTTATAGGTATTGGATTTTTTTTAATGTCATTGTGTTTTTCCCCAGATTTCATTAGTCTCGATGCTTGTTGCTAAGCCTATAAAAGCTTAGTTTATTTTTTTAATGTTGACTTTGTGTCTAGCAATCTTGCAAAATTCACTTTCAAAATTTACTTATTTCTAATAGTAAAAGTTGTACACTATTTTGGATTTCCTATGTAAACAGTTGTGTTGTCTGTGAACAGTGATTTACTCTTTTTGAAATCCTTTATTACATTATCTTGTTTCATTGTACCAGCTAGGACCTCTAGAATAATGAATAAATGTGAAGGTAGTGGGCATCCTTTGTCTCATTCTCAACTTTAGGAAAACACATTCAATATGTGATCATTGATTATGGTATTTACTGAGAGTTTTTCTAAAAGATCCCTTTTATCAGAATAGAAAAGTTTTCTGCTATTTCTAATGCCACTGTTTTTATCCTGAATCAGTGTTGAATTTTATCAAAAGCTTTTTCTGAGTTTATGTAGATGATTCTATGGTATTTTTCTCCCCTTTTTTCTTTAATGTAGTATCCTATGTTGGTTGATTTTCAAATGTTAAAGCATTTGAATGCTTTAAAAATGTATTTCTTGAAATACACCTTTATATATATCACTTGATTTGATTGTTCTTACCCCATTTTTTATTTTTGCGAGTATTTGTGTGTGTGTGTGAGTTTAGTCTGAAATTTTTTTTTCTTGTAATGTCATTCTTAGGTTATGACAAGTTATGCTGGCCTTATAAAATGAGTTGGGAAGTCTTGTTTCTTGTTCTCTGGAGAAGTTTGTGTAATAGTAATATATTTCTTCTTTGAATACTTGGAAAAGTTTACCAGTAAATCTGTTTGTCCTTGGAGTTCATTGTGTGAGAGTTTTTTAAAGTAAATATTTAATTTCTGTAAGAGATAGACTGATTCCTACTCTTCTACTTTTTCTGCCAGTTGGGTAAGTTGGGTTTTTCAAGAAATTCTCTATTTTATTTAAATTGTTAATATTATGGATATTCAATGTGCATATGCTCTAATTTTCTTCATATTGCTCATATTCTCTTTTATATTTTGTCTTCCATTCCTTATATTGTTACTTCGTGTCTTTCTTTCCCTTGATCACTGAGATTATGTCAGTTTTATTAACCTTTCTTTTCTTCCTTTTTTTATTGTGTTATGTTAGTCACCATAATTATTAACCCTTTCTAAGAATGAACATTTTAGCTCACGGGTTCTGAGCTGTGTCTGCCAGAGAGATGCCTGGGGAGTGAGACAGGGTTTAATGAAATAAAAGGTGAGCCCAAAAAAGGACCTGCCCTCTCCCCACAGGTCTGCTTCTGGAAATGACTTTGTGGACCAGGGACCCTCCTGGGGGCCATCTTGGGGGTGATGGGCTAAAGATGGAGAACCACATGGACCACTGCAGTTACCCCTAGAACAGAGTTAATCCCTTCCAAATATTCTTGGACATGCTGGCTCCACAGAAAATTCATGAATTCATGAGACTCTGCCAGCTCCAGCTGATTTCTTCTGACTTGCTAGAACTAGAATCCATTGTCTTAATTAATATCTTTGGGGAGACCCTTTCACTCCTGGGAAGCTGCCTGCCCAGAGTGGCTGAGGGGACCTCAAAAGAGACAGATCCCTGAGACCTTGGAGGACACGGCCAGGCTTCTCTGAAGCAGAAGGAAGCTTTAAATCAGGAGAATGAGCCTCACTTACAGGTGGGGGTCCTGAGAGAATGGTCAAGGTCTGGCCCTGCTTTGACCCGTAGGTTTCCTGTCGGGTCATGTGGGCCTTCAGTGGCTGGACACCTGGCTACAATCAGTCTTTCCACCTCCCCCCATGCCTGTAGAAGTGAGATCACTTTTGATTTCAGGGCAAATTTAGAGCAACTGTCTCCTAGAAGCTGGCTGGCCTCCCCATCCTGTGCTCTGGTTGCTGTGCTCTGGTTGTCAGGCAACTGTTTACCTTAGCGGTAGAGCGCCCCCCAAGGTTCTGAGCCTTCAGTTGAGACCCAGAGAACACTGGCCTTTGGAGGCAGAGCTGGGGAGCTCTCCATAGCCCTGGATGGCCTCCTGCCTACCATAGATCCACTTTCCACTTGGTCCTAGACCACCTGTGCGGTCCTCTGCTGGTGATTTTTGAAAGCTGGAGACACGTTTCAGGTCTCCGTGGATTTCCCTGGGAGATCCTGGTATAAACTGTGATACTGGTTTTACCAGTGAAGAAACAACACATTTTAGAGAAGTGTGAAGGTGTCAGGCAAAAGGTGTTTCGCCCACGCTGAAGTCTGTGGAAAAGGCAGTGAGAATATGGAACCGCTGACACAAGCTGATGATGCCCAGGGTCTGCCCGGGGCGGAGGCCAGTCTTCCCAACTTAACATCCTCGTGCTTATCAGCAATAAATACAAACCACTGTAGGCTGTCTCTTCAGAATACTCTTGACTTTCTGAAAAAGTTGCTGAAGGGCCAGCCTTCTAAATCATCTCAAGAGACTGGTCACAGACCCATCTTCAAAGCCTCAGAAGAGAAGGGAGAAGACCTTGGGGAGAAAACACTGGGTGATGTGACTAAAAACCCTCCTGATCTCCAGAGTCCAGAACGGCTTGCCCAAGAAACTGCAAGATGGAAGCAGAGACTCCAAGAAATGGAGCAGGAGAAAGAAAGGCTTGAACAGTCAAACGCAGGATTCCAACAGGCCCTGAACGAGAAAGTCAGCCAGTTAGTACCCGTGGGTGAAAACCTGCTGAAGACCTTCCCCGGGCCCACACACCTTGGAGATCATTTGGGTCATGTCAACTGTGAGGTCGAGGAAAAGAGGGAAACAGAAATTGACGATGGCCCCATCCACGGGTCAGAGGGTGATCTGAAGGGTGTCACTGATGATGCTGATTCCAATGTGTCCCTTCAAAGTGCTGAAGTGAAAAAGCAGGAACTAGCCAGACAATTGCAGGAAGGAAAGCAAATGAATGAGGAGCTTATGGCACAAATAACAGATCTTCAAGCCAAGGAGGCCTCTTTGCAGCGTGAAAATTCACAGCTTGAAGAGGAGATTCAGCAGCTGAAACAGAAGCTTCAAACTCTGCCTCAATTATATCAAGAATGCATCAGCCCCGTTGAGAGAAAATGGTCGGAGGCAGAAGAGCAGTGTGCAGACATTAAGTGGAATCTTTCCTGCACACGTAGAAACATCAAGGCCATGTCTCAGACTCGAGACTTCTACAAGGAGATCGCTGAAGACACCAGAAGACAATTGGAGGAAAATGCCATACACTATCAAGAGGGGATCCTCTTCCATGCAAAGAGAGCTCAGGAAAGCTGGATGGCAGCTGTGCTGACCGAGAGAAGCCTCAAGGAGCTAAAGAAAGAAAGTGATTACAACAGGCAAATGTTGGCCAAAGCAGAGTCCAACTTCCAGCTTTTCCCAAGTGGCCCTTTTACTCCTGCTCCTCCACCAGCTGCCCACAGAGGCCCAGAAGTGTCAGAGAACCCCTGGATCATCAGCACCCCCAGGAAGGAGATGAGCCAGGACTTGAGGGCCCAGGCAGCTGGGCCACACCACCAGAGCCCCCTGAGGATTTGACTGAGCTCACCGCAGGCCGGTCCTGAATTCCCACAACCACAGCATAACATCTGCATGTGTTTTCTGTCTTTAAAGTTATTTTGACTTATCTCTTTTTAGTTTAGGTATTATTTAGATAGATAGTTAGATAGTTATTTAATTGATAGTACAATTGCTTTTATTCAAGTAGATTTAGCATTATAGTTTTCAGATAGTATGTTTCCATTAAAGTGTCATTTCCTATAATTCTTAAAGATGTATTATTTTCACCAGACCCTCTAGAACTAGAAAATATTAAGTTAAAGATTTCAGTTAAAGATCTCCAGTTACTTTAACAATTATCAAAATTTGGCATGGATACAAACATTTAAAATAATCAACATTTTTTTTAAGAACGTTTTTCTATGGCATGAGCATTTTTGTGTGCTGTTTTCATACACATAAGCTTGTATGAGACATCTGCACAAGTCAATTAATATGTATCTGAACAAATTTTGATTTGAAAAACTGGGGAAAAGAAAAACCTAAAACAACAATTTCCTATTCCAACTTCATAAAATTTTGATTATCTTAGCAGAGTTTAGTTACAATTTTTTCTCCCTTTGTTAACATTTAAAACTTTTTTCCTTTTCTTTAAGTTATTGTTTGCTAAATGTTTCGACATTTCTCAATTTATGTAGCGAAAATAAAAGTTTTTCAGAGATGGCAAGCAAACAGACCTCCCCCATGCAGTTTACAAGGCACTTTTAGTCAGTTTGGCGGTCACAGAGAGTAATAGAACAGTAAAGAAAGCTGCCAATTTTTAAAACAATTTTAAAGAGAGAAAGAAATGATGTTCACACAATTTGCATAATATGCAAAATATACCTAGCTCGTATATACACAAAAGGAGAATTGCCCAATGTATCAGATAGATGCTTGCCCTCTGTTTCTTGGAGCTGTGGAAGCAGAAAGCAAGGCAAAAAGCAGAGGGAGACTCCCAGATGCTAACAACAGGGGGAGCTGTTCCCACTCTTGGGCCTGCCTGGAGGGAGGAGGGGGAAAGTGGTGCCATCAGGGCCCTAGGGAAGGCAGATTTAGTTCCAGGCCACCACAATAATGCAAATGTCACCATAAAGCACATAATTCATTAATTAATATTTTTTATTGAAATCAAATAAAAAAAGCCTTGTTTAAAAAATATTTTTGTTATTATTTTATTTATTTATTTGAGAGAGAGAGTGAGAGTGAGAGAGAGCATGAGAGGGGAGAAGAACAGAGGGAGAGGCGGACTGCTCGTGGATCGGGGAGCCCCATGTGGGACTCGATCCCAGGACTCTGGGATCATGACCCGAGCTGAAGGCCGTTGCTTTGCCAACGGAGTCCCCCAGGCACCCAAATTAAAAAATATTTTCTTGCTGAAAACTGATAACCGTCATCTGTGCATTTAGCAAGCTGTAATCTTTTAGCTGGGAGGAGGGTCTCGTTTCACTATTGATGCACATTGATCAGGGTGGTGGTTGATAGAAAACTGTCACAATTTCTTCAAAGACGACGACTACCAAGGTTGCCGCATCAGCCTACCCTTCCTGTCACGAAGACTTCTGGTAGCGGGCAGGGCTGTGGAGGGACGTGAAGAAATTGGAGCGCAGATGGTTGGGAATGTGAAACAGTGCAACTGCTGTGGAACATGGTGCAAAGTTTCCTCCAAAAATTAAAAAATACACTATGATCCAGTAATCCCACTTCTGTATTGCGGAAAACTGAAATCAGGATCTGAACGGGGTTTCTGCATTTCTAGGTTCATAGGGCACTATTCCCAGGAGCCCATGGATGGATGGATGGGCTGAGAGAATGTGGTGTGAATGAGTAAAGAAAATGTAATATTATTCTTTAAAAAGAAGGAAATTCTGTCACACGTTACAATATGAATGAAACTTAAGGATATTGCGTTACACAAAATAAGCCAGTCTCACACACACACACACACACACACACACACACACACACACACACACACCAGATTTTCTGAGTCCCCTTATATGAGATCTCTAAAGGGGTTGAAAATAATATAAAATAGGGACACCTAGGTGGCTGAGTAGGTTAAAGCCTCTGCCTTCGGCTCAGGTCATGATCCCAGGGTCCTGGGATCGAGCCCCACTCTGGGCTTTCTGCTCGGCGGGGAGCCTGCTTCCTCCTCTCTGCCTACTTGTGATCTCTGTCTGTCAAATAAATGAACAAAATCTTAAAATAATAATAAAAATAAAATAAAAAATAAAGCAGTCAAATTTCTACAAACAGAAATTGGAACCATGGCTCCCAGGGCTGAGGGGTGGAAGGAACGGGGTTGTTCTTCCCTGTGCATAGAGTTTCAGATTTGCAAGATTAAAATTTCTAGCAATCCTTGCACAATTATGTGAATTTAGTTAGTAATACAAAACAGCAAA
The DNA here is from genome assembly GCF_964662115.1 of Mustela nivalis. Classification (NCBI taxonomy): domain Eukaryota; kingdom Metazoa; phylum Chordata; class Mammalia; order Carnivora; family Mustelidae; genus Mustela; species Mustela nivalis. Next base: position 138,610,215 of record NC_139025.1, read on the forward strand.
CTCAAACTCGCGTGAGAACAAATGTGTCCTTCCTATACCCCAGAATCAAATCAGAAGTTAGGGAGTTAGCCAATGAGGAGGAAGCTGGTGTCTTATTTTCCTATTACTCTATGATGGTTGGGTGCCCTGATTATATACCTCTGGAGAATATCCTAGATATAACCTCAAGATAGAGATTAATCCAAAGGCGCCTGGGTGGCTCAGTGCCTGAGGAATCCAGTTCTTGCTTTGGGTTCAGGTCATGATCTCAGGGTCTGGGATTGAGCCCTGCATCTGAGCTTGTCCCTCGCACTCCTCCTCCCCCACGTGCACGCTCTCTCTCTCTCTCTCTCTCTAATAAATAAATAAATAAATAAATAAATAAAATCTTTTTAAAAGAGAAAGATGATTCTACCTAGAGAACATTTCTCAGGTAGTTCTTCCTATCTCAAATGTAGCTGGTGATTAAACCCAGTCATATCACTCCTCTCTTTTTTTTGTTTTTTTTAACAGAGAAAGCAACAAGCAGGAGGAACAAAGGAACAACAGGCAGAGAAAGAGGAAGAAACAGCCTTCCTACTGAGCAAGGAGTCCTATGTGGGGCTCCATCCTAGGACCCTGGAATCATGACTTGAGCCTAAGACAGACACTTAACTGATTGAACCACCCAGGAGCCCCGTCCTCCTGGAATCTCAAAACACTTCCCCATTTTGTAATCCAAACAGGTTTACCAGCAAAACAGGTTGTACCAGGCCATGCTGGGGGTCCTGAAGACTGTTAACGTTCAGTCATTACAAAATGAAATTAATATTTGAGCAAATATGCACCATTTATTGTGTTTATAGACTTATTTTTGGTTATTGCCTGTTTAACTTTCCCCTTAATCGGGATTGATTTTAAAAGCTGTTTGCATATACAAACCTCTTTTCTTTCACACTGCATTATACTCAGGGCCGAGGTATCCAGTGAAATTTGGTAAGTTCAAACATAAAGTAGAAATTTTCTTCATAATTAGGTTGATTTTTTTTTAATCAAGACTTGAGGAGATGCTTAGAATTTTAGGCCCTTAAGACTTGATACAGGGAATGTTAATACCCTGTCAGGAGCACTTTGTTTCATTTTGCTTTCTAATTTGTTGGCATTCACTGATTAAGCACATAATTAACAAGCTAGTATAACAGGAGAAGGCATTAGGGAGTGGTTTTTCTTGGGTCATTCAGGTCTTCAGTTATCATCAGCAATTGTATTAAGTGTTATCTATTTGCTTTGTAAAATGTAGTTGAGATATTTGAAAAGAGGAGTTTGAATCAGTCATTTCATTTAACCCTTCTTGTTAATATGGAAAATTGGAAGTTGTAGTAACTTGTTTCACTATATAAACTGTGATATTTGACATTCAACTATTATTGGAATGATAGTGTCTACACTGTTTTTATTTGTTTCAGATTACTTCTTTACAAGATGTATCCATGTGATTTTGTGATATTGTCTTGTGTAATTTCTGCTCTGGTAATTATCCTATAGAAACTTAAAACTTATTTTAAGAATAAGTTTGAGAAGTTGTCAGTGTTTATCATTTTTGTTCACAGCAAGCACTCACCTGTTGTCACGGTATCTCATGACATGAGTGGCTCGGTCACTCAGTGGTTTGCCATCTGCCTTTGGTTCAGGGCTCAGGTCATGTTCTCAGAGTCCTGGGATTGAGCTCCAGCAGAGTTGGGCTCCCTGCTCAGCAAGGAGTCTGCTTTGTCCTCTCCCCCTGCTCGTACTCGCTCTCTCTCTCACAAATAAATATATAAAACCTTAAAAAAAAAAGTGAGCTGAACTGTGGTTGTGCATAACTGTTAAAAGCATGCCCGGGTTAGACAACTTGACTGACTTTGCTATGTGACCTTGGTAGGTACCTTCTTAGTCTGTCAGTTTCCTTTTGAGGATAATAATGAGATTATTGTTGGCTTGCCTTTGTTGCTGTTCCTAACTGCATCTAAAGCAGTTAGGATATTGGTTAGCATATGATAAATACTGCTGTTGCAGTTGCTGTTATTGTCATCATCTCATTAATTCTTTCTCAAATCTTAATCCCATATGATAGTACTTACTTCCTTGCTTTCTCTCTCTCTCTCACTCTCTTTTTTTTTTTTTATTAAGGACTTCATATAACTGCTGTATATTACATATTCCTCATTCATTCTGTGATGTAGGCTTCCCCAACTAGAATGCAAGCTCTGTGAGATCAGTCGTAGAGATGTAGAGATTTTTCACTAGAACAAGAAAGGTGTCTGGAGTATATTGGATACTCAGTAAATATTTTCTGAATGGACTATATTGAATTCTATTCCAAATACTAACTAGATATTGGGGATATAAAAATGCATGAAGTTCTTTCTCTAAAAAAAACATAAAGTATAGAATAGAAGAGGCTCATACTTAAACAAAACTCAGTATGATTTTACTCCCCCTCACCTCCCAGAAGTGATTGTGATGGTAAGAGTATTCCTGAGGTTGCTGTCACAGAAGGTGCCGTTAAACTGGGGAAGATTGTTTAAGAGATGGGGGCACACTGTTTTTTAGCAGAGGTGAAAATTTGAGCAGAATTACAGAGCTTGAAGTCCAGGTTAACAACAATGTAGGCTGATTAGAATAGGAGGGACTGGGTGACTCAGTTGGGTGTCTGACTGGATTTGGCTCAGGTCATGATCTCAGGGTTCTGCAGTTGGTTCCATGCTTGGTATGGAGCCTGCTTAGGAGTCTCTGTCTCCCTTTCCCTTTGCTAAACCCCTCTCCCCAACCTGCTTGCTTATATGAATGCAAGCTGCTCCCTCTCAAAAAAAAATAAAAAGGTAGAGTGTCTAGCTAGGAGGTTGGTGGGGATCACGGAATCAGATTTGGGAGTAATAGCAATTGGAGATGCAGGTTGTCTAGCCCTTGCCTGGACAGAAGCAATGAGATTTGGAGATTTAATATATGAAATTTAATGATAACTGGATGTAGCACTAACATTTTAGTTCAGGTTTTATTTTGAAGGTAAGAGTATGTTTCATTATAGAACATTATAAAAGAATTTGATTTTTTAAAATATTTCCTTTTAGAAATTGAGAACTATGTACAAAACACAAATTTCCAATAACAATTCATTATTTATTTATTTATTTATTTATTTTTAAAGATTATTGTTTGTTGTCAGAGAAAGAGTGAGACAGTAGAGACCACAAGAGTGTGCATATCAGCTGGGGAAATAGCACACATAGGGAAAAGTAGGCTGGCTCCCTGCTGAGCAAGGAGCTGGATATGGGACTCAATCCTAGGATCCTAGAATCATGATCTGAGCCCAAGGCAGATGCTTAAACCGACTGAGCCAATCAGGTGCCGCTCCGATTTGTGTTTAATTGGTTATTTAATATGGGTCAAATTGCTAAACTTTAATTTGAGAACCCATAAAAAAAAGAGCTCCACTTGAATTACTTGATTTTAGAAGTTGGTGATGAAACTTTTTAAGGAGCTTTTTTCTTTTTTTTCATTTCAGTGTAATTAGTTTAAAAGCTAAAATTGGCTTTTTTTATTAAAGATTTTATTTATTTATCCGACAGAGAGAGATCACAAGTAGGCAGAAAGGAAGGCAGAGAGAGAGGAGGTAGCAGGCTCCCCGCTGAGCACAGAGCCTGATGGGGGACTGGATCCCAGGATCCTGAGATCATGACCTGAGCCGAAGGCAGCGGCTTAACCCACTGAGCCACCCAGGCGCCCTAAAATTGGCTTTTTAAAGCAAGCTCTTTTTAACCTTGCCAAAAAAAGCTTATTTGTGTGTCTATATGTCTTAAAAGTTCAGGCTTTTAATATTTAATTTATTAATACAAAAAGAATATTTGGCAATTTGTATTTTTCCCCCTCTAGAGAAGGGGTTGATTTGAAATGGAAATAAAATTATAGTATCACAGTAATTAATATTGCTGAATCAGATTCTAAAGACTGGTATTTCTTTCCATGGAGAAATTACCATTTTTATTTGATGTAGCAGATTTACTTGGGAGGTGGTAGAGTCATCCAGTCATGCATTTCTAAATTATTGGATGAACAACACCATAATTGGTCCTGGCCAGTCTGGGTGAGCAAGGTGGGGACTGAGGGAAGGGGCTTTTACCATCTTTCCTTTACACCTAAATGCCAAACTGGATTATTTTTTATGTACTGATCCTTGCTTAGTATTCACCAATGTTCCTTTTTTAAATATGAATTATTGACATCAGTTTTATGCTCACTTTGACAATCTTATGTTCATTATTTTCATTTCATTATTACCTTTAAAAGACAGTGAAAGCTACAAGCATACATGTATTTGAATACAAACATATTTTACGGCAACGCAGATCACTGACCCTTGACAATTTTCTTTTATAAATGAGAACATAATACAGTGAATACTTCCAATTATTTTAGCAAAGCGCACATTCAGTAGTCTGTGTGTACAAGGTAAATAGAAACCATATCATGGGATCTAGAGTATAGGAAAATGGGACCTAGGAAACCCAATTTGTGAATCTAGGGAGTTACAGAATATTACTGAACACAGCCTCAGAGTGATCACCTCAGTTTCTGCTCCTCCCTTCTCACTAGTTTATCAACCCCTGGAGTTTTCAGTGTTCAGCTCCCAGGACAAGAGCGATTAATTAGCAGCAACCCATTGCCCATACAAAGGTTAGATTCTTCATCTCCCTATACACAGATCCTTCATCTCCCTTTACAGATCCTGTAAAGGGCTACAAGGAAAAAACAGTTGCAGAAGACCAATTCACATCTGTCAGGTTTTCACCCCTCTAGAGTCTTGGCAACTCAAGTCCTTTTTCCTGCAGGAACTTTCCAGTGTCTTTTGTTGTATTTTATCTTGTTTTTCTGGTTGATGTCAGTGGGTTATTTAGTCTTCTATCAGTTACTTCATCTTACCTAGAAGCAGGTTTGTCAATTTCTTTCAACATTTTATTAATATAATACATGCTATTTTATATATTTTGAGACTACATACCATTAGGCTCATACATATTTAGAATTATTTTACCTTCTTGATGAATTTTTCAATATATATTGATCTTCTCTGTTTTCAGTGAGACTTCCAATTTTAAGTCTATTTCATCTTACTTTAACATAGTTATACCTTTCTTACAGCTAGTGTTTTCTCAGTAGGTCTAGCTCTCTACATTTACTTTCAACCTTACTTTGTACTTAATGCTTTAAGTATATGTTTTATATATAGTATATGGCTGGATTTTTCTTTTTAATGTAGTCTGATAGTATCTCTTGACTTGCCAGTTTACTTGGATTTTATTCTTTGTTTTGTTTGTATATTTGCACTATTTTATAACATCTTATTGATTTCAATTTGTTTAAGGGCCTCAGGCATTAAAAAATGACATAATCATATCACTCCTTGTGTCCTTAAAGGGGATATCAGAGGGGGAAGCACACCATGAGAGACTGTGAACTCTGAGAAACAAACTGAAGGTTTTGGAGGGCAGGAGGGTGGGGGTATGGGGATGGGTGGTGGGTATTAAGGAGGGCACGTACTGCACAGAGCATGGGGTGTGGTGCATAAACAATGAATTTTGGAACACTGAAAAGAAATAAAATAAAATGGGGGGGGGGGGGAAGAACTCTTCAGATTCAGCTTTACACAGAGTCCCCAACAGAAAAGAGCACTGGAAGAAGATACTCTATCTAGATGGAAATCTACCAATGGGGGGGGGCTTGGTTTGTATTTTGTTTTGTTTTGTTTTTGGATTTGTTTTTTTGTTTGTTTTGTTTTGTTTTAAGATTTATTTAGAGAGAAGGCTTGAGTCGGGGAAGGGGCAGAGGGAGAGAATCTTTCAAGCAGACTCCTCTCTGAGTGAGGAGCCCAATGCAGGGTTCAATCCCACAACCCTTGAGATCAGGACCTGAACCAAAACCATGAGTCAGATGCTCAACCAGCTGAGCCACCCAGGTGCCCCAACCTTGGAGGTTTTGATTAAGAATGGTTAGGTAGCCAATGCCAGAGGTTAGTCAGTCCCTACCCATTTTTTTCAGACTCTTATACAAACCATTGCTTCTGTGATGCTCTGATATTAATCCCTCTTATGAGGTGGCAGGTAGTAGGTGTCCCAGAAATGAAGATGAGAGGCATAAGCTGAACTGAAACTGCTCCTTTTATTTTATATTATATTATTTTATTTTGTTTTATTTTATTTTTTAAGTAAACTTCCGTGTCCATTAGGGATCCCAATGTGGGACTTGAATTCATGACCTGAGCTCAAGACATCCCTCACATTCAGAGTTAGATGCTTAACCAACTGAGCACACAGGCACCCCAAAACTGCTTTTTATCATTTTTAAATTTTTAATTTTTTAAAAGATCTTATTTATTTGCCAGAGAGAAAGAGAGAGCAAGCGAGTGAGCACACACAAGCAAGGGGAACAGCAGGCCGTGAGTGGAGTAAGCTCTCCACTGAGCAAGGACCGAGATGCAAGACTCTATCCAGGACCCAAGATCATGACCTGGGCTGACAGCAGACGCTAAACCAACTGAGCCACCCAGGTGCCCCACCACTGGTTTAATTCTAAGGGAGGTAGATCCTGTGTCAACATCTTGTCAGAAATCTCAATTTGCTATTTTTTGATTTTGTTAAAATTAATAGTCCTATTCTATTCTGTGATCTAAATTTCCAGTATTTTAGTCATAGTTCTCAATTGAAAGGATTCATTAGTTATCAGTTATTCTTTACTGTGGTTCTTGCTTCCTTTTGTTGTTGTAATCTGTTTCATGCTTTATGGATTAATTTAGAGAATTCTTTAGCACCACTCAGTGCCATGTGGCATTTTAGAAGCTGACTGAATATGCAGCATTGAACAAAACTGAAAAAAATCCCAGTCTTTCCCAATTTACATTTTACTTAGATGACTAGGTTTTTTCCAGCTAGTAGTTTTGTTTTGTTTTTCTTCCAAGAAGAGTTTCTGGGTGCTATATTTCCTTAGTATTTTTTTTAAAGATTTTATTTATTTATTTATTTGTCAGAGTCACAGGTAGGCAGAGAGGCAGGCAGAGAGAGAGAGGGGGAAGCAGGCTCCCCGCCAAGCAGAGAGCTTGCCATGGGGCTTGATTCCAGGACCCTGAGACCATGACCCAAGCCGAAGGCAGAGGCTTTAACCCACTGGGCCACCCAGGCGACCCTCCTTAGTATTTTTATGTTTGAAAATGTTTGTTACTTTGTACTTGCACTATGGCTTGGTCTAGGACCCCATTCCTTTTCCCTAGAACATTGCAAAGTTTAGTTCAAGGCGTTCTGGCTTTCAGTTTTGCCAGCATCAGACTGAGTATATTTTTCTTTTCACCAACAAGTGATTTAACATTCAGTAACTTATGCAGAATATGACATGAGTTTGATTACTTAAAGTGTGTGTGTGTGTGTGTGTGTGTGTGTCTGAAGTTTGTGACCTTTCAGTATTGTTTTATTTTTTTAATTTTTAATTTTTTTCATTTGGTATGGCTATACTTTGCTTTCTTTCTTTTTTTTTTTTTTTAATTTTAATTCCAGTGCAGTTAACATGTTGTATTAGTTTCAGGTGTACAGTATAGTGATTCAGAGTCCAATATATTACTCAGAGTGCATCAAGGTAAGTGTACTCTTAATCCCCTTCACCTATTTCACGCATCCCCCACTCCACCTCCCCTCTGGTAATCTACTGTTCTCTAAGTTGATAATCTGGTTTTTTTGGTTTCTCTTTTTTTCTTTATTCATTCGTTTTGTTTCTTAAATTCCACACATGAGTGAAAGCATATGGTATTTGTCTTTGCCTGACTGGCTTATTTTATTTAGCAGTATACTCTCTAGATCCATCCATGTTGGTGCAAATGGCAAGATTCCATTCTTTTTTATGGTTCAATAATATTCTAATGATATATAACACATCTCCTTTATTCTGCAATCTGTAGACACTTGGAGTGCTTCCATATCTTGTAACAAATGCTGCAGTAAATATAAGGGTACATATATCCCTTTGAATTAGTGTTTTTGTATTCTTTGGGTAAATACCCGGTATTGTGATTACTGGATTGTAGGGTAGTTCTATTTTTAGTTTTTTGAGGACTCTTCATAGTCTTCCACAGTGGCTGCACCAGTTTGCATTCCCACTAAGAGTGCACAAGGGTTCTTTTTTTCCCATATCTTCTCCAATGCTTGTTGTTTCTTGCATTTTTTTATTTAAGCCATTCTGATAGGTGTGACATGATTATCTTATTGTGGTTTTGATTCGTATTCCTGTGATGATGAGTGTTTTCATGTGTCTGTCGGCCGTCTGAAAGTGTTTTTTGGAGAAATGTCTGTTCATATCGTCTTCCTATTTTTTATTTGGGTTATTTGTTTTTTTGGGGTATTGAGTTGTATAAGTTCTTTATATACTTTAGATAATTCCCCTCGATTGGATATGTCATTTGCAAATATCTTTTCCCATTCCCTAGCTTGTTTTTTAGTTTTGTCACTTGTTTCCTTTGCTGTTTTCAATGTAGTCACAAGAGTTTGCATTTTGCTTTTATTTCTCTTGCCTCAGAAGACATGTCTAGAAGAATATTGCTATGACCAGTGTCAGAAAAGGCTACATGCGCAAGAATGAAACTAGACCACTTTCTTAGACTATACACAAGAATAAACTCAAATGGATTATGGATCTAAAATGTGAGATGTGAAACCAAAAAAAATCCCAGAGAAGAACACAGCCAGAAATTTCTCTGATGTTTTATTTTTAAACAAATATTTTTTCTTTCCAGTTGTGTGCTTTTTTAATATACTTTCTTTTGATGTTTTTATTCATACTAATTTTTTGTTTGTTTGTTTTGATCCTTTGAATTTCCTTATTGTGGCTTTAATCTCTGTTACGATTTCTTTTCTTCCTGGTTCTTGTCTGTGTGATACTAGCTCACTTTTTAGGTCATTATATTATGTCTTTGGTAATGGCATTAGGTACAAGTAAACAAGGGATGATTTTTTCCGCCCCTAAAGATTTTATTTATTTATTTGAGAGAGAAAGAGCAAGAGCCAGAGGGAGGGGAGAAGGACAAGCCAACTCCCTACCAAGGTATTCTCTAGCCTAATTTTATGTTATGTTATCTGCTTCACATGAAATACATGAACTGAAATGTAGCTGGATTGCAACATTACTAATTAACAGTATACCAATTAGGAGACTGACTAATACCCAATTTTAGATGGAAAACTGATGTCTAGAAGGAAATCTCTATATGCCATCCAAAAATTTCTTAACTGCAAACTCTGAAGTAGAGGCAAAATGTAGAGACTCTGAAGGCTTATTTTTTTCCTTTGTATCTTATTATTTTGTTACAATCTAGCATCTTGGGCAGAATGTTTTTTACCTTAAACTTTATCGTTATCTTTTTATTCTCTCTGTTGTTGTACCCCCCACCTGAATTCCATTTCCTTAAAAACGAAAACAAATATTTCAGCAGATGTTGAGGGGTTTTTTTGTTATTTGTTTTGTTTTAACATAACTTGTAATTTGTGTTTCATACTGAGAATTAAAATATCAGCTATAGGCCAGTATTCAAAAATACTTCATAAAAAGTATTTTGGATGTGTGGACACCTTTCATATAAGTAAGTGCCATAAGCAGGCTGCATTGCTTTGGCTCATTAACTTTTCTCGTCACATGAAAGTTTAATAAAAAAAAAAAAAACTTTTAACCCTATTTTCAGTCAGTCCACAAAAATGTGGCTTATTTTTCTGGTTATATAATATGTGGCACTTTATACTTGGTGTACTGTGAAATATAAAAAAATACAAGGCCTTAAGAACTTAAGGAGATCGATCTCTATAAACTTAAGAGAATAAAGTAATCAAGTGCTAAGAGGTATAGATGTTAAATGCATCTGATGTTACCAAAAGGAAGAACACATACATCTTGCCTAAATTTACTGAAAACTATTAAATCATGTTACATTTTAATTTTATCATGCTACATAGGAAATTTATTGAAAAATAAGGAATATCTTTCATTTGTACAGTGAAATGCATTTTAATTGTTGCTTCTCTTTTACATGTGTAGATTATATTTGTAATATAATAGTATAGTCAATTTTATACCTGTGGGAACAACTTTGTAGTAGAAACAATTACCTTAATCATATTAAAGATTCTCAGCTTCTTCAATAACTACTGTAATGATTGATTATAAATGTAGGTCGGTAATGAGACAAAGTTCATGGAAGGAAAAGCATATCGTAGTTGTTGGTGAGGAGAGAAAATGCTGCAGTTAACACTGTTTCCAGTTCTAAAGACTATTTAAAGGTACATTTATGGACTTTTTTTTTTAAACCCATTTTTTTAAAAGATCTTATTTATTTATTTATTTGACAGAGAGAGAGAGATCACAAGTAGATGGAGAGGCAGGCAGAGAGAGAGAGGAGGAAGCAGGCTCCCTGCTGAGCAGGAGAGCTCAATGCAGGGCTGGATCCCAGGACCCTGAGATGATGACCTGAGCCGAAGGCAGAGGCTCAACCCACTGGGCCACCCAGGCAACCCCCCCCCTTTTTTTTGTTTAACCCATTTAAAAAAAATAGACTTTATTTTTAGAACAGTTTTAGATTCACAGCAATATCAAGGAGAAAGTTTGCGTATACTTTGTGCTCCCACAGATGCACAGTTCCCTGACTACCATATCCTACATCAGAGTATGGTACCTTTTTTTAAACTGTTAAAGCTACATTGAACAACATCATCGCCCAAGGTCCATGGTTTACTTCGGGGTTCATCCTCAGTGTTGTACAGTCTCTGTGGTTTTGACAGTTGTATAATGACATGTAGTCATCATTATAATATCATGCAGAATAGTTTCACTGCCCTAAAAATAATCCCTCCTGCTAACCCCTGAAAACCACTTACCTCTTTATTGACTCCTTAGTTTTGACTTTTCTGAATTTCCTGGGATTTTTGCAAATTAAATTTTCCCAAATTAAATCATATAGTATGTAGCCTTTTCAAATTGTTTTCTTCCATTAGTAATAATACATTTAAGGTTCCTACATGTCATTTCATGGCGTGATCGTTTATGGCTTCTTAGAGTTGAATAATATTCCATTGTCTGGATGTATCACAGTTTATCCATTCACCTACTGAAGGTACATACATATTTATTGGGTTCTGTTGATATTATGTTGAGTGTTTTTACATCTATGTTCATAAGAAATATTGGCCTGTAGTTTTATTTTCTTGTTCATCTATGTGGTTTTGGTATTTAGGGTAGTCTTAGTCCCTTATAGGTACCATTGGATAAGTTATATCCTCATAGGATAAGTTAGGAAGTATTCCCTCCGCTTCTGTCTTCTAGAAGAGGTTGTAAAATGTTGATATAATTCCTTAAATGTTTGGTAGAATTCACCAGTGAATCCATCTGGGGCTGATGCTTTCAGTTTTCAAAGGTTGTTTACTATTGATTAATAGATGATCTGAATAGGCTTGTATTGATTTCTCCTTGTTTGAGATTTGGCACATTGTGGCTTCCAAGGTACTGGCCTATTTTATCTAGCTCATCAAATTTGCAGGCATAGAGCTGTTCATATTCCTCTGTTATCTTTTTAATGTCAGTGGGATTTGTAGTTGAGTTGTAATGTCAGTTTTTCATTTCTAGTATTAGTAATGTCTATCTTTGTTCCTAGTTAGCCTGACTAGAGGTTTATGAATCACTCCCCACCCCCAGAGAATTAGTATTTGGTCATAACATTTTCCCCTTTTGATTCCCTATTTTCAACTTAAGTGTTTGCTGTTCTAATTCTTATTGTTTCTTCTCCTTCCTTTGGATTTAATTTTAATCTAATTTAAGCTTAGATTTTTGATTTTAGATCTTTCTTCTTAGTTTATGCATCTAATACTATTTTCCCTCTAAGCATTGCTTTCACTCTCAGTACCTGAGTACTTTGATCTAGTTCAAAATAGTTTTTCATTTCTCTTGAGATTTCTTCTCTGACCTCTATGTTATTTAGAAGTATGCTGCTGGGTGTTATATTCAACTAATGATGTACTATAAGTTGGCTCTTTAAATTTAAATGAAAAATAAATTAAAAAATAAAAGCACACACACAAAATAAAAGTATGTTGTTTAAGTATTTTGATATTTTCCAGCCAATTTTCTGTTACTGATTTATTTAATTTCATTGTCATCTGAAAACCTATACTTTGTGATTTCTATTCTTATAACTTTGTTGAGGTATTTTATGGCCCAGAATGTGGTCTGTCTTATTGAATATTTCATGTGAGCTTGACAGTAATGTATATTCTTCTGTTATTTGGTGAATTTGATGTCAGTTATATTAAATTGCTTGATGATGCTGTTGAGTTCAGTTATGCCCTTACTGATTTTTCTGCCTGTTGGAACCAATATTCAACATTTCTGATAGAAATGTAGTAAATAAAATGCTGTCTAATTTAATAGCTTTCACTAAATTTACTCAAGATGTCTGTTTTCTTCTTTTTGGTAACATCAAATCCCTTTAATATCTATTTGTCCTATGTTGAAGTCTCCTCCTATAATAGTAAATTTCTCTGTATTTCCTTGAGGTTTTAACACTTTGTCTCATATATTATGATGCTTTGTTATTAGGTTTATATGCTTTAAGGACTGTTATGTCTTCACAAGAATTGACTCCTTTATCAATTTTTAATGCCCTTCTTCATTTGAGATAATTCTCCTTGCTCTGAAGATTGCTCTGCTGGAAATTAATGTAGCTATGTTAGTTTTGATTGGTGTTATAGCAAAGTATATCTTTCTCTACTTTTAATCATTTATGTGTCCTTTAAGTGGTTTTTTTTTTTTTTGTAGACAGAATATAATTGAGTATTGGTTTTGATATATGGACAATCTGGTTTTTAATTGGTGTATTTAGACCATAGACTTTTACAGTGATTGGTGATACAGTTAGATTAATAACTGCCATATTTGTGTTCTAATGGTTGCTCTAATTCTTTGTTCCTTTTTTTGTTTATGGTCTTTTCTTGCTTTCTGTGGGTTTAGTTGAGTATATGATTCCATTTTCTCACCTTCCTTAGCAGATCAGTTATAGTTCACTTTTTATTTTTATTTTTTTAGTGTTTGCCCTAGAGTTTGCAGTATAAATCTACTTTCAGATAAACACTTCACAGTTATAGATTTACAGGTAGTACAATAACCGTATAATAACAAGTATTCCCAATTCCTCCCTTCTATCCATTCCATGTCATTACTGTAATTCATTCCATTAGTATTTTGTTGCTATTATTATTTGAATAGACTGTTATCTGTTATGTCAATTAAGAAAAAAAAGAAAAGCTTTTATCTTCCCTTATTACTTTTTTGATATTCTTGATATTCTTTGATATTCTACATGAGTTTTTGTTCTGTAGGAGTTACCTTCTTTTTGAATAATTTCTTTTGACATTTCTTGCAAGGCAGATCTATAGACCATGAATTCCCTCAATTTTGTTTGTCTGAGAGGGTCTTTGTTTCTTTTAAAGTGTAATTTCTCAAGATACAGAATTTTGGATTGGTGGATTTTCCCCCCTTAATACTGTATATATTACTCCACTGTCTTATTTCTTATATTGTTTCTGAGGAGAAATTGCTTATAATTCTTATATTTGTACTTCTGTAGGTACGGTGTTTCCCCCACTCTCCCAGCTTCTTTCAAGATTTTTTATTTTCTATACTTTATATCGACTATACTTAGATGTAGTTTTTTGTTTTTTGCAGGGGGCGGGGCAGGGTTGTTGCATTTCTTCCTTGATCTGTGGTTTGCTGTCTGACATTAATTTGGGGAAAATTCTCAGATGTTATTGCTTCAAATGTTTCTTACTTTCATTTTCTTCCCCTTCTGGTATTCATGTTATGCATATGTTATACTTTTTTAGTTGTCCCACAGTTCTTGGATATTTCATTCTATTTTTTTCAGTCTTTGGTCTTTTTGATTTTCAATTTTGGAAGTTTCTGTTGACATATACCTTAGCTTAGAGGTCCTTATCAGTTTGCAGCCTGCTAATGATCCCATCAAAGACTTTCTTCATTTCTCTTAGAGTATTTTTTATCATGAGCATTAAAAACAACAAAAAAAAGTTTTTTAGAAGTTCTGTCTTTTTAGTTATGTTACTCACATATATTGTCTGCTTTTCCTCCATTAGACTCCCTTAGCATGTTAATTAGCATGTATTGCTGGTCTGATCAACATTTTTGTTAAATATGAGTAGTTTTGATGCTTCCCTTTTCTCTTCAAACTGTGTTTTTTTGCCATGAAGTTTGCCTTGTAAATTTTTTTGGAACCAGGCATGATGTCCTGGGAAAAGGAACTGCAATAAAAAGACCTTTAGTAATGTGGTGGTATGGTATGGGGAGAGGGGAAGTGTTCTGTAGTCTTCTGATTAGTTCTCAGTCTTTTAGTGAACCTGTGCCTGTGGCCTGTAAACTTTAAACCTGTTTCTCAATCCCTGCCCCCCATCTTTAGGTGGGACAGAATGGATAGAGGGGTTTAAAGGTGAATATTTCCCTTTGCTCATGTTAAAGGCTTGAGGGAGCTGGAGCTGGATATTTCCTTTTCCCTAGGTTACTTGGGCTCTGCTGTCATAGAATAGTTTGTCTTGAAGGCAGGCATTGTAAAGAACAGAATGTTCTGGTGTATTTCAAAATGATCACTTTTCCCATATTCCCTGCTTAGAAGCACAGAGGGATTTTTCACTGATCTTTACTGTGAGAACGTGAGAGGCATAAAACTCAAAAAAGTGTATACATGCACCCCAAAGCCCAAACCCTCCCCCCCCCAGGAGTTTTTAACTTTTATATTTGTCTTCTCTGAGACTTCAGGAATTCCTCAATTACAGTTTAGGTTTTTTTTACCTTGGTATTTCTTTTTGTGATAGTTTCTGCTGTGGCTCTGGTATTTTATGATTTTCTGTATCTGCACATCTGTGTCCAATTTGGAGAGCAGAAATTACTCTGCGACCTCAGTAGTGGGGGATCTAAAAGAGTTGTTGATGTTCAGATTGCTCAGTTTGTTTACACACATAACATGGAGGGTAAATAACATGCTGGGTCAACCAGGAAATCAAAGAGGAAATGAAAAAATACATGGAAATAAATGAAAATGAAAGCACAATGGTCCAAAATCTTTAGGATTCAGCGAAAGCTGTTCTGAGAGGGAAGTTTGTAGCAGTGCAGGACTACCTGAAGAAACAAGAAAAATGCCAAATAAACAACCTAGCCTTACCCCTAAAAGAGGTAGGGGGAAAATAAAAGAACAAAGCCAGTAGAAGGAAGGAAATAATCTAGCACAAAAAGAAATAAAATAGAGACTTCAAAAAGCAACAACAACAACAACCAAGAAAGATTAATGAAACTAATAGCTGGCTCTTTGAAGAGAGCAACAAAATTGATAACCCTTTAGCCAGACTCATGAAGAAAAAAGAATAATCAAATAAATGAAATCATAAATAAAGGAAGAGAAATAACAACCGACACCTCAAAAATGTAAAAGATTATAAGAGAATATTGTGAAAAATGGTATGCCAACAAAATTGGACAACCCGTAAGAAATAATTAAATTTCTAGAAACATACAACCTACCCAAACTGGAACAGGAAGAAAAACAAAAACAAAAACTGAACAGAATGATTATTAGCAATGAAATTAAATCAGTAATCAGAAACTCTTGACAAATAAAAACACAGGATCAGATGGCTTCACAGGTGAATTCTACAAAAGATTTAAAGAGTTAATACTTATCATTTTCAGAGTATTTTTTAAAACTAGAAGGGGAGAGAAGGCTTCCAAATTCATGCTATGAAGTCGACATTACCCTGATAACCAAAACAAAATAAAGGCACTACAAAGAAAGAAAAATAACAGGCCAATATCTGTGAATGAACATCGATGCAAAAATTCCTCAACAAGAAGATATTAGCAAACTGAATCCAACAATACATTTTAAAAAATCATTTACCATGATGAAGTGAGATTTATTTCAGGGATGCAAGAGGGGTTTGTATGGGTCATTATTCACAAATCAATTACTGTGACATACCACATTAATAAGAGAATGGTGGAAACCATCTGATTATCTCAATAGATGCAGAAAAAGCATTTGGCAAAGTACAACATCCATTCATGATACAAACATTCAACGAACTAGGTCTAGAGGGATCATACCTCAACATAATAAAAGCAGTATATGAAAAACTCATACCTAACCTCTTACTCAATGGTGAAA
Source organism: Mustela nivalis (assembly GCF_964662115.1). Taxonomy (NCBI): domain Eukaryota; kingdom Metazoa; phylum Chordata; class Mammalia; order Carnivora; family Mustelidae; genus Mustela; species Mustela nivalis. Next base: position 138,626,452 of record NC_139025.1, read on the forward strand.
ACCAGAGTTTTTCCTCTAAGACCAGGAATAAGACAGGAATGTCCATTCTCACTACTTTTATTCAAAAAGACATCTAAATTGGTAAGGAAGAGGTAAAGATGTCACTCTTTGCAGATGGCATGGTGTACTGTATGTAAAAAACCCTAAAGACTCCACTAAAGAAACTCCAAGAACTGATAAATTCAGTCAGTCCTAGGATACAAGATTAATATACAGAAACCTGTTATATTTGTATACACAATAATGAAGTAGTAGAAACTACTAGAATACAGTCACACTTTAAATTACACCAAAAATAATAAAATACTTAGGAATAAATTCAACCAAGGAAGGGAAAGACTTCTACTTTGAAAACCATAAAACACTGATGAAAGAAATTTAAAAGTTACCCAAACAAATGTAAAGATACTTCTTGTTTATGGATTGGAAGAACAAAAATTTTTCAAATGTCCATACTACCAAAAGTAATCTAGAGATTTAATGCAATCCTTTTCAAAATACCAACATTTTTCACAGACCAGAACAAATAATCTTGTAATTTGTATGGAGCCACAAAATTCTCCAAATAGCCTAAGCAGTCTTGAGAAAAAACAGCAAAGCTGGAGATATCCAAATCTGGAATATCCAGATATTCCAGATTTCAAGATATACTGCAAAGCTGTGGTAATAAAAAACTGTGCTATTGGCACTAAAATAGACGTATAGATAATGGAACAGAATAGAGAGTCCAGAAAGAAACCCATGCTTATATGGTCAATGTGCAATAAGAGAGGCAAGAATCGACAATGGGGAGAAGACAGTCTCTTCAACAGATGGTGCTGGGAAAACTGGACAGCTACATGCAAAAGAATAAAGCTGGGCCACTGTCTGAAAGCATACACAAAATTTAAATGGATTAAAGATCTAAATGTGAGACTCAAAACCATAAAATTCCTAAAAGAAAACACAGGCACTAATTTCTTTGAAATCAATTGTAGAAAGTTTTCTAGATGTCTCCTAAGGGATGGGAAACAAAAGTAAAAATAAACAATTGGGACTGTATCAGAATAAAAAGCTTTTGCATAGCAAAGGAAACTATGAACAAAACAAGGCAACCCACTGAATGGGACTTCTCCCATTTATTTACAAATAAATATTTAAATAAATATTCATATACTTAAAAATGAATATATTTGTAAATGATATATCCAACAGGGGGTTCATATCCAAAATATATAAAGGACTTAGATCTATACTATAAAAAAACCAAACAATCTGATCAGAACATGAGGCAAAGGACCTGAATAGACATTTTTCCAAAGAAGACCTCCAGATGGCCAGCAGACACATGAACAACATCGCTAATTATCAGGATAATGCAAATCAAAACCACAATGAGAGATCACCTTAATAATCTGTCAGAATGGCTAGAATCAAAGAGACAAGAAATAACAAGTGTTAGTGAGGATGTGAAGAAAAAGGAACCCTTGTGCACTGTTGGTGGGAATGCAGATTGGTGCAGCCACTATGGAAAATAGTGTGGAAACTTCTCAAAAAATTAAAAATGAACTACTTTATGATCCAGGAATCACACTGCTGGATAATTTGCCCAAGGAAAACAAAACCACTAATTCACAAAAAAAATGTATATATCCCTATGTTTATTGCAGCATTATTTATAGTAGCCAAGATAAGGAAGCAAATCAAGTGTCCATTGACTGAAGAGTGGATAAAGAAGGTAAAGATAAAGAAGATATTGAGATAAAGATAAAGAAGATATTTAAAAAATTATATATAGTATATATATACACACATACATACATGCAGTGGAATATTATTCAGCCATAAAAAAGAATGTAGATGGACCTAAAGGGAAAAATGCTAAGTGAAATAAGGCAGACAGAAACATAAATACTATATGATTTCACTCATATGTGGAATTTGAAAAACAAAACAAATGAATAAGAGACAAAATAGACAAATACAGAGAACAAACTGGTGGATGCCAGGAGGCAGATGAGGTGGGTAGGAAATAGATGAAGGGGATTGAGAGTATACTTATACTGATGAACATGGAGTAATATTTAGGACTGTTAAATTAAAAAAAAAATTCAACAGTAAAGATAGACCGAAATACATAGCATGTAAGAATCTTTGCAGGCACTTGGGATCTTAAATATAGATGGTCTTTGAGATATGGTGTGCCACCCTTGTTAAATTCAGAGAATTATATGAGTCCCAGATTTGATAACAAAATCCAGAAAACTATTTAGGGTAAAACAAATTTGTCTCAATTTATAAAGGTAATGAGTGTTTTTTAGGTTAGGCTTTTAGTCCTATTTTGTTTTTCTTTATAGTGATGGTAGTACAGGAGTAAAATGATTTAAAATTTGTGTTTATTTTGGCTACATATCACTGAAATAGTGATACTTTAAGGATTATTAAAATTTGACAATAGTTAGAATAAAATATCTAATGTGTTTGATGTAATTTATAAACCCATTTCATGATGTATTCAGAATACTGAAGGGGAAGAATCTACAGCCAAGAATACTCTATCCATCAAGACTATCATTCAAGGGCACCTGGGTGGCTCAGGGGGTTAAGCCTCTGCCTTCGGCTCTGGTCATGATCTCAGGGTCCTGGGATTGAGTCTCGCATTGGGCTCTCTGCTCAGCAGGGAGCCTGCTTCCTCCTCTCTTGCTCTGTCTGCCTCTCTGCCTCCTTGTGATCTCTGTCTGTCAAATAAATAAAATTTTAAAAGAAAAAGATTATCATTCAAGATACCATTTTACCTTTAAGTGGGAAGAGTTTCCCAGACAAAAGTGAAGATTCATGACCCCCCTGAACCAGCCCTGCAAGAAATATTAAAAGGTACTCTTAAGTGCAAAAGAGAGACCAAAAGTGAGAGAGGATAAGAAAGGATGGGGGAATTCTTAGTAATCAAGGTAATGAGGGCTGCATAAATCCTGATTCACTCAACATAATTTCCAAAAATAATCCACACAGAAAAGCATGAAGAACAAATACAATTGTATGAAACCTACAACTTTGGTGCAACTAGAAAGCAAATGATGTCCAAATTTGTTTTAGCTTTAGGGAAATATTACCAACTTACAGTGTGCTATTTTTTCTTTAACTTCTGCAGGTCTTTCACATGAGCAAGCATACTTAAGGAAAAACAGTGTGGAAGGGAGAAGAGACTTTGTGAATATCTAAAGTTGATTTGAAATCATTACTAAAAAAGGGAAGTCTATTCTAATAAGTACAAAAATTCTGAAAAATACTACTTGTAGGTCAAACAGACCAGCGGTAAAGGACTTAAAATTTATGTGATATTTAAGGAAGTGGTCTTGGGAGGGTAACTGTTTGGGGGCTTTTATAAAGGAAGACAGAGGTAATCATTTGGAAAATGTTTTTTGAATGGAAAAGAAGGGAAGAGATAATGAAATCCTTCAAGATAAATTTAAAAAAAAAGTACAAAAAAAGATATTGAATGATATCAGAACTCCTCTCCCTCCTGCTGCTCCCTTAAAAAAAAGCTTCCATTAAAGAGACCATACTGAATGATCCATCCTCCCACTGCCAGTACTTTCCATTGCAATTCATTGAGGCCAGTAATTTTCATGTATACAATCTACTATAAAGAAGAAAACAGATGATTTATAGCTGTTCAGGTGATGAAGTTGTTGTCCCCAAACAATGGAAAAGTGGAAAAAAACCTGTAAAATGATAACTCCAAGCTGAAACCATTCTCCATAAATAAGTGTTTAGAAATGTGACCGATGAAAAAAATTATTATTCAGAATTTGGAAATACTAAGAATAGATTTCGATTTTTTCCAAAGGTATAGATGAAACAAAGTGATTAAATTGCATAAAGAAAAATAAAAAGATAACATTATATCAAAACAAAGGTTAAATTACACAGTGACCACAGAAGACTAGATTCAAGTGAAATCTTAAAAAGATTACTGAAGGATAGCAGGAGATAACTAAGTGAATGGAAATGAGATAAGATTGTTCAGGGGGTTAGGGAGAAGGTGTTTGAAAAGGGAGGTAGATTAGAGAGGTCCAGCTTACATATAATTCCTTGGAGCATCTCACTGTGCCTGCAAGTTCAGAGAATATTGGGAACATGTCAGATGGACACAGAAGATAGCATAGTGGATCTCTCATTGGTAAAATCAAAAACAATTTAAACATCAAAAGAAAAAAGGTAATGATTATAATGCATTGAATAAGGTAGCCTATAAGTTGATATGGACATGAATGAGTAAATGCATACATGGAGGAAAAGCAAACTGTCTTATAAAATGCAATTAGTAGTAAATGTAGATATAATGTATTATGAAATTAGAAAATCCCTATTTGACAACCACCATAGTAATTTTTAGGCAAGAATCATGAATGGATTAATGGATCAGTTAAACTTTGATAAATATGATATTTACATAGAAATTTTATCAAATACTTACTAATTACAAGGGGGAAAATAGTAACTTTATAAGGGAAAAATCTTGACAGACTCTATCTTAACCAAGTTAACACTACCAGTTGGGACAAATAGATGTCATGTGGATTTTCATGAGAGAGATTGTGGACAGAACATCACTTCTAAGTTGTTCCTGCCAAAAACATAGTCTAAAGGTAATCAGAAAGAAACATTAGACAAAGTCAAATTGAGAGATATATGACAATATAAATATAGCCTGTATTCTGCACAAGTACGAAGGTCCTGAAAGACAAAGACTGAGGAAATATTTCAGATTAAAGAGGTTGCAGTTTTCAGAAAGCAACAGCTAATTCTGGATTGGATCCTGCACTAGCAGGGGGAAAAAGGAAATTGGGAATAATTGAGAAATTTGAATAAGGTTTGTAGATTATAGTGCTATATCCTTGTTTTCTGATTTTGATAATTGTGTTTTTCTTTGTTTTTAAGAAAATATTTAGGGGCAAAGGGACCGTATAACCTCTACTTTAGTTTGTCCAAAGGAGTCAGGAAAAAAAGTGTGTGTGTGTGTGTGTGTGTGTGTCTTTTATTTAGGGAAGGCAGTCATGGTAAAATGTTAACAGTTGGGGAGTTTGGTTGAAGATAAATGAAAAATGTGGAATATAAAGTTAATTTTATGTTACTAATTTCATATAAGCTGCTAGCAGTAAACCAGTGTTTTAGACTAAATGCTATAGATAAAATGAAAAAAGACTTTATTTATGAAAGTTGAAAGCGAAATATTAATATTTCTAGTTTTCAATGTTATGTCTTTGGGGTCATCCTTGAAATATAAGTGTGTTCTTGTACACATTTTTCTAATTACTGGGAAAGCTCTTTTAGACCTGTAGTTGAAAGACCCAAGGATCCCCTTACCCAAGAATTCAACACTGCCACAGGATGCAAACAGCAAGAGGCTGTCTTTTTTCCATTGGACATTCTTTCCTGCTTTGTCGAAGATTAGTTGACCATAGATTTGAGGGTCTATTTCTGGGCTCTCTATTCTGTTCCATTGATCTATGTGTCTGTTTTTGTGCCAGTACCATGCTGTCTTGATGATGACAGCTTTGTAATAGAGCTTGAAGTCCGGAATTGTGATGCCACCAACTTTGGCTTTCTTTTTCAATATCCCTTTGGCTATTCGAGGTCTTTTCTGGTTCCATATAAATTTTAGCATTATTTGTTCCATTTCTTTGAAAAAGATGGATGGTACTTTGATAGGAATTGCATTAAATCTGTAGATTGCTTTAGGTAGCATAGACATTTTCACAATATTTATTCTTCCAATCCAGGAGCATGGAACATTTTTCCATTTCTTTGTGTCTTCCTCAATTTCTTTCATGAGTACTTTATAGTTTTCTGAGTATAGATTCTGTGTCTCTTTGGTTAGGTTTATTCCTAGGTATCTTATGGTGCTGGGAAAATTGGACAGCCACATGCAGAAAAATGAAATTGGACCATTTCCTTACACCACACACAAAAATAGACTCAAAATGGATGAAGGACCTCAATGTGCGAAAGGAATCCATCAAAATCCTTGAGGAGAACACGGGCAGCAACCTCTTTGACCTCTGCCGCAGCAACATCTTCCTAGGAACAACGCAAAAGGCAAGGGAAGCAAGGGAAAAAATGAACTATTGGGATTTCATCAAGATCAAAAGCTTTTGCACAACAAAGGAAACAGTTAACAAAATCAAAAGACAACTGACAGAATGGGAGAAGATATTTGCAAACGACATATCAGATAAAGGACTAGTGTCCAGAATCTATAAAGAACTTAGCAAACTCAACACCCAAAGAACAAATAATCCAATCAAGAAATGGGCAGAGGACATGAACAGACATTTCTGCAAAGAAGACATCCAGATGGCGAACAGACACATGAAAAAGTGCTCCATATCACTCGGCATCAGGGAAATACAAATCAAAACCACAATGAGATATCACCTCACACCAGTCAGAATGGCTAAAATCAACAAGTCAGGAAATGACAGATGCTGGCGAGGATGCGGAGAAAGGGGAAACCCTCCTACACTGTTGGTGGGAATGCAAGCTGGTGCAGCCACTCTGGAAAAAAGCATGGAGGTTCCTCAAAATGTTGAAAATAGAACTGCCCTATGACCCAGCAATTGCACTATTGGGTATTTACCCTAAAGATACAAATGTAGTGATCCAAAGGGGCACATGCACCCGAATGTTTATAGCAGCAATGTCCACAATAGCCAAACTATGGAAAGAACCTAGATGTCCATCAACAGATGAATGTATCAAGAAGATGTGGTATATATACACAATGGAATACTATGCAGCCATCAAAAGAAATGAAATCTTGCCATTTGCAACAACATGGATGGAACTAGAGCGTATCATGCTTAGCGAAATAAGTCAAGCAGAGAAAGACAACTATCATATGATCTCCCTGATATGAGGAAGTGGTGATGCAACATGGAGGCTTAAGTGGGTAGGAGAAGAATAAATGAAACAAGTTGGGATTGGGAGGGAGACAAACCATAAGTGACTCTTAATCTCACAAAACAAACTGAGGGTTGCTGGGCAGAGGGGGCTTGGGAGAAGGGGGTGGGATTATGGACATTGGGGAGGGTATGTGCTTTGGTGAGTGCTGTGAAGTGTGTAAACCTGGTGATTCACAGACCTGTACCCCTGGGGATAAAAATATATGTTTATAAAAAATTAAAAAAAAAAAGATAAAACTCTGAATAAAATGAATGAGCTCATTGTGCTTCCAATAATAAAGATTGGATGGAGAGGGGGGTGCAAGTTAGTTAGTTAATATAGCTAAGGAGCTTTTACTTAGATAAGTAAAAAAAAAAAAAAAATCACAAAGTATGAAATGGCCAAAAGATGGGCAATATAGAGAAAGCAAATCCCAAATGACAACAAATATAAGAAAAATATATCTAACAATTACTAGTTAGGAAATGCATATTAAAGAAATGAGATTTTTATTTTACATCTATCATACGAACAAAACAGTTGTAACATTTATATGAAAAAATTATGAAAGAGTCCATTAGTATACCATTTGACATAGAGGCATATCCACAAGGTGTGGTTGAATGACTAAAATAAAATAAAGAGTATTGATAGAGTCCCTGTTTTATCAAATGCTGACAAAATCCCTTATTATGTATACATGTATATATGAATATGGTTATATGATCTTGCATAAAAATGTGGAATGAAAAATACTAAGTGAAAAACACTGGTTAAGGGGTTTATTTTGGTTCAGGGGAAAGTAGGGAGGCAAGTATAAAACACTATTTCCATATATATATGCACTTATATAAAATATATATTTGTGTATTTATATTGTAAGGATTTTTTTTAAAGATTAATTAATAATAGATTTACTTTCACAAGGTGAGGAAAGGAACCATTAGACACATGTAGTGTTAAGAGTGTTCCACAAGGAGGGAAAATAGAAAAGTTCCCAGGGAGGAAAGTAGCTGGTGGTTAAGGAAGACACACACACATGCACATAAGCACACACACAAACACATGAATGAGGCTTACTGGATGTAAAGGAGAGTGATGGGAAATAACTTCAGAGAGATAGTTTGAAGCCAGATAATTTATTTTGTTTACTTAATGAGTTTGGATATTACTTCCAGTGCAGAAAAAAAGCTCTAAACTTCTACTTAAATAATTGGATGTATGTTTTAAAAATATCACTTGGTTATCCAAAGGATACAAGCATAGTCATTTGAAGGGCACATGCATCTCAGTGAGGGAAGAAAGGACCTGAGAATAGACTGTAACAAAGGGGTGAGGTAAGTGGACTGCAGGACTGGATGCAGGTTAAAGAATTTCTGGAGAGAGGATACAAAGCAGGAGAGCTAGATAGGAGGCAAAGTGGAATACAAGAAATTGAGATTTTGGAGGTGATGTTGATGAAGTTCTAGAACCTAGATGAGGTTCGGTGGGCTGAGGTCTGGTGCCGATGACCAAGAAAGAATTCTTGAGACATCTTTGGTGCAGAATGGTGGTTTATTAAAGCACAAGGACAGGACCTGTGGGCAGGAAGAGCTGCTGCCCTGGGTTGTGGGGATGGCAGGTTATATACCCTGCAGTTGGGGGAAGGTGAGGGGGAGGAAGGTTTCAATGGAGTTTTCATATGCTAAGGAGGGCCTATAAGGTGCCAGGATGTCCCAGGCCTACCTGAGGCCTTGCCCTGGCGACTTGATCAATGTTGTCTTTAGACCAGCCATTAACATTAAGATAGTTGGGAGACTTTTTGGTGGGGTGTCACAATCCTGCTCTCAATCGTCTTTGTTAGTGAGATTTAGGACATTTGTAAGCCAAGGGAGACTCCTGTCTAGCAGGATTGTGAGCTCTGCAAATTAACCATTTGCTTATTGTTCATGCAGTCAGGGCTGCCTGAGGGATGCTACACATATACTGAGCGGGAGCAGATGGAGAGGGGGGTGCAAGGCACCAGCTTTTGCTTTGTCTTCAGCCAGCCTCATGCTCCCTCATCAATGTGATTATTGGTGGTGGCAGAGTTAAAGGTGTGACAGTAGGAGTGGGTGTTTAACATAGGGTGGATGTGGATCATTTGGAGGTTGGGGATGTTTTTGCAACGATTTTTTTTTTTTTTTAACTGGGATACTGAAATCACCAGTTATACAAGTAGGGCTGGAAAGGGAAGTACCAGGTGAAAGATATCAGTACATGAGGGGGTCACATGGTGCCCTTCAAGAGGACAGTTATTGAGTGGTTTAAGTTTCATGGTGTGAGCTTCAAAATACCTGGGGCTTTTGAAGGGGAAGGAAGGAAAAATAACTTGTAAGATAGAATACAGAGCAAAAAGGACTTATTTATCTTTCCCGCTCTTGAGCATAGTAGATGTAATATTTAAAATAGACCAACAAATATTGGTCTCTGTTTGAGAGGACTTCAGGTGACAGGTTTCAGTTGGAAACTGGAAGAATATTCAAAGAAAAATTTGAGGACACTGGGGAATTTGTTGACCCTAGACTGTGAATTTTACACTGGATGATAAGGGCCCAGTGGTCAACTGTGTCCTCTTGTTTTTTGCGTTCTGCAGCAGACTGGCAGCCAGGCATAAAGGAAAACTTCCTCAGGAGAGTGCTTTCTGAGGAATTAGAAGTTAAACGTGGAACACTAGTCTTGCGGCAGATGGGGGAGTAAGAGGCTCATGTGGAACATGAGGCTACCAACCTTTTTCAGCTGTGGAATCTGACTCAGGATTAAAAGAGGCCTCATCTTTAGGTAGCCTGTATTCAAGTACTGCTAATGCTTTTACTAAAAATATACCTTTTTTTTCTTTGATCGTCTAGGTTACTTTTACAAAGAGAAAGTTTGGATTAATGAAGAAAGCCTATGAACTTAGTGTGCTCTGTGACTGTGAAATAGCATTCATCATTTTCAACAGCTCTAACAAAATGTTTCAGTAGGCCAGCACTGACATGGACAAAGTTCTTCTCAAGTATACAGAGTATAATGAACCTCATGAAAGCAGAACCAACTCGGATATTGTTGAGGTAACACATATATCTAGTAATGCCTGAATTGCAGACATGATTATTTCTTCCCTTTAGTAACTTTTAACTGTCAGATTGCTTCACATCCACATTTCAAATCCGTTGTATATATATATAAAATACATAAAAATATTTAAAAACATATTTTATTATATATATATAAAAATTTTTTTTTCTCCAAATCATTTCCTGGGATGATCTGATTATTGTATAATAATGTATATATATTTTTTATCCCAATCATTTGTTACAAGGATCTGATTATTGCTCTGTCATGACCCACTTAGGCTATATACATATCCTGTTTATTGAGACAAAATTAGGCTATTGTACTGTGTAGAGCAGTATAATACAGCATTTTATCTATGATTATTTTTTATGCATTTTAAGTTAATATTATAAGAATCTATATCACTTGGGATAGTATGAAGTTACACTGTTAATATGCTTTAATCATTTCGTTGCATCAGTGACTACCCACAATTTTAAACACTAATGAAATGGAAGAAAATGACAAAAATAATACTTCTATTTTGTGAATATTATTTTAGTTGTGGGGTGGGGAGAGATTCTTCACTTTTTTTTCCCCTCCTTATCTGTTGTCCTTCAGTATTTCTAATAATTCTGCCAACCTAATTAAAGTGAAAATAAAAGGAATTTATTTGGAATTATTTCCATCTTACTCAGAAATAGGTTTTAAAGCAAAACCTTCAAAAAGGAGAATCTGTATGCCTTCCCCTATAATTCTTTTCTGCTGTAAAATATTTTTATAAAAGATAATTTTCCATTTATATTTCTAATGACATTTTAAATTAGCTTAATACTTTTGTCTTTTTTGTTTACATTTAGAGATTCTGTTTCATTTTTATCCAAAAAAGGAAATTTTTTCCCCTACTACTTCAAAAGTTACATACTTTGGCTTAGTTTTTATATTAGAAGACTATTTCAGTAAATTAGGGATTTCCTTGTGAAAATACTAAAACCGTGTGAAACGATGCGGAATTAACCACAAAGGAAGAAATGAAATCCTAATGTAGATTTTATATGAGTAATTAAAATTAAGATAAAGATTCTTTAACTATTGTAGTGTACAGGAAGCTAATTTACCTGTCTCCACTGATGAAATGCATTTTAAATTTCCTCTATACCCTATTACTCTACTGCAACCATTCATTTTTGGACAGTAATTGATTTAGTTTGTTACTGCGGGGGAAAAAAAATCTGCTACTTATAGTTAAAAAAAAACCTCTGTTACTTTTTAGCAGTTAATCAGTTGTTTGCAGTGAGAAGTAAAAGCATCTTCTATTACAGCTACAACTCATCTCTGTTGCTTGTTCCCCACAGTTTTATTTAAATGGCTCTTTGCTATGAACATCCCCTGAAATGTGTATGAAGTGTTCGATTTTGCTTTTGTGGTTCACTTCAGTTAAACAACATGGTTACGTAGCCAAACCCCTTAATGCAGTTGTGATTGTATCAATTTTAAGTTACTTTATATTAGCATTTATGGTATATCTTAATCACTTATGTGCGGTATAAATTAGACCCTTTCCCTATTAAACCATAATTCACTTTGAATTATGATTTTGTAAATTATGAGATCATTATTCAGGTAATCTTTTATCAGAGACTTCATAACTGGATTCCCTTGAAATGGAGAATATCCCTGGTGCGTTTAATTTAAAATGACATCTTATTTTAAAAATCTTTGTATCTTATCAAACGCTCCACTGCCTAAGTCAAAGAAATAGAGTTGACTTTAATAATGTCAACAAATAGATAATTCAAGCTAGTTTCATTGTAGAAGGCAACCACCTCCTTAACCCTAACTACTCTGCTCTTTCATTGCAGCAGTTGTTGTTCTTGGCCCCTGGAAGTTGAGGGTACTTCGCACAGCCTAAAGTTTACTTCCTTAGAGAACATGAAGAATATAGTCTGATTTAATCCTCACAGAATTTTCAAACTGCCTCAGTCTTCATCTCTGTTGTGGTCAGCAATCAAAGTGTAAGAGAGTAAATCCCAAACATGTTTTAGCAGTCTCCTATATTACAGTTTACTTTAGTGTGAAGGGAAACTTCGCAGGTCAATTATCAATTGGGAGTTGAATGTTTTCTTTTTAAGTGAATTTCTTAGATACAAGTGAACATGAATATTATGTGGAGTTCTGAATTATATAAATACAGTGGGTAGAAGACATATTGGCTTATAAGGGATAAATTTGTTGGTAGGATAAATTATAAGGCTGAATTTACTTTGTATGTGAAGCTGACTGAATTAACCTTCATTATAAAACGATGGTGGTTATCCTAGATACTCTTTCTTCCACATATAAAGGTAATGGAACTGCAGCCTCACTAGTGTTGTGCATGTGTCTGAGTTCCTTTTATCAGTGGTGGTGATGGCTAATACTAAGGGAGCTATGAAGATTATTGTGAACCAAACTAAGATTATAGGATAAGAGTAATGACAGATACATATAGAACTTCCTATGGGACAGGCATTTCCAAGTGCTTTACAAATATCTCATTTAAAGATACTTTTAGAATACCATTGTAAGTATTTTTTTCATATAGTGTTTCATATAGTTTCCTTTCAAACAGTTGTAGTCATTGGAAGCACATTTTTGTCCATTTAACAGAAATATTCAAGGGGTTCCTGTGTGCCATGGAGTCTGCAGAGTGATGTTATTTAGTGATTTCTGACTCAGGCGCCAAGACTATTCTTTCTACACATAGTTTTGTAAACCAGTGAGATACACTTGTACCAACTGAAGATTTTTTATCTGTGAACGTCTAACAAATTGGTGTAATGTTCTGGGTGGCCGAAAAGCCATCTCCTGTGACTGAGTTCATCAGCTACAGTAAATGGAAGCATAAGTGACTCACTTTAGAGTGTTTCCTAATGCAATATGGTTGTCAGTGAGACTAACTGAAAACTTTGAGAACAACCTTCATAAGGCCTCTAACATGAATTCATTTATTTCCTATTGCATGTAAGTTGATGAAGTTCCAGAACCTAAGTCAGGTTCGGTGGGGTGAGGTTCGGAGCTGACGACTAAGGAAAGAATTCTTAAGACATCTTTGGTGCAAAATGGTGGTTTATTAAAGCACGGGGACAGGACCCGTGGGCAGGAAGAGCTGCTGCCCCGGGTTGTGAGGAGTGGCTGGTTATATACACAGGAGTTGGGTAGGTGAGGACAAAGGGGTGTTCAGAAGGGCTATTGGGGCAAAGAATACTATCAGGATATTGAAGGCTTAGTTGCTATCAAGTAAAGACAATTGGGAGTCTCCTGGTGGAATGTTACATTCCTGCTATCAAGCATCCCTGTTAATGAGATTTAGGTTTAGAAGAAATTTAACTTTATTTACTTTTCCTTCTACCTCTGCCTCCTTCGGTTTTTTATGGAGGGGAGGGTGACCTTAGGGATTGAGGAACTGTGTTCTGTGTCTTTGGAAATTGGGAAATTGATAAGGTAACTTCTTTGTTGTAAATCTCAAGGACATTTGCAAACCAAGGGAGACTCCTGCCTTGCAGGACTGTGATCTCTGCAAATTAACTATTTATCCTTTTGGGCAGTCAGGGGTGCCTGAGGAATGCTACACATATGGAGGGGAGCGGGTGAAGAGGGGGTGCAAGGCGCCAGCTTTTGCTTTGTCCTCAGCCAGCCTCCTGCTCCCTCATCAAGTTACTCTTTAAGATCAGTAGGATTTTACTTTCTCCCATATTGCTAAAAAGCTATACCTGCAAGGATGTACGTGTATTAGGCCTATGGAACTAGATCTAGTATGTTTTTTGGGAACACAGTGAAAAAAATATATTTAAAGTAGTTGGTATTTAAATATTATGATGATAAACAGATAAAAAGAAAGATGCGGTTCTCACATTTTATCTATCTTTTGATTTTAACCTCAAATTTAAGAAACCCATATACAGAATGGTGTTCTATCTTTGCTGTCCCTTGTTTCACATTACCTATATTTTGAAACTAGTTTCTTAAAATTTTAACAATTATAATTGATAAAAAATAATTTCTCTATGGCTTTTAAAAAAAATCAACAGCATTTACATATTTTAAATTGCATTTAGATATTTTAAAGTCTGTAATGTCTTGTAGGATGTAAATACCCCCTACATTCAGAAAGCTTAAATAAATGAAAATGGAAACTTACACATTAGTCAATTAGATAGTGTCATTAAGATAAACTTTATAAGAGACTTCATAACTGGATTTCTTTATAATGGAGAGTATTGCTGCAGTGTTAATGGGATTTTATTTGAAAATGCTTATACACTGCTTTTTAGGAGCTTATTCCTTTAAAAAATGAGTTTTACTATATTTACTCTATTTCATTAGGAGACATTCTGTAAAGAATGTCATCAGAAATATGCATTGTACCTCTCCATGTTATTAAGCATTGATAACAAAAATATGTGGCTTTTTGTTTGGTAATTTAGTTGAAATGTACAAAGGCAATGTTATAATCCCCCATCTTTCTCTTTTCAATAAATTAAGATTTAAAAGCTTATGAACTGTAGTATGCAATTTGATAAGAACATTGGATTTGTCTTAGAGTATTAGAGAAACTAGCAATGAAAATCAGTTGGTTACCGTTATTCATACACGTGTGTGTACATTGTGTTTACACTAAACAAAAGCCTAGGGCCAATAAAACATTTCTGTATCAAAATAAAAGTGATGCTAAAGCCACAAAGTGAGGATTTTAGCAGCTGCTAGTAAATGCCTGAGAATAGTTTTGTATCTACTTTTCTCTTTGCTTCGCTTTGCAGGAATATTTGAAATATGATATATTCCAGTGTATAAATATTTTAAAAATAGTTATGACTTGGTGATATTGGAGAATATTCAGCAAATAGCTTATGTGGTGATTCTGATCACTGTGCTGTTATTTAAGAATGTAAGAGACCATGGCCATTTACCTCTTTAGTTAGTATCTTGTAAACTGTTCCCAGATAGAGGTATCTTCCTCATGACAGGAATACTGTAGTACTTAAAAGAAAAATTTCTCTTGTACTATCTTATTTGATCTTCATATCCAAGGTATGCTTTTTCAGAAGTGGGGATTGAGACTCCATTTGCCCAGAGTCATGTAGCAATTTAACAGCAGAAATAGGATTAGAATCTGGCATTGACATTATAGCCTCCCTTTGCTCCCCAGTTTATTGAATCCATTGGAGCTTTGGAATATTTCGCCATAAATGGATGAAGGTTTTTTTATATAAGTCAGTGATGTATACATAACATGTAGCAAACATGAATGAGTTTTCCTCAAAAATAACAGAAAATGAGTGGGGATAATTGTAGTAAGAATAGTAGATAACTTTTATCTAGTTGCTAATTTAGCCTGGTACCTTCTGGGGCTTTTACTTATTTCATCTGATTGAACCCTCTTACTGTCCTTATTTCACAGATGAGGAATTTGAGACACAGTGATAAAATAGGATGACAATAATTCGGATTCTAAAGAAAGAGAAAATCTGCTTTTTCAGAGTCTTACTCATTCCTCCGACTTTCAGATCACAAAGAATTTAGAAATTACCAATATCTTAAAAAAGAGGAAGATAGGGAATCAATATAAGATGCATCTACCAATTATTAAATAAAAAGAGCTGGTAGTGAAAGTTGACCATGGCAGGGATACATTATTTGAAAATCCGTGGCTCTCAGAGTATAGTACCTTGACCACCAGGAGCAGCATCATAAGAGAACTTTTAGAGATCTGAGGTTACTGAAGCAGAAACGCTGAGGGGAGGTCTGAGCAATCTTGTATGAACTCGAATTAACTTGTCCTAAGTGGTGTGAGCCCAAAAGCTTCAAGGTAACATGCAGTCCCTGGGCAGTGGTTATCCAGCTTCTTAAACATTTTTATTCCCAAGAATATCCCTGAAATCATTTTAAGCAATGAGCAAGAACAAAGTGTAACTTGTAAGACCTTCTAAGGAAGCAATCCAAAATAGCATGCCAAGTTCGGTGTGAATTACAAACTAGGGGACACGTTTCCAGTGGGTTACCTTCTAACGGGTTACTTTCAATTCACTTCTGCATGGTTATAAGTGCTTCTTTGAATGTATATAGAGGGCCTGGTGCGGATGTGTGGACCATGGATTACAGTTCCTCAGTTGAACAAAACAGAAAGATAAAAATGATTTTTGTCTCCTGAGATCATCTGGTACTGACCTTATAGAATCAGAAGCATCATTATACTTCGGTTTTCTGACAGTATTACAATGTTCTCAGAGAATCTTTCTGAGCCAATAAGTTTTTTTTTTTTTTTCTCCCCATGTTACAGATGAGGAATGGAACAGACAGGGAGTGTTTAAGAGGCTTGCCTAATGTTTTACAGCGCTGCAGTGGAGCGGCAGGGAAAGGGGAAAAATAATGAGACAACTGAAGACAAGACAAAGCTTCCCTCCACCTCCAGCCCCCTGCCCTGCTCTTTTATTCCTAACAGAGCCTGATGCAGCAGGATGGTGATTCACAGGGCGAGGCACGAAATCCTCATGGCCCTCCTCCTCTTCTCACTTGTCCTGCACCATCACCTCACGCAGCAGTCACCATAGCTCTCGCAATTTCAGTATGACTCTTTTTATTTTTACTATGTATTTGAATATTATTATTTATCATACAATTATTGGTTCTCACGTATGTGCTTTTTAAGGAACTGTGCATCTCTGCTTGTGATTTTTATTTTCTTGAGGTCAGATTTTTCTCCCAACGAAGATTGATGTTGCTGATATATGAACAGGAGTTCATGTGGGAAAGGGATGAGGGATCACTTTATAATACAGCTTACATTTCTCTACTGCATTTCTTGTGTTCATCGATGGATACCTATGTATCTTTTTCACGTCTCTTTGGGTCACAGATTGAGTGTTTTAGTAGTTAGCATCAGTAAGTTGTTCTTTTTCCTCTGAAGTTCTTTGCTACATTAGCCACATTTTTGGCCAGTGAGAAAAAGGGTACAGAGGATTGGGGGAGTGATCAGAGCAAACTTCCTCTCGAGGTAACACCATCATCTTAGTTTTTTAAAGGACAGGGTTGGAGAGCAAAAAGGGTAGAAGAACGGTGTTCTAGCTCAAAGGGGCAGCTTATGTGGAAATTGGGAAATGAAACCTAGCACAGTTATTTTATGGAGTTAAAGTCAGCCAAGCATAGCTGTAGTAGTATAGTGTGAAGAGTGGAAATGGCCAAGACCTGGAAAGGAAACCAGATCCCAGGGAGGTGTATAAGGCCCTTGACTTTCTCCTGAAGGCTTGGGTAGCTATTGAAAGAGCTGTGTCTAGGTTTTATGGACTCTCTTCTCTTTCCAAGCAGTACCTTGTGTTCAAATCACACTGTAATTTTGTTTGTTTGTTTGCTTTTGAAAGGGGTTGAAAAGGGAGGAGGAAAAGGGTAAAAATGTTGACTATAGTGCATATTTTTACATTTTTAATTTATTGTACTGATACTTACCATACCATGTGCAAGGCATTGTGCCAGACACTGGGAATAAGTGGCCATATCTCTGCCGTTTTCCTAAAAGCTATTTTATTATCTTTCTACAGAAGTTCTTTTGTTAGATACATTTCAGTATAGATTCAAGACACTTAGAATCTCAAGATTTTGATGTTTCCCATCAAAGAGTAATCATTCAGCATATAAATACTATCTTACTATTAGAGTTATAAGCTAATTTAGTGCAAAAGATGCAGGGTACTTATCATGTTTAAGGATGTTCTGTGTATGCCTATAGAGTGAGAGATAGATAGAGTGTAAGTGATATATCTCTTATAAAGTTGTAGCAAGTGCAGACATGCAGTTTTAAAAAAAAAAATGGCCATTGAAACACATAGCTCTTCTTAAAATTAAGGAGACAATTTGTATAGTTTTTATATTTATTCTGATGTTATTTTTGTAGCTCAGCTTTGAGAGAAGCTCTAGAGATCTAGAGTCTAAAGAAAGGTATCTTTGTTTTTTTTTAAGATTTTCTTTGTTTATTTGAGAGAGAGAGAGAGAGAGAGAGAGAATGTGTGCATAAGCAGGGGGAGCAGCAAAGGGAGAGGGAGAGAAGCAGGCTTCCCGCTGAGTAGGGAGCCTGATGCAGGGCTTGATCCCAGGACCCCAGGATCGTGACCTAAGCCAAAAGCAGACACAACCAACTGAGCTGACCAGGGACCCTGAGAGGTATCTTCTTATCATAGATTAGTCATAATCCTACTTTTTAAATTTACAATTACACATTCAGTGCTTGACCGAATAAATCCTTCCAAATGGTAGTATGAACTTCCCTTATTTTGGAAAAGTAAGCATACCTTATAATTTTGCAGGTTTTGTTTGGTGTGTTGATTTGTGAATCAAATCAATTTTGGATATGTGCTTTGATACTTGTGTGTCCTAGGGATATTCTGTGAAGAATCTTATTGTATGTGTAGGCACACTGATATTTGATTTTATTTCTTACTCAAAGAATAGTTCCTAAAATTTTGATTTTAATTGATGGGCAGTAAAAGATCAGAAGTACGCTTTTAAGATTGTTTTTGAAATGTTAATGATTCTTGCAACTTGTTATGTAAACTACAAGTCTGAGTCTTAGAGAATAAACCAAAGCTTGAATTCATATTGGAATTTACCTCTTGTAATTTGACAGGAAGTATTGTTCTGTGCTGCCTTGTTTTTAAAGAAATTTTCATTCCATATAAGTGCTTTGTTATTTTGTGGTAATTTCTGGGCTTGAGTTGTTATTTCCAAAGTCTCTTGAAAATCTCAAAAAGCTTATGTTCTGCAAAAAACCCTTAGAAATAGTAACTAGTATTTGTAAAGGAATTTTTAAAAAATCAGTTTGCTTTTTCATGCTACCAGTGGTCTTATAGGATTGTTCCATTGTATAATTAAAATATTTTTAGTGCTATTTTCCATATGTGTTATAGTTGGATTAAGTTTTTAAAAATTGTTCTGTTAGTTTGAGGTATAAAAAAATCTATCAGTTATGTTCTGTACAACAACAGAAAGGAAGGGTTTTAGATGAAGATTTAGGCATTTTGTGAAAGGTGGTAATAACCCTCAAATTCTGTTATTTGAGACTTCACTGATTATGATCTAAAGTAAGTTTCTATATTTAGTATTTATAATTAGCATTTCTTTGCTATACTGATCTGTTATTTATTGAATATTTATGGTACCTATTTAATAGGAACAGAAAGTAGAATTAAAGTTCTAAATCCTGGGGCGCCTAGGTGGCTCAGTGGGTTAAAGCCTCTGCCTTCAGCTTGGATCATGAGCATAGAGCCCTGGGATTGAGCCCCACATCAGGCTCTCTGCTCAGTGGGGAGCCTGCTTCCTCCTCTCTCTCTGCCTGCCTCTCTGCCTACTTGTGATCTCTCCCTATCAAATAGATAAATAAATCTTTTAAAAAAAAGTTCTAAATCTTGTGGGTATTCAGTATCAATTAAAATAATATATGCATAAGCATTTTTTAAAAAAGATTTTTTATTTTTAAGTAATCTCTACATGCAGCATGGGGCTCATACTCACAAGCCCAAGATCAAGAGTTGTATGCTCTACCGACTAACTCAGCCAGGCACCCCATGAAAGCATTTTGAAAACTCTTTTGTATTAGGTTGTTTCTGATTACAAGCAACAAAGACCTGACTGAAACTCACCTTTAAAATAAGGGTACTTGTTGGGGCGCCTGGGTGGCTCAGTGGGTTAAAGCCTCTGCCTTTGGCTCAGGTCATGATTCCAGGGTCCTAGGATTGAGCCCCACATCGGGCTCTGTGCTCAGCAGGGAGCCTGCTTTCTCCTCTCTCTGTCTGCCTCTCTGCCTGCTCGTGTCTGTCAAATAAATACATTTATTAGCAAAGTCTTTGCTAAAGAACATCAATATTCTTCCCACTGGATTCCCAAGATCTTTTAAAAATCTTTTTAGAAAATTAAAAAATAAATAAAATAGGGGTACTTGTTACATCACATAACAAAAAATGCAGCAGTGTGGTAGAGATTAGGCTCTGCTCTGTTGAAGTAGGCTCCAGGTTTCTGCCTTCTCTCAGGCATCAGCTTTGTCCTTATGCTGGCTGGTGCATATTGACAGTAGCAGCTCCCGATCTTACCTCTGCACATGGCATCATCTATAGCAGCATTACCCAATAGAATTTCTTGTGGTGATGGAAATGTTCTCTATTTGTGCTGTCCAGTAGTGGTAGCCATTAGTCATATGTAGCTGTTGAGCACTTGAAATAGTAATAGTGCCATTGAGAAACTGTATTTTTAACTTGTCTACCATATTGTTAAGTACCAATATAAAGCATCAGAGATCTGTTGTGTCCTAGAGTTTTCACCAAATGTTCTGAAATAAACTCTATTATGCTGACTTGGATAACATGCTTCCACACTCCTCCCTGCAGTACACTAATCATGGTAGCGAGGAGAAAATGGAAAGTGCTGATTGGCTTATTCTTGCTAGATACTCCACCTCTGAGAGGTACTATGAAGCTACATTGATCCAGAAAGTTTCTATTTGCATAGGTGGGGATAGACCTGTAGCTCTGTATGGGTCTGACCCATACATTCATGGTCAGTGGACGTTTGACAAAAGTGCTAAGGTTAATCAATGAGAAAAGGAAAGTCTTTTCAATAAATGGTGCTAGAAAAGCTGGATATACATAAAGAAAAAATAAACCTTAATATTACTATACATCATACACACGTCTATGGAATAAAGAGTTTGTATGGGTGAATAATAAAGGTGAGGAACACACAGACTGGGTGTAGCTGATACAGTGCCTTGAATATCAGGCTGTGGTGTTTGACCTTTGTCTTACAGGCAGTGGGCAGCCTTTAGAGGTGTTTAAAAGTTTAGGTAGTCAAATAATTGTTACAAGAATACTAATCTGGCAGCAGATTACCAGCATTTTAAAGAGGTTTATAGCTTTTAAAAATAGACTACAGATCTCATCTTTTAATTATGATAGTCTTTAGTAATGTTGAGATTTTATGAAGAAGAATGCTGTTCCACTTAGTTTGAATGAGGAATGGTGATTAAAATGGTGGTTTAGACTGTGTCCTAAAGATTATGGAATATTGACATGTCATGCTTTTTCTTAATTGATCTATAAAAAAATTGAAGAGAGCATCATTTGTAGAAAAGGAAATGTTTAGAATTTACCCATAATGTGAATGTGATCAAGTATAAGTATAAATAAGCTTTGTAATGTGATCTCCCTTAATGTAACAATTTACAGTATTTTTATTTAAAGTCATTATTTATTATGAAAAAGTGACCAAAGTTACTGTAAAAGGGAGTTTATTATGAGAAGGTTTGGAAAACCCTGATCTAGTTCTGTACTTTATTTAAATGATAAGAAAGCAGGAGTCCAAACAAAGCCAAGGACTGGTCCAAGATCTTACAAGTTTGCAGTGACAAAACCAAGACTTAAATAATGTTTTCTTGAAGACCCTGGGTCTATCTCAGAAAGTCTTTGCTAAAAAACATCAATATTCTTCCCACTGGATTCCCAAAAATCAGCACACAGCTTAATAATAACCTGTACGGTTGAACTAAAAGCATTGTTGCTTCCTTCAGTTAATTTATACTCTTAAAACTTTATCAGGGACGCCTGGGTGGCTCAGTTGGTTGGGTGTCCAACTTGATATTAAGTCAGGTTCACAGTCTCATGGTGACAGGATCAAGCCCCACGTTAGGCCCTGCACAGTGTGGAATCTTGCTTGAGATTCTCTGCTCCCCTGCCCCATACACACACTGTCTCTCTGTCTCAAATAAATCTTTAAATTAAAAAACAAGAAACAAACATCAGACGTTACCCAAAAGTGTTAAGGACAAAAAGCAATGAAGTATGTTTAAATGGAAATAAAGTTCAAGAATGAAAGAATGTGATTCTCTTCACACTGTAATACTGGAAATACTGCCTTGATTGCTGTATTGCCCCCATCTTCCACATTGACTCCCACGATATATTATTTCCAACCTTTAGAAAAGTAAACAGACTTAAAAAGAAAAACATACAAGTGCTTCTGCTGTAATGCATTCCTGAAAAATCTCATAAACTCCAAAACCTGTGCAACGTTGTGTTTTGATCAACACAAACTAAAAAATAATTAGTAATTGAAAAGAGAATTTGAACTGCTCAGTGAGACAGCTTAGTATGTAGTTAGTGGCTACCACAGTAGGTGTTATAAATGCACAGAATTGATTACTTGAGTAGAAGTGTTGGCAACATTTAATTAGAATGGAGATAGTGGGTCTTAGGACAGTGCAGATGACTGTGTAGCAATGAGCAATGGAAGGTGGGGGGTTTGCCATTAAAGTGAGCATGGGAAATATTACAACCTTCATCAAGGCTGGGAATAGTCCTCTGAAGCCCTCGTTTTCAATTTCTTTTTTTCTTTTTTTAAAAAGCTCTGGCTCTCAAGAGGCCTTTCTCCTTTCCTGCTAAAGGTTGCCACTTTCCTGGCTCCCCTTTCCTAGGAAAAATCCCCAGTGAACCAGAGTGACTTCTTTATACTGACACCATTCCCTATTTGTCAGTTTCATGGCACCTAATTTACATTCCAAAACACATTATAGTAGAGAAGACTGTATTGTTTAATCATAGAAAGAGTTTTGCTTTTTTTTTTTTTAAGCAAATTTATCAGCTAATATTCATCTGAATAAGCGGCTGCTGTGTAAAAGATTATTCTGGGTGTGGGGGGAGTTGTATTATTACTGGTTTCTTTTAAGGTACAAAAAATAGCTGTTTTCATAGATTCTATTGGCTTTTGTTTCATATAGTTCTGTTCAGTGCTAATCTTAATATACCTGGGTATAAGACTCAATAGGTGTGAATTCCAGTGTGATTATTCGTAATAATGGTAAAGATTTCTAGTGTTTTCTGCAACCTGCATAAAGTGCTTTCACACTACCTGATATCTTTATAAATTATTGCCCCCCAAATCCTTCACTGTCATGTGAAATTGAATGATTGAATGTTCAGCAAGGCAACGTAGTTTAGCTAGTGGCTACCACAACGTAGACACATTTGAGATTAACTTTTTCTCTTTTTATTGAGATATAATTTTCAGACCATAGAATTCACCATTTAAAATTATAGTTTTTAATGTATTCAAAAGTTTGTGCAACTGTGCACGCTAATTCCAGAACATTTTCATCAACCGTTCACAGACATTTCCCAGCTCCCCTTACCTCCTCATCCTGGCAAACACTAACCTTTTTTGTGTGTCTATGAATTTGCCTATTCTGGATATTTCATATAAATGTTCTGTCTTGTGTCTAGCTTCTTCCATTCAGCATAATACTTCCAAGGTTCATTTATATTGTAGTATGTACCAATATATCATTCCATGGTTAAATGATATTCCATTGTATGGATAAACCATATTTTGTTTATCCAGTCATTCATTGATGGACATTGGGTTATTTATACTGTTTTATTGCTACAAAAATGTGGCTCTGAATTTGTGTACAAGTTTTTGTACGGACATGTTTTCATTTTTCTTAGGTATCTACCTAAGAGTGGCATTGGCCAGTTTGTATGATAGCTCTGTGTTGAACTTTTTGAGGAACTTGACAGTGGAATTCTGTAGAAAATATGGGACTCCTTTCCACAATTCAAGGAAAAGCAGAAACATCATCAAAAAACTTTGTAGATGTCATTAGAAAATATTTGGTTAATTTTTTCCTAAAACATTGTTGTTGTTGGTTTTTTTTTTTTATTTCTGTAATGTTGGATCAGGTTATCTGGACCAACCCTTCTGCTGAAGACAACTAAAAATACTAGAAAAATTGTACAAAAACTTCCTTATAGTATCAAAGAGCTGTTAAGGAACATGCCAGACCAAAATCTAAGAAAAGGTAAGATCCTAAGAGGTAAAGAAGTATTTAAAATTCTGGCTACCCTGAGTCATTTGCCCACCAGGATAAAACAGTTGAAACCTGAGCTTCAGGTTTTGTTGGATCCAGAGGCAAAGAACAACTCATTACATGTAGGTTTCCAAGTCTAATAGATCGCCTCCCATATCAAACTGGGACCAGGAAAAACAAAAAGTCCACAGTCTTTTCTCACTTGAAAAAATTGCAAGGGGAGATCTGTTGTCCTGAACAGATGGGGGAAGAGGAGAATAAGAAAAGTAAGAAAGAGAACCTGTCTCTGTGGGTTGTAAAACAAGTACCAGCATTGTGTGGGACCACTCATTGTCCAAAATCCTTTAACACAGGAAGCCCGGGAAAACTTTTGCCTCAGGTATCTGGAAGAAGCAAATTGATATACTTTTTGAAGAAAGGCACTTTATTCAAAGCATCAAAAATCTCTTTCAAATAACCTTTCAAAACCATAGAGCATACCTCATACAAAGATGACTGACCATAAAAGAAAATAAGACACCATAAGCAAAATGCAGAAGAAATAGCAGAAACTAACATCTAAATACTTCAGATACTCATTATTATACATAGATTATAAACAGTTTCACTCTGTTTTAATAAACAAGCTTGAAAATATCTGCAAGAAACAGGAAAATCTGAAAGAAGTAATATAGCAAAATTGAATGAAATACTTAGAGCAATGAAAATTCACAAGAATTTGTGAACTGAAACAGGTTATCTGGAGGCTCACCACAAAGAGATGAAAAGGTAGAAAATATAAGATGTTGAGGAAAAGGAAAATTGGTTGGAAATTCTAGCCTGAATTTTTGTTGGCTTTCTAGAAGGAGGGGAAGAGAGGATGAATATGATGGGAACAGATGCGATATTTGAAGAGATAAAGACAATTTTCCAGGATTGGTTTAAGGAATTCAACAAATCCCTTGCAGAATAAAAGAAAAAAGAATATATATATATATGGAGTGAAACTACAGAAAACAAAGACAAAGAGAAAAACATACAGAGCAGTTTATCTTCAAAGGAGTAGTGACTCTAGCCGCAAATGAAAATCTCTAGTCAATGAAATGATATCCTGAATGTGTTGAGAAGACGGAACTTGTAATCCAATTTAGAATTCTATATTCAGAGAAAATGTCTTAAAGAATGAAGGCAGGACACCTGACTTACATGCCCAGGAAACCCCATTGCTTCCTTTCTTCTGGCTGGCAGCAGGGAGGCCACACTATAGCTGGAGGTACTGTAAAAGACACGAACTAGCAGGAATTCATCAGCGCTCTGGCAGTCTTTGCTGAAAAAATTTGGGGAGCTGAAAGTCCCTGCATGGGTAGACACTATAGCAGAAAGAGCTTGCTTGCTCCCTGTGATGAGAATTGTTTTGTTTGTTTGTTTGTTTGTTTTTTTAAAGATTTTATTTATTTGTCACAGAGAGCACAAGCAGAGGAAACAGCAGACAGAGGGAAAAGCAGACTCCCCACTGAGCAAGGACTCCCTCCCAGGACCCTTGGATCATGACCCAGGCCGAAGGTAGCAGCTTAACCGACCGAACCACCCAGAAGTCCCTGATGAGAACTGGTTCTACAAATGGGCTGCTTCCGCAGCACGGCACCTGTTTCTCCAGGGTGGTGCTGGGGTCAGCTCCATAACCAATATCTACGGGGGACACCAGAGAAATGGGTTCATGCCCAGCCACTTCAGCAGAGGTTCTAGGAGCATGACCCACAAGTCCTCCAAAACTTAGGAGCTGAAAACTATGAAGAAGGACCAAGAGGGAACCTGCACACTGACACATCAGGGACAGAGAAATCTGGAAAGAATCACCAGACAGGTATCAACTGCCACCAGAAGTATTAGAACAAATGCTGGGTTAATAAATTGGCTCATTCATTTAAAAAAAAAAAAAAAAGCAAAAAACTGTGTATCAGTTTTGCAACTAAACCATGTCAGGCTTTTGAAGAAGGGGTCCAAAACCCAAGTCAGGCTGTCTTGGTAAGAAAGCAATCTTCATGGGAAGATCAAATGATCTTCAGAAGCTTCCAGTAGACAGTGACCCGTGTCTCTGTTTCATCAGTGAACATTAGAACCTAGTAGGTACTCTCAGTAAGTTTTGTTGGAAAAAAAGAAGGCAAATTAAATTATTTGTACAATTAAAACACACACACACACTAAGAAGGGATGGTGAAAACCAATAGCCAAGGCTTTTGAAGATACACTTTCCTGACTTCATGGTGCACTGAGAACCAAGTTTATCAAAATATTTATGTGTGAAGATTTGCAACAGAATTACATTATCCTCTGTTGATAGGCTGATGCCCAATATCTGGGTTTCTGTGAGTTAAGGGCCCCCTCAAACTGTTGGGATTGCTCAGGGTTAAGGGAAGAAGTATCATTGTCATTTATTGGGATCTTTACACTCAATCCTAGGAGTATCATAGAACTTTTAAAATTTAAAGAAGCCATATTTTGAACACGACACACTTCTTACTGAGGAAGATAGGAATAAGATTATGGAGGAACTGGAGAAGGAGCCAGAAGGCATTGCCTATAGCTATATGCAAAAGGAATGTGCTGTCTTCCCAAGGTTGAAGTGTTTCCTGATCCCAAGCCTCTCTGTGTTCTCCCTTTCATTTATCAGCTGATTAATGCAGTCTGTTGAACCAGCTGAACTAGTACAGTGTGGTGGAAAAAGCACTGAATTGGACATCAGAAGATTTAGATTCTAGTCCTAGTTCTGCTACTTAAGAGCTGTGTGATGTGGTAGGGTTGAAGGCGGAGTACTTGGGTCTCTCCTAAGCTTCATATTCTCCTTTGTAAAGATAGGAGGTTAACCTAGGTTGCAATGGTACCATTTAATTTGTTTTTCATCAGCTATCTTAGTATACTTTTTTTGTGTATGTAAAATCTCGGGATCCTGTTGTGCCTCAAATATTTTGACTCAGTGGACAAATTTTCAGAAAAATAAAACTTAACAAAATGGAATCATGAAACTATAGACAACCTGAATAGTCTTAATTGTGAAGTTTACCACAGAAGATCTCCAAGTCCAGATGGCTTCATAAGCAAGGACTAACAGATTTTTTAAGGAAGAAATAATGCCAGTATTTCTAAACTCTTTCAGAGAACAGAAAAAGAAGAAACACTCTTTTCTCCATTATATGCGCTAGCCCAACTTTGATAGTAAAACCAGCAAGCAGAGTTCGAAGAAGAAAAATCAGAAGTCAGCCCCACTGAACATAAATGCAGAACTCCTAAACAAAATATTAGTCCACTCCTTTGAGCTCACATCTTTTTTAGTGGAGACACTTAACTTGTTTTCACTTTGATGCATTTTCTGTACTCCTTGGGCATGCATATAGACTCTATCAGCCTCTCTTTGGGAGTAGCCATGTGACTAAATTGGCCAATGGAATTTGAGTAGAAGTGACACATGCTGGTTCCAGGGCTGATCTGTCAAATACCTCCCACATGATCTTCATACTGTCTCTTCCCTCTTTGCCTGCCAGGTGCAGAGAATCCAGATGGGCACTCTTGAGGTCTTATGTGTGGAAGCACAAGATAAATGAATCTGGGCTCTGAATAATCTCATGCAAGCCTCTGAGATAAGAAACATCCTCATATGGCTTTTTATGAATAGGAAACTTCATTGTGTTAGACCACTGAGAGTGTTTTGTTCATTAAAGCATCTCATGTTACTTATGCTAACTAAATCAGAAATTAAATCCAGCAGTATATAAAAGGGACAGTGTATTATGACTACATTGGATTGCTCACAGGAATGTAGGGTTGATTTAACAGAGTTATCCCATCATTGTGGAATGAAACTCTCAATAGGTATATATCTCTGCCACCAAAAACCAACCAACCAAATAAATAAATAAATAAAATAATAATAATCTTTATAGAGTCAAGGAAATGCCAGTCAAAAGAATTCAACAACTGATTCTGAAATAAAGGGAAAATGAGGGGGAAAAGAAGACCTCCTGCAGAATAACAGTGTGAGAGGGTTTGCTCTACAATATATTGTGACTTATTTTAAAGCTGTAGTAATGGAGATACTATGACAATGCACAAATACTGATTTCCAAACATAGCAGTGAAGTAATAGCTTAGAAACTGAACCATGTGTGCATAAATGGGGGGGTATCTATAATCATAGGGGAAAGAAAAAAATTCTTTAATAGTGCTGGGACAATTAGATACATAGGAAACTATGAAGGGAGTCTACCTCATATCTGACATAAAATCTATCTCCAGGAAGATTATAGACTTAAATGCAGAAGGCAAAATTGAAAGCTTTTAGAAGATATAGGAGATTATTTTTATGATTTTGAGGTAGGGAAGGATTTATTGAAGACATAAAAACTATAAAGGAAAAATTGGTAAATTTGACTTTGTTTTTATCTGAAGGCAGTTTTTTTTTTTCAAACCACAGAATGGAAAAAGATTTTTATAATGCATAAAATTAGTAAAGGACTTATGTTGATTTCAAATTATAAAAATGACAATAAATAAGAAAAAGATGAACAACCCAATTAAAAATTTGGAAAGTACTTGACCAGACACTTAGAAAAAAAAATTCAGAGAGCCAATAGGTATGAAATGTGCTTCATTTCCTTAGTAATCAGGGAAATGCAAATCAACTTCTCATTTCAGGTAGAAATGTACTTCGATACAATTATAGTTGACCCTTGAACAGCTCCACAGTTGGGAAAACAGCACCCTGTGCAGTTTAAAATCCATGTTTGACTTTTGACTCCCCCTAAACTTAGCTGCTTACCAGAAGCCTTACCAGTAACATAGTCAGTTAACACACATTTTTCAAGTTATATGTGTTACATACTGTATCCTGACAGTAAAGTCAGCTGGAGAAGAGATGTTATTAAGAAAACTCGAAGGAAGAAAAAATACATTTACTGTATTATACTGTATTTATTAGGAAAGAGATTTTGGTAGGTCTGCACAGTTTAAACCTGTGTTGTTCAAAGAAAAAAGTACTTTAAAAAATGTTTTGACATTATCTAGTATAAGAAAGATAAGAGCCACATATTTTATGAACTTTACAGTTCCATTCCCAAGAATATACTCTAGAGAATTGTGTGTAGATATGGGGTAGGTTATGTTTACAAAAATGTTCATAGCACCATTTTCATTTCAATAATGGCCAAAAAACTGAAGCAACTCCAATATCTGCAGTAGAATGAATAAAGTTTTTCCCCTATACAATGAGTTACAATATTCAGTGAAAATGAACAAACTAGATCTGTATGCAACCCTGAATCTAATAAACATAATCTATAATAAAAGAGGCGAGACAGAAGAATGCATCGCATATACTTCATTCACATAATATTAAAAAGTAAGCCGAAGGATATAGTTACAGGTACGCATACATGTGGTAAACCAGAAAGCTTCGTCATCACAGAGGTTGGGTGGTCTTTCCTGGAGAGGGCAGAGAGGAGAGGTGTGTGATTGAGGGAGATATATAGGTTCCAGTTCTAGTCTGTGTTTTGATTTGGTTTGATTACTAGTAGTCATTTTATAATTGTTGAATTTAATAAATTTTGATGGCCTTTCTTTGTGAATTTAGAGAAATATCAATGTATATACACGTGAATAGTGTACCTCATATATTTCCTAGCTCTACCGATAGACCCTTCAGGTAATGGCACCTGATAACTGAACACACCTAGTACTCAGATCTTCGTTTCTAAACATTCTCCAGTAAGAGGAATCAGGATTCCTTGGAAAAATGATTGATTATAGAGTGGGGGCAATGAAAATACAGGATTAGTCGGAGGTGCCAGAGGATAAGGAAGTGCAGGTGAAATGCTTACAGGAACCAGCCTCTCTGAAGAGCTCCAGTGGCCCAAACTAGAACAATTTAAGCAACAAAATAAGTAACAATAGTATTGGATTAGTACCCAAAGAATACAAAATACCAAGTCTGTTATTGATAAAAATGATGAAAGAAACAGCTCTTCCTTAGAGAAGAGTTCTAATTATTACATGTAGAAAGAATGAGAGAAATAGCAAATCATCACTGTCATTACCACAGTACAGAGATCATGGCCAGACAGGGTCAATGGATGCTAAAATGAGTGAGCAAAAGTTTAAGGAAAAACAGGGTGTTTGCATAGCCTCAAAATGTCTCTCCGCAAATAACTGACAAAGGGAACAATAGTAATTTTGTAGTAGGGAGTGCTCGAAGACGTGACTTTCACCAGCAATCGAGTTTAACATCACCAATAATGGACTGACATACCTTCTGGTATGTGCTAAGAGGGTCGGATCACCTCTTTGGTACTCTTCCAAAAATCCATGCTCTCTATCCAAGAAAATTTAAGACTCAAATTATGGGACGTTCCATGAGATATCCACCCAGTACTCTGCAGTTTTTTTTTTTTCCAAAGATTTTATTTATTTATTTGACAGAGAGAAATCACAAGTAGACTGAGAGGCAGGCAGAGAGAGAGAGAGAGGGAAGCAGACTCCCTGCTGAGCAGAGAGCCCGATGCGGGACTCAATCCCAGGACCCCGAGATCATGACCTGAGCCGAAGGCAGCGGCTTAACCCACTGAGCCACCCAGGCGCCCCTACTCTGCAGTTTTTAAGGTCATGCAAAATGAGGAAAGATGGAGGGAGCGGTCACAGACCAGAGGAGATGAAGGGTATGTGACCGGTAAGGGCATGTGGGATGCAGCATCCAGTCCTGGAGTAGAAAAAGGACATCGGTGAAAGATGGGTGAAATCCAGGTGAAGTCCTGTAGCCTCAGTTATTGCTGGTTCCTCTTTCAGTTTTTTTTTTTTTTTTAAGATTTTATTTATCAGAGAGAGAGATGGGGAGAGAGCGAGCACAGGCAGACAGAATGGCAGGCAGAGGCAGAGGGAGAAGCAGGCTCCCTGCTGAGCAAGGAGCCCGATGTGGGACTCGATCCCAGGACGCTGGGATCATGACCTGAGCCGAAGACAGCTGCTTAACCAACTGAGCCACCCAGGCGTCCCTCCTCTGTCAGTTTGACAGTTGTCTCGTGCTTCTTTGAGAGGCAGACCCGGGTGGGGTGGTGCTGGGGTGTGTGCTGTGATGGTGCGCTCTCTTCACAGCCGCTCTCTATGGGTAAAATTATTGCAGGATACCGAGTTAAAGATACACACAGGTGTAACAGGTAACCCCAAAAAGAAAAACATGTGGGCATTCAGGGTAGTCATTTGGCTCACCGTTTAGGAACAGGATGTCGAACACCTGCCCCTGTCTTTCAGAGAGGCTACAGAAAGTTTCATTTAAGGCTCAGTCAACTGCAGAAGGTAAGGGCAGACCTGCATGGAGGACTTCAGCTGCTGGTCAGAACTATCTCTGTCTGGGCTTTCTTTCAGAGATCATGAAGCAGCTCTTAGAAGACTCAGAATTTGCCATATAAACTATTTTACACCCTTGGCCTGGCAGGTGCAAGTGGAAACCACACAGCACTTACCTGTGATATTTACATGCGGGTCCTGTGGTTGGAGGCCTGTGAAGATCTGTGTAACTCTGCCGCTGAAGGGCCTCTCGCCCACATTTGAGACAGCAGCTGTAGGCTGGGCGCTTGATTTTCAGAGTTGGCAACCAGCCTGCCTGTGTTACCGTTTGTTTGCAGGTTGGCTGGCTTTTGGATCCGGGTCTCCTCCATCACTGATGCTTACAAAGACTTCCGTAGATTGACAGAGAAACTTGACTCCTTCAAATAAAATAAGAAAGCACTAGCTAGCAGATTATTTCTAGCCTGTTAGTATTTTCTGAATGCTTAGGAGAAGAGCAAATATGTGTCCTTCATCTCTTTTCTGGACGTGATTTATCAGTTCATTTCTCTTCCAGTCTCATTAGCTTCATACATGTTACTGTTTTTCCGCAGCGAAATTATACACACGAAAGCTGTATTTGCATCCAAATCCGTGTTATCCAAGACTGTTATGAACTACTGTTGGAGTTCTTCTTGTTTTGTAACACTATGCTAGCTGCGGTGGGAAATTAGAAAACAAAATAATTCCTGCTGACCGAAAAGCACACATCTAGGAGATAAATAATGGACGTGTGTGACCAGGTGGGCTAGGGATGCGAGGACGAAGTACTCTCAGGGTTTCAAGTATAAACCGGTGTCATGATGAGGAACTCTGTTTAAACACAGTGGCGGTAGCCCCGCGGTATGTGGGTGAGGCCGACACAGGAGTGGACGAAGCCAGGGAGCGGGGGCAGCTTTAAAGCCTGGCCTGCAAGAATCCGAAGAATCTTTCTTCTGAAAGCAGCTACTAGTGGAGATACGATAAATAATTTATATTTGTATTCACTGCTTATATTTAATCATCTCTTTAGAGTTCAAAGCAACTGCTAGTGTCCGAATAACGTGTTTTTCTAAGGAAATATTTTATTTTTGAGTATCAACAGTCTTAGTAACTCTCGTATCCCTCTCATGTGCTGAGTGCAGTCGGAGGAAGAAGAATTGGAGTTGGTGACTCCAATTGGTGAGTGTGCGTTTCTGCTTGAAGGGAGTTGCAAAAGATCTGGAAAGTACGAATTCTCTTAAGTGTTTATATCTAACCAGTGTTCCCTTTGTTACACAGTTTTTCTTGCTGTTATTAAACACTGTCCAAGCACTTTTAATAACGGAACCAATCTAGTACTACTGAGTCCATCCCGTTTTTCTGCTTATAGTTGTATATCTTGACCCATTTTGTTTGTTGGAGGGAACATTGGAACAGAGCCTTTAAAAACAATAGCTGTCAATGATCACAAGACACTTGCTAAAGATTTTTTTTAAGGAAGGATATAAAATACCTTATATAGTTCCCCAAATTATTAACATATTTTTAGAAAATGACTTCACCCTCAAAGTTCCTCAGATTGTAACACATGGTCTTGTGTTATTTCTCTTTCTTTCAAAAAGATTACATCATTTTTGGTGAGGTCACTTTTTTCAGACTTGGAATTATTTCATACTGCATGAGATGATCTGAACCATAAGGGGGGTTCCCTGTTTGCTAAAAGGAATGTCTGTAATTTAATATATACAAATTTACCTTTTTCTATCAGGACATACTCTGTTGTTAAAAGTTTTTCTAAAATAAATGATTTCTTTTTTCTAAAATAAATGATTTCTATCGGCTTCTCTTCTAGAAAATAAATTTGACTAAAAATAACTTTTATCTCTTCTTTGGGAAATAAAACCCAAAATTCACAGAAATCATATAAATTCTGTCAGTTGCGAATTAGTGACCTTAAGGGAGAAAAACTTGAAAATGTTTAGTTTGTAGCATGGACAAGGGTTCAGATTGCATGAGAGCATGGGGGGAAGGCATCTATTGGTTTTATTTATATTTTATTATTACATATATACGCATGCTGGTGTGTTTTGCACAGTTTGTGTCTTGTTAGATTAGGTTGTCTGTGTTCTGTCCTTAAACTAAGAGATCATTCTTTAACTTCGTGATCACTCACAGTTTGAGATGTGGTTTTATATTCAGTAAACTAAAATATACTAGTGTGCCATCAACTGTGGTGTTGGATTATATCATGTGCAGATTTAGACTTTCTTCTGGGGAAATACTTTATTTAGTAATATGGTAATAATTAGAAAATGGAAGTTTATAATTAAAGATGAAATGATTTGTCTTCGACTGTTTACCCTTAAGAAGTTAGTTGTCACAAGTGTTTCCTTTCAATTCTGTAGCAGTATGTTGCCCTCTAGTGGTCCCACAAGTCTCTTACTCAGAAAAATCAATGCCTTGGAGATTCGGAGCTTTGATGCATCCTGCCGATATATTGGCATTCACTGTTACACACACACACACACATACACACCACCTCTTCTTGAGGTCATGCCCGGAGATTGCCATGGAGTTGAAGCCCTGGCATGGATAGAGTTAGGCCAAACTGGGTCATGCTGTGTTCTTTTGCCTACTGTCTGACTCTGAGTTTCCAGATTAAGTCCAAAGTATATCTCTACCTCAAAAACTCATTAAAATTATTAACTTGATGCTGAGATGAACATGTGTTCCCACTTACCATACACTGACTTCCACCCACTTAAAGTTCACTCCCCAGTTACAGAATCTCAAAGATAAATTTCTAAATCTTTGAAAACCACAAGGTGAAGAAAGACTCTCATGGTGAGAGCCGGGCTGCTGAGATGCCTTGAGAAGCCTTGCTGTTCTAAACAACCTCGCTTTGTGGTAGCTCCAGGGGTCTTACCTGTGGATCTGAAGTGACATAGAAATGTGGGCCAGAGGGTTTCTCAGGAGAGTCATTTAAGGATACTGTCTTACATCTGGGTGGTACTCCAGTCACCAGAGCACTTCCCAACTCTTGGCTCATTAGAGCTTCCCAGTAGTGCCCAAGGCCGGCAGCACAAAGATCACTGTCTTCCCTACTGTGCAAACAGAGAGGTTCAGAAAAGTGAAATGATTCCCCCCTCCCCAAGCTTAGGGAGTCGGGAATTGGGGAGAAAAACGTAGGTGATGTCTCTATATTAAAAGCCCTGGGCTAGTTGTGCTTTGGCCTTCTTGGGTGCTGAACCCATGGATCATGGAGTCTGTTCTCTTTATCTGATCCTGCTTTTGGAGCATTCTCGGAAGCCCCTGTCGTGAGAAAGTGCTGTCACCCCCGAAACGTAGAGTGGCCATGTCAGGCTGACTTGATTATTCAGTAGTTGGGTTTTTTGACTCCCGGTACAGATAGGATACGGTGTAGATGGAGTCGGTCAGCGAGCATTTAGTGTTGCCCCATTCGCCGTCTCATGAGAAGTGTGCTAGTTACAAGCTCTCTACGCAAAGCCTCTCCTTTCAGAAGTGTCGGGAGCCTGAGCAGGGATGTGTATTGGAACCTGCTGCCAAGAAATAGGTCACGGGGTGGGGGGTGACAGTAGGGGAG
The DNA here is from genome assembly GCF_964662115.1 of Mustela nivalis. Taxonomy (NCBI): domain Eukaryota; kingdom Metazoa; phylum Chordata; class Mammalia; order Carnivora; family Mustelidae; genus Mustela; species Mustela nivalis. The sequence goes on from NC_139025.1 coordinate 138,661,230, forward strand.
GCTGAGCTTGTATGGGCGTGGGGCACCGGGGGTGTGGGGGGCACGGGGTGGGGGGGTGTGGGTGTAGCAACTGTAGGAGCACAGGGCAAGAAAACTGGAAGCAAACTGTACTATAGGAAGCCAGGACCTCACAGCACGCTAACATGGGAATGCTGCCGGTGCAAGTGGTTTCGATCCCTAAACTTACTTACACTCTCAGGATACAAAAGACTTTTGGCTCTCCTCAGCTCGAAAACCTAGATGTTTGATTTGGGGCAGCCTGGCGGTATTTTAGTGCCAGCAAGTCCTCATTTATGGTAACACATCAAAGCATTCTCACCCAGAGTGCAGGTTTCTGTTTTAAGGATATATCCTTGCCACCGATAAACACTATGAAAGACAAGGGAAAATAAATAATTAATGTAAAACTATGTCCCTTGAAATTAAATATTTAGTTCACATTAGTATTTCTAAGGTTTTGACGTTCACATCATAAAACTGTGAAAAATGTCACTTTTAAATTGAATGTTATTTTTTAAATACTAAGGCTGAATATAAATACTCAAATAATGACCCTTTTTTCTACTCTCTCACAGAATACCCAAAGGATAAGCAGTTCTCACACCACTCAGCCTCTAGCTACCCCAGTCGTGTCTGTGACCACCCTGAGCTTGCCTCTGCAGGGACTCATGTACTCAGCCATGCCGACCGCCTACAACCCTGGTTAAGCCTGCTCTCTTGCCTTCTGTGGCTCGTACTTCTTTGTTTGGTGATCACCATGTGCTTTTGTGATTTTCTTTTTTTTACAAGTATATTGATTGAAATCAATTATCTCCAGTTCTTTAGAGTCACATTTGGGCATATTAAAAGACAAAGGTTAGCTTTGAAAAACGTACAAAAAAATACATTGTGGAATGATTTCCCAGTGTCCGCTTTTACTTACCCTGACAAAGAAACAGAGAGCTGTTCCCAGAATCTGTGACCAGACAGGACGAGAGCGCCGCTTGGCATTTTCTCTGGTGCGTCTCACTGCAGTCCTCCAGGCTGGCAGGTGTTGACCTGCTGGGGGGAGCACGGCCTCCGCCTGGACTCGGGACTCCGGAAGGGGACACGTGCGTGGCTGCGCCGGGCAGCTGGTGTATTCCTCTGTGTACCTACCTTTTTTAGTTTCTGTCCCTTGTGCCTCAGGAGCAAAACCAGGACATTTCTTGTTTCTCCTCAGAGCCAGTCAGTCATTCCTCCCTTCTGAGAGGAGCTTCTCACTCATTTATGTTTACTTAGACGTTTCATCTTAAAACACCTATTGCGGGGGTCTGTAAGGCAAAGTCAGCACTGCTGAGTGACCGGAGAGGTGCCGTGGGCCACGCAGGCTGTCCACAGAGGCCCGGCACGTGGCAGGTGTCTTCCAGATCAGCCGTTCTGGGGAGAGGCAGAAGGTTGGCGGGTGTGGTTTCGCCTTCTTACCCACTGAGCCAAACACCTGATGCTTCAAAGGGAGAAGGAAAGAAGGAAATAGTTAAGCGATACCTTGTCAGCTTTCAGACTGCGGTGCAGGGTATTCATCCTTTCAGGATTCTTATAAGCAGACTGTAATAAAAACCATCTAATTTTAGCCTTCAGAGTAAATGCTTTAGCACGGTGCTTTCACACTGCTGTCTGACGCTCCCTGTGGCCATTGAAACATTTGCTTGTCACTTGCTGTGTAGTTCATTTAAAACAGAATTTTAAAAGGTTTTCTTGAAAAAAGAAAGCCTCTTAGGAGAATGTCCACTACCTTTTCTAACAATCAATATGAAAAAAATGCCCAAACCTATTAAGTGCAAATTTAGAGTGAAGCGAGAGATAACACGTTCATAGAAATTCTGTGTCCTGGCGGTGATCGCCAGCTGTAGGCGCGCCCATATGCCAGGGGCAGAGCTTTTGTCCCAGGTTCGTGCCAGCTCGGGATACAGGCCGGAGCTGAGGTCAAAGCGGCTGAGGTTAGTAGTTTGTGCTCTGAGACCTGAGAATATGAGGAAAGAGGGGGGAAAGCACGACCTGAAAGGTTCAGAGGCACTCCAGCGGGGAAGGTGGCACTTGAACTGGTTCGGAGCGAGAGCAGTTTCTTGAGCTTTCATGACGGGTTTTCCAGGATATGTCCCTGTGCCACTCTGCGTGCTTAAGAAATGTTGTTGGATTAGCATGAAGTTCTTTTTTAAAAATCCAGAAGGAATTACCAAAACATAAAAACAGAGTCTGATTCTCTCAAAGCCATCAATCACTTGGCCTCAGTCTCATTCCTTCTTTTAACTGTGACTCAGTCTCTGTGCTCATTTTCAGAGCATGTGTGCAGCTTAATCTTAAAAAACATTATTTTTACTCTGTCTCGTTGCCCTTTTTAAACACCTCCACCTTCATCTTTCTGTAGTTTGGCAGCTGCCTTTCTGTGCAGAGTCAGACTCGTGCCAAATGATCAGGAAAGGGATGAAGGTGGGATCAACATTTCCAAAAGTGCAAGTTTTTATGTGGAAAAGCCCCGGTGCTTCGTCTTGTCATGCCCCTCATAAGGTCCCTCCACAGCCCTGCTCGTGTGTCCATTCAGCACACGCCTGCTGAACACTCGCTGGGTGGCAGCTGTGGGGCTGGGCAAGCGGGAGTGTACGGTTCACAGCGGAACTTGGGACAGACCGCTGTGAGAATCAGGTACCACAGTCGTGTTAAGAGCTACGAGAAGCCTCGCTAGAGGGGCACCCTTGACTCAGCGGGGCGGGGCAGGGAGATTGTTCTGGGGAGAAGGGAGCACGGCGGGATCGGGATGGCGCAGGGTGTGAAGGGTGGAAACTGTAGAGGTACGTCACAATTTCTAGGCCATGTTGAAGATTTTGGATGTTGAGAGCACAGGGAAGCCAGAAAGTCGTAGGCAGAGAGGTATCGTGAGCCCATTTGTTACTTTAAGATCACTTTGGCTAGTGTTCCTGGGGCAAGGCTGCATGCTAGGAGACTGTCCGGAGGCTCGCATGGTGGCCCAGGTAGTGGATCCTGATGGCTTAGAGGAGAGCGGTGGCAGGAAAGCTGGTGAAACAGGCAGGTTTGAGAGACAACACAGAGAACTGACGGGCCTTGGTGGTTGGCGCTGGAAGTCGGAGAGAAGTATCAAGAACACCCACAGGTCTCTGGCACGACCGAGGTGAATATCGGTGCCATTTATTAAGATAAGGAGCAAGTTTGGAGGAGACGATTCCAGTCAGGTGTCAGATTTGAGGGGTTTGGAGAGACATCCAAATGAAGATACCAAGGAGGTAGCTGGGTGGACCTAGAGGTCGAGAGCTGGGGGCTGCAGGGGGCACCGGTGTGCATGCGGGACCCCTGCGCACCTCGGCGGGGAGTGGCTGAGGCGGTCAGAGAGCATGGCGGGAGCAGAGTGTGGAGGCCGGCAGGATCCCAAGCAGCAGCTAGGTTCTTTCCTCTGAGTCCCTTTTTTTTATGAATGTTAATGCACTAGGAAGATGGGCTTCCTTAAATACCTCCCTTGAGACGGGAAAAAACAGTTAAAAGTAGAAGGGTTTTTGCCACCTCTCTTTGAAAGTAAATGGAAAAAACAAGTGTTAATGAAGAACTGAAATAGCTCGACGTGTGAACGATACCTAATGTCCTGGGTCTTGGCCAGAGTGATTATGACTGAGCCTTTCTGAGGAAATGAGCCACATTCTCTGTTACACTCTTGTCACACGTAAGTTTTTCATGAACTTGAAGCTGTGTTGCGCGCAGTCAGCGATCTCAGACAGCCCCGGCCGCGAGCGACCGCTGCTCACCCGCTGTGTGCCGGCGTCCTTCACTTGGCCACCGAGCTGGCCCCACACGAGGAGGGCTGCTGTGTCCTTCCTGCTCCCCTCTTCTCGGGAAGAGAAGAGCTGCTGCTCTAGGCTCCATCCGGTCTGTCGCTGCTTTTCCCAGGAGGTAGCGGTGCGCACGTGTCAGGCGACCGCTGCGTGCGCACGTCCCTTAGCAATGGCCCTGCCATTATTTCTATTTACAAGTCTGGAGAAAGGATCTCAACCTTTTGTGAGACAGGAGACTGTAAACACGTAGCACAGAGTTGACGCTGACTTTATCGAGATCATCCCAGACAAGCAAATGCAGCTAGGACCTGCCGAAAGAAAAACTGTTGTCGGTTTAGACGTGTGTGTTTTAGTTAGGAAGTACCTGGCTTCTCGCAGCTGGGGTAACCGGCTTGTGCTTGGGCCTTCTCTCTCTCACATGAGTGATACTTCTCTCTTTGTTCTAGATTACTCACTGACTAGCCCAGACCTGTCGGCCCTGCAGGGCTTCAACTCCCCGGGCATGCTGTCTCTGGGACAGATGTCGGCCTGGCAGCAGCACCATTTAGGACAAGCCACCCTCTGCTTTCTGGTGTGAGTAACGGGAAATTGTCTCCGAATCTCTCCTCCCGGCCCTTGCACTTTATTTTTCTATCAGTTACAGTCTTTGGTGCTGTTGACTGTCACGTGACGGTCCTAGGACGATTTCTTTATGTGGTACAAGTGTTTGGAGAAAATATTTCCTTTACGTGCTTCTGGATAATAGCTTGGGTCCTGCTCAAACTAGGCGTTCCCTGAAGAGATTTGGGAGGCAAGGCTTCTCTTCTCTGGAGATGGTGACCAAGGGGTACTGAGGCACAGGTGGCCCCCACATTCTCCCTGCTACTAGGGCTTTTGGATACCCCTGGGCCCCACCGTAAGCTTTTCTCACGCCTGTCCCCTCACTCTGCCCAGAATGAATGTTCTCTGCGTTGAACTCTTCTCGGTGAGGGACGGTGTGGGCAGTGGGCTGGGATCATCCACATGAAACCCAGTAGCTAGCTGGCTCCACACACAAGACGCCCACCCCCTACTGTTCCTCCCGTCCTGTCCGTGGAGAAAGCCAAGGTGGTTTTCCTTGCATTTCTTCACCCGTTGGCCCTTGGGGGTCTGTTCATCCTAAATGAACACCCCATGAGCTGAAAGGGTCGCTCAGCTCGGGGGGAGAAGCCTGTACGCACGCTCCGCTACTCTGAGTGGCCTGTCTGAGGCGGTGCCCTCCCCTGGAAGATGGGGTCAGGTGACGGCCTTGCAGGTACTGTGCGAGCAGTGAGCGGTGCCTCTCCCAGGGCTGGAGCAGAGGGGAAGCCAAAGGCTTCCTCTCCCGTTCTGGTCCACGCACAGCAGCGGACACACAGTTTCGGCTCCTTCATCTGCAGAAGGACCAAGGGCTTGGGCAGGAGAACTAGCCACCCGATTTTGTTTTCCTCCCATGGAGAGGTCATTAAAACCAGTCTGGGCATTTGGACAGGCTCTGTTGGGTGGAGGCTGCAGTATCACTCCGGTCACACAGATGCACTCACCAACCCTCTAACATCTTGTCTTTCCTTCAGTGCTGGAGGGCAGTTATCTCAGGGTTCAAATTTATCCATTAATACCAACCAAAACACCAACATTAAGTCAGAACCAATTTCACCTCCCCGGGATCGAATGACCCCATCAGGCTTCCAGCAGCAGCCACCGCTGCAGCGGCCGCCACCACAGACCCCCCCAACCCCCCCAGCCCTGGCAGGAAATGGGGCGCTCCCCTGTGGACAGTCTGAGCAGCTCGAGCAGCTCCTATGATGGGAGTGACCGGGAGGATCCACGGGGCGACTTCCATTCTCCAATCGTGCTTGGCCGACCCCCCACCACGGAGGACAGAGAAAGCCCTTCCGTCAAGCGAATGAGGATGGACACATGGGTGACCTAAGGCTCCTGGGCTGGTATTCCTACTTCGTGATCCCGCAGCGAACTGCCCTACATATCTACATAGGTAAATAAGGACATGAGTTAACTATATTTATATGTGTGGGTGGAAGTGTGTGTGTGTGTGTGTGTGTGGGTGTGTGTTACATACAGAATCGGGCACTTACCTGCCTCGTAGATCTACAGATGTATGTCCCGTGGCAAACAAAGCGCCCTGTAGGCAGATTCTAGTCTGGCACTTCCTTGGACTACTTGTTTCATAAGATAACCAGTTTTTGCAGAGAAACGTGTACCCATATATAATTCTCCCACACTAGCTTGCGGAAACCTAGAGGGCCCCTACTTGTTTTATTTAACTGTGCAGTGACTGTAGTTACTTAAGAAAAATGCTTTGTAGAACAGAGCAGTAGAAAAGCAGGAACCAAGAAAGCAATACTGTACATAAAATGTCATTTATATTACCCAGCCTGGCATGGGTCTCTGTTGCAGAGGGGTGCATGGGAAGGGCTGTTGATATTTTAAAACAAAACAAAAAAGCCCCACACATAACTGTATTGCACGTGCAAAAAATGTATTGGGTCAAACAAGTGATCTTTAGCTAATAAAAAAGAGAGAGAGTAGAAAACACACATGAGATATTCAGAAAATACTAGCCTAGAAATATAGAGCATTAACAAAATAAATTAATATATTAAGCTATAATTGGACTATGCCAGAAGTTTCTTTTTACATTCATATTTTAAAGAAACTGATTTTAGCTCATGTATATTTTATATGAAAGAAAACACCCTTATGAATTGATGACTATATATAAAATTATATTCACTACTTTTGAACACATTCTGCTATGAATTATTTATATAAGCCAAAGCTGTATGTTGTAACTTTTTTTTTAAGAGAATAGCTTTATCTTGTTTTAACTTTTTAGATTTATTTTAAGAGGGGAAAAAAACAAAAATATCTTGCAAGCAGAACCTTGGGAAAAAAAAGCCATGAACACTTATTATTCTATATGTAAATTAAAAGTTGAGCCAAACTCTTTTGTGTATATAGCATCTTAAATATATTATCACCTTTGATGTAAGTACCTATGTATTATATGGTCACCAGATTAAAAAGTATATTTTTGTGGATTGCCGCCAATTTGGGGGGAAAAGGTGAGATCCTTACTAAGTAGAGTATTCACTGTTTAATATTTACTATTTTGTTAAATATACTGTACTTTGGATTTTAATTATTAGCCCAGTCTTTTCAGAAGATTATATAAAGGGGTTTCTCCTCTCACTCGTGGTGAATGTGTGATGTTACGTTGTAATCTTTGTGCTGTATGGGTTGAATACCATAATATATTTTATATGTGTACATAAATAGCAAAGTGGCAAAAAAAACTGGTGTTAAGTTCATCTTGCATAAATATAAAATGTGTTGTAACAGATTTAAGGCATTATTTAAAACTTGCCTTTTGTGAGGAAAAAAATATAGTAGAAAAAGCTGACTTAATTTAATATTAAAGAACATGGCAAAATAGTAGACCAGCACAAAGGTTTTATAAGTGGTAAATGATTAGGGAAAAATACTTGTGGGGAAAGGGATCTTTCTTCCTGGCCCCTCTAAAATAGAATGATGCAGCTGGTTACAAAATACTACCATTCTGAGCTCTCTGTGCATCGAAATGGCACTTCGGTGTGGGGAGAAATTCTCTCACGGGCACACCGCTGGCTGGCATGGCGCGCCGTCCTCCTGAAACCCGTTCTGCACCCTGCTCCACCTCTGAGCGTGGCCTCCCTCTTACAGAGACAGCGGGGCTGAAGGGCAGGTTCGTCCGTTTCCTGGGCTTGTGCCACAAACAAAATTCAAAGTCCTGTATATCTTTCATCGTAGATTTTTAAATACTCCCTTTCCTGAGAAACTCAAAATAAGGGTTTAAAAACTGCTGCTATTTTGTATTTTAAACTTAATGTTGAGCAGCTACCTACAATTTTTTACTTAGGTTTTGCTTTTCCCCCTAAATTGCCTTGCTTCTGACATTTTCCTCATATGCTATTTGTGACAAATCATCAGCCAGACTTCCTGACTGACACGTAATAGGTATTAGGTACAGGGGAAACCTGTGGTGTTCACAGCTACAAAATGGAATTCGGTTTTAGTAACAGTTCGGGTAGTAAATTTTGAGAGGCCAAAAAAAGGGACGGTGACATGCTGTCTCCTCTCAGCAGGATGGCCCTTGGGCTCTTGTTCAGAAAGGATTAGTTTCTCTTTCAAACGTACTTACTTTACTGAACTGCATACCGGGACGTTTCTTTGTAAGGTCACACCTGATTGAGACAAGACAGTCTCCCGACACTGAATTTCCAAGATAATCCTTACCACTTTGTAAACCATTTATAGCTTTGAAAGTGTTAAGTGATTCTTCCCTTACTCTTCATGCACGTTCATGAACTTCTGCTGTACATTGGAATAGGAGTTACCACATTCGCATTTACTGTCTATTTTCTTGTGTGCCTTATGAGATGGCTTTTCTGACTGTATCTCAATAGTCTTTCTTTCTATGCAGGTTTATAATCAGTACAACTACTGTTTTCTAAAATACTATTACACGAGGCTCGGAGTTTGTATTTCAATTATACTGACCAAGTAACAATGTATTCCGTTTTCAGAAAGTGAATATTTGACTGTTAACCCTTTTCCTGTCTGCCCAGTGTGACCTGGAGCGTGTGGACTTATCAGACACCCTCATCCAGACTCCATATACAAATACCACATACACATGCACATCTCCTGGTGGAAACCAACTCAGAGTGGGGAAGACACGAATGGTGTTTCTTTAGAACTGACTTTTCTTACCGTTTTAGACTCGTGTGTTTTGTATCACACCATCACCAAAAAATTTTATCCTTCAGATGAAGTATTTTATTAATAAAAGACAAAAAAAAAAAAAAAGCTTAGAGGCCACCGCACTGGCTCAAGTACGGTTTCCAACAGCTGTCCTTCCCTCAGTGCGTGAACCGTCCTGCATTGAGTGAGAGTCACCATTGTATGTCTGCAGATGGTCCCAATCAAAACTCCATCTTTTGAGCCCTAATTATGTCCATTGTGTTAGAGACTAAATCAGGGGTTTGTTCGAAAAGAACAATATATGTTTTACCATTTCGTTTAACTGTAAGGACAACTAATAAAGCATTAACCTATTTTCTGTATTAACCATCATGCGCACAAGAAATACATAGTAAATAAGGAAGCGGAAAACTCCTGGCATTGGATCATAAGAAGCTAGATGATTAGAATGTGAAAAAGATTTTACAAATGTAAAACTTTTATTTCTCTGTAGAAACTTTCTTCACTTTGCTGTGCAAGAAGACACTGCTTTGCTATATTTAAAATGGCTTTTTTAAAAAGAGATTTATGTATTTGGTAAATGTTTGTAGTCAACAGTTCACACAAGAAGCTGTACACGGTTTGATCATGTAAAACCGTTTGGCGGCACAAGCTGGACTTTGTTGCCATCCTTGAGATGAACCTTTTAAGAAAAATAAGTTAATCTCAATTTTTCCCTGAATGTGTTGTTCTTTCTTCATTATACAATAAATATTATAGTGAACTTTTTATCAAATGGTTAAGAAAATGCTAGAGGTTGTTGTAAACTATTTGTATCCTGCACTCACTACAGTAAAGACGGACTGGCTTTTCCTGTGTACTCCAGACTCTGTCATGTTTGCCGCCAGTCGTCCGCTGGCCCTGCCCCCAGATGCTTCTCCTGTCCCTTCCCCTCACAGGCCTCTTCCTGCCCGAGATCCCCTTTACCTACTTTGAGGCTTGGTCAAGGAAGCTGCGGCCACAGCTCACCAGCCTCGCCCACAGCTGCTCCTGAGGCTTCCCTTCCTGGGCTGCCCGGGCCCCTGCAGGAGGCAGGGGCGATCCGGGGCCCAGCTCGGCCAGCCTGGCCGGTCACTGCAGCCGGCGTGGATGGGGCCGGCCCTCCCAGGCGCTGCCGCACTGCCCGCAGGATATACCGGCGGGGGGAGAGGGCGAGTTACTGCTAAACAGGCTCTGAGGATAGCGACTCGGTCTACCCAAAATGCACACCCAATACTGAGCGAGCCGCAGCAGAGGACAGATTTACTGAATGAGTTAGTTTCAAAAATGACAGGTGTGAAAACTTACCTTAAACTTGGCAGTGGCAAGCGCTCTCTTCCTTGGATTTGCCTTTTAAGCCAGCTCGTAACGGAGCACATTCTTGCTGTCAGTTAGATTAAAAGCTAAATTTTTGTGCTGGTTTTACTCGCTGGCTCCAGTGAGGCTCCTATTAGCAGGTTTTGAAAGCTGCTTGAGTCCCGTGGCTAAAAATAGTCTGATCACAGCTGCAGCTGCTTAAAATCAATTCATCGCGATTTCCAGGCTCGCTGCCACGGGCGCCCTCCGCTAGCCTGGAGCCTGCTTTTAAGCTGATGCTGCCTGGCACCTGCCTCGAAGAGGAGTTTTCGTTTGGAACTCTCCGCCAGCCCGGTGGCCCCGGCCTGCTCTCATGTGCCCCGCCAGTCGCTCGGCAGGGGTCAAAGCACCACCTAGGCATGGGACCCAGGAAACCGGTTGTGTTTTCCTGTCCTCCACAGAAAGGGGGTTCCGGAGAGGTGCCTGGAACATTAAGGAGAGGGGCTCCTCAGGGGCCCGTGGACTCGCGCCATCACACCGCAGACACCGCTGAGCCCAGTGTGGGAGAGGTGAGCCCTGGGCTCCAGCTGTCACAGGACACGCTCTTCTCAGCCAGCCCCCAGCCAATGACTGCACACAGCTGGGCTACGTCCCTTCCCTCCTGCAAGGAATCATCTGCACTCCCAACTCCCATCTGCTTCTGCTTCCAGACGACCCAGACTGACACGAGCTCACCCAGCTTTAGAGAATGCTTAGACTTCAGTCACTTCCTGACATCATCTGCCTGCTCACTCTCTACCAAAGCAGCTGAAGGCAGCTGGGGAAGAAAATCAAAATCACAGTTGTACTAATTGGTTTCACTGTAAACTACCCTCCCACCCCGCCCCACTCCCCCTTTTAAGCTTTTTTTAAACTTTACTTTGAACTTACTTCTAACTTACATAAAAGCTGCAGAAATCATCGTTTCCATATATCCTGCACCCACCTTCCCGACAGTTAACATTGACATAACTGTCATTCCACTATCAGAACCAGGAAGCTGACGCTCTTCCAGGACTACTAAGCCCGCCTTCCGGTGCAGGCCAGCATCAGCACGGCCACCTATAACTAGCTCCTCCAGTGTGCATGCCCCCAGCACAGCCACCGGGGAGCCCTGCCTTCCGTTACTGGCCAGCACCACCATGCCCACTTGCAGCTAGAATGAGTCCCTCTGGCCAAGGGCCTACATGCCCTCCACCTCCTTTTCTGCAGCCTAACACCTGTCTCCGACCTCCACTGCAGTATGCACACCCAGGGGTAGAGGGTCAAGTTCTAGGGCAGCACACAGACACTCGGGTCCTCTGCCAATGCCAGGGAGCCCCCAGTTGGCCCTAGCCCTTGCTACCTGCCCTGACCCCATCACGACAACTTTATCAGCAAGTGACCTCTGCCTCTACCAAGGGGCCTATATCTGGCCCCTCACAGTCGAGTGTGAATACCACTGGCCCTAGCCACTAATGCTGCCTGCTCTGGTCCCTAGCTACTAACTGGTTCTAGAGGCTGAGAAGCCCAATAGCCCTTACAGGTGCTGCAGACACCTGCAGTGATCACCAAGAACACTGTTACCAACAGTGTGGACCCCAGTGGCTTGAGCCAAAGAGCCATCATGCCCCAACTGAACCTACTGCTACTGAACACTCCTGCACCTGTTGCCCCGCACCACTAGACCTGGTCACAAGGCGATCCGCGCTCCCCCATATGCAAGTGAAAGTCTTCTCTAACCAAAAGCAATCCATAAAGTCTGGAAGACATGAGGGAAACATGTCTCTACCAAAGGGGAGTCCAGTAACGGGACCCAAAGAAACAGAGATGCAGGTATTGCCCATCACAGGATTCAAAATAATTGTAGTACAAATGCACAGAGCTATAAGAGAAAACATAACTGATTCAACAGTATGAGGGAAACCATACAAGAACAAAAGGAGCAGCTAAACAAAGAGAAAAGAACCGAATTTGGGGGCTGAAGAATACAATGAACTGAAGAATTCAATAGTTTCAACAGTGTAGTTGAACAGAAGAGAGAGGCAGTGAGCAAGAAGGCAGATCAGTTGAATTTAAACAATTAGAAAAAATAATGAAAAGGCACAATCAAAAGAAACAATGTACATATTACTAAAGTCCCAGAAGAGAGGGAGAAAGGAATGAATAGCTTATTTAAAGAAATAATGACTGGGAATTTCTCAGACATGGGAAGAGAACTAGATATCCAAGTTCATGAAGCTTGGTCACCATAAACCTTCAACCCAAAATGTTCTCCAAGATATATAATAATGAAATGGTCTAAAAATCAAAGACAGAATTTTAAAAGCTAGAAGAGAAAAAAAAATTCTCTCACACAAGGAAACCCCCATAAGGCTCTTAGAGGATTTCTCATCCGACAACTTACAGGCAAAGAGAGAGTGGGATGATAAATTCAAAGTGCTGAGAGAAAAACTGCCAGCCAAAATACTTTACCCAGCAAAGCTGTCCATCAGAAATGAAAGTGAAATAATAAAATTTTTCCCTAAAAAACAAAACCTGCTAAACTCTTGCCAGTAAACTACATTATAAGAAATGCTAAATAACAATAAACATACAATAATAATAATACACATATAAAAATAAATAATAAAATCTTCCCCTAATAAAAGCTGCTAAGCTTTTGCCACTAAACTACACAAGAAATGCTCAAAGTGGGGGGTGCCTGGGTGGCTTAGTCGATTAAGTGTTTGACTTGATCTCAGCTTGGGCCTTGATCTCAGTGTTGTGAGTTCAAGCCCTATGTTGAGCTCCTTTCCAAGTTAAAATAAATAGTATTTATTTTATATTGGATCATAAAATAGTAATGAGCCCACTTTAAATAGAATTTTTTTAAAAATTAAAAAAATGCTAAAAGGATTTCCTCAAGCTGAAACAAAAGGACACTAATTAGTAGCTTGAAAACATAGAAATATATGACACACTGGTGTAGAGTCAGACTTAGAATACCTTAACACTGTTAATATGGCATTGTGCTAGGTAAAGATTCACCTAAAGATTAAAAGCCAAAGGTATGAAACCTAGGTATAGCTTTGACAGTTTGTTAATGGATACACCATTAACAATGTAAATAGTGTCATCAAAAATATAAAATGGGGGAGAAAAGGATAGATTTTTTTAATATGCAATCAAATTATTATTAGCATAAAATACACTGATATCTATAAGATTTGTTATGCAAACCTCATGGGAACTCCAAAACCAAAAAACTACAACAGACACACATAAGATAAGAAGGGAATCAAAGTATACTGATACCAAAAATCTCTTATTTACACAGGGAGGCAACAAGAGGAAAAGGAAAATGGAAATATATACAGCCAGAAGATAATAAAGTGGCATTCGTAAGTCCTTACTTGCCAATAATTACTGTAAATGTTAAGGGACCAAATTCTCCAATCAAAAGGCAGACTTACTGCCAGGATTAAAAAAAATAATACCCTATTATATGCTACCAGGGACTCACCTCAGCTCTAAAGACACACATAAAATCAAAGGAATGGCAAAAGCTACCCCATGCAAACAGAAGCCAAAAGAACATGGGTAGTTATACTAATACCAGACAAAACTGACATTAAGCCAAAAACAGTTAAAGTGACAAAGATGGTCACTGCATAGTGAGTGATAAGGGGGTCAATTCATCAAGATACAAAAATCATCAACTATATGCACCCAACTTTAGAGCACCTGAATTACATTAAGCAAATTCTAACAGATTTGAAGGAAAAAACAGATAACACAATAATAGAAAGGAAATTCAGTACCCTACCTAACAACACAAGATCATCTAGATAGAAAACCTGTGAGAAAGCACTGCACTTGAACTATACTTTAGACCAAATGGACCTAACACGTATAAACAGGCCAACTAACAGCAGCAGAATACACATTCTTCTCAAGTGCATACAGAACATTTTCCAGAATACATCACATGTAGGTCAGTAAAAAAAAAAAAAAAAAAGTCTTAGCAAATTTTAAAAGATTGAAAAAAACCCAAGTATCTTTTCTGACTATAGTGGTATGGAACCAGAAATTAATAAATAACAGGAGGAAAGCTAGAAATACAACAAATATATGGAGACTACAAAACATGCTCCTGAATATAGGCCAAAGAAGAAATCAAAAGAAAAATCAAGAAGTATCTTGAAACAAATGGGAATGGAAGCACAACATATCAAAAGCTATGGGACACTGCAAGAGTATTTCTAAGAGGAAAGTTTATAAAAACAAAAAATCTACAACAGATACAAGATGAGAAGGGAATCAAAGGGTACTGCTACAGGAAAAATTCACAAATACCTACATCAAAACACAAGAATGCATCAACCACCTCAATTTACAGGTCAAGGCACTAGAGAAAGAACTAAGCCCAAATTTAGTAAAAGGAAGAAAATTTAAAAATAGATGAAATAGAGACAAGAAAAATAATTAAAAAGATCAATGAAACTAAGAGCTGTTCAAAAAAATGTGAAGAATTTGAAAATCTGAGCAGACAAGTATCACGTAAGGAGATTGAATCAGTAATCAAAACGTCCCAACACACACACACACACACACACACACACACACACACACACATTTCCTACCTCCCAACACAAAAACGTATAGGACCAGATACTTTCACTAATGAATTCTACCAAATATTTATTATAATTTTTTTATTTTTTTATAAACATATGATATATTATTAGCCCCAGGGGTACAGGCCTGTGAATTGCCAGGTTTACACACTTCACAGCACTCACCATAGCACATACCCTCCCCAATGTCCATAACCCCACCATCCTCTCCCTCCCTTCCCTCCCCTGCAGCAACCCTTAGTTTTGTGACATTAAGAGTCTCTTATGGTTTGTCTCCCTCCTGATCCCATCTTGTTTCATTTATTCTTTTCCTACCTCCCAAACCCCTTCACGTTGCATCACCACTTCCTCATAACAGGGAGATCATGTGATAGTTGTCTTTCTCCAATTGACTTATTTCACTAAGCATAATACTCTCTAGTTCCATCCACATTGTCGCAAATTCTACCAAATATTTAAAGAAGAGTCAGTGACGGTCTTTCTCAAACTATCCAAAAAATAAAGAGAAGGAACTCCCAAACTTATTTTACATGGCCAGCATTACCTGATACCAAAGCCAGATAAGGAGCCTATAAGACAAGAAAACTACAAACAAATATACTTGATTAATATAGATGCAAAAATCCTCATCAAAATATTAGCAAACCAAATTAATTAGCACACAGCACATTAAAGAACCACTCACCATCCAGTGGGATCTGTCCCTGGAATGCAAGGCAGTTCCACACACACAAATCAATGGGTGACTGTGAGACACAGTAACAGAAAGAGAAAAAAAAATCATCTGACATATCAACAGGTGGAAAAACGGCATTTTATAAATACAACAACCTTTCATGATAAAAATGGTCAACTAATTAAGTATAGGAGAAAGACACCTCAACACAACAAAGGCCACATATGACAAACCCATAGCCAACATCGTAATAGTGAAAGCTGGAAACTTTTCCTCTAAGGTCAGGAACAACACAATGATACCTACTGTCACCACTCATAGCCAATCAGTTAAAAAAAGTAAAAGGCAGGGCACCTGGGTGGCTCAGTGGGTTAAGCCGCTGCCTTTGGCTCAGGTCATGATCTCAAGGTCCTGGGATTGAGCTCTGCATCGGGCTCTCTGCTCAGCAGGGTGCCTGCTTACTCCTCTCTCTCTCTCTCTGCCTACTTGAAATCTCTCTCTGTCAAATAAATAAATAAAATCTTAAAAAAAAAAAGTAAAAGGCATCCAAATAAGAAAAGAAGGGAAACTGCCTTTGCTTATGAATGATATGATCTTATATACACAAAATTCTAAAGACACAACCAAAAAACTGCCAGAATGGACAAATTCAGTAAAGTTGCAGGATACAAAATAAACATACAGAAAACAGTTTTTAGCATTAACAACAAAATATCTGAAAAAGAAGCAAAATAA
The DNA here is from genome assembly GCF_964662115.1 of Mustela nivalis. Taxonomy (NCBI): domain Eukaryota; kingdom Metazoa; phylum Chordata; class Mammalia; order Carnivora; family Mustelidae; genus Mustela; species Mustela nivalis. Next base: position 138,677,150 of record NC_139025.1, read on the forward strand.
TCCTATTTATATTAGCATTTAAAACAATACTTAGGAATAAAACTAACCAGAAAGGTAAAAGTTTTATATGGTGAAAACTATGACTTTGATGCAAGAAACTGAAGAAGACACAAGGAAATGTAACAGTAACCTGTGTTTATGGATGGAAAGGACATTGTTAAAATGTCCATACGACCCAAAGCCATTTATAGATCCAGTGTAAACTGTAAAAAAAATCCCCATGACATTTTCAAAGAAATAGAAAAAACAGTCCTGAAGTCTATATGGATCCACAAAAGACCTTGAACAGCCAAACCAATTCTGAGAAAGAACAAACCTGCAGGCATCACATTTCCTGATTTCAACCTATTCTCCAAGCCACCATCGTCAAAATAACAGGCACATAGGTCAACCGAACAGAATTGAGAGCCCAGACAAAGGAAAAAACAAAACAAAACAAAAACCTCCTGCATATAGAGTCAACAACTATTGACAAGGGAGCCAGGAATACTGGGGAAAGGACAGAAAGAAGATCTGTGGGGAAAACTGGATGACCACATGCGGAAGAATGACGGTGTGTCTCTATCTTACACGTTCACAAAAATTGACTCAAAATGGATCAGACTTACACATAAGACCTGATACCATAAAACTTCTACAAATAAACACAGGGAAAAAGCTCCTTAAAATTGGTCTTGGCAATGAGTTTTTGGATTTGACACCAAAAGTACAAACATCAAAAGCCACAATCAACAAGTGGGACAACATCAAACTAAAAAGCAAAAGACACAACAAAATGAAATGGGAATGGGAGAAGAAATGGGAATACGAATGGGAGAAGATATTCGCAAACCACATAGCTGATAAGGGGTTAATAACCAAAATACATAAAAACACATACAGTTCAATAGTATAAAAACAAACCATCTGATTTAAAAATGGGCAGAGGATCTAAGTAGACATTTTCCTAAAGAAGACATAAGGATGACAAACGGGTACATGAAAAGATGCTCAACATCACTACTCATCAGGAAAACGTAAATCAAAACCAAAATGAGGTATCATCTCACCTTCAGCAAAAAGAGGGAACAAGGGTAAGGGTGTGGAGAAAAGAGAACCCTTGTGCTCTGTTGGTGGGAGCATAAGTTGTTTCAGTCATTATGGAAAATGGCATGGACGTTCCTCGAAAAATTAAAAATAAAACTACCATATGACCAGGCAATCCCATTTCTAAGTGTATATCAAAAGAAAATGAAGACAGGATATCGAAAGATAGCTCCCCCGCCTCCAACTTCAGGTGTCACCTAAGGAAATGCCATCTTCTCTAGAAAATCTTTCTTGTTTTATCCACCATGAATCTTCTTATCTATTACCTTCTCACAAGGCCCAGCACGATTTACCACATCAGCGCCCTTAATATAAATTTTACCTTCCCCCCAAGATTAGAAGCACCTTGAGGGCAGGGCCAATGCCTTGCTTTCACATAGCCTCTTGGCATATAATAGGTGCTCTGAAAGTTTGTGAATGAATGAATGAATGGTAACACATGTTCCTTACTCGGGGTGGCCAGTGGGATTCAAAATAACAGTATTTCCTAAAGTTCTGGGAAGGTCTCCCTGTGATCAGAGCCCCTCCCCAGAGCACTGCTGTAGTTGTCCCTTGGGAATCCTACAGAAAAAAGGGAGGGATGGAAGAGGGCCCAGGGCCCAGGTAGGTTCTGCACATCACCGCCATGCCAATCCTTCCCAGGGCTGTGGGGCCTGACCACGCAGGGGGCAGGGAGAGTGGCCCATCTCTCCTCAGAAGCTGTCATACCCAGGTGGCTCCTGGAAAACAGACAAAAATGGATCCTGTACCTTCCCCCTCTCACCACTCCCTATGCCCTTACTGGCCCTCCTCTCTGAAAATAAGCTTCGAGGAACCTTGTCCTAAGGTGTTAAGTATTTCGGGGAAATGGCTAAGTTTCGGGGAAGTTTCCTTTACTGACACAAATGAGGTTTATTTCTCAGAGTCAAGGAGCCTGGCTCACTGGCACCACCCAGGAAATAGGCAGGTAAATTCTGATTCCACAGTTCTCCCTCACGTGAAGGCAGGGATCTAACGTCTTAACAGGTGTGGCCAGTAGCACATTGGGGACCAGAAGATATTTTCTCAGTTCTTCTCTTGCTTCTCTTCTCTCAATTCTGCCTCCTCCTAAAACCCTGTTTTGGGAGGGAAAGAGCAGCAAAGTCCCAAGCAAAGGGGTTCAAGACCCCAGGTTCCCAAGCCAGTTAGCCTGGGTGGGACTCCCACATCCCCATTTGCAAGTTACATGATCTTAGCTTCATTTTTCCGTTAACAAAACAGGAAGAGTAAGTGCCAACCTCCCGAGGACACCGTAAGGAAGTGAGTTGGTGATAAAGCTCTTAGAGCATCATCTAGCATCTCGGGAGTGTCATGGTTTAAATGAGGATTATTTTTATTCTGCACTGCATCCCAGTCTTTTCCCAAAGAGAAATCTTCACATCTGTTTGGGTCCTTCCTATAGCCAAGCTCAGGTTCCTGCCTTGCCAACCCAAGTGGCTACTGTCTCAGTTCAGGAACTTGAGTTCTTTTTCCACTTCTCCCCTCCACACTCCAGCCACGGCAGCCTAGGCCTTACATGGAGCTGTGACCATCCCCAAGCTGATATCTTCCAGACAAACCTTCCTCAACTCTCAGCACCACCCCAGCCAGCACCCAGCTGGTGCAGGGCTCCAAGTACACTGCTTCAATAAACAGATACATTAGTCTACTAGGAGGTCATCCCATCGTCTTCTCTGCCACTCCCTCTAGGCACCAGGTATGGGGAAGTGGGGAACCTGCCAAAGCACAGGGACAGATACCCTGATCTCCTGCTAGGGAAAGCAAACACTTTAAAACCCCATCTCATATACAAATGGTTGTAACGTTTTAAGACACACATTTCCGCTAAGAACTCCTGGCTTATGTCAGGAAAAGGCTTTCAAGGAATGGTAGAAGACAGGCCAGGAGAGGGAAGCTTCTTTGCTCATTTAAAAAGCAACATGAGGGGACCTGGGTGGCTCAGTCAGTTAAGCTGCTCACTTTGGCTCAGGGTGTTGGGATCAAGCCCAGTGTCAGGCTCTGTGTTCAGTGGGGACCCTGCTTCTCCCTCTGCCCCTCTCCCTGCTTGTGCACATGCACTCTCTCAGGTAAATAAAATCTTTCAAAAATAAATAAATAATAACAAAAAAATAAAAATAAAAAGCAACATGAAAGCTATGGTCATAGCTGGGGAAAAACCCACAGGGAACAGGCAGCATTGCCCCATGCATTTTACCTACAAGTGGGTAGCAAACCCTTTTAAGAAAAGCTTCCTGAAGCAACTGGGTGGCTCAGTCCATTGAGCATCTATCCCTTGATTTCAGCTCAGGTCATGATCTCAGAGTACTGGGATCCAGCTCTGCATCAGGCTCCATGCCCAGCAGGGAGTCTGCTTGAGGATTCTCTCTCTCTCCCTGCTTCCCTCTGCCCATCCTCAAGATGACAACATATATCAATCCTGACTTTACTCCTTCCCACCCCCAAGAACAATAACAATTATTCATGGACAAGACACCACTGAAAGAATCCTAGAATATGGAGGTGAGGTTGAAGCACCACAGAGACCAAGACAGATCTCATTAGAAAGGTAGAGAATTAGCTACACATCGACTGCATTGCTCCTCACTCAGGCTGGCACAGCAGCACAATAGCCTACTGTTCCTCTAGAAGGAAAAGAGAGCTTAGGGTGGACATCCAGCTCCCCCAGCATTGTGGGCCCCTCCCTGAGAGCATCCACACTTGCCCCATGGTGACTATGGGGGAGTTTGCAGGGCTTGACCACCTGTAAAGTCTAGAACCTGTAAAGAAAACTTTTCAAATGTGTATACACCAATGTCAGTAATCAAGAATCACAAAGTATCAGATACAGGTGACACTGCCAAAGGAAACTAATAAAGCTCCAATAACTGACCCTAATGAATGAAAATCTATTAACTCTCAAAGAATTCAGAATGATCCCCTAAATTCCTCTTTAAAAAGTTTAGTGAACTATAAGAATACACAGACAACTAAACCAAATTAAGAAAACAATGCATGAACAGAACAAGTTCAACAAAGAAAAAGAAACCATTTAAAAAAAGAAATAGATCCTAAAGTTGAAAAAAATACAATGACTGAAGAATTTAATAGAGAGATTCAAAACAGACTTGACAAGGCCAAAGAATCAATGATCTAGAAGAGAGGATATTTGAAATTATCCAGAGAAAAGAAAAGAAAAATGAGGAAGAGTGAAGAAAGCATACAAGACTTAAGGAACACAAATGGAGAAGAGAAAGGGAGAAGAGAAAGAGAAAAGGACAGAAAGTATATTTAAAACAAAAATGGCTGCTAACTTCCCAAACCTGGAAAGAGAGATGGGCATCCATTTTCACGAGGCCAAAAGGACTGTAAATTGGTTGAACCTGAATAAGGCTACACTGCGATACATCGTAATTAAAATGTCAAAAGTCAAAGACAAAGAACTTTAAAAGCAGCAACAAAAAAGAGAGAAGTTACACACAAGGTAATTCCCATAAGACTACCATCAGATTTCTCAACAGGAACATTTCAGGCCAGGGATGATATATTCATAATATTCAAAGAGAAAGAAAACTGTCAGCCAAGAGTTCTATACCCAGCAAGTTGTCCTCCAGAGATGAAGGAGAGCTATACTTTCTAAAACAAACAAAAGCAGAGGGATTTCATCACCACTAAACTTGCCTTCCAAGAAATGTTAAAGGGAGTTCTTTAGTGGAATTCAAAGGATGCTGATTAAGGTCATAAAAACATAAGAAAGTAACATAAAACTATCTGGTAACAGTAAATACATAGTCAAAATTAGATTCTATAAAACAGTAATTGTGATGCATAATTCATTTACAGCTCTAATTTAAAAGATAAAAAATAGGGCACCTGGGTGACTCAGACGGTAAAGAATCTGCCTTAGGCTCAGGTCATGATCCCAGGGTCCTGGGATCAAGTCCCGCATCAGGATCCTGGGATCGAGTCCCGCATCAGGCTCCTTGCTCCTTGGGGAACCTGCCTCTCCCTCTGCCTCTGCTTCTCTCTCTCCCTCTGTCTCTCATGACTAAATAAATAAAATCTTAAAATAAATAAATAAATCAATAATAAAAATAGTAGTAAAAACAACCATAATTACAATGTTATTGTTTCACAATATAAAAAATATGTGAACTTTAGCATCAATAAACTAAAATAAGGGAGAGCAGAAGTAAAAGCATAGTTTAGGAATGCTATAGAAATTGTTATCAGTTTAAAATAAGCTGTCATAATTCTGATACTTTATGTTAGCCTCATGGTAACCACAAAGAGAAAATCTGTAGTTATCACAACAAAAATTAAAACAGAAAAAAATGATAAAGAATTCAAAGCATACTGATACCATAAGACACCAAAATACCAAACAAGACAGTAGGAGAAGAAACAAGGAGCAATGGATCTACAAAACAGTCAGAAAACAATGAAATGGCAACAGTAAGTCCTTACCTATCAATAGTTACTTTAAACGTAAATGGATTAAATTTTTCAGTCAAAAGACATAAAATAGATGAACAGATTGAAAAAAAAAAAGAAAAACCACAAGACCCAATGATATGTTGCCTACCAGAAACTCACTTTAGCCTCAAAGATACACAGACTGTGAGTGAAGAGATGGATAACGATACTTCAGGCAAACAGTAACCAAACAAAAACAACCAAACAGGGGTAGCTGTACTTAGACCAAGCAGAACAGATTTTAAAGTAAAAATGGTAAGAGACACAGGTCATTACACACAGATAAAGGGGTCAATCCATCAAAAAGATATAAAATGTAAGTATTTATGCATTCAACATTGGAGCACCTGAATAAAACAGAGGATAAAGGAAAAACAAACAGCAATACAATAATTATTGGAGACTTTAATACCTCACTTTCAACAATGGATATATCATACAGAGAATTAATTAAAAAAAAAGTGGATTTGAACAGTATAGACCAAAAGGACCTAACAGATATACAGAGAGTATTATTATCCTACAACAGAATATACATTATTATCAAGTGCCTATGAAACATTTTCTAGGACAGACCATATATTTGGCCACAAAACAAGTCAAAGAAAATTCAAGGTTAAAATCATATCATGTATCTTCTCTGAACACAATGATATGAAACTGGAAATCAGTAACAGGAAGAAAACAGGAAAATTCATGGAGAAATGGAAATTAAACACTCTATCTTTTTTTTTTTAATTTTATTTATTTATTTGACAGAGAGAGAGAGATCACAAGTAGTCAGAGAGGCAGGCAGAGAGAGAGGGGGAAGCAGGCTCCCTGCAGGGCTCCATTTCAGGACCCTGAGACCATGACCTGAGCCAAAGGCAAAGGCTTAACCAACTGAGCCCCCAGGCACCCCTAAACACCACTCTCTTAAACAACAGATCGATCAAAGAGGAAATTAAAGAGGGAAATAAAAAACTCTCCTGTGACAAACTAAAATGGAAACACAACATACCAAAACTTACATAATATGTGCAGAAAGGAGTTAATAGAAGAAAATTCATAGCAATAAGCACCTACATTAAGAAACAAGAAAGATCTTAAATAAGCAATCTAACATTTTAAGAAACTAGAAAAAGAAGAACAAAGTAAACCCAACATTAGCAGAAAGAAGGAAAGAATAGATTACAGCAGATAAATCAAATAGAGAATAGAAACACAATAGAAAAGATTAATAAAACTAATAGCTGGTTCTTTGAAAAGATAAACAAAACTGATAAACCTTTAGCTCGACTAAGCAAGGAAAAAAGAGAGAAGACCCAAGTCAACAAAATTATAAAAGAAAAAGGAGACATCACAACTGATACCACAAATACAAAAAGGATCATAAGAGACTACTGTGAACAACTATTCACCTACAAACTGGACAATCTAGAATAAATAGAAAAATTTTAAAAAATATATAATCTACCAAGACTGAATCAGGAAGAAACAGAAAATCAGAATGGATCCATACTAGTAAAAAGATTGAATCAGTAATCAAAAATCTGCCCAAAAAGAAAAACCCAGGACCAGATGGTTTCACAGTGGCTTTTACCAAACATTTAAAGAAGAATTAATGCCAATACTTTTCCCAAACTTAAAAAAAAGGAAACATTTCCAAACTTATTTTATGAGTCCTGACCAAAGGTAGAAAAGTATCAGGCACTACCTGATACCAAAGCTAGGAAAGAATACTATAAGCCAATTCTCAAATTCTCAATAAAATACCAGCAAACCAAATTCAGCAGCACATTACAGAGATCATTCACCATGACCAAGTGGGATTTATTTCAGGGCCAGAAGGTGGTTTAACATATGCAATCAATGTGATGCACCTTACTAACAAAATGAAGGACAAAAATCATATGATCCTCTCAATAGATAGAGAAAAAACATTTGACAAAATTCAAAATCTATTCATGATAAAAACTCTTAACAAATTAGGTGTAGAAGGAATGTGCTCAACATTACAATGGCTATATATGACAAGGCCACAGCTAAGATTATGCTTGATGATGAAAGGGTGAAATCTTTTTCTCTAAGATCAGTAACAAAAACAAGCTCACTCTCACTGCTCTTATTCAACATAGTCCTGGAAGCCCTAGCCAGAGTGATCAGGCAAGAAAAAAAAAATAAAAAGCAGGAAATTGGAAAAAAAAAATGTAAGTAAAATTGTCTCTATTTGTAGATGACTTGATTATGTATACAAAATCCTAAAGACTCCATTAAAAAAACCAAAAACCAAAAAACAAAAACTAGCAATGAATTTGGTAAAGTTCCAGGATACAAAATTAACATACAACAATCAGTAGCATGTCTATACACTAACAATGAATGACCTGAAAAGAAATAAAATGATTCCATTTGCAGTAACATCAGAAACAAATATTTAAGAATAAATTTAACCAAGGAGGTGAAAGAATACTGGACACTACAAAAAGACACTGATGAAAAAAGATAAAAATAAATGGAAAGGTATCCTGTGTTCATGGGCTGGAAAACTGAATATTGTTTACCTTTTCATATTACTTAAAACCGTCTATAGATTCAATGCTATCCCTATCAAGATTTCAATGGCAAATTTTACAGAAGTACAAAAAAATCCTAAAAATTTATATGGAAGCACAAAAGACTGAATAGCCAAAGGAAACCTGAGAAAGAAGTACAAAGCAGGGGCATAACACGTCCCAATTTCAAGCTATATTATAAAGCTATAGTTATCAAAACCATGTGGTAATGGCATTAAAACAGATACAGACCAGCAGAACAGAAGCGAGAACCCAGAAATACATCGATCGGTGCCTATACAGTCATACTGAGAAGGGAGCCAAGAAAACTCAATGGAGAAGAGTCTCCTCAATAAATGGTTCCGAGAAAATGGGTTTTCAGGTGTACAAAAATGAAAGACCTCTATCTTTTTCAACTCCCCAAAATTAACTCAAAATGGATTAACAACTTGAATGTAAGCTCCTTCATGGTAAACTTCTTGACACTTGTCTTTGCAATGATTTTCTGGATAGAACACCAAAAGCCTAAGCAACAGAAGCAAAAATAAACAAGCGGGACTAAATCAAACTAAAAACCTTCTTCATAGCAAAAGAACCAATCAACGAAATGAAGACAACCTGCGGAATGGGAAAAAATATTTGCAAACCATATATCCAATAAAGAGTTAACAGCCCAAATACATCAGGAACTCACACAACTGAGCAGTGAAAAGAAAGAAATGTAACAATTTTTTAAAATGGCAAAGCACCTGAATAGATATTTTCCCAAAGAAGTTATACAAAGGGCTAACAGGTACATGGGAAGGTGCTCCACATCACGGATCATTAGGGAAATGCAAATCAAAACCACAGTGAGATATCCCCTCATGTCTGTTAGAATAGCTATCATCAAAAAGACAAGAGATCACAAATGCTGGTAGGGATGTAGAGGAAAAAGAACCTTTACCATTCTTCTTCAACCCCAGGAAGACTTCATTATTAACAGAGGCAGTTTAAAGAACTACCTTCCCGAGGAAGGACTGTGGCATGGCCTTGACTGGGCAGTCCTGCTCAGGGTGACCCTGGACTTCGGCTTGGTCTCTGCAGCCTTGTCACTCCAGGGTAAAACGGGAGCATCATTTTCCTGATGACGTAGATTCCCCAGGTGTCCACAGTATTGGGCACTACAGTTCAATGAAAAGACTGAACATTTCCTATCAAATCTAATTACTTCTTTAAAAGATTTTATTTGACAGAGATCACAAGTAGGCAGAGAGGCAGGCAGAGAGAGAGGAGGAAGCAGGCTCCCTGCTGAGCAGAGAGCCCGATGCGGGGCTCGATCCCAGGACCCTGGGATCATGACCTGAGCCAAAGGCAGAGGCTTTAACCCACTGAGCCACCCAGGCACCCCTCTAATTACTTCTTTAAAACATTAACTCCCAAGACACTATAAATGTAGTAAAATGTGTAGAAAACAAGCTTCATGGTATCTCTTGTGTATACTAAACAAAACCACTTTAAAGCACATTGTACAGACCAATCAGTGAGACCCTGCTGGTTTACCACTTCTGTTCTTCACCTGTTCGACCTTGAGCAGCACAAGCCCTGGGGGGACACCCCTGGACAGGGGCACCTCCATGTTCTCCAACATTGTCACACATCTTTTAATTCTGAATTACCACCCCCGTTGGAAAAAAAAAAAAAGAATCCTCAATTTTTCTTCACAGAAGAAATTATTTTATTCCATTTTTTTAAAGTAAGAGATACATATATTTATTCTTTGCCCGGCAAAAGCCATTTCCCTGTAGGTCTCTGCCTGGTGAAGTTAATGATATATTAGAGAAACCTGCGGCCTCCAGGGGCACAGTGAGTGCACCCTTCTGGCTGGAAAATCATTCACATGATCAAAGCAGTTCCTGTAGCAAAGATCCACAAGTTCATTTTATCCTGAAGACCATTTTGGTTTTGAAGAAAGGATTTCCTTCTGAAGATACTTTAAGTTTACCAACCAACTGAACCCAGGGCAAATTGTTCCCCACACAGCTGAGAGGAGAAAAATGAGAAGCCCATTTCAAGCACTCTTGCCACCACACTCCCTTCCTCTTACTTGAAGAAATCTTCCCAGTTCATCTCTAGGCCTGATGTGTCCAGGGACATAAACCACCTCCAAGCTCAGCATTTGTGCAGTCTTCCTCCCTGAAGGCAAGCTCCTCCGAACCATGTAAGCCCATTTCCACCCTTCCATGGGACCAAGATGGGCTCCAGCCAAACAGGCCTTCACCCTCACCTCGTGTACCCCTGCTCCACCTGCAAGGCCTGAGGCTGACCCAGGCCTCCCTTGAGCCTCTAGCATGTTGCAGCAGACACCTGCTGTGTAGATGGGAAAACCTCCGGCCGATGGGAGCTTGTGGTTTGGTCTTTTAACATTATGAGCTACACTATATAAAGTGTATTTAGACAAAAACACTGAGCCTGATTCTGGGGCAACGGCTCTAGACTTCCCAAGATTAGAGTCAGGGAGGCAGCAGGAAGCACGCCCATTCTCCCTGTATCTCCCTTCCAAGTACCTCCAGGGGCTGCTGCTCTCAGAAATGCCAGACTGGCGACTGGCATTGACTGTCTGGCCTTATATGTGCCACGTGTTGAAACCCTGGCGATAGGCACTCCTCTTTCTCTCTGCACCTACTCAGCTCCAGGCACTGGGCAGCACGAATTCTTCCCAAAAATGCTAACTTGGGAAATCTGATTAGCCACTGCAGTGGGGATGTTCTTCAGAAGAAACTGAGCAAAAGCTCCAAATGATCTAGCCAGGAAGTGCTGGCCATACCATGCAGCAGCTTAAAGCAAGCCTGTGTACTCCTAAGTAGTTCTAGAAGTACAAGGTACACACCTGCCATTTATTCAGTATTAGAGCAATTCAGATTCAGGCCTTTTTTGATCCTAGAAGTGACGTTGCCTCAAAAAGGCCAACTGGTGGGACAAATATGAAATAGAGCTAATTATAATTCGGTCATACTCCAAAACAGGGTGATATTCACCACTGCTGGACAGCACCTTTGTCAGGGAGACAAAGAGCACCACGTGTCACGGCAGAAGACACTGCAAACAGCAAAGTGACCAAAGCTGACGTCAGAGGCTCCCACAGTGAAGGTCCAATGCTGCTCCTCAACTTCCAAACACTTCCAACTTGGGGGCCCATGCAGTGCCAGTCCACTATATACCTTCAATAAATAGCATGTGTCACATGCAAATGTCCCTTACTCTACCTCTGGATGTAGGGGGATAGCAGGGGGGCGCATGTTTTGGCTCCCACAGCCTTGGATTAGGTCAGCCTATTCCCCAGGGTCAAATGTTCCTGGAGAATACACAGCAGCTTCTGAGACATGTCCGTAGGTCATAGAAAAGGAAAGGCAGCACCCTAGGATATGACCGATGTCAGGTGATCCACATTAAGAGGCCAAATGCTCACACTGCCTGATTCTTTATAAACAAGAGCTAGTTCCCTGCCTGGGTGGTTTGACTGAACTGGCTGTCTGCAGAGGGGACAGTTGGCACTGGAACTGCTAATCTGGGGGCTTGCCCTGGAACTGCACTCACGCTCATCGAGCCATTGGGGACAGCAGTTATGTTCAAGCTACTGGGGATCTCGCCAGTAGCTTGTATTTTAAAATAGACCAATTATAACACTGGTAAAACAATCCCAATTAGAAGCATGATAAAAACGGCATTCCACCACTGAATTCCACAGTCGGCACCCTTCGTGGGGGTCTTTGGAGAAGTCGGGAGCAGCGGCTGATTGGAGGTCTCTGCCGAGTAACTTTCATTTAAAAAGATTTCTGACTGCACCACGCGCTCAATATTCTCGTCAATGCCCTTAAAGAAATCTGTCAGTGGGCTGGAGAGGGCACCGGCGCCTACAGCTGCTCTATCTGGGTCTGGCTGCTCCTCGAAGGTCACTCTGGTCTCTGAGGATGGGCTCAGGAGGGATCTGAGTTCTCTGTGGGTCTCTGTAAGGATCCCATGATTTTTCACTGGAATCTTAATAGATTTCAAATCATATAAGTCTTGTTCTCTGATCAAGTTGTTGACTTTCTTGATATCTGCGACCTAGGAAAGCCACGAAGACAAACAGCACAAAACATGTAAACTCCTTAGAATGAATATCCAAAAAGTAGCTCTTTCTGGAAGAGGATCCAAGCCCACCCCGCTTACAAATCTGATGAATATTGGAAAACCGCACCTAGGCACAAAATTAGTTTAGGCTGAATAAAACTGTTTTTTGACTTTAACTCAGCCTGAATGTATAGCTTAATCATCACGTTTCCATACAGATGTACAAGTTTGAAAAACATAAGATCAGTTTTGGAAGAGTCTCTTGCTAATTCAAAGTGTGACCGCAACAAAATATTTTTAGGTGAAACCCAACCTCGGCCAGCTCTTTTTTTCTACTTCTTCTAACTTTTGAGGCAACAGTGCCCCCATCTGGCTGACTTCCCTCCCACATCAGAACTCAATTCAGTAGCTGATTATATTAGGGATCCCCAAACACAAAGCCTCAGCCAGCTCCACACTCAGAACGTATTTTAACTGTTATAATACTTAAAGAGGTATGTCCTCAGGATTCTACCATGTTTCCTTGCCCAGAAGTGCTGTATGGCATATAAATTTATTTTCTAAATAAAATGACCTAGGGGTAATATACTTTGGAAGGTTTCACACACTTGTGATAATTAGAAACATATAGAAAATCATGAATCAAGCTGGAAAGTATGGACTGAAATCTGTTGCAATTTTAGGACTGGAAGAGAAAGGAACAGCACTGTGAGTTTTACAAAGTTCGGGACAAACTCCTTCCACAGTCAAATCTTAAGGGAGGGGTGGTGCAGACAGTTAAGTCAAAGAGAAACCCTCCCTCAAGCTAATGTTTAAACTTAACTTGAAAGCATTAGAGGTGGACCTTAAGATTTGACTCATAAGCCCACTAACTAGAGTATAAATACAGCCACAGACCTGTAGATAACACCTAATTCAAACCAAACATCTTTATTATTTCACTTATTGAGCAACTGTTTTTATTATCTAATTGAATTGAGGTAGCAGATATTTTTAACAGATCACACCTGAAAACTAAACCAGCTTGAGACCTGTTTGTCTTTACCCTTAGTGAATTAACACCAAATTTATATTTACTTTAAATTGGAAAATTGATTGCTTTTTGGAAGCATTATATGTAACATCTTCACAGATGTATTAGACATCAGTATTCCAGGAATCCCACTGCATCCACTCAGTGTGGGGTTGGATTCATTATCAGCCCATGTTCCATAAACCACACTGTATGCCTACAGAAAAATCTCAGTACAACTGAGAGACCACAGTAAGTCCCTAGAGACAAGCCTCTTTATTTCTTCTGGGAAATACAGCATCCTATACAATGTGTTTAACCATTTGAACCTTGTTAGATAAATGACAAGAAACTAAGGAGTAAAAGGTTTCTAAAATATATTGGTTAGATAGCCTTAGGGGAGGCCACAGAAAGTTATAACAGTGTCATTAGCGAAATGAAATAAATCATTTCAATCTAGGAGAAAATGCAGCAATTCTATAAATACTTTACTACTTACTTTGCCATGTTAATCACTCTGAATGCTAAAAACATAATTAAAGAGAGAAACAGGGTTATACAGATACACAGCATACAAAGCCTAGATCATGCAGTTCTAAGAGAGGACATAAAACTTGACCAAATAAGCTATAAGCAACAAGAAAGGGTCAGAAAAAGTGAAGCAGCTAAAAAAGCAAGCCTACCAAATAAATCTTGGATAAATTCTGCTGGCATCTTTGGCCCTAGTAGGTCTTAAACAAAATGTGCTTGGGGAAAAACAAACAAACAAACAAAAAAGGTGGGGGGAGGTGGAGGGGGACATCTGGGTGGCTCAGTTACCTGAGCATCTGACTTTTTTTTTTTTAAGATTTTATTTATTTGAGAGAAAGACAGAAAGCACAAGCCAGGGGGAAGGGTAGAGGGAGAGGAAGAAGCAGATCCCCACTGGGGCTCGATCCCAGGACCCTGGAACCATGGCCTGAGCCAAAGGCAGCTGCTTAACCAACTGAGCCATGCAGGTGCCACTGCAAGATTCTTAATCCATCTGGGACCTCGAGGTATCAACTGAGCTTATGACCTATGTAGGGTAGCTGGGAATGGAAGATTGAACAGTGGCAGAGAAGAAGGCCAGAGGCACAGAGAAAGGAGGGTCCTGAGCAGGAGGAGTATTTCAAGATTCCCATCTAGGGGCTCCTGGGTGGCTTAGTTGGTAGAGTGGCTCTTGGTTTCAGCTCAGGTCATGCCAGGCTTTTAGGATCAGGTCACACTTAATGGGGAATCTGCTTGAGCTTCTCTCCCTCTGCCCCTCCCCCCACTCATTCTCTCTTTCTAAAATAAGTCTTAAAAAAAAATTAAAAAAAAAAAAAAAAAACTCCATGCTTCCCCCTTCAGCTCCTCCTCCTGATGCACCCCCAGAAATGCAATGGTGTTACCAGGAAACAAAAGCACAGCACTGCCACCATGGAAAGCTTTGATTTCTTCCCCTTTTAAGGCTGCTTCCCTCTCCTTGGGACTTGTGCTAAGAACTTTTCGTATCATTTAAGAGAGAAGGGGTATTAGGGAGCTGAAGGGGCAGCCACATGGCAAACATGAAAGGCTGCTACAAGACATCTTTATAAGCTCCATTTCCATCGGGGTCCTTCTCAGAGCCACCTCCCTGCAGAGCTAACTGAGGCTTGAAGAGCCAGCCTGCTTATGCCCTGCCCTTCAACACGGGGCTTTATTTTATCCTGCGATTGCTAGGGAGAGCTACAGACGGCAACCAGTGGACAGTGATAGATAGCATTACCTCTTCTCATTGTCATTTTCAGTTTCATTTAGGTTCGGCTGCCTTAAGCCCTGGAAAAGCTTTACTTAAAAGACTGGGCTCTGCCTTTCCAGGTTTATCAAAATAAAGCAGAAGTCGAGCTGGCTAGTTTTAAGGGCACAGAGGAAAACACGGTTTGGGGACTTGAGGTTTTGAATTGCAGGAGGCAAATATAGCAGGCTCCTGCATAAGACTTTAAACATCCAAATATTTAAAATAACTGCCCCCACGGCCTCCATCTGAATTCTCCTGCCTTTGTAATCAACAGAAAGGGAATGGCTCAGCAGCAGGTCTTCCTAAATTCCAAGGATTAAACGGCACAGATTGCCTTTGCGATTCAACAGCACATTCTAGAAGGAAGAGTGTTTTTGTACCGATGCCTTTCTTTTGGGGTATTTGTAGAACAGCTCTCAGTTTTTGAGACTTTAATTTGGAAATGATAATAGTTATTTACTGAGTGCTTTAATGTGCAAGGTAGGGACCTTTCAAGGACTTTATATAAGATCATTAAACTCTGACAAAACCGTGTAAGATACATAGGATGAAGAAATTGAGACTCCGATAATTTGCTAAAAATCAAAGAACTAGTGAGTAACGGCGAAGCAGAATATAAGAAAGAAAGGGTATTAGAGATTCAAGGGGCTGGTGTATCTTCCACATTCCAAGTCATGCCTTGTCCATCAGACCTCACCTCTGATGCATGTGAAATAAATATTGCCATATTTTTCCAAGTTTAGGATGGTATCGATGGTAAGATGCTCCTTTGTGTAGCTCAAAGGGGAAAAACGTCTGTGGCTTAAACTGACGATTAATTCCAGGTAGACTCGTGTGAGAACAAATGTGTCCTTCCTGTCCCCCCAGAATCAAATCAGAAGTTTGGGAGTTAGCCAATGAGGAGGAAGCTGGTGTCTTGTTTTCCTATTAGTCTATGATGTTTGGGTGCCCTGATTATATACCTCTGGAGAATATCCTAGATATAACCTCAAGATAGAGATTATTCAAGGGCGCCTGCGTGGCTCAGTGCCTGAGGAATCCAGTTCTTGCTTTGGGTTCAGGTCATGATCTCAGGGTCGAGGATGGAGCCCTGCATCTGAGCTTGTCCCTCGCACTCCTCCTCCCCCATGTGCGCGCAGGTGGGCTCTCTCTCTCTCTCTCTCTATCAAATAAATAAATAAATAAATAAATAAAATCTTTTAAAAAAGAAAACGAGGATTCTACCTAGAGAATATTTCTCAGGTAGGTCTTCCTATCTCAAATGTAGCTGGTGATTAAGCCCAGTCATATCACTCTCTTCCTCGAATCTCTCTCTTTTTTTTTTTTAAACAGAGAAAGCAACAAGCAGGAGGAACAAAGGAACAACAGGCAGAGAAACAGGAAGACACAGCCTTCCCACTGAGCAAGGAGTCTATGTGGGGCTCCATCCCAGGACCCTAGGATCATGACTTGAGCCTAAGATAGAAACTTAACTGACTTAACCACCCAGGAGCCCCGCCCTCCTGGAATCTCAAAACACTTTCCCTGGTTCTAGACAACTTCTGTGGCCTCCTCCCATACCACCTACCCCAGGCTCCAGGTAACTGAGAACACCTGTGAACACATCCTGTGTCCATTCCTAGCTCCAGGCCTCTCCTCCATATGTTCTTCCCCTAAGTCTCTGCCCATAAAAAAATCCTCATTCTTCAAAAGTAAGTTTGAGTTCCTTAATGAAGTCTTTGCTCACTTAAAACTCATTGACCTCCACCAGAGCTTTTTTTTTTTTCAAGATTTTATTTATTTAACAGAGTGAGAGAGAGAGAGAAAACACAGACAGAGGGAGAAGCAGGCTTCCTGGTGAACAGGGATTTGGATGTGCGGCTCAATCCCAGGACCCCAGGATTGTAACATGAGCTAAAAGCAGACGCTTAACCAACTAAGCCATCCAGGGGCCCCCACTCACAGCTCTTAATAGCTCTCTGTAAATCATTGGTATGCCAGCCACCTCATTAGTTATCAAAGTGACAATCTGCCTTTCTCTGTCTGATTTATATCCATATCCCTAACACCCCACACAAGGCTCAGGTTATAGTGGAAACTCAATTGATATTTACGGAATGAACAAAAAATTAAATGTCCCTTTTCTAACATATACCAGAACCGACAGGGAAATTGTTTTTAACAATTGTGAAATTGTTTTTAACTTTTGCACTTTTAAAGCTCCTGATGTCCAGACCCCCCACCCAAAGCAGTGAAATTTCAGAACTTCTCAACTGAAGCTTGGGTTCAGTACAGGCATTGGTGTTTTGCAAAGCTTCCCAGGTGATCTCAAGGTACAACCAAGGTTGAGAATCTGACAATTGCCTCGATGGCAATAGTTCTCAGTGTGGTCCTAGCTCCAGCATTAGAATATCGCTGTCATCTTATTTGAAATGAAAATTCTTAGGACCCACCCCAAACTGTAGAATCAGGAACGGCAGGGCTGTGGGGATGGGGGAAGTGGACAAAAATCTGTGTTTTAACAAGACCTTCCATGATACAAAGTCAAGTTTGAGAAGCACTGCCTTAGAAGTTTACTTTAAATAAGTCTATACAGACTCTGTAAATAAGGCCCTCCCATCTTCTTCTGATTCCTGTCTGGCCCCTATTTCTTCATAAGGTTGTGCATACCCACAAGCACAAGCCCCTTTTTTGGAAGATTTTTTTCCCCCCAACCTAGTTTGGTCTTACAGTCAACATCAACTTATAGTAAAATAGCTTAAGAAGATACTTTATGTGGGTTTTTTTTTTCAATCTTTAAAACAACCAAGGAAGTATTCTCCTGGCTATTTTTTGAATCATGGAAAAGAAATGGACAAAACCCAACATACATGGAATTTGTCCCCCATGTTATGTCTGATGTGAAGTGTGCCATCGTCTTACAATAAATCGAAGACATCCGTCCCACAAAGGAAGAGAGAAAGGCTGCAGAAAAAAACGATGAATGCCGGGGGGCACAGCAGAGATCTGACCCCAGATCTGTCCTACCATTGGGGCATTCTCAGGATTTTCAAGACCCCCATTTTGTTATTTTTGCCCATAATCCCATAGTTTTTGTAAAGAAAATCTGCTGCTCTCAGGAATTCCTGGCTATCTCTTGAAGGGAAGTGTTCATTTTGAGAGCATTAAGTACTCAATGCTGTTTCCTACTCATTCGCAGTGGTATACTCTCAGAGCTTTCTTTTTCTTTAAGACCTGGGGAAAAGAGTGGAGGGGCTGTTTTCTTCTAAAATGTCTGCTTCTCTGAAACTCATATGCTTTGCTCCAAATCTATGGTCTGAATTCTTGGGTTTGTTATTAACATGGCTCCTTTTTGAATCATGATTCTTATAAAAGTTGTACAGGCTCTAAGCTAGGCTCTGTGAGGGATCAGCAGTGAGAAAGATAGACAGACCCCACTTGCTCCCGAGATTCAAAAGCCTGGTGGGAGGTGTTGTCTGAGCAAACCCTCCATCATCTGTCCACTATCCACCTGCAGGACTTCTCTCTCCTTTCTTTCTTTCTTTTTTTTTTTTTAAGATTTTATTTCTTTATTTGGTGGAGAGAGACAGCTAGAGAAGATCA
Source organism: Mustela nivalis (assembly GCF_964662115.1). NCBI lineage: Eukaryota > Metazoa > Chordata > Mammalia > Carnivora > Mustelidae > Mustela > Mustela nivalis. The sequence continues at coordinate 138,695,706 of NC_139025.1, forward strand.
CAAGCAGGGGGAGTGGGGGAGGGAGACATAGGCTTTTCACTGAGCAGGGAGCCCAGAGCGGGGCTAGATCACAGGATCCTGGGATCATGATGGGCTCCTGACTCGAGCCAAAGGCAGATGCTTAAGTACTGAGCCACCCACACGCCCCTACAACCATGACTTCTAAGAGGACCTGAAGGTCCTGCTATGCGAGACATACTTGATGTCCCCACAGGATACCCAAGGCAGACCTTGTTTCAAAAAATAAGGCTCTGGGACGCCTGGTTGGCTCAGGTGCTTGGACGACTGCCTTCGGCTCGGGTCATGATCCTGGAGTCCCGGGATCGAGTCCCGCATCGGGCTCCCAGCTCCATGGGGTGTCTGCTTCTCTCTCTGACCTTCTCCTCATTCATGCTCTCTCTCACTGTCTCTCTCTCAAGTAAATAAATAAAATCTTTAAAAAAATAATAATAAGGCTCGTACTAAAAATAAAAATAAAAATAAGGCTCTAACAAAAACAAAACAAAAGTCTGACAGTCAAGAGCAGCCAAATAGGAGACTCTAATCTACCCCTCCCCAGCTCTCCATTTCCCACACCTGCATTTCAAAACCAAAACCAAACAAGGCATATGATGCAAAAGGCTCTGCCTCACATGAAAACAGGCAGCCTTGGCACCACTGAAAACACCCTATTTCACAAACCAGCTCATTAAAATCTCTCCAGGCTATCCAAGCTCCGCCCCAAGACCCATGACTGACATCTGTTCCTTTGGTTTTCATTCTCCAGCAAGCTTGTTCTGATATTTTGTAAGCCACAGACTCAGGACAAAGTCAGAGGACACTAATGCATATGTACACTTGGTGGAAAGAGATTGAAAAGAAGGAAGTTGAAACACTGACATGATACAATACGGAAGGAAGCTCTGGGTCATGGCTCTAGTGCTCTCTGCGGTAGGTCTCTGCTGTGGGTCATGCTGAGGGCTTCCCTAGACCACAGCCTGCTCTGCTTTGCCTTCAGCCAGCCCTTCGGAGGCTGGAGGCCCTGCATCACCTGGGTTCCCCTCATGTCCCACAGGAAGATTTCAGCTCTGGGTCCTCTTGTGGCCTTCCAGAACTGCCTTTCACTAATTTTCTGTTTCTTTTTAAAGCATAACTTTAGTTTGGGGCATCTGGGTGGCTCAGTTGTTAAGAGTCTGCTTTCAGCTCAGGTCATGATCCCAGAGTCCTGGGATGGAGCCCCACATCAGGTTCCCTGCTCAGCAGGAAGCCTGCTTCTCCCTCTCCCACTCCCCCTGCTTGTGTTCCCTCTCTTGCTGTGTCTCTCTCTGTCAAATAAATAAATTTTTTTAAATGTTTTTTAAAAAAAACCCATACTTTGGTTTTTTATTGGGCAAGAACATATATGACTTGATAGTAAATCAATCCTACCCTATAATTATAAAATGATGCTCTTTACCACATTGTAAGATTTCAATTCTCAGCCAGCCTATTTCTGATGTCTTCATGGGAACTCATGTGATATAATAATAAAATGGCTGTATCCCCACCAGGTTATTCAAATCCCCACTTAAATCCTACACAAGGGGTGCCTGGGTGGCTCGGTGGGTTACAGCCTCTTGCTTTGGCTCAGATCATGATCAGAGGGTCCTGGGATCGAGCCCTGCATTGGGCTGTCTACTTGGTGGGAAGCCTGCTTCCCCCTTTCTCTCTCTGCCTACTTGTGAACTCTGTCTATCAAATAAATAAATATAAAAAATCTTAAAATCCTACACAAGTGGCCCCAACTTTTCTATCAAAATAAAGACTTTAAGACACAAGATGGTTTAAGAAAAAATGGAAACTCCATAACCTTAAACCAAACAATCTGAGGGGTGGGGGGTGGGGAGAACCAGGTGGTAGGTGGTAGGTGTTAGAGAGGGCACGGATTGAATGGAGCACTGGGTGTGGTGCAAAAAACAACGAATACTGTTAAGCTGGAAAGAAATAAAAATTTTTTTTAAAAATCTGGCTTTTTCTGTACAACTAATAAGCAGTGTTTTCCTCTGATTAAATCATCTTTCATTCAAAGAAATATTTCATACCTGACGTTCTTACACCCTATCCAACTGCTATGGGATAAACTGTGTTCCTCCAAAATTTATGTTGACGTCCAAACCCCGGGTTAACTAAGAAGGTGAATGTATTTGAAGATAGGGCCTTTTACAGAGGGATTAAGCTACACTGAGGCAATTAGGGTGAGCCTAATCCAATCTGACCGATGTCCCAATAAGAAAAGGAAATTCAGACACACAGACACCAGGGACATACACTCACAGAGAAGGGAGGTGGCCATTTGTAAGCCAAAGAGCAAAACCCTAGAAGAAGCTGAACCTCCCTGTACCTTCATCTTGGAGTCCAGCCTCCAGAACTGTGAGAAGATAAATCTCTGCTGCTTAGCCCCCCAGCCTGTGGAACTGTGTCGTGGCCGTCCTAGTACTCATACAACAACCCGTTCAAAGAGACCAACTGAATTATTAGTAAAGAAAACAACGTGTGAATTACCATCTGCTTTCCTTGGCATTTTAAATATTTTTCACATGTCATGAGTGTATGAATTTTGAAATTCCCAGCGGGAAAACATACTTGAAAAGCCTAATGGCAGATCAGTTGTACTGTGTCTGCTGTGTTGGAGCAGGCAGTAGGGACTGTCTTCCAAGTCCCCCGACTTACTATATTAAAAGGCCAGATGTTAGCTGCTTGCATGAGGGTGTCCCTCATTAAAGGATCTGTGTTGTTTTTCTTTCAGCAAAGGCTTTATTTGTTTAAAAGACACGAAGCTTGACTTCCAAATTCAAGGGACCATTTACTGATGAGATTCGTAATTGTCCCAGGTCCACTGCCTCCACCTCAGACTCTAAGACAGGGAGTGCTGTACACGTGACTTATGAATGAAGGAATCCCAAAAGTAAATTTCTGAGCAAATCAGAAAATCAGGACAAGAACAAGAAGGAAGCCATATTAGGTAAACTTCAGGTAAAGTTTACAGATAATTGACTCCGATTTATCCCACGATGGGGATCTCTGGATCACTGGAATGTAGTTTGCACCTCAGCCCTGTCCTGACCAAAGGCAACAGGCATGGAGATTTCAAACTCCCAAATCCATCAGTCACTGGCTTAGAAGAGAGGAAATTCCCAGACTCTGCCAGACCAATCCTTCGATGGTCATGGGGGAAGCTTCAGGAGCTGGTTATTGGGAGCAAAATCTCAAAGTCCTGGGACCCTAATAATAAAAGAGACCAAAGGAGATCTGGTGGGAGTACCAGCATTATTTATCACAGTAAACACTGAATTACTCTGTTTCGTCAACTCACCTGTAAGATTCTGGGTCATATTCTGGAAGGTCACCATAGACTTCTGGAGTCTGTATTAACAGCTTTAAGAACTTCAGCGTTACCCAGATTTTTATTGGGCCAGGATATTCCTCTCATTTCTACCATGCCCCTCCCCCTGCCCAATTCCAGACATTCCTTCCTCAGGGAAACCAGCTGGAATGAGCTACCTCCTCTATAGGGTCTCTGTATGCTCTCTCCCTCCGGGTCCTGCCACCTTCTTCGCCCAGCTCATCCTCCTTCTGAAGGTGTCTCTCTCTCTCTCTCTCTCTCGTCACATCCTTCCTTTCTACTTTCTGATGTTCTACATTTTTCCAGACTCTTGGCTGCATTTCTTTCACCACTGGACTGACACCCTTACTACAATCTGGTTGACAAACAAGAACAGTGTCTTGTCTGGGGCCCCTTTTCCCCAGTGTCTCGGAAGAATGCGTGCTTTCCCCTGCCACCTCAGGCTGGGTTGAATTAAGACTTACATGCATGTCCCTGTCACAGTCTCCAGTGAGAACATTCGGGTTTTGCAGTCTGAAGAGTCCCTTGATTTCTCCGCCTTTACACTGACTAATTGAGAATTAAGCCTAATAGGGTACAGCAGAAGTAGGCAGAAGAAAAACATGAGTCCTAGGCTGATACCATTTACCTGTGCCTTGTAGGGCCAGCTCAGACCTCATCTTTACACACTGCTTGCACGTGGTGAAGCTTTGCTAAATGGAATAGATCCACAGGTCCTAATGAGTGACTCAGGGCCTCGGCTCCCCTGGCTTTCCATAACCAAGAGTTCAGTACTTATCAAGGCCCCATATCAATCCAAAAGCTCTTTCTGTCAAAGAGAATAAATTCCTGCTAAGCAGGAACTTGATGAAAACCTCAGTGGTCTGAGACTTTCCTCCTGGGGTTTGTCGTTGTCTCCTACAATATCTTGATCTACCTCCAAAACTTTAAGGGCCATTGATGGGATCTGCTTGGACCGTAACCTGGACCATCTAGGGAAAATTGTTCTGGATCCTTTTCCAATGGGGACATTGTTTTAATTTTCTAGGGCTCTTGTAAGAAATTACCACAAACTCGGCGACTTCAAACAGCAGGAATTTACTCTGTTTTGGAGGCCAAAAATTAAACATCAAAGAGTTGGCAGGGTTGGTTTCTGCTGGAAGCTCTGACGAGAATCTGCCCCCTGAGTCTCTCCTAGATCCTGGTGCCTGTGGCAATTTTTGGCGTTCCTTGCCTTGCAGACGAATTACTCCAAACTCTGTCCCTGTCTTCGCATTGACTTCCCCCTGTGTCTCCTTGCATCTTTCCCTTTTCTTATAAGGGTATTTATTCACTGGACTTAGGGTACATGTTTTTATAAGGATGAGTTAAATCTGGGGTGATTTTCATCTCAAGATCCTTGACTTAATTATATCTGTAAAGACTCTTTTTTCAAATAAGATAACAGTTACAGGTCCTGGGGTTTAGGACATGGACATATATTTCAACCCACTAGAGGAGTATTTCTGAATACTCAGTTATTAGCTTCAAATATCCATCCAAAGACAGCATATGTTCTTTTTTTTTTTAAGATTTTATTTATTTATTTGACAGACAGAAATCCCAAGTAGGCAGAGAGGCAAGCAGAGAGAGAGGAGGAAGCAGACTTCCCACTGAACAGAGAGCCCGATGCAGGGCTCGATCCCAGGACCTGGGGATCTGACCTGAGTTGAAGGCAGAGGCTTTAACCCACTGAGCCACCCAGGCGCCCCAGCACATATTCTTAACAATACACAGTATGAGGTAGAGTAAACAAAGGAAAGTCCTCTTTTATTTTGGGGAAAACAAATACCAGAGCATCTCTCAGACTATGAGGTAATAGGGTTTTCACAGAACTCATGTCTCCTTCCATGAACAGACATAAGCTTGACTAAGGCCAAAGACCTTTCTTGTCTTCATTCTAGCAGCTCATGTCACCAGGATGTTTGGCCTGTGTAATATGTTACAAGTGACTAAGACTATTGTGAATAGTGCAAAGCAATGGTACACTGAGATCCCAATAATTAATGGTACCTATAGCCAGTGTCCAGTGACCCTTGGAAGATGTGAGTAGCTCATTCTCCTTAGAGAAAAATAACCCTGCTACATAGTTGATGGGAAGTTAAATCAAAGATTCAATATGTGTATTTCTGATCTTTGTTTTTTTGTTTTGTTTTTGTTTTTGTTTTTTTGTTTTTTTGTTTTTCCAAAACACCAAAGGTACCCATTCGAGAATCAGGCAGTGACATATGACATTATGGTCCAAATTAGGCTACTATTCTCTCCAAACCAGAAGTAATTTTTCAATTAAAAGAGCCATGGGAAGGGGATTTCCACTTTGGAGAAGATGGACTCTTCCAAATATTTTTCAATATGGACTCATCTCAATATTTCTTTCTGTTCCTCTTACCAAATACAATTAAAAATCCTGGGCAGGGGCACCTGAGTGGCTCAGTGGGTTAAAGCCTCTGCCTTTGGCTCAGGTCATGAACCCAGGGTCCTGGGTTCGAGCTCCAAATCAGGCTCTCTGCTCAGCATGAAACCTGCTTCCTCCTCTCTCTGCCTGCCTCTCTGCCTGCTTGTGATCTCTGTCTGTCAAATAAATAAATAAAATCTTTAAAAAAAAATCATGGGTGTCTTCTCTATTTAAAGGAGAAACAGAAAAGTCGACAAATACAATTGTAGACCTCAACACCCCTGTCAACACTGAATGATACTACTAAACAGAAAATCAGCTAGTATAGGGAATACAAGGTACCCTCAACCAATAGGATTTAACTGACATTTATAGAACTGCCCCCCCCCCAACACGAATGGCAGAATACTCATATTTGAGACACATATCAAGACAGACCACATCCTGGGCCATAAAATAAACCTCAACAAGTTTAGAACTGCAATGATACAGAGCGTGTTGTCTGACCACAACAGAATTAAACCTGAAATCACTAATGGAAAGATAACAGGAAAATCTTCAAATACTTAGAAACTAAAAACACACTTAAAAATAATAAATGAATCAAAGAGGATGTCTCAAGGGGAAAAAACAAACAAACATTAACCTGCATGAAATTATGGAAACCCATCTTTCCTTCTTTAAAGCTGTCTGGGGTATGAGAGGGAGCTGTCTCATCCTATCTTTCTGGAAGATTCCATGCCCAATAATCTTCAAATGGTAGAGACACCATGGTTCCAATACTGACCCTCAGTAGGCACTTTCTTCCACATGACCACATGCGATAATTACATCAATTATTTAAATCAGAATCCTAATTCTTAAAAGAAAAGAAATATAATTTCTTTTCTGAGCCACACCTCAGTCAGATAGATAATCTCCGACTGTCGTTGCTGTTCTATTCGCTTAGTTTATACTGCCTTCAAGACACTACTGGATCCCACACTGTAGACCACTGGGTAGAAGAATGCTTGGTGGCACACAGTGGAGCCCAGCTCTGCCTAAGGAGACTTGGTAACTTCCAGAACTGATGAGAACCTGGGCAACCAGGCTTTGAAACTCAGCTAGGATGAGGAGAGACCAGACGACAGGATGTATAGGCATTTCTTACACAGAACTGTCCTTCTAGGATATCTTCACCAGCAACGCTGTCACTAGAGCTCAACATCATCAGTGCAGGACTCTCGATGCTGCCATAGCACCGCGCCCCACCCCCGGCCCCAGAATAATGTTCCAACTCTCTCGATAGGACATGGCCACTACTTAAGGAATAAAAGTTCCAGAGAAGAACATCCATCTGGCTCGCATGCCACCAAGTCAGGATTCACAACTGGATTTACTTGACTTCACCCTAAAATTAAGCTATCTGGTCTCCATACAACACGCTCTGGGTAAGTTAGGGTGCCTGTGTAACTCAGTCAGTGGTCTTCGGCTCAGGTCATGATTCCAGTGTCCTGGGATGGAGCCTCACATTGGGCTTCCTGCTTGGTGGAAACCCTGCTTCTCCCTCTCCCTCTGCCTGCCAGTCCACCTACTTGGGCTCTCCCTCTGTCAAATAAATAAATAAAATCTTTAGAAAAAAATAAAAGATTTGGGTAAATTAGAAAATTGTTGTGGAGGTAGGGATGATGGGTGGGTGGAGGAGATGAAATTGATGGGCTAAAGAAATTGATGGATTAAAAATAATCTATTATTAAATTCTTTATTTGCCTCTACCTATTGATTGACAGAGGGGAAGGAACACCCAGGCCAAACTGATATATTTTATGGTGAAACTGACTATATTACCTTACTGAAAAGACCAGGAGTAGATCTGACTTTAACTGATACTTAGTCAAGAGTTCAACAGTCCAGACTTTGGCTTTTGTCTACTTCTATACCCGCGACTACGCCTCAAACTCAGTCTTCTACTCCACATGGTGACAAGAAGGCTGCTGCTGCTCTTCCATCCTGGTCCTCTCAGCTTCAAGCCATGTAACAAGGGGAAGAAGGATCTCTTTCATATGAGTTCAGCAAACCCACACTGTTCCTCACTATGTCAGCCCGGGACACATTCCCTAAACCCTAGCTTATCACTACAATGAATATGATGTTCTGCATTGATTGGCCAGGCTGGTCTAAGGCCTAACTTTTGGAGGGGTCTAAAGCAAGATTTTACATAGAGGCCCATATAAAATACATAAAATTATTTTGAAAGTATAAATCAAATTATATTTTAAATAAAATACATTCTATGCTCTTAAAAATATACCTTCATAATAACCTGGGAGGAAGGTCTGCATTTAGAATTCTCAGACTCTGTAGATGGCCTGCTCTGGACTATAGCATCCTTGAAAAGGGAAGCCCGGGGGCACCTGGGTGGCTCAGTGGGTTAAGCCTCTGCCTTCAGCTCAGGTCATGATCTCAGGGTCCTTGGATCAAGCCCCACATCGGGCTCTTTGCTTGGCAGGGAGCCTGCTTCCCCTTCTCTCTGCCTGCCTCTCTGCCTACCTGTGATCTCTCTCTGTCAAATAAATAAATAAAATCTTTAAAAAAAAATGGAAGAGGGTAGCCCAAAGCCCGACGAGTTCTCTTTCCCTTCTTGACTCTGGCCTACAGCCTAAGGGGCCACGTATGCACACATATGGTCCACACTGCCACAAACAGCTAGCTATTACCCACCCAGGGGAGGACATACCCCCAGCCTAGTCTGCCCTCAGGACGGGGAAGAGGCCACCATGGGACTTGGAAGCAGGTAGAGATGTTTAGGCCAGTCATTTTCGGATCCTGGGTACTTAGATCCAGAACATGGACCAGAATGGGAGGTGTGGGGTCCTGTGGGGTGTATCGACTGGGCCCAGGGTATGTTCCCCACTGTGCAGATGACTATGAAGCAGGATCCAAGACAGGAACCCACTTGCAGGGGTTGTTGAGCAGAGAGTCAGCTACGCCTCCTTCCCTTTGGCCAGGAGTGGCATCAGTACCAGGGGAAACACAGGGCCATCGAATGCAGATCTCGGAGAGGTCCTCCAGAAAGAAATTAGAGACAGTCCTTGGACTTTGCATGCATGGATATTTGGTGGCTAGGAAATGGTGAACGCCAACAGCATCCATGACATTAAGTATATTTTAACATCGAAGAGGTGTTTCTGGTTCCCACTTTGTTGCTCTTCTGTGTCCACCGTGGGTCAGTTTGGTTTCCTCCCAATTTAAATTTCACTGCTTTCCCCCCATTTTATCTTTTCCTGCCATTTCCTGCTGCCGCAGTGATTCCTGGCTGTGACCTGGACAGAGATTCCACTGGAATCTAATGGAACATTACCCCATGGAACATACACCCCATTGCCTCTCATGTGGACCATCGTAACTGCCTCCTTACGGGTCTGCTTCCCTAAATCCAGTTTTGTTCCCTCACCCTTACCCCTGACATGTACCTCTCACTGCTGCTGCAGTCTATCAACAGACATTATCTGTCCTGTAGTCAGAGCCAGAATCTTTTAAAAATAGTTTTTAAAACCTAAATATTGCACCTGCTGCAAAGACCCCCAGCCCTCAGAAAAGCACTGCCGCTCAGTGTGGTTGGCAAAGGCTATGTGGTCTGGGCCAGGTTAGCCTCCCCTACAAACCCTCTCTCCACTTTGCCCCTTGGGCCTTTCCTCCCCTGTCATGGGGGATTTCTTTCACTTCTTCCGCTCTACTCCTCACCCCATCTAGCTCTCTCCCTCCTTGTCTGGACTCTCTTATCTCCATAGTTTCACAAAGAATTGTCACTCTTTTGACTCCATTTATATCTCTCTCTTTACTTTCACTTTAATTAAATAGACACTTGACATCCCTTAGCGTTTTTTTTTTAATTTCTTTTCAGCATAACAGTATTGTTTTTGCACCACACCCAGTGCTTCATTCAATCCCTGCCCTCTCTAATACCCACCACCTGGTTGTCCCAACCCCCCAACCCCCACCCCTTCAAAACCCTCAGATTGTTTGGTTTAAGGCTATGGAGTTTCCATTTTTTCCTAAACCATCTTGTGTCTTAAAGTCTTTATTTTGAAAAGAGAAAAATTGGGGCCACTTGTGTAAGATATTTTTTTTAAAGATTTTTTTATATTTATTTATTTGATAGAGAGTTCAAAAGTAGGCAGAGAGAGAAAGGGGGAAGCAGGCTTCCCACCAAGTAGACAGCCCAATGCAGGGCTCGATCCCAGGACCCTCTGATCATGATCTGAGCCAAAGCCAGAGGCTGTAACCCACCGAGCCACCCAGGCACCCCTTGTGTAGGATTTAAGTGGGGATTTGAATAACCTGGTGGGGATACAGCCATTTTATTATTATATCACATGAGTTCCCATGAAGACATCAGAAATAGGCTGGATGAGAATTGAAATCTTACAATGTGGTAAAGAGCATCATTTTGTAATTATAGGGTGGGATTGATTTACTATCAAGTCATATATGTTCATGCCCAATAAAAACCAAAGTATGGGTTTTTTTAAAAACATTTTTTAAAAGATTTTATTTATTTGACAGAGAGAGACACAGCAAGAGAGGGAACACAAGCAGGGGGAGTGGGAGAGGGAGAAGCAGGCTTCCTGCTGAGCAGGGAACCTGATGTGGGGCTCCATCCCAGGACTCTGGGATCATGACCTGAGCTGAAAGCAGACTCTTAACAACTGAGCCACCCAGATGCCCCAAACTAAAGTTATGCTTTAAAAAGAAACAGAAAATTAGTGAAAGGCAGTTCTGGAAGGCCACAAGAGGACCCAGAGCTGAAATCTTCCTGTGGGACATGAGGGGAACCCAGGTGATGCAGGGCCTCCAGCCTCCGAAGGGCTGGCTGAAGGCAAAGCAGAGCAGGCTGTGGTCTAGGGAAGCCCTCAGCATGACCCACAGCAGAGACCTACCGCAGAGAGCACTAGAGCCATGACCCAGAGCTTCCTTCCGTATTGTATCATGTCAGTGTTTCAACTTCCTTCTTTTCAATCTCTTTCCACCAAGTGTACATATGCATTAGTGTCCTCTGACTTTGTCCTGAGTCTGTGGCTTACAAAATATCAGAACAAGCTTGCTGGAGAATGAAAACCAAAGGAACAGATGTCAGTCAGGGGTCTTGGGGCAGAGCTTGGATAGCCTGGAGAGATTTTAATGAGCTGGTTTGTGAAATAGGGTGTTTTCAGTGGTGCCAAGGCTGCCTGTTTTCATGTGAGGCAGAGCCTTTTGCATCATATGCCTTGTTTGGTTTTGGTTTTGAAATGCAGGTGTGGGAAATGGAGAGCTGGGGAGGGGTAGATTAGGGTCTCCTATGTGGCTGCTCTTGACTGTCAGACTTGTGTATGTTTTTGTAAGAGCCTTATTTTTATTTTTTGTAAGAGCCTTATTTTGGAAACAAGGTCTGCCCTGAGTATCCTGTGGGGACATCAAGTATGTCTCACATAGCACAATCGTCAGGTCCTCTTAGAAGTCATGGTGGTGGGGGCGCATGGATGGCTCAGTCCTTAAGCATCTGCCTTTGGCTCTGGTCAGGAGCCCATCATGATCCCAGGATATTGTGATCCAGCCCAGCTCTGGGCTCCCTGCTCAGCGGGAAGCCTATGTCTCCCTCCACCACTCCCCCTGCTTGAGATCCTTCTCTTGCTGTCTCTCTCCGCCAAATAAAGAAATAAAATTTAAAAAAAAAAAAGAAAGAAAGAATAGAGAAGTCCTGCAGGTGGATAGTGGACAGATGTTGGAGGGTTTGCTAAGACAACAACTGCCACCAGGCTTTTGAATCTCGGGAGAACAGGTGGGGGCTTCACAGCTTTGCGGGGACCATAGCTGAAGCCAGATCACATCTGACTGCATATCCAGAGGCAGCCGGGCCAGCGGCGGGGCCTCACCTGGGCTCATGCCGTGTTTTGAGCTTTCCTGTCTTTTTCACACCCCGTTCAGCCATGTTGCTGAGTCTGGTTACCTGGTCTTCTTCTGAATTTTGGGAGTTTGCCCAAAGCCTTGCAGATAACATTCCTTTTTACTTGAGTTAGCAAAGTTCTTTCGCTGTGGCTTGTAGCAATAAATTCCAGCAAATCATCTTTCTTTCGGCACTCATCTTTCACTTTTCCCTCCTCGGTTTCCAAACCGAATTCTCTCACTTGCGCCTAGAAATCTTCCCCTTCCTGCCTTTCCGGGAATCTTCTCACGTTGGATGTCCTCCTTCCCATAACTTTCTGCAGCAAAGATCCTGCTAGCCAGCACCTCCCCGCCCCAGCCCTTTCCTCTGACTTAGTCCCAGGATGCTCTCTGTCTCGCCCTCCACCCCTTGGGCTTCATTTCTCTGTCTTGGCTACTTCCTCCTCCTTGTTTACACCCCTGTCTGGGCCTCTTCCTTTTCTCATAAGCGTTCTTATTCATTATACAGTGGAACACATAAGGCACCTGTTCCAAGAGGGAGGATTTTGGCCAACTGCAGCTGTGCCCCAAGGATCGGCCTGAGGCTCACGGCTCTTCTCTCGATTAAAGCACTCTGCGAAAGTACCAGGTCTCACCATGATGCCTCTTCACCCCTGGACCCAATCTCCCTCCTGTGTGTTTCGACACGCACACCATCCTTTCTACAAACATTGCGTGCATCACCATTCTCCCGATCCCTCCACAGCGAAGCCTGAGAAGCACCTCTGATCCTTTGCTACGTCTGACCCCCACCAAGTCCCGTGTGCAACCTGTCTTACCTCTGGCCCTTCCTTTCCATTCCCCTATCGCTCCCTGCATTCAGTCCATCTTCCCCTGAGAACAGGGTCATTTCTGAGATAATTACCTTTCTTCTAATGACTTTTGTTCTCACCTTTCGCACACACATCCAGTAAAGATTAGTCATCAAAAATATAATGAACCTTATATGAATATTTAAGAATCAGGTACTCCTTTGGCTTGGGTGGGGTAAACCTTGCCCTTTTCTACGTTATCATGTTCTCAGCATGAATTACTTTAGAGAGATGCTGATCTCTGAGCATCCAATGTGAGCTGATCGTCCCTCTGATCTAACTGATGAGGTGTAACGGAGGGAATTTTCAGAAGATAAGAAGGTCAGCATTTTGTACCGTAAAGGACTTTGTCTTAGAGTGGAGGACTAAGATATTCTCTTTATAATTACAATACAGTTAGATTTTAGAACTGAACAGAACCTTTAAAAATTATTTAATCAACTTGGTAATAAATAAATTACATTAACTTATTAACTGACATGTAGAGTGGTGAAGTCATTGGTCTGAGACTTAGCTCTAGCCTAATTCCCCACAACTCAAATCCTTAAGCTCATATTCATATCTTTTTTTTTCCCCAATTGAGGTAAAAAACGCATGATATGGAATGTACCATTTTCATTCTTTTTAAGTTTGCTGTTTTGTATTACTAACTAAATTCACATAATTGTGCAAGAGATTGCTAGAAATTTTAATCTTGCAAATCTGAAACTCTATGCTCAGGGAAGAACAACCCCGTTCCTTCCACCCCTCAGCCCTGGGAGCCATGGTTCCACTTTCTGTTTGTAGGAATTTGACTGCTTTATTTTTTATTTTATTTTTATTATTATTTTAAGATTTTATTCATTTATTTGACAGACAGAGATCACAAGTAGGCAGAGAGGAGGAAGCAGGCTCCCCGCCGAGCAGAAAGCCTAGTGTGGGGCTCGATCCCAGGACCCTGGGATCATGACCTGAGCCGAAAGGCAGAGGCTTCAACCTACTGAGCCACCCAGGTGCCCCTATTTTATATTATTTTTTCAACCACTTTAGAGATCTTATATAAGGGGACTCAGAAAATATGGTGTGTGTGTGTCTGTGTTTATGTGACTGGCTTATTTTGCGTTAGGCAATATCCTTAAGTTTCATGCATATTGTAACGTGTGACAGAATTTCCTTCTTTTTAAAGAATAATATTACATTTTCTTTACTCATTCACACCACATTCTCTCAGCCCATCCATCCATCCATGGGCTCCTGGGAATAGTGCCCTATGAACCTAGAAATGCAGAAACCCCGTTCAGATCCTGATTTCAGTTTTCCGCAATACAGAAGTGGGATTACTGAATCATAGAGTATTTTTTAATTTTTGGAGGAAACTTCGCACCATGTTCCACAGCAGCTGCACTGTTTCACATTCCCACCCATCTGCGCTCCAATTTGTTCACATCCCTCCACAGCCCTGCCCGCTACCAGAGACATCTTCCTGACAGGAAGGGTAGGCTGATGCGGCAACCTTGGTAGTCGTCGTCTTTGAAGAAATTGCCACAGTTTTCTATCAACCACCACCCTGATCAACTTGCATCAATACTGAAACGAGACCCTCCTCCCAGCTAAAAGATTACAGCTTGCTAAATGCACAGATGACGGTTAGCAGTTTTCAGCAAGAAAATATTTTTTAATTTGGGTGCCTGGGGGACTCTGTTGGCAAAGCAATGGCCTTCAGCTCAGGTCATGATCCTAGAGTCCTGGGATCGAGTCCCGCATGGGGCTCCCCGATCCACGAGCAATCCGCCTCTCCCTCTGTTCTTCTCCCCTCTCATGCTCTCTCTCTCTCTCACTCTCTCTCTCTCTCTCAAATAAATAAATAAAATCTTAACAAAACATATTTTTTAAACAAGGCTTAATTTTTATTTGTTTAGAGATAATGATATTGCCCACTCACAAGACTGCAGTGTCATGGGATAAACACCTTTTATATGCACTGGGAAACGTGAAAAAAAAATGATTTCCAGAAAAAATATTAATTAATGAATTATGTGCTTTATGGTGACATTTGCATTATTGTTGTGGCCTGGAACTAAATCTGCCTGCCCTGGGCCCTGATGGCAGCACTTTCCCCCTCCTCCCTCCAGGAAGGCCCAAGAGTGGGAACAGCTCCCCTGTTGCTAGCATCTGGGAGTCTCCCTCTGCTTTTTGCCTTGCTTTCTGCTTCCACAGCTCCAAGGAACAGAGCATCTATCTGATACATTGGGCAATTCTCCTTTTGTGTATATACGAGCTAGGTATATTTTGCATATTATACAAATTGTGTGAACATCATTTCTTTCTCTCTTTAAAATTGTTTTAAAAATTGGCAGCTTTCTTTACTGTTCTATTACTCTCTGTTACCGCCAAACTGACTAAAAGTGCCTTGTAAACTGCATGGGGGAGGTCTGTTTGCTTGCCATCTCTGAAAAACTTTCATTTTCGCTACATAAAACTTAGAAATGTCTAAATATTTAGCAAAGAATATCTTAAACAAAAGGAAAACAAATTTTAAAAAGTTAACAAAAGGAGAAAAATTGTACTTTAAGCTCTGCTAAGATAATTAATGAATTTAAGGTTAGTCTAATCAAAATTTTATGAAGTTGGAATAGGGAATTGTTGTTTAGAGTTTTCTTTTCCCCAGTTTTTCAAATCAAAATTTATTCAAATACATATTAATTTACTTGTGCAGATGTCTAATACAAGCTTATGTGTATGAAAACAGCACACAAAAATGTTCATGCCATAGAAAAATGTTCTTAAAAAAAGAAAAATGTTGATTATTTTAAATGTTTGTATCCATGCTAAATTTTGATAATTATTAAAGTAACTAGAGATCTTTAACTTAAATCTTTAACTTAATATTTTCTAGTTTTAGAGGGTCTGGTGAAAATAATACATCTGTAAAAATTACAGGAAATGACACTTTAATGGAAAAATACTATCTGAAAACTATAACGCTAAATCTACTTGAATAAAAGCAATTGTACTATCAATTAAATAACTATCTAACTAACTATCTATCTAAATAATACCTAAACCTAAAAAGAGATAAGTCCAAATAACTTAAAGACAGAAAACACATGCAGATGTTATGCTGTGGTTGTGGGAGTTCAGGACGGGCCTGTGGTGAGCTCAGTCAAATCCGCAGGGGTCCCTGGTGGTGTGACCCAGCTGCCTGGGCCCTCAAGTCCTGGCTCTTCTCCTTCCTGGGGGTGCCGATGATCCAGGGGTTCTCTGACACTTCTGGGCCTCTGTGGGCAGCTGGTGGAAAAGCAGTAGTAAAAGGGCCACTTGGGAAAACCTGGAAGTTGGACTCTGCTTTGGCCAACATTTGCCTGTTGTAATCACTTTCTTTCTTTAGCTCCTTGAGGCTTCTCTCGGTCAGCACAGCTGCCATCCAGCTTTCCTGAGCTCTCTTTGCATGGAAGAGGATCCCCTTTTGATAGTGTATGGCATTTTCCTCCAATTGTCTCCTGGTGTCTTCAGCGATCTCCTTGTAGAAGTCTTGCGTCTGAGACATGGCCTTGATGTTTCTACGTGTGCAGGAAAGATTCCACTTAATGTCTGCACACTGCTCTTCTGCCTCAGACCATTTTCTCTCAACGGGGCTGATGCATTCTTGATATAATTGAGGCAGAGTTTGAAGCTTCTGTTTCAGCTGCTGAATCTCCTCTTCAAGCTGTGAATTTTCACGCTGCAAAGAGGCCTCCTTGGCTTGAAGATCTGTTATTTGTGCCATAAGCTCCTCATTCATTTGCTTTCCTTCCTGCAATTGTCTGGCTAGTTCCTGCTTTTTCGCGTCAGCACTTTGAAGGGACACGTTAGAATCAGCATCATCAGTGACACGCTTCAGATCACCCTCTGACCCGTGGATGGGGCCACCGTCATTTTCTGTTTCCCTCTTTTCCTCGATCTCACAGTTGATATGACCCAATGATCTCCAAGGTGAGTGGGCCCGGGGAAGGTCTTCAGCAGGTTTTCACCCACGGGTACTAACTGGCTGACTTTCTTGTTCAGGGCCTGTTGGAATCCTGCGTTTGACTGTTCTAGCCTTTCTTTCTCCTGCTCCATTTTTTTGAGTCTCTGCTTCCATCTCAGTTTCCTGGGCGAGCCGTTCTGCACTCTGTAGATCAGGAGGGTTTCCATTCAAATCACCTAGGGTTTTCTTCCAAAGCTCTTCTCCATTCTTCTCTGAGGCTTTGAAGATGGGTCTGTCACCAGTCTCTTGAGATGATTTAGGAGGCTGGCCCTTCAGTAACTTTTTCAGAAAGTCAACAATATTCTGAAGAGACAGCCTACAGTGGTTTGTATTTATTGCTGATAAGCACGAGGATTTTAAGGTGCGAAGACTGGCCTCCGCCTCGGGCAGACCTCGGGCATCATCAGCTTGTGTCAGCGGTTCCATATTCTCACTGCCTTTTCCACAGACTTCAGCGTGGGCGAAACACCTTTTGCCTGACACCTTCACCCTTCTCAAAATGTGTTGTTTCTTCACTGGCAAAACCAGTTTCACAGTTTATACCAGGATCTCCCAGGGAAATCCACAGACCTGAAGCGTGCCTCTAGCTTTCAGAAATCACCAGCGGAGGACCACACAGGTGGTCTAGGACCAACTGGAAAGTGGATCTATGGCATGCAGGAGGCCATCCATGGCTGTGGAGAGCTCCCCAGCTCTGCCTCCAAAGGCCAGTGTTCTCTGGGTCTCAACTGAATGCTCAGAACCTTGGGGGGCACTCTACCTCTAAGGTAAACAGTTGCCTGACAACCAGAGCACAGCAGTTGCATTGGGGGATGGGGAGGCCAGCCAGATTCTAGAACACAGTTGCCCTCTAACTTTGCCCTGAAATAAAAAGTGATCTCACTTTTGGCTTCATGCTATGGATGCATTCACATCTTTTCTTATGCATAATTAAAGTAGAATCAAAGGAACATTTTCATGAGCAGTTGCTATATGCCAGGCATAAAGCTATGACCATCGTCTCATCTCATTTAAAACAACTTTATGTGATTATTACTATTATCATTATTGTTATTAATTTAATAACAGTAAAAGACAGTAAGATTCAGGGGATTAAATACTTTGCTGCAAAGGCCTTGATATTTAAGAGGTGTAGATTTGAGCTCCACCCTGTTGCAGGAGATGGGAAAGGCGGCCTAATCATGTAGAGATAAGAGTACAGACGCAGGTGTGCCAGGCTTACCACAGCGGTCCCGGATGACCAGGTTCCGGCCTTCCTTCAGGTGGATGGTGAGGAGGTAGGCAAAAGGACTGGGCAGGTTACTCAAGCCATCACTGGCTTCCCCAAACATCTACAAAGACAGAGAAGTAGGTTAAGTCTGCTATTTGGCGATCGAGGGAGAGAATTTCAGAGCTGAAGCAAAACTCACTACAGAGGCAAATCTTCAAGCTGCATCTCCCACCCCCCAAGCTTGATGGCCTGGCTACAATGATTTATTAGCACATCCTTCATGTTTCTCCCCAGTGGGATTTTTTACCAGAATTCCTGATCATATCTTTGCAATCTTAACTCTGTCCCAACATAATCACCCACGTGGTAAGCCAGTATCTGACATACCCTTAAGCTCAGTGATTTCTGGTAGGATTCTTTCTTCTGGAACTCAAAGGGCAGCCCAGAGGGAGGGAGTAGCACATGCGGATTCCACGTGTGTCCCACAGACATGGGTCCAGACTCAGATGCAAAGCGGCTTCCTTATTTTCTCCCCTTCCCACCAAACCTTTCCACCCTGGCACACCTCCTCTACATTTCTGTTCACAACCAC
Source organism: Mustela nivalis (assembly GCF_964662115.1). NCBI lineage: Eukaryota > Metazoa > Chordata > Mammalia > Carnivora > Mustelidae > Mustela > Mustela nivalis. Next base: position 138,714,019 of record NC_139025.1, read on the forward strand.
TCCACCATCAACCCGGAGCCCACACATCCGTCGGGTACATACCCCTCCCATGTCCACATGTGACACACTTTGAGTGCTCTCCCTTTTACTAATTGTCCTCCATTCCCTGCCTCCACTGTGGTGTCTCCTCCACTTACCCTCAATCTTGCTTCCCCTCAACATGGCTCACTTCCATGTCCAGGAATTCATCAACTCCTACTGGCCACAAGGTCGACTCCATTTCTGAATATTTATTCAATGAATTCAAATAAAGTGTTGAACTAGAACTTTGCACTCTAGCTCAAATTTTTGTCTTTCCAAAGAGAAAGGACAGATAAAGTAATTTATCATTCACTTATTGGACATTCAATTAATCGATTTTGTCGCTGGGTCTCCCTTGACAGCCTTCTTTTGAAAGTTTCCCCCATCCAGGTTTCAAAGCACTTCCGAATGGCTTTGTCTCCTTTACCATCCCACTCAACTGCCTAGCTGCTATTTTTAGAAAAATCGGTCCCAGTCTGACAGATCAATAGACCCTGAATTAATCTTTCCCAGCCATAATGTGCAAGGCCTGCCTTTGTAGGTGGATCTGCTTCGGCGTGCTTTAAAAACAGGCAAAAAATACAGATCCACACATTTACTAAGAAATCATGTTTACTCCAGTGTTTGTTTTTAAGGAACATCACTCACAGATTGTTATTCAAATTGTTGGGATGTCAGAGAAGCATTCAGATCGCCACTTTCACATAGCTTCTGTAAAAAAAGAAAAAAAAATCTCGCTTTCAAAAGGCAAAATGGTATCAGCCTACAGGGATAGATAGCCTTTATCAGGTCATTCGCTTTGAGTCTGCCATCTGCATGGTCAATTTCAAGTGCGCAGGCTGCCTTCCTACAGACGTGGCCAGGGTTGGCGATAACAGTTGGATTCAGTAGAGGCCCTCTGGCTACAGCCTCTGCCAACTTAGTCCATCGGAGGATGGACAAGGCTGACTCTGTTCTACCACCAGGCTGCTCTGCCATCTTTCATTAAACCAGGCTCTAGTGGGCAGGCAGCATGAAGTGGGAGCACCTGAGCCCTACCACCAGGTCCTTCCCACCACGGGCCTCCCTGGTCCTCTGCAACCAAAGAGACGTGGGCATATCACATGGCAGAGACCTGGGCTCATCGCTCAGGAGAAAACATTTCAAAATGTGATCTAGAAGACCTTCCTCCCACCTTATCTTCCAGAGTCTGTACAATCCCCAAGCAAAAAAGTAAAAAATGGAATTATGAACGAAAGCTCAGAATGGGAGGGGTGTGGGTTTCCTAACTGAAGATACCTATGAAATGATCCCACAGGGTAGTTAGTGTGGGATACAGTAAACATATCCACTGTGCAAGTTTTAGATGCAGATTCAGGGTCCAGGAGAGCTCTCAGACCCCTTGAGGTGTTCTGGGCTGGAGATAAGGACAGCTGTCTGCACAGAAAGGCAGTGTAATGGACATGAGTTAACGGTCTTCCCGCATTTTGGATATGTTCCTGCTGGGCTGGTGTCTTAGCCAGGGCTGATTTCTTGTGTGAGAAACATGGGATTTCTTCCTCCAAACAAGGCTGGGTAACTCCAAAGTTTCAAGAAAACTGAGGCAGGCAGTCAACCTGCAAAGACAGCTTTGATGACCATGAACCTCTGAGGGTAGACACTCTGAGGACCAGGAGCACTATGGTCACTCACTGGGCCTTCCCATCCACAATGCTCATCAGGGACGGCCAATCACAAGTCAGAGATCCTGCCTGGAGGGTAGGCTACCTTCCAAGACATGAACACACACACACACACACACACACACACGGCTTGTGTATGTGTGTGTCTCTCTCAAGTAGAGCTTCAGGCAGCAAGAGAATCTGGGTTCCCAAGCAGCAGCCCCCAGGAGATGGGGGGATGTGAGGGGTTACATACAAGCTGGGGTCCTCTAGTTCACCCCCTCTGCAGGCAGTGACATCATGAAATGCTACAACCAGGCAGCAATGGGCCCTGATCCCAGGATGTCCTGAAGCATCACACATCCTCCCCACTTAGAATGGAGGCCCCATGGCTCCTCATAGGAATACCTGGTATCCCACAATCACGAGGATATATTGTTGATGTTCTCAACAAGCATAATCAAGCACTCTGTTTTTTATTTGACTTTTGAAAAGTTAACACACAAAAATTGTTGTGTACAGCATTACAATTTTTAAGCCACGTATAGATTTGTGGGACCATGACAACAATCAGGACAGAACAGTTCTGTTCCCTGATAGCACTCATTCATTCAAGCCCACTGGGGTTCAGCCTGTCTTCCCCATGTAGTTTCACCTTTTCCAGAATATCCTGCACATGGATTCATACTGTATGCAAACCTGACATCTGACATATTTCACTCAACACAATGCCTTTGAAACCCATCCACGTAGTCCTCTGCATAAGTCATTTAAATTAAACCTTTTTCATTGCTGAATCGTATTCCACTGAATACATGAGTCGTAATTTATCCAACAAGTGTGGGTTTCAAACATTTCAACCAAATGATTTCCAAGGACTCAGGGAAAGATAAATAATTTTGAATACCATGAGCACTAAACAGTTTACTATGACAGGGGCACTTTGGGGGTTCAGTAGGTTAAGTGTCCAGCTGTTGATTTCAGCTCAGGTCATGATCTCAGGGTTGTGAAACTGAGCCTCACATCAGGCTCTGAACAGGGCATGGAGTCTGTTTATGATTCTTTCTCTTCTTCTCCCTCTTTTCCATCCCACCTCACCACTTATGCATTCTCTCTCTCTCTCTCTCAAAAATAAAAGAAAAAAAGAAAGAAAAAAGAAAAACGTTTAATATGACAAAACAGTCTAATTACATAGAAACATTAAAAAAATATAGCACCAACATTTTAGTATAAAAACTAGTATAAGGTTAGCCAGCTCTCACACAACTCTCATTGCCTCTTTTTGGGTGAGTGGTTTTGTGCTTTTGGTTTGGTTTGGTTTTTAAAGACACAGACTTTGCATTGGTATTTCCTTTCTACCTAAATAGAAATTGGTGGGAAGGTAGTATATTTTGCATTCTCTTTAGTTGAGAGTCCTCTATCTGCAAGAATGCAGGTTTATTAAAATTCAACAGGATATGGGAAGAAATGAGCATGGATGGGCCAATGATATAAAAAAGAAAATCTCCCCTACTCACTCACCAAGGATCTTAAGAGAAAAACACAGATGAGAGTAAACATCTTTCTTTTGTGTACACAAAGCGTGATCTTGTACAAATACCTTGTTCCATATCCATGGATATGGAATGTAAGCTCACTAGAGTGGAATGTAAGCTCCATAAGGGCCAACAAATTCAGGTGGATTGCAATTTTCCCCCAATGATAAGTATTATAAACAATTAGGGAAATGCCTGGTACGTACAGATACTCAGTATTACCTAAATAACTTCTTCCCTTATAAATGTCAGTAAATTTTTTTCACTTAAGCTAGATTTTTAAAGCATAGTATCAAATATTTTATGCATTCATTTCTGCATACATAATATGTACTGATACATAGAGTCTGATGTGGAGCAGGTGAAGGGGAACAGAATTTTTCACCCCAAAAATCGATCTTTTGGGCATAAGGATTATTTTATTTTATTTAAGAAACAGCAGACACAAGAGAAGCTTTGAAAACCAAGTAGAAGTTACCCTTTTGTAAGAGATCTTTGGATTTATAAGGGAAATTTCCCCTTGTAAGGGCATCTCTTTTTCAAGATGGGGAGGGTTCTGTCTCTAGAAACTCCTCAGTGGAGAAATCAAAGACTTAAATCTACATAACGTTACCCTTATTTAGTGTGCTTTTCTCAGTAACCTCTCATAACTGGCGTTCTCACCCTCCACCAACATCTTTTTTTGTCTGTAGCTGAAGATAGTATTTAAGGTGCTAACTTGGGCCATTTTGGGGAGTTACTCAGTTTTCCTGGGTCTCTCCCATGTATACAGGACATACATTTTTAGACGAACAAGGGAAAAAACAAACCAAAATTGTCTTTTTATTACAGGAGGGTCCCAGCCAATAACCTAGGAGGGTAAAAGGAAAATTATTTTCCCGCATCTACGCAGGGATAATGTAAGGGCATAGGCCCCAGTAATAGTAGTTGAGTGTTCATGGAACTTGCATTCTGATGGACCAGCAGGCAAACAGAATATAAGTAAGCAAATAAGTAAGCAAACAGATGTAAAATAAAAATTGCAGAATAGGAATGATATTATAAGAAAATACATGGGTGCTGTGATAGAGAATAATAGAAGGCTTTTAACAAATCTTTATTTTTTTCTTTTCCCTTTCTTCCTGATCCTAGAATAATAAATAAAATCTCTCCCATTTTACTGAATCTTCTAAATAAGAGAGAATATTGTAAACAAAATTGCAGACTGGTTTCTTCACTATGGCATAGAATTTGTGACTCACAAACCATTTTAACTATGAAGGATGTTAGTTCAGTCATATATTTCAGGCTTACTTAAAGAAAAAAAGACACATCTTAAAAATAATTGTATCCATGTGTACAATATATTGATTCTCTTATTAGTTATAACAATGGTGTAAATAGAAATATGGCAAATTCAAGAAATCATTGGTATTTTTCTTCTTATTGGTCAGATTCTCAAAGTCATACTAACCTACCACACTTCCTTCATTCCTTTACAATTTGATGTTTATTACTTTGTAGTAGGTAACTTTTTGATACTGGCTCTTTCCCCAAAGCATAATACCCTTGTTATCCACCCAATTTGGTATATGTTTCAATATTGTATTCCTTTTCAGTGCTGAGTAATGTTTTTTTAACCCTTCACCCATTGAAGGACAATAAGGATGTTTCCATTTTGCGATCATTACAAATACAGTTACTATAAACATTCAAGTACAGGTTTTCATCTGGATGTAATTTTTCATCTCTCTGGGATAAATGTCCAAGGTTATGATTACTAGGTTCTATGAGAAAAGTATATTCAGTTTTTAAAGAAATTACTAAGATATTTTCCAGAGAGACTATCCCACTTTACATTACCACTAGCAAGATACAAAAGATCCAGTTTCTTGCATCCCAGCATTTGGATTGTCTTAATTTTAGCTGTCCCAATAGCCACATAGTGATATCTCGTTGTGGTTTTCATTTGCATTTCTTAAAGACTAATGATCCTGAATATATTTTCATGTGCTTGTTATCCATTGGTCTTTGATAACCTGTACTTTCCTGATGTTTCCCATTTTCCAGTTTTGTTGTTTATGGTTTTGCCATTTTTTTATGTATTGTATTTGTCAGAGAGAGAGCACAAGCAGGGGGAGCAGCAGCAGGCAGAGCAGGCAGAGGGAGAAGCAGGTTCCCTGCTCAGCAAGGAGCCTGATGTGGGTCTTGATCCCAGGACCCTGAGATCATGACCTGAGCCAAAGGCAGATGCCCAGGTGCCTCCTTTTTCTGTATTGTAGACATAATTTCTTTGCCAGATATTTCTTCTAAGTTTGTGTTTTGTCTTTTTATCTTAAGGTATTTTAGAGGACAAAAATTGGTCTTTGATGAAGTTCAATTTATTGTTCTATACTTTTGTGGGTTTATTTCTGGGTTCTCTATTCTATTCCTTTGATTGGTTGGTCTTCCACTCAACAAGTTCTATAGTCTTTTAAGGTTTACATTTCTTAATTTTTATTTTGATAAATTGCATATATTTTAAGTATATAACAGTCATTTCATATACTTTGCAAAATGATTGCCACAAGCAAATTATCAGATATCTGTCACCTCACGTACGTTCTCACAAAACACACATACATACACACACATACCTTTAAGATCTACTTAGCAAATTTCAATATAGTATGTATACAACACAGTATTAACTAGAGTTACCATGATATAAAATAGACTTTCAGAACTTCCTGTTTTGATTACTGTTTCCTTTGGTAGACATAGTAATTTCTACCACTTTTCCAAAATTGTTTAGCTATTATAACACCTGTTGCCTTTCCAAAGAAATTTTAGAATAAGCTTGCCAGTATCTACAAAAATCCACTAGAAATTTAATAAAAGTTGCATGAAACTCGTAGATCAATTAACTTGGGGAGAACTGACATATTTACTATGTTCATTCTTCCAATCTACAACCACTGTATGTGTCTCCATTTATTTAGTTCTTTAAAATTTTTTTTTCCATAAACATTTTATAGTTTTTGGCATATAATTCCTGTACCTGGTTTATCATATTTATATCAAATATTTTACCATTTAATTATAAATGGTATTTTAAATTCCATTTTCATATGCTTATTGCTAATATATAGAAATGCAGTTTATTTTTTTTTTAATTGATCTTGTATCCTAGCATTTGTTGAACTCACATAGTTCTATGAGTTTTGGAGGACTAAGTTTCTCACAATTTTCTACATAGACATGTCATCTGCTCATAGAGATAGCATTGTTTCTAACTTTCCAATTTGTGGGTCTAATTTCCTTTTCTTGCTTTATTGTGCTGGCTAGAATATCCAATACTATGTTGAATCAGAGTAGTAAGGGTAGAAATTTTGCCTTGTTCCAGATTTTAGGGGTGTATCATTCAGTTTTTCACCATTAGGTATGTTAGCTGCAGGTGTTTTAAAGATGATTTCATCAAATTTAGTTTTTTTTTTCTATTCCTAGGTTTGTGGAGAGATTCAATCATCAATGAGTGAGGAATTTTATCAAAAGTTTTTCTTATATTGATACAATCATATGACTCTAGCCTATTTTTTTTAGATTTTATTTGTTTATTTGACAGAGATCACAAGTAGGCAGAGAGGCAGGCAGAGAGAGAGAGAGGGAAGCAGGCTCCCCGCCGAGCAGAGAGCCCGACGTGGAACTCGATCCCAGGACCCTGAGACCATGACCTTAGCCGAAGGCAGTGGCCTAACCCACTGAGCCACCCAGGCGCTCGACACTAGGCTATTGATGTGATGGATCACAAGGACTGATTTTTTTTTTAAACTATTGAACTAGCTTTGCATTAGTTGTGGCATATAATTTTTTAATTGCTGGCTTTGATTTGCTATTATCTTATTGAGTATTTTTGAGCTAAGTTCATTAGAGATCATCACCTGTAATGTTTTGGTTGTTTTTTGTTTGTTTTCACTGTTTTGTCCAGTTTTGGGTATTTTTACTGAATGATCAATTCAGGATTTAATGATCTAATCCACTAACTCATGAAATAAAAAGCTAAGCCCTGGCACTCTGCTCCACAACTGCCCCATCCCAGAGAATCCTGAGGAGGCTGGACAAGTCAGAAGCATAGCTTCTGGCTGGGTTTGCAAACAATGTTGCCAAATTCAGATAAATTGGAGTTGTTCTAGAGTTTTACACCTATGAACTCAATTTCTTTAACAATTATAGCTCCAATCAGATTATTTTATATTGGTTGGTTTTTTTTTCTTTGTGTTTCATCTTTTTTAGTTGTTTCAGTAGAAGGCTTCATTTGATACCACTTATTCCTCCATTGCTCTAAACAGAGATCTTTTGAAAATAATGCAAGTCACATTTTAAAAAATTGTCTAGAAAGAAGGCAGCAAGTCTCTGCATAATGAGACCTCAAGAAATAAACCAGATAAAACACTGGGGCGTGGGTGCCTCTCTGGACAACACAGAAATTGTTAACAAAAAAAGTTTGGAAACTGATAAAATGAATTTTGCTAAGCAGTGCAGAAATCCAGGTGAAAAATAAACTCAATTATGATACTGAATAATTATAATAAAATATATCCACAGATATCTTAAAGACTAATTGCTGTTTTCTGGGCAGTTCCTGTAAATATGCATTAGGTCTGAAGCTAACTAATACCTATGTATATCTTACAACATTTATTTTGGAAGGCCTTCACAGGCAAAAGATGGGTGCCCTGAACCAGTGCAAGAATAGGTCCTAATTCATTTATGAAAATCTTATAGACTCCAAAGTGAAATTGTTTGATTACAACTATTCTTACCTTTATAAAATACAATTCTTAGAAAGTATAGAAGTGGCTTTAATTTTAAAAACAAGTCACAGCAGTCTGCTGTGACTGCTGATTTGTTAAAATCCTGCTAATGGTAGATTGCTTAGACAGGACTCATATTTACATAAACATTTAAAATAATCAAAGATCAGAGCTCAAATATCAAACTCAGGCAAATGTCCATTTCCCTCTTCTTTGCTTCAACTGAAAATCAAAAGGGCTAATTTTACTAGTATCAAAAACATTTCCCCTTCTTAATAACCCTATGAGACTGAGGCCAAATCAAATGTGATATTTGCTTTTATATCAAAAACAAAGTAAACTTTTATAAATCAAATTTTATGCAGTCTATAATGTAAAGAACCAATGAGAGAGATTTATCTCAAAATCCATAAATTGAACACAAACTCACAGAATAAATTAAATCAAATATGAAAGAAAATCAACATCTAGGTTTAGGGAACAATAAATATGTAAAAAGATTGAAAAATAATATAGCAATGCAATCAAAACCTCCAGAAAAAAGAGTGGCAAGGGATTGGTCCTACAGATAGAAAAATGAAATACAATGAGAAGAATGGTGTTAAAAGAATTTCCACATCACTATCCAAAATGAGCACGACATTACCTTTTGGCCCTGCAGCAGGGATAGAGTTTCTGAGCACTGATCTTATTTCCATCTCTATAGTGCAATGGCTTTCCCTGGTCCTCAGAAAATAAAGCTTGCTGGGAAATTAATTTTGCAACTACTTAGTTCAAAACGATTTTTTTGTAAAAAACACTAACATCAGAGAAACTCAAGCTTATCTGAAAGGGAAGTGACAGCCACTTGTAACTGAAGATCTGAATCATCATGCTATTGTTCAAAAAGACTAAGCCAATGTGGCTAAACCATTATCATCTATAAAGAAATTGTTGCCATACCCTGAGGGTTTGTGCCTCTATGGTAGTAAACATTTAGTGGATATGTGTTTATGGTGACAATACAGAGGACACTAATGTGATAGAAGATGAAAGGAAAGTGTGGATTTGTCTGTTTTAAGATTTTATTTGACAAGAGCACAAGTAAGGGGAGTAGCAGAGCTAGAGGGAGAAGCAGGTCCCCCGCCCTTCCCTGAGCAGGAAGCCCTGTGCACGGCTCGATGCCAAGACCCGGGGATCATGACCTGTGCTGAAGGCAGATACTCAATCAACTGAGCCACCTAGGTGCCCCAAAAGTGTGTTTTTAGTAATTATATGGTGTCATTTTGTTTAAGAAAGGGGTGAGAAGGAAGAAACAAAAGGGAAGAGAGAACAAGGGGAAAGATTGAGTTCTCTTGGACACTGCCTCCCTGGACTCCTATTGCCTATGGCGGCTGGTATCTATCATACTAGTATGGCATTCCAAGACAGCATTAGCTCAGTAGTAATGACAACACCATTTGTTAAGCACCCACCACAGGCAAGATGTATCATTCTAAAAACATGATCATATCTAATTCTCAAACCAATTCTGCAAGATAGGGTCTTTACAGATAATGAAACTGAAGCCCTGAGGCAGTTAAGTATACCGCCAAAGGTCACACAGCTAGTAAGTAGACCAGTTCAATTCACAAGTCCCTACTTTTGGGGCAACTGGGTGGCTCAGTTGGTTTTACATGGGACTCTTGATTTTGGCTCAGATCATGATCCCAGAGTTGGAGGTGGAGCCCCATAATATCCATGCTGGGTATGGAGACTGGTTTGGACTCTTCCTCTCCCTCCACCCCTGGACACTGCATATATGTGTGTGGTCTTAAGAAAAAAAAAAGTTTCTATTTTCACCACTGTGGTAGACTAGCTTAACTTTTTTAAATAATTCTTCATAAGAACAAGTCTTTTTCTTCTTCTTCTTCTTCTTCTTTTTTTTTTTAACTGATGTAGCTTGTAAGCTTTTTCACATCTATGTTCAGACATTGTTTTATTTTCTCATTTATTAAAAACGTTTTACTTGAGTGCAATCTCCCAAGATTCCTTCAAGCTCTATTACTATCTAGGTTTCTAGTCTGTAAAAACCTCAGCCTTATTCGAGCTCTCATCAGCATGATAGGTGCTCAATAAAATATTCAAATAATGACTTGTTTAATTAATGGATAACACCCCCCCATTTAAGGAAAAGAATGTTATAACATCAGTAGCCACTGAAGTGTCCATTTTGCTTGAGGAACTCAAAATATTTAGAATAAGACGATGAATTTGGTTGTTTTTATGCTTCATTAAGGAGTGAACTGGCAAAATATTTTATGAGATGCCTATTCCAATTCTTTTTAAATTATAGCACTTCTGAGTTTGTATATATCACTTTCCTTTTCATAGTCTAACTTACTCGGTCAAAACACATTTAACATTTCTATTCCTACCTAACATTTTGCAAAAGGCAAGGATTCTCAGTCATTAATATATCTCAAATTATACTCTGTCATTGTTATTTTTGAATCACAAGACTTTTACACAATGAGCTATCATTCCAAAATGATCTTAAGTAACAATTTTAAAAAATTTCAATCCATTCTGTTGTGCCAGTGTATTATATTTCAACATGTTTTATCAAATATTTTAAAAACCACACAATATTTTTCTGTAAACACTTACACATGTGTCAGTGCTTGCATCATTTTATCTAATACTCTTGATAATCCAGTAAAGAGAATTCCCACAAACTAAGCTGATTTGTTATTCCCATGATCTATGTTTGACTATAGGTAGGAAAAATAAGACGAATTTGCAGAAGCATTTAAATAGGCTATTCAACATTCCAGACTACTTATTTAGGCTGAATAAGTATTTGGCAAATTAAAAACCACACAATTGTCATTGTGCTATAAACAATCCAGGGATAAAGATGTGGGAATAGTTAGATCAGAAAGATTCTAGGTGGCAACAGGGATGCAGAGAGGGAGAGAGTGAACATAATATTCTCCAGAACAATGATTTAGGGCCAAGTACTTGGATAAATCTTGTCACTGATAAACAACGGTATCTATAACCATTTCTGTGGAGTAACATCTTCTTAGAACATTCACCATAGTAGAGAAACAATCTCAGTAGAGGCATCCAGACAAGTAGAGGTCCTAAAAATTTATGGAAGTAAACAAAGAAGATCAACCAGGTAATACTAATGCCCAGAAAGACTTATAACTTTATCTTGGAATTTTTCGGGCTTAAAGAAAATATGAATAAGCATATATTTATTACATATACTTATTGACAGTTGTATGTATAGGCACAGATACAAATATAAACATATTTTACCATTTTGAGATAGTATCTACTTCCTTAAATTCAAGCAGCTTTGGTTATAGCTACTGGAAGATTGTTTACAAAATATTTTTCACTAAATATTTAAGTCCAGATTGTTTAGGCAGATTTGAGACACTACTACCATTCCTGAAAGAGTAGAATGCAGTAAAAAACAAACAAACTCATCTTTCCATAAGAGGTCACAAATACCATAAGCTTGTGAATAGAACATAGAGGACAAAAAGTAAAAATCTCAGGTTCTGAAGTGGAAAAAGGAAGTAAGTAGTAGAGCCTTTAGAGCCACAATGTTTTAGGTCTGAAGAAACCACTGAAGGAGACTGGAAAACCGCAAAAAAACAACACAAATACATCTGTGGGTAGAAGACCACTGTCTGGCCAAGACTCATGTGGTAAGCAAAAATACAGTTACCCAGGGTGCCTGGGTAGCTCTGCTGGTTAAACTTCTGCCTTTGGCTCAGATCACAATCCCAGGGTCCTGGGATGGAGCATCACATCAGGCTCCCCGCTCAGCAGGGAGTCTGCTTCTCCCCCCCCTCTCTCTCTCTGCAGGTTTGTGCTCTAGCCAATAAAATATTTAAAAAAAATAAAATAATACATCAGTTAAATCAGACACAGAGATTTTATTTCTGTTTCAAAAAGAAGAACATAAGCCACAACAAAAAGAAATAAAGTTGACCCTAGATCACAAAGTCCAAAGATTCTCAAGGAGATGGTCCTCAGTAATCAACAACTACAATACCTTCAAAAACAGAAAATATTTTCCATTAAATCTTGCCTATATATCAAGTTCTGGAACTTTCCTAATGCCTATAATAAAGGGGCACCAATGTAAACGCTTTTCTATGTTAGAGGCCATTTTGAATTAGTGAGGAAAAATTGGTCAGAAGTCTGAGCAAGAAACCATCCCCACCTTGTGGGCCTTTCCTTAGGTGGCAGCAGTTGTCATAACTCAAGAAATCATATTCAGCCATGAACATCAGCGGTCCAAAATCAGAAAAAGCCTCTTTACCTTAGTTAATTCACCTTTTCCATTAATATTGAAACTGTGCTACTTTGAGAAAACTTTACAGTTAGAAGCATCTCTTTGTGGTCACAGCACTATGAGTGTAAATAGGCTGATCACTTTATTTTTCAAATTTGTTGCAGGTCTGAAATTACAATAAATAATCCATTAGAAGTTACCTATTAGTTATGTAGTTATTGGAAAACATCCAAATAACATGAAAGTTTTAGGTGTTATTTTATTTGAAACTTTTCCACTCAGGGAGAACTTCAATAATATCTTGACATGTACTGTCACTTCTGTATAAGATGAATGTGCTGGTCTAGGTTTCTCCATGATATATCTCGATAACGTGGACAGACTGCTATATTTGGGGGCCTGAAGTATTTTAAGGAAAGTTTCTGGAGTTGGGCTATTCAAACCCAACAGTAAATGTTAACACTCAGTTGTCTTAAAATCTTAATTACCCTCACATTCCCATAGACTGCCGATACTTTCACACAAATAAAGTGTTCATTGGTATGAAGAAATTAGAAAATAGCAAGCCAACAATCTAGTATCTCTTTCAGGACTTTCAACCAGGTCTGGAGCCAATTCCTTGTTTTATTTATATTGAACCCTTTCATTTCTTGAGACCTGAGCTCTGGGGAGCCCATTCCCTAAGACATTTTCTTAGAAATATGCCTATATTTTGAAAGGAAATCTTCTGAGAAAAGAGTTAAGAAAATGAAAGAAAAAGCAAGAATCAAAGAAAAGACAAAGAATAAAAACAGAATCAGATAAACAAAACAGGTGAAGTCTAGAAAATAAGAAAGCTCAAGCTAAAAGAAAATCTCTGCCAATTTGAAATAAAACTCCCCAGGCTTATTCCAAGATTCAAACATAAGTACTACATCTGTGGCAAGGATCAGAACATTATTAAAATTTTAATATTCTAACACAATTTCTCTCTTCTTCTAGAATACCTAATTCCCATTTCCCTTATTACCTGCATTTGAGAAATATATTAATTTTTTCTAAGTCAATTTACATTTTTATAAAATGGTATAAAATACCTTTCCTTAAATATTTATTGGAAAAAAAAAGTTTCAGAGAAGTAGAGTTTTTGAGACAGTAATTTGTTTTTGTATTAAATCAAAAATTTCCTTTTCAAATGAACAGATAATCCAGTTAGATATGTCTATTGGCTATTAGAAGGGTGAAAAATGGTAAGAGACTGCTCATAGAAAGAGTATTTGGTATTGCCAATAATTCCCAGGTCTTTATGTTTTATTTTGAGTTTTTTGTTAAATTAGTATAGTAATAGTACATTTCCTATGTCAAGTTTAAATGAGGTTATAGTGCAGGCAATAAATTCACAATAAACGCCAGATATCAACATATTACTATTATTATTATTGTCAGTATTATGGATAGGATTTAAAAGATGTTTTTCTAGAGAAAGGGGAGTAACAAGTATAGAATCATCCTTCTATTTTTTGTTAATTTATCATCAACTCTCCACTTCAGAGATTAGGGTGAAAAAGAGAATAACCTGAAATGGGAAATAGAAAAATAAACTTGTCTATCAACTACTTTTATTAATTCACTAGTTCCAAAATTAATTACATTACATAGGTAGAGTAAAGCTGTTGAAATTCAGTAAGGCCATTTAATCGGAAAAAAAAAATCACATCAGGGACACCTGAGTGGCTCAGTCAGTTAAGCATCTGCCTTTGGCTCTCCTCATGATCCCAGGGTCCTGTGATCAAGCCCGGAATTGGGTTTATGGGAGCCTACTTCTCCCTCTGCCTGCTGTTTCCCCTGTTTACTCCCCCTGCTCTTGTGCTCTCTCTCTCTCACTCTCTCTCTCTGACAAGTATTTAAGTAGAATCTTTTTTTTAAAAAAATCAAATATACAATGGAGTATTACTCAGCCATCAGAAAGGATGAATACCCACCATTTGCACTGACATGGATGGAACTGGAGGGAATTATGCTAAGTGAAATAACTCAAGCAGATAAAGACAGTTATCACATGGTTTCACTCATAGGTGGATTATAAGGAATAGCACAGAGGACCACAGGGGAAGGAGGGAATACTGAATGGGAAACTGAATGAAGAAATCAGCAAGGGAGACAAAACATGAGAGACTCTGGATTCCAGGAAACAAACTGAGGGTTATTGGTATTAAGGAGGACATGTGTTGTGATGAGCACTGGATGTTAAACACAGCTAATGAATCGTTGAACACTACATTAAAAAACTAATGATGTACTATATGCTGGCTAACTGAACATAATAAAAATAAAATAAAAATAAAATCAATTGATGTGGTTGTAACATTTAAATTCTTTTAAAAAACTGGGTCTCATGAAACTGACATACAATGATTGGTTCTTCTCCAAATTCAAAGAATTTAATAATATCAAGATTAAAGGAAAAACAAAATCTTCATTTTTTTATTAAGTCTAAGATATTCTCTATTAGAGATTTTCACCTGGTCAAGTATGAACAACTTACTATATGGGTCTCCAAATGAATTGCTGGTTTGGTCTCATTAACCCGTGAAACAGAGGGTATTTAATTTGGAAATCTCTTTCCTTAGGTTTCTGTCACAACTATTTTCCTTAAAACTCTCCAGAACTTTAAATGGAAGTCTATTGAAATACAAAATAAGAAAATAAAATTGAGAGAAAGAATAACAAAGATAAAATACATTTTAGAATAAAGACAGAAAAATAAAATGTGTGGAAGAGTCAGAATGACAAAGCACAAGGTGTGGGGGAGGGGTAGGAATTTGTTCTATACTCAATACATATTGCAAGGGCTGATGGTAAAATTCCAGACTCATCTGTGGGCATAGCACAGATGGCAAAGGATATGGAAGATTTCTCATTACTGGATTTCTAACATGCTTTAAGCTCTATGCTCAAGTTAAGGTAATTTCAGATTCAAGAGAGCTTTCCAACAAGGTCTCATACCCAAAGCAAATTATCTGCTAAAAACTTTCCATTTTTGCAGAACTCTCTTTTAACAGTTTCTATAATTTCCTGAAAAATAAATAAACAGAGAACTCAGCTGGATGCAAACAGCTGCATGAATTCAACTTTTCTTTTTATTTTTTAAATTTTTTATTTTTTATAAACATATATTTTTATCCCCAGGGGTACAGGTCTGTGAATCACCAGGTTTACACACTTCACAGCACTCACCAAACAACATACCCTCCCCAATGTCCATAATCCCACCCCCTTCTCCCAAACCCCCTCCCCCAAGCAACCCTCAGTTTGTTTGGTGAGATTAAGAGTCATTTATGGTTTGTCTCCCTCTCAATCCCATCTTGTTTCATTTATTCTTCTACCCACTTAAGCCCCCATGTTGCATCACCACTTCCTCATATCAGGGAGATCATATGATAGTTGTCTTTCTCTGCTTGACTTATTTCGCTAAGCATGATACGCACTAGTTCCATCCATGTTGTCACAAATGGCAAGATTTCATTTCTTTTGATGGCTGCATAGTATTCCATTGTGTATATATACCACATCTTCTTGATCCATTCATCTGTTGATGGACATCTAGGTTCCTTCCATAGTTTGGCTATTGTGGACATTGCTGCTATAAACATTTGGGTGCACGAGCCCCTTTGGATCACTACATTTGTATCTTTACGGTAAATACCCAATAGTGCAATTGCTGGGTCATAGAGCAGTTCTATTTTCAACATTTTGAGGAACCTCCATGCTGTTTTCCAGAGTGGCTGCACCAGCTTGCATTCCCACCAACAGTGTAGGAGGGTTCCCCTTTCTCCGCATCCTCGCCAGCATCTGTCATTTCCTGACTTGTTGATTTTAGCCATTCTGACTGGTGTGAGGTGATATCTCATTGTGGTTTTGATTTGTATTTCCCTGATGCCGAGTGATATGGAGCACTTTTTCATGTGTCTGTTGGCCATCTGGATGTCTTCTTTGCAGAAATGTCTGTTCATGTCCTCTGCCCATTTCTTGATTGGATTATTTGTTCTTTGGGTGTTGAGTTTGCTAAGTTCTTTATAGATTCTAGACACTAGTCCTTTATCTGATATGTCGTTTGCAAATATCTTCTCCCATTCTGTCAGTTGTCTTTTGATTTTGTTAACTGTTTCCTTTGCTGTGCAAAAGCTTTTGATCTTGAGGAAATCCCAATAGTTCATTTTTGCCCTTGCTTCCCTTGCCTTTGGCGTTGTTCCTAGGAAGATGTTGCTGCGGCTGAGGTCGAAGAGGTTGCTGCCTGTGTTCTCCTCAAGGATTTTGATGGATTCCTTTCACACATTGAGGTCTTTCATCCATTTTGAGTCTATTTTTGTGTGTGATGTAAGGAAACGGTCCAATTTCATTTTTCTGCATGTGGCTGTCCAATTTTCCCAGCACCATTTATTGAAGAGGCTGTCTTTTTTCCATTGGACATTCTTTCCTGCTTTGTCAAAGATTAGTTGACTGTAGAGTTGAGGGTCTATTTCTAGGCTCTCAATTCTGTTCCATTGATCTATGTGTCTGTTTTTGTGCCAGTACCATGCTCTCTTGATGATGACAGCTTTGTAATAGAGCTTACAACCGGAATTGTGATGCCACCAACGTTGGCTTTCTTTTTCAATATCCTTTTGGCTATTCGAGGTCTTTTCTGGTTCCATATTTTTTAGAATTATTTGTTCCATTTCTTTGAAAAAGATGGATGGTACTTTGATAGGAATTGCATTAAATGTGTAGATTGCTTTAGGTAGCTTAGACATTTTCACAATATTTATTCTTCCAATCCAGGAGCATGGAACATTTTTCCATTTCTTTGTGTCTTCCTCAATTTCTTTCATGAGTACTTTATAGTTTTCTGAGTATAGATTCTGTGTCTCTTTGGTTAGGTTTATTCCTAGGTATCTTATGGTTTTGGTTGCAATTGTAAATGGGATTGACTCCTTAATATCTCTTTCTTCTGTCTTGCTGTTGGTGTAGAGAAATGCAACTGATTTCTGTGCATTGATTTTATATCCTGACACTTTACTGAATTCCTGTACAAGTTCTAGCAGTTTTGGAGTGGAGTCTTTTGGGTTTTCCACATATAGTATCATATCATCTGCGAAGAGTGATAATTTGAATTCTTCTTTGCCAATTTGGATGCCTTTAATTTCCTTTTGTTGTCTGATTGCTGAGGCTAGGACCTCTAGTACCATGTTGTATAGCAGTGGTGATAATGGACATCCCTGCCGTGTTCCTGACCTTAGCGGAAAAGCTTTCAGTTTTTCTCCATTGAGAATGATATTTGTGGTCAGTTTTTCATAGATGGCTTTGATGATATTGAGGTATGTGCCCTCTATCCCTACACTTTGAAGAGTTTTGATCAGGAAGGGATGCTGTACTTTGTCAAATGCTTTTTCAGCATCTATTGAGAGTATCATATGGTTCTTGTTCTTTCTTTTATTGATGTGTTGTATCACATTGACTGATTGCGGATGTTGAACCAACCTTGCAGCCCTGGAATAAATCCCACTTGGTCGTGGTGAATAAACCTTTTAATGTACTGTTGAATCCTATTGGTTAGTATTTTGTTGAGTATTTTCGCATCTGTGTTCATCAAGGATATTAGTCTATAGCTCTCTTTTTTGATGGGATCCTTGTCTGGTTTGGGGATCAAGGTGATGCTGGCCTCATAAAATGAGTTTGGAAGTTTTCCTTCCATTTCTATTCTTTGGAATAGTTTCAGGAGAATAGGAAATAGTTCTTCTTTAAATGTTTGGTAGAATTCCCCCGGGAAGCCGTCTTGCCCTGGGCTTTTGTTTGTTTGGAGATTTTTAATGACTGTTTCAATCTCCTTACTGGTTATGAGTCTGTTCAGGCTTTCTATTACTTCCTGGTTCAGTTGTGGTAGTTTATATGTTTCTAGGAATGCATCCATTTCTTCCAGATTGTCAAATTTATTGGTGTAGAGTTGCTCATAGTATGTTCTTATAATAGTTTGTATTTCTTTGGTGTTAGTTGTGATCTCTCCTCTTTCATTCATGATTTTATTTATTTGGGTCCTTTCTCTTTTCTTTTTGATAAGTTGGGCAGGGGTTTATCAATTTTATTAATTCTTTCAAAGAACCAGCTCCTAGTTTCATTGATTTGTTCTATTGTTTTTTTGGTTTCTATTTCATTGATTTCTGCTCTGATCTTTATGATTTCTCTTCTCCTGCTGGGCTTAGGGTTTCTTTCTTCTTCTTTCTCCAGCTCCTTTAGATGTAGGGTTAGCTTGTGTACCTGAGACCTTTCTTGTTTCTTGAGAAAAACTTGTACCGTTATATATTTTCCTCTCAGGACTGCCTTTGTTGTGTCCCACAGATTTTGAACCATTGTATTTTCATTATCATTTGTTTCCATGATTTTTTTCAATTCTTCTTTAATTTCCCGGTTGACCCATTCATTCTTTAGAAGGATGCTATTTAGTCTCCATATATTTGGGTTCTTTTCAAACTTCCTGTTGTGGTTGAGGTCTAGCTTTAGAGCATTGTGGTCTAAATATATGCAGGGAATGATCCCAATCTTTTAATACTGGTTGAGTCCTGATTTAGGACCAAGGATGTGATCTATTCTGGAGAATGTTCCATGTGCACTAGAGAAGAATGTGTATTCTGTTGCTTTGGGATGAAATATTCTGAATATATCTGTGATGTCCATCTAGTCCAGTGTGTCGTTTAAGGCCTTTATTTCCTTGTTGATCTTTTGTTTGGATGATCTATCCATTTCAGTGAGGGGAGTGTTAAAGTCCCCTACTATTATTGTTTATGTGTTTCTTTGATTTTGTTATTAATTGGTTTATATAGTTGGCTGCTCCCACGTTGGGGGCATAGATATTTAAAATTGTTAAATCTTCTTGTTGGACAGACCCTTTGAGTATGATATAGTGTCCTTCCTCATCTATCATAGTCTTTGGCTTAAAATCTAATTGATCTGATATAAGGATTGCCACTCCTGCTTTCTTCTGATGTCCATTATCATGGTATATTCTTTTCCACCTCCTCACTTTAGATCTGGAGGTGTCTTCGGGCTTAAAATGAGTTTCTTGGAGGCAACATATAGATGGGTTTTGTTTTTTTTATCCATTCTGATACCCTGTGTCTTTTGACAGGGGCATTTAGCCCATTCACATTCAGGGTAACTATTGAGAGATATGAATTTAGTGCTATTGTATTGCCTGTAAGGTGACTGTTACTGTATATGGTCTCTGTTCCTTTCTGATCTACCACTTGTAGGCTCTCTTTGCTTAGAGGACCCCTTTCAATATTTCCTGTAGAGCTGGTTTGGTGTTTGCAAATTCTTTCAGCTTTTGTTTGTCCTGGAAGCTTTTAATCTCTCCTTCTATTTTCAATGATAGCCTAGCTGAATATAGTATTCTTGGCTGCCTGTTTTTCTCGTTTAGTGCTCTGAAAATATCATGCCAGCTCTTTCTGGCCTGCCAGGTCTCTGTGGATAAGTCAGCTGCCAATCTAATATTTTTACCATTGTATGTTACAGACTTCTTTTCCCGGGCTGCTTTCAGGATTTTCTCTTTGTCACTGAGACTTGTAAATTTTACTATTAGGTGACAGGGTGTGGGCCTATTCTTATTGATTTTGAGGGGCGTTCTCTGAACCTCCTGAATTTTGATGCTCGTTCCCTTTGCCATATTGGGGAAATTCTCCCCAATTTTTCTCCAGTATACCTTCTGCTCCCCTCTCTCTTTTTTCTTCTGGAATCCCAATTATTCTAATGTTGTTTTGTCTTATGGTGTCACTTATCTCTCGAATTCTCTTCTCGTGGTCCAGTAGCTGTTTGTCCCTCTTTTGCTCAGCTTCTTTATTCTCTGTCATTTGGTCTTCTATATCAGTAATTATTTCTTCTGCCTCATTTATCCTAGCAGTGAGAGCCTCCATTTGATTGCACCTCATTAATAGCTTTTTTGATTTCAACTTGGTTAGATTTTAGTTCTTTTATTTCTCCAGAAAGGGCTTTTATATCTTTCGAGATGGTTTCTCTAATATCCTCCATGCCTTTTTCGAGCCCGGCTAGAACCTTGAGAATTGTCATTCGATCTCTAGATCTGACATATTACCGATGTCTGTATTGATTAGGTCCTTAGCCTTTGGTACTGCCTCTTGGTCTTTTTCTGAGTTGAATTTTTCCATCTTGTCATTTTGTCCAGATAAGAGTATATGAAGGAGCAAGTAAAATATTAAAAGGGTGGCAACAACCCCAGGAAAATATGCTTTATCCAAATTAGAAGAGATCCAAAATCGTGAGTTGGGAGAAAGGGGATAAAAAGAGGTTCAAAAAGGAAGAAAGAAAAAAAAAAAGAAAAAAGAAAAAAAAAGAATTAAAAAAAGAAAACAAATAAGAAAAATATAAAAAAGAATATATATATATATATATTAGATAAACTAGTTAAAAAACGTTAAAAAAGAAAAAGTTAAAAGTTAAAAAAAATTTAACCAGAAGTTGAGAAAAAAAACAAAAAATGAAAAAAAATTAAATTAACTGCAAGACAAAAAAAAAAAAAAAAATCACAGGAAAAAAGCCAGGAGTTCCGTGCTTTGCTTTCTCCTCCTCTGGAATTCTGCTGCTCTCCTTGGTATTGAAACCGCACTCCTTGGTAGGTGAACTTGGTCTCAGCAGGATTTCTTGTTGATCTTCTGGGGGAGGGGCCTGTTGTAGTGATTCTCAAGTGTCTTTGCCCCAGGCAGAATTGCACCGCCCTTATCAGGGCCCGGGGAGAGTAATCCGCTCAGGTTTGCTTTCAGGAGCTTTTGTTCCCTGAGCGCTTTCCGTAGAGTTCCGGAGGATGGGAATACAAATGGCCGCCTCCTGGTCTCCGGCCCAGAGCAGCCGAGAGCCCAGGGTCCCACTCCTCAGTTCGCCCTCAGAGAACAACGCCCAGTTACTCCCGTCTGACTGACCTCCGGCCACGCTCCGAGCTCCCCAAGCTTGGGACCGGTTCAAGGTAACACCGAGCTGTGATGTTACTGTCGGCTCTGTCTCTGTAGCTGGCTTTCCCTTTCCAACACCCACAAGCTCTGCGACACTCAGACACTCCCGATCCTTCTGTGACCCTGCGTGACCTGAGGCCACACTGACCCCGCGTGGGCTTTGCCCTGGCTTAGCCTCAGGAGCAATGTCCCTCAGCGGAACAGACTTTTAAAAGTCCTGATTTTGTGCGCCATTGCTCCGCCACTTGCCGGAAGCCAGCCCCTCCCCCCGGGGTCTATCTTCCCGTCGCTTTGGATTCACTTCTCCGCTGGTCCTACCTTTCAGAAAGTGGTTGTTTTTCTGTTTCCAGAATTGCTGTTCTTCTTCTCTTCAATCTGCTGATGGATTTTCAGGTGTTTGCAATCTTTAGATAAGCTATCTAGCTGATCTCTGGCTAGCTGAAGTAGTCTCAGCCTGCTATTTCTCCGCCATCTTGACTCCTCCTAATTCAACTCTTCTTGACTGATCTCCAATTCCCTCATTTGTCCCCAAGGTAATTCTAAGTATTAGAATGAAAATAAAAAAGTAAACAAGAGATAAAGAAATACATGCTATCCTAAGGTCTCTTAGACATAATTCTTCCAATTAAAAGTAACAGGAGAATTTTAATAAGTCAGCAAATTTTAACCATTTCTTAATTATACAGTTCCACACATAATAATCATCTGAAAGAGGCCAGTATAACCAGTACGTCATACAGAAAAGACAGAATTTTAGGTGAGGAAAAAGATGTACTTACTAAGGACAATTGGGCAAATCACTAACATCTGGAAAAGGGTGCTAGAGGATGTTTGATTCTCAATATTATGACTAAGTTTCTTGCTACTGCTAGAGAAGTTTCCATGCAAGGTTGCTGTTACAGACTAAACTGTCTCCCACTGGTATTCTTACATTGAAGTCCTTACCCCCAGAACTCAGAATGTGACTCTTGGAGATAGGGTCTCTGAAGAATAAAACAAGTAAATAAGGTCATTAGGGAAAGTTCTAATTCAGTATGACTGGCATTCTTATAAGAAGATAAGAGAAGATTAGGACACAATCATCCAGAGGGGAGACCATCTGAAGATACAGGGAGATGATGACCATCTACAAACAAGGAGAGAGACTTCAGAAGAAACCCACCTGCCAGTACCTTGATCTTGAACTTCCAGCCTACAAAATCATGAGAAACACATTTCTGTTTTTCAGCTACTTGTAAGACTGAGATATTATGCTAAATGGCAGGACTTACAAACTAATAGTTTGGAAAATGTTACTATGGTCAACTCGATTTTTTTTTTCAATAATCAGTACATAGGTTCTCCAGCTAATTTTCCTCCCTTTCTAGTTCATTAACATATTTCCCATAAACTGAATAGGAATTAAAAGAAAAATCAATTTGGTAAACATTTGTTGCTGGGAGTTTACTTAAGAAAAAACATCTCTTTCCTCTTCTTGAATTCAAATTAGAGTTAGGCCCTCTCTCTTCATGCTCTGCCTATGGCACTTAGAGTATATTATAGCTCATTCCTAGATTATGAACTCTCTGCAAGTAGATTTTTTGCACATCTATAACTGCCCTTATATTGCCTGGGACAGGATATTCCTAGTACCTTAGGTAATGCTTGACACACATCAGGCACTTACTAAATATAACAGGTATTCAATGTTTGCCAAATCAGGGAACCCGACCACATCATTAACGTTCCTCTTTTTTTTTTTTTTTAACTAATTGAGAAACAAAACTTAAGTGACTTTTCCAAAATCACATCAGTTTTGTTTTTGAAGGGACCCAACAAATTGCACTCCTCATTTCCTTAGTTCTGAACCATTAATGAAGACAAAGGAGTCTAAAAATAGAAGCCAAAATGTTATTTTTATTATTAAGATTGAGTTAAGGAACACAGTCTAGGTTTGTAAGAACCAAGGGTTTCCTAATATAGAACTCTAAAAGTAGATGTTCCTATCATTCTCAGACAACGGAATTGGAGTGCACATCATGTAAAATATGATGGAAGAGACCTGGAAGAGAAACCAAAATGACTTATTCCTTGGCAACTGGATTGTACACAGAGGAAGAAATAACTGGCATTTTGACACTCAAGAACAAGATAAGCCACTGCATTCTCCTAGACAGTAGTATGCCTGGCAGTTAAGAAAAGTCAGAAGAGTTGCCCTAGTGGAGCTCCCTCTACAGGGAAGGAAATGCAAGGAGCAAGTGTTGCCCAGCCGGCACCTTACCAATCAGCACGGAATGTATGGCACTCAGACTCCTCTTCTAACACCAAGACTTCTCTTACTATATTTGCCTTTGTAAAATGATTCCGCAGATTTGAGAAAAAGAGTCAACCTGAGTTCAGAGGTCTCTCTAGATTTGAATGGTGACTGTTTGGATTTTATGTTAGTGTAGCAGTGAAGTTTTTAAAGACTTATTATATACAAAGCTCCACATTTGGCACGTGATAGAAACCACACAGAGAACACAAAGACCATCTAGTAAGATATCACACACACACACAGACACACACACACACACACACACACACACAATCCAACTTGGAGCATTTCTGACCTGGTGCAAATACAAAAAAAGACTGGAAATGAGGGTTGGGAACAGAGAGAGATTAATAGTGGGGGAAAGGAAATTTTTTCCTAAAAGATTTTCAGCTGCATTAGTGCAGCTACTTGCTATTTTCAGAAATAAGAAACAAGAAAATTTGTTCTCTGGGTTGTCAAATGATCCTTCCAATTAGCCCTGAGTACAATTGTAAGGAACTATTGCCTACCACCACTGGTGTGCTGGTCAGTGTTTTAACAACGGGCTCTTGGAGCCCTGATTTGTAACGTTTGCTGATTTCTAGCATTCACTGATTTCAGTGGTATAAATATTCTAACCATAGTCCATTTCAAGCTCCTGAAGGACATCAACAGTGCACAAAATTCCTGAAAATTTAACACTTGGTTCTCACCAGTCAGCGCATGCTTGGTCCAGAAAGATGCCTAGAGAAGTAAAGCTCCACTGGAAAGGGTACAGATGGCCAGTGGAGGGATTCAGCTCTGTAATGTAGCAGGTGAAACAAGACTCTTGGGAGCCCATAGAGTTATCCAGGGAAACACACTAGGGCTTGGCTTGGGAAAGACACTGCATTCTGGCACACTCAAGAACAGTTGAAGAATGGGTTTAGGCTCAAGCTGAGGGGTAATCTTACAGCTTTTCCCATAATTTTCTAATTATGGAAATAGGACATTGGAAATAGGAAATGATTTAAACAAATAAACAAATAGAAAGAGCTATACCAAGAAGAGACATTCTCCCTCGATAATAGCAGTACCGATCTCAGCTACGATTCTAACGCTGCTAACGAGAACTTCTAGTTTTTACTTGTCAACAACCACTGATTACTGGATGCTAAGACTGTCAGAAATAAGGAACAGCCAAGGTAATTAGTAGAAATAATACACTGAACATTTCAACTGACCTCATGCTGAGAATGATAAAACTCATAATTTACAGCCAGTGTGTAAAAGGATGAAATGCAAGCATTTTCCATACATAAAAGGCTTATATATGCACAGAGGCACAGGATGAAACTTTAATTTTAATAGTGGGGGCTTTTGGGGGTTCTAACCAATTGTGGATCTCTTTGTGGGTGCACAGTGACTTTTCTTAGGTAGTTAATTAGAGACAGTGTCTGACTGAGCACAATGGAAACGTGAAAAAGTAAATTAAGATTGAAAAAACCTCTGATGACAGAAGAGATTACAAATGCTATTAAAGATTGAGCAGTAGGAGGGGGTAATGGAATGCAAACTTTTTACAGTTCTTGGATATTTGCATACTAGATTCCTATTGTTTATACCTGGAAATATGGGGAAGAATACAGAAGGCAGAGGAGGAGAAGGCTGTTGCCGCCTTGTGATTTGATATTATCTTTCCTCAACAGTAATGAATTGCTCTTTCATTCTCTCTCTCATGTTTAAAACATTGTCAATAAAGTCCTCTTAATTTGGAAAATCTATGGATTATTTCACCCTTGCAAATGCCCACCTTGCATCTTTTGCAGGTGGACCTTTTAAATCTGAACTCCTCTGAGAGGTCCTGTACCACTACAAGGATTTATTTATTGTAGAGGCTTTTCAAACGGTGGTTAGACTTGCAAGGTTTTCAGGTCAACAGGTCACACCCATAAAGCCTGGGCTTTGGAGCTAGACTGATGAGTTCAGATTATAGCACTGCTTTGGCTGCCTGTAGGAGCTGGAGCAAGTGATCTAATCTCTGAATTTTCATCCCCTACCCCCACTTTGTAACTTGATAGTAATATGTTGCAATGTAATCCTTGTGACTTAATAGTAGATAGTTTTTGTTTAATCATGTGTCTAGCCCAGTGCCAAGACCAAAACAATTGCTCAAAAATCATTGAGTATCCACCCTTCTTCTTAACTTTTCAAAATCTATTTTCCTAATATCTAGTACTACTTCCCCTAAAACTAGGTTTAATTCTGTAACTACATGTTCTTTAACTGTTAGCAATGCTTTAATGATCTATGGCTCCGTATCAATTAGAAGCAAATCTAAGGCAGATGTGAAAATGTATCTGAATCTGCTCCCCTCCCTCAACAAGAAGTGTTTGGTGGGGGACGTTGGTGGGGGGGGGATTTTGCAAAGGCAAATCCTCTCCCACCACTGATCTAGAACATCAGCTGTACTGGTTGTTTTCATCTCTCTGAGTAAAAAACAAATCACCAAATAAGCAAGGAAATAATTTGTCAGATATTTTGTTTGAGGCAGAATGGGGCTTCAACACATGTCTGAATGTTGGCATCTTTCCACTGATAATACAGTTGAGATTTTACATTAGAACAGAATCACATTACACCTAAAATGTATAGGATTTTTTTCAACCTTATGGCTTTCTCTATTTTTATTATTATTCAAATATGTCTAGGAGGGCTCTATCTTCAGATTTATTCCAGAAAATTTTGTATTTTCTTTTTTTACATCTCCTTTTCCTGTTTATTTCATTTACTTCTTAGGCAAAGTTTTATTTAAATGCTTATAGGTTATCTGTCCCAACTTCAAGAATCAGTGGAACCCCCTTATGAGAATATTTACCTGTCAAACTTAAAGCAAACTTTGAGGGGCGCCTGGGTGGCTCAGTCATTAACCATCTGCCTTCAGCTCGGGTCATGATCTCAGTGTCCTGGGATTGAGCCCCCGCATCAGGCTCCCTCCTCTGAGGGAAGCCTGCTTCTCTCTCTCCCACTCTACCTCCTTCTGTTCCCTCTCTAACTGTGTCTCTCTCTGTCAAATAAATAATTAAAATCTTAAAATTAAAAAAATAAAGCACATCTTGTATCTTCTATTGTATATTGACATAACACCTATTTGAACCTCTTGGTGCAGCTCTTTTTTCATTCTTTTTTTTTTTATTCTTCTGTGAAACACTACTCAGTCCTTTATTAATTCATGATATAACCAATGTCGACCACACAGCAAGTTTCACAAATTTACCTACTTCTCTTTCTTCATTAATGCCATTTCCTCAAATTCCAGTTTATAAAATTATTTCATTTAGAACTAAATCTATTTCTAATTCTATTGTTTGGTACCCTACGTGAGCGGGCAGATCTACCACATTCTCACGTCTTAAACCCTCTTGTTTATTTTCCAAAGTCACAGCATAAAAATCAACAAAAAGAGAAATTATGGTACAGCCTGCCTCCTCCTAACCTTTAGCTTTGTAACAGGACTTTTGACTTGCCAAAGGAATCAATGAGAAAAGTTCTCACAGTATCATTTAGTCAGTCAAACTGGCCAGTAGCCTGTGAGTTTTATAAATTTCACTGGGCTCTCCAGCAAATCTCCAATATCGACTCAAGAAATACCCCACTCACCTTTCAACAAGTCGTTTCAAAACTGGATGCAGCGACCTTGTGTGCCTCCGCAGGAAAGAGATCTGCTGAGGTCTGTCCCTGTTCGTTACATTTGCAGGCGCCTGTGAAAGTTTCTTATTAGTCTGATTCTTAAGAACAGACTGGCTCAGAGTCTTCCTCCTTCCCCTCAGCCTTATTCTTCCATCCAAAAGCCAGTGAAGACACTGGTCTTCATTCTCTACCACCCTTGCAGAGGATGTGGGTTTCTTTTAGGCCTAGCTTTAGTTGGATGACTTACTCTGGCTTATCTGAAGGTAGCTAGCGCTTACTCACAAGTAACTTACAGCAAAGAAGATGACTCTCCTTCCTTCGACCCGCTTACCCAGCAGCCAGACTTACCTTTATAACGTGTTTAATTGTCGCCCACCTGAGGCAGAAATCCCACGAGCCTCTAGCTCATTAGAAGACTGGCCTCAGTTGTGTACAATCAGTTGTGCATATCACTTCAATTTTTGCATGAAAGATGGAACAGAAATATATTTAAGACCCCCGTCCTCACACATATCAAGAAAATCACATCGCGTACACTTTTAAAGCGTATAATGGTAGCCAAACACTGGATCGGTTCACTGAGGAAAACAGGGAATTTACCTTTAAAGACTGGTCTCTTAAAAATAGATAAGATGTTGAGCTATGCAGTTTATCACTGGCACACAGCCTGGAACCTAACACAGATAATGTTGCAGACAAGTAACACTTCATTAAAAATTGAAAATATATTACTCGCATCAGTAGTATGCTCCTTTTGGCTTCCTACACTGGGTGTGTAATCTCCATGACAGTGATCCCAAAGAAGGAGGCTCGGGTGCATTTTGCCGACCAGGAAATTACATGAGCTTCTGATGATATTTTTCCTTCAAATGGTTTATAAGAGAACAATAGCCAGGAATTTGAAGCAATGGTTTGGAAAGGGCCTTAAATAAGGCTCTGAGGACAGGCAGACTAGCAATCTCAGACACCTGACTTGCACAAGTTACTAGTCTGAATTGGGTTTTAAGTGAAGATTTCTGTTAGTGGACATCCATTGCCAGAGATGTGCTTTTCCTGTGTGCTTTTCCGGGCTCGTGTTTTGGGGGTTATATCTGGCATGAGTCACTCGTAAATGAGCCAGAAAGAGTGCTGCAGAGAGAGAGACTTGTACTATGAGCTCAACAGCAAAATAAAAACAATAGCAGTGTCTCAGCGCTGTTTTCTTAGAGATTTATTGGGCCTTATTAAATTTGGAAGCAGTCAAGAAGAATATAAGAGCTGTTGTGAATCTCAAACAAAAGCAAAACAGCCTCTTCTCTGTTTTCCTCCTATGCAGCATCCCTGTAAGCCGGTAAACTGTGTGGGCAAGATCCGTCTTACTTATGCTTACCAAGTGGAAAACAGTGTTTACATATACAATGTGATACAAGTAAGAATTATCCAAGAGATTTGTTTTGATTTACTTCACAATTCAGGGCATTTAGGAATAGCTTATATAAAGTAAGACTAAATTAAAAATGAATAAAAAATAAGAAAAATAAAATAAATTAAATAAATAGATAAAAATAAAAAACAAAAAGCTTTAGAGAATGTGACTTCCACAAAGCCAAAAGACTTTGGAGTTGTTTTCTTTGCTATCTCTGTTCTTCTCCACACACTTAAATCTTCACTAAGCAATTCTAAGAACTGATTTAAAAGTATAATTGTGGGGCGCCTAGGTGACTCAGCGGGTTAAGCCATTGCCTTCAGCTCAGGTCATGATCCCAGAGTCCAGCATCAGGCTCTCTGCTCAGTGGGGAGCCTGCTTCTCCCCCTCTCCCTCTCTCTCTGCCTGCCTCTCTGCCTACTTGTGATCTCTGTCTGTCAAATAAATAAATAAAATCTTTAAAAGTGTAATTGTGATATACAGAAACAGATATTGGTATTAATTTGAACTTAGGCCTCAGGAAAACTGGAAACGCTAAAGCAAGCTCCCAGTTAACCTATTTGAGAGCAAAGGTCCAGGTGCAATCTGATTTTGAAACAGTAAAACAAAACAACAAACAAAAACATCACAATGCAAACTTTTGTTTTGGGTATCTTCCTATATAAGGAGTTCCCAGCATGTGACCTCATGGTAGGGTGGGGGAGGAGAATCACCTGGGATTTTAGGGGAAATTGTTCTTAATCATATCAGCATAACATTAGCTAATAAGGAATAGTGTTTTTTCAGTAACAAATTTGAGTTTAGCCTAAATATGAGAAAAATGAGTTTACTTGCTACACCAAGCATTTACAAATGAAGGGTTGAGATGACTTAACAGATAATTAACATTTACAAGAAGAACTTCACCACAAGAATTAGTATTCTGGGCCAGCACATGAGGCTCACTACTCACTTTGATGGAAAAGTAATCAGGGAGGTGCCTTCAGTTTGAGGTCTTAACAAATAAAGAGTATTTAGGAGAAGATGGATTGAAATCTTATGTCTGAGTTTCTTTTGATGCAATCCTGTGGCTATCAGCTTTATGAGCCAACATCCACTCAGAAGACAAAAGTCAGACTTGTTATTTGAACTGCGAGATTTACCATAAAGAATATTTAGCTCAGGGCGCCTGGGTGGCTCAGTGGGTTAAAGCCTCTGCCTTCAGCTCAGGTCATGATTCCAGGGTCCTAGGATCGAGTCCCACATCGGGCTCTCTGCTTGGCACTGAGCCTGCTTCCTCCTCTCTCTCTCTCTCTCTCTCTCTCTCTGCCTGCTTCTCTGCCTACTTGTGATCTCTGTCAAAGAAATCAATAAAATCTTAAAAAAAAGAATGTTTAGTTCAGGTATTGGAAAACTGCAAAGTCAAAGAGGGAATATGAAGGCATCAAGGAGATAATAACAGCAGGAGCAGCTACTACCCCTAGGCTAGGGAGGGAAGAAATGGGGTTAACATTTGTGTTAAAAGTTAGAAACCTGGAGATTGAGGGAGAAAGACAACTATCATATGATCTCCCTAATATGAGGAAGTGTGATGCAACATGAGGGGTTAAGGGGGTAGGAGAAGAATAAATGAAACAAGATGGGTTCGGGAGAGAGACAAACCATAAGTGACTCTTAATCTCACAAAACAAAGTGAGGGTTGCTCGGGGGAGGGGTGTCAGGAGAGGGGGATGGGGTTATGGACATTGGGGAGGGTATGTGCTATGGTGAGTGCTGTGAAGTGTGTAAACCTGGTGATTCACAGACCTATGCCCCTGGGGATAAAAATGTATTATATGTTTATAAAAAAATTTTTTTAAAATTTTAAATTAAAATGAAAGAAAGAAAGAAACTTGGAGACTGAGAGGCACCAGAGAGGGTGGGCTTGCTGAGTCCTTGGGGATGCTGGGTCTCTGGCCAGCTGGTATCAGGTCAAAGAAGAGACTCTGCAGCCAGAACCCAGACTTTGGGAAGGAGGAACCTGTCAGCTGGTGATGGTATCTCTGACAAGGTTCAATGAGGCTGATTTGGGGAAGTGTCAGAAAAATAGCAGACTGAAACACCTGTTGCTATTAGGAAAAAAATACATTGCTTCTAGAGTGAGGAAGCATTGTTAGGATAACAATGACAGGTGCAAAACATAAAATCAGGAATAGAAAATATATGGGGGGGGGGATATATGGGAAGGAGCCTGTCCCTTCTGTTCCACCCAGGCTCCTGGTCTCTCTCTAGTGCCTCCTGCAGGCCAAGTGCAGGAGTCAAATGCAGTTTACAAGAACGCAGTTTACAGAATACCAACCCCAGGTTCCCAAAGCTCCCAGTGGCCATGTGGGCCTAACGCTGCCAGAGCATAGCTTAGTAACTGACCTAGTCACTGTAACTTGATAGAGATTCGCTGAACTGATTCCCCAAATCAGGTACTTTTTTGAAAACAGACATGTCTTAGATCTCTAACTTGTTCGTCTGCCAGAGGTTCACAACTTGTATTTTTCTACTGATATGATAGAGTAATTCAACACTGAACTTGAAACTGCAGGGGAAAATGTAAGAACATTGCTGATTTGTTCCAGGAAGTGAGTGCATTCACACTCAAATTGTTCATGTGGATTGGGCCAATGTCCACTGGAGACTCCATTCACTTCTACTGCTAAACTTCCCTGTAGTCAATGGAACCACGGTTACTGAAGAAATGCAGAGTTATTTACTGGAAATGCAGTCAAAATTTGGGGAAGATTCACAGTCTTTGAGCATGAATCATGTTTTAAGTTTCCATGATTGCTTCTAGAGTGTGAACCTCTGTGTGTGACTGAATAGTCAAGTATCTGCCATTTCATTTCAAGATGATTTTATTCTGCCTGGTAGAATTATGTCTATCAAAAAGACAGAGTATCCTGCAACTTTGAATATAGACGTTGTAAGTACAGAAAATTCCAGAACGATTCTGTAATTGTTGGCTATATAACTATTTTTGGCTCTATAAAAGTGTGTTCTCTTTTAAAAATGATGAAACTAAATCTTATAGCCATCTGGTCATTATCCGACTAAAAAATAAGGCATGCCCTCAAAATCTTGAGAAAAGTTTATTTTATTAAGTATCGAACAGAATTTTGTTCTGGTTTTGCAACTTCAATAACTAGCCTTAGAATTCCTTTTATATATAAAAAGTGAACTGTTTTTGATGAATTGTTTTTATGTTTCTGTAAAAAAATGTATTTGCTGTACATAAATAGCCAGAGTGATGGACAAGTTCACAGACAATGCCAAGCCTTTGAGGCTACACGTGTTTCAGAACTCAGAAGTTTTCCAATTAAAAAAAAAGTAGTATGGCACAGATACTCAAGTACCATTTGAAAATTCACATTAACTAACGTCAGTAGACTACGAATAGTCTCATGTCTATGCATACCAAATCAGGGTTTATTACCATGTAGTACCAGATGAATTTTAAGGAATCTTTTGATTTTTAGAACATGTCAGGTTTTGGAGTTATAAATAAAGAGTTGTATTTATGATTACTGTCAAACAAGATATCTACATGTCTGGAAATTGGTCTATCCAATCATGTAACCTCTAAATATGACCTGAGAAAGCTTCATAAATGTGATTTTTTAACAAACAGAAAAGACTTTAGCATGTTTACATGCAAAAGAAGAGAAATTGAGATTCAAAATTCAAGGGGTAGAAGTAATAGATGTCATAAGAAAATGAAAAATAAAAATAGAGAGATCCTTTTGCTTCTTTCACTTAAACCATCATCTGCTGAGTGACTTCTGTATGCCAGAATTGTGCCAGATATGGAAAATACAAAGACAAATAAGCCCCAGTTCCTGCCATCCAGAGGCCTCCAATAAAGTATGAAATTCAATAAAGTATGAAAAATTATCCTAGAAGGAAAATCCATAGATGTACAGTGGAACAAAGAGGATGAAATAATTGATTCTTTTCAGAAGAAAGAGTCAAAGTATTTCATTGATAGATGATACTTGAAAAATAAATAATTATTTCTCAGGTTGGATGTGGGAGAACTGAAAGGAAGAAAATTACTTTTAGATAAGAGGAGTTAGTGAACTGTTAGTGCAGTTAGTGCACATGTTTGTGAGACTGTGTGTCATGAGAAATGTAATCAACAGCATAGATAGATTCCTCGATATCAATGCAAAGCACTTTTGAGAGCCTACTGTATGGTCTACTTACACTGTACAATATGGTAGTCAGTGGGCATTTGTGGCTATGGCACACTTGAAATGTGACTTTTGGATAAGTAACTGAATTTTTAATTTTATTTAAATTTCTTTGTTAAAATGTGTTTATTACTTTACTTATAATAACCATAATAAACCCATTATATATTCACAAACTACATATCTGTTATAAAAATAGCAGTATTTTCCAAACTACTTTGGGATATCCCATCCTGAGATCATTTTTACTATGCTAGATGACCCATTTCCTGGTTGAAAAAAAAAAAAAGTGGAGGGCATCTGATGGTGGGCCTGAAGTCATTTCAGTTCAACAAGGATGATAGAAAGAAAACTGGACACATAGCTTAGAAAATTTAGTACACCTGGAACGCATGAAGACAATTAAAACTGACAAAGACAAACTGCATACTGTAACTATCTCTCACCATATCTAATCCCAAGCTGAAGGAGGAGCTCCAGCACATTTTTGTCAAAGAGATGAACCAGCCTTTGTGAGTTTCAGTAGCACGTGGAGCCTTGCACCAACCTGGAGAGACATGATCAGCCAATTTTTTTTTTAATTTATGAAATATCTATTAATAGGTACAGAATAGATAGGCCATAAGGTAAAAACGTTTTAGACTTTGCAGGTCATGTGGTTTGTAGTCACCTAGCTCTGTCATTGTAGCATGAAAATAGCAGAAGACAATATATAAACAAGTGTGTCTGGGTTCTAATACAACTTTATTTACCAAAACAGTTGGCATACTGAATCTGGCCTGTGGGACACAATATGCCAACCATGCTTTGGAGTATAATCATAACTATTTTACATTCATATTCCAAATCCCACACAGATTCGTCTAGTGGTCAACACTAAACTTAAAACATACAGAGAAAAGATGTCTAGGATATGGAGCTCCACATTAGGTATGTTGACAGTACAAAATCACCAACCCATGTTCTCAGACTGCAATTATCCTGAGTTACTCCTATAATTGGGGGGGGGGGGACCAATAACTCATCAACACTATAAAAATATACCTGTGGTATATAGATAGACACTATTCATGTCTTTACGGCCCAGGGGAGTTTGGTAAATGCAAAGGAGAGAGCATGTGCCTGGCAGCATCACGGAGCTTTTCATAAGGAATGTCATAAGAGTGATGAACTCTTCAAAGGACTCTGCCTTTCACAGGATAATTCCCATTGGGATAAACAATTCAAATGGGAATCCTTAATTC
Source organism: Mustela nivalis (assembly GCF_964662115.1). NCBI lineage: Eukaryota > Metazoa > Chordata > Mammalia > Carnivora > Mustelidae > Mustela > Mustela nivalis. The sequence goes on from NC_139025.1 coordinate 138,748,033, forward strand.
AAAGGTTTTTGGAGAATGATATTTTACCTCATTCTGCCCCATATAATGTGTATAGTTCAGTGTTTTTAAAAAATATTTTTTTAGTAGCACAACACTTTCTTCAGATAAAATCTTAATCAGAGGTGGGAATTAATAAAACATAAAGGGGGGCTTCTATGGGGAACTGTAAGGAAATAAAGAGATTAAAGTTGAACACCACCAGTTGAAACCATGCTAGAGATGGGGGAGTATTTGCATTACAAAGATGGCTATTCACTACAGGTCTTACCGATTTTCTTTTTTATATAAGTAGAATTTTAATACATTAAGGTACATCTATGTGTTATTATGAGCACTCCTCTCAGCCTATCCTGTATACTGGCTGTATACTTGTATATGTGAAGCTCAAACTCATGACCCTGAGATCAAGAGCCACACACTCTTCCAAATGAGTCTGCCAGGTGCCCCCATAGTTATTCTTAACCCTAATATTATCCTTTGGTCTGATAACTCAGGCTACCTTAATATCCTGGGACATCAAGATAAAGATATTCCCACAGCCAGATTTTCATTAATACTCTCCAAAATGGGGGGCAATTTTAATGATATGTCTAAAAACTATTATTTCCTATAATCTCTAGGCATGAGGGGTACTTCAACAACACTGCTGAAGGAAGAACCATCCTTAAAAAAAAAATTCAGATATTGCTACAGAACACAGATCACCTTCTGAAAAAGCACCTAAAGATCTGAAAATTCTCTCTCTGTATCCTCTAAACATCCAGTAGATCTGCAAGACAATTTGTTTGATTGACAAGAGAGAACTATTTCAAATTCCAGTGGGTAGCCTTCCAGCAAACAAGACTACAACAAGAATGTTTCCCCCCTACTGCTAATGGCTAATCCTGGCACTGAGCCTTTGGCTGCTGCTTCCCAACATGAGTATCCTTTTAGTAAATGTGCCTGCCACAGCTTGCCTCAAACGGATATGGTGTCAAAATGCAGAGAAAAGAAATGAGTTTAAGAAAGAGAAAACTGGGGGCGCCTGGGTGGCTCAGTGGGTTAAAGCCTCTGCCTTCGGCTCAGGTCATGACCCCAGGGTCCAGGGATCGAGCCCCATATCGGGCTCTCTGCTCAGCAGAGAGCCTGCTTCCTCTTCTCTCTCTCTCTGCCTGCCTCTCTGCCTACTTGTGATCTCTGTCTGTCAAATAAATGAATAAAATCTTTAAAAAAAAGAAAGAAAGAGAAAACTGGTCTCTATTAGCCTCATATCCATTAGGGTGCAGGGTAGATTCAGCTGGAAGGGCAAACAGGCATTTGCCCAGACAGAAAGTCCGTTTGTTCACTATGATAACATACAAGCTTCTGAAGACGAGATACCCTAATGCTCTAAGCACCATTCATGTTTAAGTATAGAGTGCTTAGTACTTTTTTCTTTGTGGGCTTTTGATCTTAAGAATGGAAATACTCAGAAATCAAGGGCAACAAAAGAGCCTAACCAACACGGAGCTTATATGGCAGTCCATACCCTAAGATGAGAGCACAGTTGACAACAGAGATCCACATGAGTAAGCAGAGCTTGGAGAAAAATGCCCTGCATCGTGATTCCACAGCATTTGGACAAAGATTGCCTTTGGTCTCATGATCATAGCTGCTATTTGAAAACCCTGGTGCAGTTCTTGACTGTGCCTCCTAAGCTTAGAGTCATCTCAAAGCCTTTCCTCAAAGATAAATATAAAGCGTTATTAACCACCATCCAGAATGATAGTGTAAGGCAACCAAGAACATGATAAGGACTACCTAAGTCCCCGGTCTCAAAAGGCCAGTGTTCTAAAAGAGGCTTTGCAATATTTTCTGCATAAATTAGTGACACAATGAGTATAAGATTAAAATTGGGTCAAATCTAACCAATACTAATCAGGTAAAACTAATACATGGTCATAAAAATTGGAAACATAAATATGCTTCTTTATGATTTCAAATGTCTGCAAGAAATGGTTAAATGATCTCGGGAAGGAATATTAACTTTTAAAAATAATATATGTCAGATGTTTTCAAAGGTTAGAAAATTGGTACTTGTCATACCAGAACAGGTAGGAAAATCAGAAATATGCACACCACCCAAAAGCACTATATTATGTGACTCTGGCATTCTTCCACCTAATGTATAATTAAATTACATTAGGCATTTATTGAAGCCCACTATGTACCCAGCATTGAAATAGATGCTAGAAATAGAAATACAAGTGACATTTATTTTTTGCTTTCAAAGTGGAGCTCATAATTTAATGGAGGAGATAGAACTCATTGAAGATTGAATACAAAGATGAAATTCCTGTTCGGTTGGGCTCACTTGACCCTACTATGGAAAACCCATCTTCCTTATTAGGCCACTTTGGTACTAAAGTGTTAAAAACATCATGTGATGAGTTATAAACAAAACAGTATGAACAAAATACTCTGGAAATGTTCCAAATGACATGGAAAGGTTTCACCAAGGTCAGAACAACTGAGCAGGGCCTCAGTCAGTGAAGAGCACTTACTCGGCTAAGAAGGAAAGAAGGAAAGGGGAGATTGGGTCAGCATGATCTATGGAGATTTGAGAGTATGTCACATCTGAAGAAAGATAGCCCATTGTGAACAACAGCTGGGGATATATAATAGGGATGGGGAAGTGGGAAGTAAATAAAGAATTGCAATTAGAGCATAAAGTAGCTAAATAATCTTTGACCTAATAGGTTTCAGTGATGTAATAAATCTATCTTCTGAACTTTATGTTTTTAAATTTGACAATGACAGAGCTCTTGGTTTTATTTAGAGTCCTTGTTTTCCTAAATACCTCCATGTTTATATCCATTTCACAATAAAACAAACCATAAAGGATAAATTCATAGCTACTCATCCTGACCAATGCATCAATAATTCTTTAACATAGAGTTCAGTAATTATATGTTTAAAAAGATAGTAAGAATTTGAAGATAAAAGTTCAAGGACCTTTGCGGTGTATTTCTATCTGGAAGGTTAAAACAAGGCAAGTGTTAGGTGGAAGGGACTTAGAGTAAGAGAACAATAGTGAGGGGTGCCTGGGTGGTTCAGGTGGTTGCGCTGCTGAATTGATTTCAGTTCACGTCAAGATCTCCGGGTCCTGGGATGTAGCCCCATGCCTGGCTCCATGCTCTGCTCTCTCTCTTTTTGTCCCTCTCCCTGCTCACTCACACACTCTCTCTCTCTCTAATAATAAATAAATAAATAAATCTTTTAAAAAATGCTGAAAATGGAGAAAAAGAGATGACTCAGAACGGTGCTTTAAAGTAAGAATCAAAATTAGTATAAAGCGAAGTAGATGCCCTACACTACAAATTCTGGGAGAACAGAACTCCCTCCTGCGACTGGGCAAGCTAAGACAAAGTGAGACAGTCATTTGCATGAGCAGTCCTCACCTCCTTCGCCACCCTTCTGTGTTTGACTCTGTTGGGACATGACAACCTCTCTCTGGCTGGCTTCTTGTTAGATTCTGCCACTCTGGGGTACTGGTGGATATTGGAAGATGAAAAAGAGGGGAAATAAATCTTTTTTTTCTTTCAAGCCTTCCTTTCAAGAGCACCTTTCGGCACTTCTGGCACCCACAGAGTCGAGTCTCTTCCTCGGTCCTGGTTCCAGTGTTCACATGCTCTCAGCAGTCCTAAAACCTGGCTCTGCCCAGAACACCCTTAGCATCACTGGTCCTGGCTTCTCAACAATTGCTCCATGGTTCAAGCACTGACTAGGTTCAAGCACTTCCTTGGGTGCCAGGCCTGTTTTGTACACCAAGTCATAAGGTAGAGAAGTGTCCCTGACCTCTAAGAACACACCCCCTCTTCTCCTTTGTTTCCCAGACTTAAGGACATAAGCTTCATTCTGCATTCATCTCTGGATTACATCAGCTCCTGTTTTTTGTTCTCTTAACTCATCAACACATTTGTAACCAGTCACCTAAATCACCTCTGTTTGAAAAACAAAGCACTTTACTGACTAGACCCTAAATTATTCAATCCTTGTTAGCAACAGTCAGCCCACAAAACAGATTCACCAAGATTAAATTCTTAAAGTGAGTTCCTGAGCTATGCGACTTTAAATGCAGAGATGTCATAAATCCCACAGGAAAACAGGATACTTATAATCTATGGCATGCTTTGGATTCATGATTTCTTAAATTAACGACTGAGATTATTTGAGATCAATTGCCTATAGAAGGCAATAATTTGGGAGAACAGTTCGGTGTTACATTGAGTTCTTATGGTAGAAATGATTTTATGTACTATGGGGTGAAGTGTCTGCTTTTGGAGAGTTTACAGAAATAAAATCATAATCACAGGGCTTTAAACTCCTAGAACAAGACATCATCAAAAAGTATCCCTGAAAAAAATCACTTATTTTTTTCAGTGCCAGGCAGATATTGGATTATTTATTATTATTATTATTATTAAAACCACTAATCTCTTGCTGAAGATAGGGTAACAAATTTCCCCAGGCAGTTGCCTTGTAAGAGGGTAACTGTTCTCCTTAAGATAAGGAGAACACCCATCATTATCTCTATATCCCTAACTGGAATCTTTTTGCATATACCCCAATGGGAGCAAATACAAAACCTAACCCAGGAAAAAAGAAACACCAAAATAGTTACAACATTTCTCTAATTCTTATCAGCAGATACCTGGAGAATATGGAGGAAATAAATTCCAAGGTTGGTAAGCCAAGGAGAATAGAATATAATAATGCATAGAACCAGATTTTTTACTCTGGATACACTAATCTGAGATACTGAAATTAATGGGTTAACTTGAACAACTAGAAATGTTCTGATAGTTGGCTTTGTTAGTTTACTAAACCAGGACTCAGTGGGTAACCTGTATTCAATATTTAGATGAAAAAATTTCCCTAGCATAGAGAAAAGAATCCATAAACCTAGACAGATGGAAATGTTAGCATGGTTTTACTCATATATGATCCATCACATTTCCTCCCTATTTCTCAAGGGGTCCCAAAAGACATTCATTTTCTTAAGCATTAAAAAAATGCTTTATTTTGGAGAGAACCAAATCATGTAAAAGCTCTGTGTGTCTGTCCTCTGAAGACTAAAGATGATAATGTTGAGAGATACCCCACTGACCCAAGTTTCCTGATTTCAATGGGAAACAAGAACTAAAGAGACAGAGGCCAAATAACAGAGAAAAGATGAGTTTACTTTAATGAAACGGGCAGAAGGAAACAATGACAATCAGACAGAAATCCCTATATGGATAGAAATATTTGGTGGTAGTTAAAGAACTATGGTGTTCTTAGGAATGAAATAAGTAGATTTATTAACTAATCTATATATCTAAAAACAACTCTAGGAATCCAAAATGCCACTGTGGTACCATTTGTCAAAGTAGGAATTTATGAAGCTAGATAATATACAGAATTTGGACCTAGATTTGCCTTATAATATGTTCAGATACTCATGGTTATTTCTTCAGCTCTAGAATATATAACTGAAATAGATCAGTAGAATTTTCACATTGACTCCCTGACCCCTGGAGCGAGACACCCCAGAATATTAAAACAAAAGCAATGCTTTATTTTCATGGAAATTGACAAAATTATTGTTATCATTGAAACCTTAAAAACTTTTTTTTCTTTTTTTCCTCCGTCCTGCTGTGTGTGGCTGACTGTTTCTGGCCATGTCTTCTCACAAGACTTTCAGAGTCAAGTGATTCCTGGCCAAGAAACAAAAGCAGAATCATCCCATTCCCCAGTGGATTTGTTGAAAACTGGTAGTAAAATCAGGTACAACTCCAAGAGGAGGCACTGGAGAAGAACAAAGCAGGGCCTATAAGGCATCACATGTCATGAAATGACATACCTAACTGGCATCACGTATTTAATTAAACTGTGTGAAGATAATGTGTTCTATCCTATCACTCTGTAAATATCCTTCCTACCTGGCCAACAGACATGTTTTATCAGGGAAATGATTTTTCTGCTACTATGCCTTTGCACCAATATTTTGGTTTGGTATTAAATTTGAGAACTTTTAGTCCTAAAAAAACAAACAAAAGGAACAAATAAAAAACCTTGAAAAATATTACAGTGAAGGACGCCTGGGTGGCTCAGTTGATTAAGCAGCTGCCTTCAGCTCGGGTCACGATCCCAGCATCCTGGGGTTGAGTCTCACATCGGACTCCTTGCTCAGCGGGGAGCCCGCTTCTCCCTCTGCCTCCACCTGTCAGTGCTCGTGCGCGCTCTCTCTCTCTCTCTGACAAATAAATAAATAAATAAATAAATAAAATCTTTAAAAAAAGAAATATTACAGTGATGATATCTACCAACTCGCAGTATTCACATATGTACAAGGGACAGGTGGATGTTGAAGAATAACTATAGATTATGATAGATTTGATTATGTGCTGGTTCTAAGTGTATCTGATGATCTATATGTAGGATCTTCAGATATGGTCTAGATGTGAAGCAAATCAATTCAGAAATTAACTGTGCTATTTCCTCTGTACCAATTATAAAGAATTGGAATATAAAGAACCAGAGCAATTTTCTTTTACCAGGAAGGGTCAGCAATATACCTTCATTTTGGGATTATATCGACTCTCTTGCTCTTTGTAAGCTAGTCTTCAAAGACGTTGATCATCTTGACATCCCACAGATATATTAGTGAACTAAATGATATATAAATAACTTTTATTTTTTAATTTCTTTAAAGATTTTATTTATTTATTTGAGAGAGAGCATGTGTGCATGCAGGAGCGAGGCTGGGGGAAGCAAAGGGGCAGGGAGAATGACAGACAGACTCTGTGCTGAGCTCAGAGCCTGATGTGGGGCTAGATCCCAGGATCCTGAGATCATGACCTGAATCTGGAGCTTAAACAACTGAGCCACCCAGGTGAACCTCTGACTAACTTTTAAAATGCAATTGCACATATATTGTATTCTTTGGAGCTGTTGAAATAGCATTCATAATCTATTCTTCAAAGGTATGGTAGAAAGAAAAGCTACACAAGGTAATAAACTGACAACATTCACTATTTCCTCCATGAAAATTAATCTAATTTTTTATATCTCTTTACTAGTTACTTTTTGTAAATTATACTTTCTTATAAAATTATTATTTCATTCATTTGTATCTTTTTCTTTTTTAACCACTAGCATGGGCTAAGAGGTAAGTTTAGCCATCTATTACATGTTTATTTCTCTATCTTATAGTTCTTGTTTTATGAAGTTGAGACATTTGGTTCATAGATATTCGACACTATTATATTTTTATTGTGAATGACTCTTTTTAACATTACAGAGTTTTGTCATAGTTAATGCTTTTTGGCCAGAATTCTGCCTTGACTAATATCTTATGACTCCAGCTTTGCTTTTGTCTTGTATAATTTGCTTTCCTTTTATTTTCAGTCCTTCTAAATTACTTCTTTTAGTTATTTATCATGTATACTATGATACTGTGATTTATAAAAAATATATATTTGGTCTTTGTCCACGGTTTCCGACTCAAAGCTCTTAAAACGCCTAGAATCTCCTGTGATAAGAGCAATAATGGAAAGCCCTTAGGTAATTTAAGGATGGGGAGCTGGTTTCCAGGAAAATCATTCTTGTGATCAGAGGGTTGGAACTTTCAGTACCACCGCCCCCCCCATCTCTGGGGAGGAGAGGGGCTGGAGATTGAGTTCATTCACCAATGGCCAATGACTTAATCAATCATGCCTATGTAATGAAGCCTCAGTAAAAAACCAGAAGGAGAGCATCCAGAGAGCTTCCAGGATGGTAAACACATGGAGATCTGGGAAGAGTGGCACACCTGGAGAGGGCATAGAAACTTTGAATCCTTTTTCCATATCTTGCCTTTGCAACTCTTTCATCTGCCTATTCCTGGGTTATATCCTTTTATAATAAACCAGTGATCTAGTAAGCAAAATGTTTCTCTTTGTTTTGTGAGTTGCTCCAGCAAAGTAATCAAACCCAAGGAAGGGGTCTTTAAAACCTTCAATCTGTAGCTAATTGGTCAGAAACACAGGTGGCAACCTGGACTTGCAATTGGCATCTGGCAGGGGTGGATGGGGCAGCCTTGTAGGAAGACCCCTTAACCTTTGGAATCTAATGCTATCTTTGAGTAGATAGTGTTGAAATTGAGTTAAATAGTATGACACTCAGCTGGCATTGGAAAATTGCTTGTTCGTGTGGGGAAAGTCCATACACACACACACCCCTATACAAACACACATGTTGGAATTGGTGACCAGAATCTTTAATGTATAGAGAGTGTGTGTTTATATATATTTGTATAAAGTATTCTGCTTTCTTGAAAAATTTTTCTGAAATTATATTCATTTATATTTATTGATAGTTCTGATCTTATTTCTATTATATAATTTAATGTTGTTGATCTTTTATAGATTTTTAAAGACACTTAATATCCTGGTCCCCTTTCTTATTTTTTATGTGTAGTTCTTCTGGTAGTAAAGGAGGTTTGACCTTTCGTTTTAATCATTGTTTCATAATTATGACTTTATATCATGTCATTACTTATTTATGTCTTTTGACATAATTATCCCTACTTTGAATAATGATAAAAGTGTTCCATTTTATTTCTTCTTCTCTACTTCCTAATTTAAGTTGATAATATTAACTGTAACAATATTTATGTTTATATTTTTAAATACGTCTATAATTACATTACTGGTTTTTCAGCTCTGAAGGATTTAACTCCTATCTAACAGAGCACCTTTGTTTTTTGTTTTGTTTTGTTTTAAAGATTTTATTTATTTAACAGACAGAGATCACAGGTAGGCAGAGAGAGAGGAGGAAGCAGGCTCCTCATGTGGGGCTCGATCCCAGGACCCTGGGATTATGACCTGAGCCGAAGGCAGAGGCTTTAACCCACTGAGCCACCCAGGCACCCCTAACAGAGCACCTTTGTAATCAGTGATCTTATCTTTCATGTTGTTTCCTCCTCCTTTCCAATTTTAGTTAGCTGTCTCATTTCTACATATATAGGCATATAACTTTCACATTTCTACATATATAGGCATATAACTTTCACATTCTGTTCTGTCACCATAAGCCCCACATTTGTTTGAGTCCTGGTTTTATAGTTACATATGTTCAATATTCAACAAAATAATGTCATGAATTCCTTTGCCACAATTTCCCCAGCTCATCTCTTGGTTTAAATTAATTTTCCAGTGGTTGTTCTCAAGAAAGGTTCATTGGAAAATATTCCTTGGTTTTTTACATATTCAAACTTGTTTATCTGAGGTCTTTATACTTGAAGAACATCTTGGTTGAATAAAAAAAAATCCTTGGCTCACGATTTCTTCCCCTGAGTATTTTGTAGCTCTTCCCCTCTGTCTGTTGCTGTGGAGAAATCTATGGATGGCTAGATTCTTTCCTCCCTTACAAGTCTCTTGTTCTTTTTATACCACTACCCAAAAGATTCCTTCCTTATCTTTAGAGTCCAAGTAATTTACTTAGCCATGTCCTAATATTGAGTTTTCTGGCCAGGGTTTTTTTTCCCCATAAAATGTGCCTTTGCAATGTACAGATTCCAGTGTTGTTTCATTTTGTTTTTTAAATCTCAAGAAAGCTTTTTTGAATAATATCTTGAACTTAATTTCTGTTCCTTTGTTTTGACTTTATTTTTCAGATACTGCAGCTATGCATCATTTAGATATCTATTTCTTGCCTTCTAGAATGTCTTTGGTCCTCTTTGCTCAGTAATTTTGAGAAGATTTTATGTGTATTTTCATGTTTATGAATTATATGTGTCCCCTAATTTTAATGAAGATAGAGAATGTGGGTCTTTTTTTTTTCCATTTAAAAAAATTGCTGTTAATTTTGAGCAATTTCCAAAGAGAGATGGTGTCATGAAACCACGTTTATAAAAGAAGGCCCTCCAAGTATTTAAATTAAAATCAGTAACAATCTATAACCACTGCTATTTAAAGTTTTACTGCAGATCCTGGTACATAGTAAGGAATAAGAAAAACTGTCACAAAGATTGAAAAGGAAAAAATAAATGGTCATTACTCACAAATGTATGACTTTTTACATAGAAAACACAAGATATTTGCTTATAAATTATTAAAATTAATAAAAGTTTAAAGAGAGCTAGAGAAAATACAAATAAATATTCAATTTCATGTCTGTGCCACAAAAACCAAGCAGTACAAAAATGCAATTCAAAAAATTTGCAATAGCAACAAAATATGTAAGGTACCTTCAAACAAGTCTTAAAAAATGTAAAGAAGGCAAAGACCTATATGGAGAAAATTATAAAACTCTATAGAACAACATTAAAGAGACCTAAGTAAAAGAGAGTCATCTAATCTTAATGGTTAAGACTACTCAATATAAAGAGGTCAAACCTGCCCACATTGAGCCAAAGATGTAATAATTTTAAAATCATAGGCATGGCTGGATCTTATATGGAGATCAATAAATTAATACTAAAATGCATATGGAGTTCTAAAGAAGAAGAAAAAGTGGAAGAACCTCGCCCTACAAATTATCAAGACATTAGGAATTTACAGTAACAGTACAGTATGATATTGGCATAGGGATAGATAAATATCCAACAGAGAGCCTGGAAACATGCCTATGTATGTAAATTTGTTATATGACAGAGGTTGCATTGCAAAGCAGTGAGAAAATGAAGAACTGTTTAATGAATGGTGCTGATATAATTAATTGCCCATATGGAAAACAAGTCTATTGTACTCCTACTTCAATTCCAGAGAGATTAAGATTTACATGTGAAAGTACACCTCTTTCAAAACTCAAAAGATAATATAGAAGATTATCTATATGACTTTAGAATAAGGAATGATTTCCTAAATAAGACACCAAAACTATTAACTGGAAAGGAAAAGATAATAAATATAACCACATTATAATTTCAAAACCCCATTCATCAAATGACATCATTCAAAGAGTAAAACAATAAGCCACAAAACAGGAGAAGATACTACAACACATTTAGCCAATAAGGGTGTTTTTCCATTAAATTGATAGAAAGAAAAATCCATGTAACAACATGGAAAAAACAAATCACAGAAGACTACACACAGTGTATAAGCATTTTTGGTAAAGCTCTAAAACAAGCAAAAGAAAACAAATCTTGTTTAGGGTTACATAGGTTTGGGATGCAACTTTTTTTTTCAAGAAAAGGAAAATAAATAAAATATGCAAATCAGTATATCAGTTACCTCTAAGATGAGGAGATAGAAATGGATAAAAGTGGAAGCATATAGATAATAAATTCAATGGTATTGATCATTTTTAAGTTCTTTATTTGGATAATGCTTACTGGTACTTCTAAGTATTTAAAGAAATCCTTAAAGGTTTTTTTGTATGCTTTATATCTTAAATATATATTACTTATATTCTTAAAATCAAATATATTTTTGAATTATAATATATGCACAGAAATATGCATAAATCATTAAGTATATAGGTCATTTATCACATTTATCACAAATTGGTCACATCCATGTAACTACCACCCAGATTAAGAAATAGCACCTTATTATCACAAACCAAAAGCCTCTCCCTTCTCATTACCTTTAACTTCCTCCCGCAGTAACCAATCTCAAATATTCTTTTGTTTGTATGTAAATGTATATAAAAATATCATGAAGAATGTTAAGCAAGGAGAGCATGTTTCTTCTGAAATCAATTATTTCCAGGAAAATTTTCATTTTCAACCAGGCAATAAATTTTATATAAAAAAGAAGGAAGAGGACACCTACCCTGCACACAGTTCAAATTACTATACCCTATTAGTCAAAGGGATGATAAAAATAATAGTTAAAGTCCCTTTCCTATGGTATCCATTCCTTGAAAAGACACACTTGTGACTACTACAATCCACACTTCTATGGCAGTCAAGAATGTTTAACATGTAGTGAAAGAGAACTAATAGAAATAGCATAACACTGCTAGTTCATGTAGAACTTATTTTTTGTGAACTTAGTCCTACCATGAACAGGTGAAACCTCTGTTCAAGTGAGCAAACCTTTGGTGATAGATACTTTTAGAGTGGAGAGCTCATAGATTATGACCTGCTTGTTTCACAAAATGTGTTTTTCTCCACCCATCTGGATAATTTCATTCTCTTCTCTGTTACTGCTGCAAACTCTAAACTTATCATTATTGATTCATAATTCCACCCCAAACTCCATTTAATTTTCCAATAATTACTAGAACAATCTTCTTAAATATAGGTCTGATTAAATTAATTATCTATCAAAAACTTTCAGAATTTAAGATAATCTCAGCATCTTCTTACAGAAAGATTCCTTTTTATTTGATTTTTTACTTAATTCCCATGTTTACCATTGACTATACTATCATCTATTTCCCACATGCTAATATAGAGACATTGCATATTTAATTTCCTAGAATTCCCCCCTTCTTGCCATTCTACCTCAGGATAATTGCACAAATATTTCCATTTACCTGAATCTAAAGAAGTCACACGAAACTGTAATAGTTGATGTCACTCAGAAAGGAGCTCAGATCCCCATCTTATGCCTTAATGTTTTATGACTGCCACCAGGGAACACCTCTACATCACCTGGTTCTGATAGCTAGTGGGGTTTATGCCCTGGATCCCACAGGACTATAACCAACAGAGGAAGAGTTCTTAGATGACTACTAGCCCCAGGGCCTGGCAAGATGCAACAGAATTAAAGTCTTTCTGTAAATGAGATTTATTACATATCTGTAATGATTGTGACCTGAGTGGTAGGCTTATAATTAAACATGAAACTAGGGACAAACTATAATCTTTCCAGAAACCTTGGGGGGTGGGCACTGTCTTCATGCTCACCCCCTGGCTTGCTCCAGAGAATCACTGTCTCCTGGAGGAAGATTTACAAGCAGCCATTGTCCAGGTTTTTGTCTGGTGCCCCAGTTTTTTTTGCAGCTGCCACAATCCAGGGAACACCTCTTGATTGCCTGGCTCTGATGATGGGGTAAGACTGTATTCTTGTGTCCAATGAGACTGTAGCAATTAGAAGGATCGTTCTTGGCTGGCTACCACCAGGACACTGCACACACAATGGACTGTGGAATACTCCTAAGACTTTCTGTGAAGGGCTTTCCTTTGCTTACTTTAGAGCTTCAACATGAGGGGCAGGTTTCAGGTTTGGCACACATTTAGTGGCTTACAGAGCTTCTCTCAAAAACTTAGGCTGGAAATGCCATTTTGGTGCTATTCCTCTGCCTGGTTTTAACTTGCCTCCATAACCCAGGAAAGAACTTATACACTTACCTGGAAGCCATATCTTTGTGACTGCTGCCCAGAAGTATACTTCCAGATCACCTAGCTTTAGTAGCCAACAGGGTTTATGCTTGCAGTCCCAGGAGACTATATGTAGCTGTACCTCATTTTATTGCACATTCAAGATATTATAGCTTTGTTTTGTTTTGTTTTACAAATTGAAGAATTGTGTCAACTTTTCATCAAGCAAGTCTAGGGGTATTATTTTTCTGACAACCTTGGCTCACTTTATGTCTCTGTGTCACATTTGGGTAATTCTCACAATATTTCAAACTTTTTCATTGTTATTATATTTGTTATGATGATAAGAGATTGGTATTTTTTTTACTATTGTAATTGTTTTGGGGACCACAAACTATGCCCATATAAGATGGTAAAACTTAACTGATAAATGCTGAGTATTTCTGACTATACCACAGACCAGTCATGCCCCCAACTCTCTCCCTCTCCTCAGCTATTCCTATTCCCTGACACAGAACAATATTGAAATTAGGTCAGTTAATAATCCTATAACAGGCTCTAAGTGTTCAAGTGAAAAGCAGAGTCAAGCATCTCTTACCTTAGATCAAAAGCTAGAAACAATTAAGCTTAGTGAAATGGGCATGTTAAAAGCTGAGACAGGTCAAAAGTAGGCATCTTGGGCCAAATAGTCCAATTGTGAAAGATTAAAGTTTTTGAAGGAAATTAAAGTACTACTCTAGTAAACAAATAAATGAAAAGTTAAACAGCCTTATTGTTTATATGAAGAAAGTTTCAGTGGTTTGGGACAGAAGATCAAACAAACCAAAGCATTCCCAAAACAAGCCCAATCCAAAGCAAGGCCCTGGTTTTCATCAATTCTGAGAAGACTGAAGAGATGAGGAAGTTGCAGAAAAAAAGTCTGAAGCCAGCAGATGTTGGCTTATAAGGTTTTAAGGAAAGAAGTTGTCTCTATAGCATAAAAGTACAAGGTGAAGCAACAGGTTTTTTAGAAGATCTAGCTAAGATAATTAACATAGGTGGCTACACTAAACAAAATATTTTCAATGAAGATAAAGCAGCTTTGTATTAGAAGAAGATGCCATCTAAGATTTTCAGAGCTATAGAAAAGAAGTTAATACTTAGCTCCAAAGCTTCAAAAAACAGGCTGACTCTTTTGCTAGAGGCTAATGTAGTTGATGACTTTCAGTTGAATTCAATGCTCATTTACCATTCCAAAAATCCCAGGGCCCTTAAGAATGATGCTAAATCTACTCTTCCTGTGACGTTTAAATGGAACAACAAAGCCTGTATGACAGCACATCTGTTTACAACATAATTTCCTGAATATTTTAGCCAACCATTGGAAGTTACTGCTTGGGGGCATGGGGGGGAAGATTCCTTTCAAAATATGACTGTTCAATGACAATGCACTGGGTCACCTTAGAGTTCTAATAGAGATGGACAACAGGAATTAATAACAAGAATCTGGAAGAAGTTGATTCCAGGGTTACCTGGGTGCCTCAGTGAGTTAAGCTTCTGCCTTCAGCTCAGGTCATGGTCTCAGGGTCCTGGGATCGAGCCCCGCATAGGACTCTGCTCAGCAGGGAGCCTGCCTCCCCCCCTCTCTCTGCCTGTCTCTCTGCCTACTTGTGATCTCCCGCTGTGTGTCAAATAAATAAATTAAAAATCTAAAAACAAACAAACAAACAACAACAACAAAAAAGAAGTTGATTCCAACCCTCATGGAT
This sequence comes from Mustela nivalis, assembly GCF_964662115.1. Taxonomy (NCBI): domain Eukaryota; kingdom Metazoa; phylum Chordata; class Mammalia; order Carnivora; family Mustelidae; genus Mustela; species Mustela nivalis. The sequence continues at coordinate 138,763,039 of NC_139025.1, forward strand.
GACTTTGATTTTTTCAAGATTTCAGTAACTTCAGATTTGGTGGAAACAGCAAGAGAATTAGGGCCTGAAAATGAGACTGAATCATTGTAATCTCATGATATAACTTGAATGGGTAACGGTTGCTTCTTATGGGTGGACAAAGAAAGTCGCTTCTTGAGATAGAATCGACTCTTTATGAAGATGCTGTGCAGATTGTTAAAATATCAACAAAGCATTTTGAATATTGCATAAACAGGTGATAAAGCAGTTGCAGGGTTTGAGAAAATTAAACCCAGTTTTGAAAGATGTTCTACAGAAAAATCATTTACAAAAGGAAGAGTCAATCCATGATGCAAAGTTCATTATTTTCTTCATTTGAGAAATAGCCCTAACCATCCAAGCCTTTAGTAGCCACCACTCTAATTAGTTAGCAAACATCACTGAGGAAGCAAGACCTCCACCAGCAAAAGACTGAGTCACTGAAAGCTCAGATGACAGCAGTTTTTTACCCAAAAAAGTATTTTAATTAAGATACCTACACTTTTAGATATAACATTATTTCACACTTAGTACAGTATAGTATAAATATAACTTTTATATGCACTGGATAATTAAAAAAATATTTGACTCTCATTACTGTAATGTTCACTTTATTGTGGTGGTTTGAAACTAAACCTGCAACACCTCTGAGTAATGCTTGTATGTGGAATGAGAATAAAAGTAAGGAAGGAAGGAAGGAAGAAAGTACAGAGGAAGGGAGGTAAGGAAGAAGGAGGGAGACAAGGCAGGGAGGAAGGAAGGAAAGTAGGAACGAAGGCAGGCAGGCAGGCAGGCAACCAAGCTCAAGCTGTGTATACAGAGAACAGACTGGTGGTTGCCAGAGAAGGAGTTAGAGGAAGGGAGATGTAGAGGAAGAATGAATTTTTGTTGTTGTTGTTGTTAAGTTTAAATAAATTTTAAAAAATGAAATAAAATAGAATAAAATAAAATAAAACCCAACAATAAGTGAATAGAAAAAAGAAAAGGGAAATTAAGGTAACTCTTTGAACCAGGGATGTTAAACAAACAATTTCAAAGTAAAGAGGTTATATGGATTATCTGAATACACCTAAACCCAGAAGACAAGAGAGGAAGAGTGGGTAATAGAGCTGGCATCATAAGAACCCACTGACCTTTGCTGGGTTCAATTTTCAAGAAAAAGGCCACAAACCTAGAAATTCTTTCTGAAGCTGGAAAAGACAAGAAAATGGATTCTCCCTTAGAGGTTTCAAAGATAAATGTAGCTGGTGAGATGCACTGTGGCTTCTGATCTGCAGAACTGTATGGTAATAAGTATGTGCTGTTTCAAGCCTTTAGGTTTGGGTTAACTTGGTACATAAACAATATGAAATCTTTAAAATATTTTATTGTCCTCAGCAAAATGATCTAAAATTATTTAAAAAATCAACCACACAAGTGATTCAATTGTATTTTAATCTTCCAAATGAATTTTGATAGAGATTTATCAGCATATTATACATTTAGAAAGAAATTAATCTACTTTTTAAAGATTTTATTTATTTATTTGACAGAGAAATATCACAAGCAGATAGAGAGGCAGGCAGAAAGAGAGAGAGAGAGGGAAGCAGGCTCCCTGCTGAGCAGAGAGTCCGATGCGGGACTCGATCCCAGGACCCTGAGATCATGACCTGAGCCGAAGGCAGCGGCTTAACCAACTGAGCCACACAGGTGCCCCATAGAAAGAAATTAATATTTTAAAATTCAAAAAGAAGCTACATAAACAACACTTCAGAAAGGTCAATGGTAAAATGTGTGAGGAGAGAGATACTTTATTAATTAATGAATTTATTTTTCATTCTTTACTAGACATACATTTATTATATTTGATACTCAACCACAGACTACTAGCATTCTGATTTAGTTTATTATTACATCTAAGCTAAATGATTTATGTGTAAATGTACTAAATTTGATATTATATAGCTGTCTAGCAACTTCTATTTTCCTGCTAAGATATGTGCAATTTTATTCTCTTTGATGTTGAAGAAAATCTATAGTGAGATCCAGTTTTCTTTTAAAAAATTGTTTTAGAGATATAGCTTATTATTCATGGACTCTGGACTAGGAACAGATTCAAATAGATTCAGCATTCAGATCAATTGCAGCATATATATTTTTAGGTGATAACATTTTATTAAAAAGTTTTCTGAAAGAGCTTAGGAAAAAATAACACTTGAAGAATAATACCAATTCATATGAATTAATAAAAAGAAAGCCTAAACTTGTTAGGATATTTTTGTGACATGGAAATGGTTTATTTTTATAATATACTCCAAATTAATTCACTGTTCTTATGCTTGTTATTCAATCTTAATATATATCAATATTGTTTGCTTATATTAGCATAAACTTATCAAATTATGTATTAATTATGTAATAATCAATGGCAGAAGTTGCCTGTTTGTTCCAACTTATAAAACACATTATTCTTCTTATTAAACACATACATTTACTTACTTAATATTTACTAATATTTACTTAATAATAAATTAATAATAAATATAAATCATTGACAAAACTTCCTTTGAAAAAACTAAAATGATGGTCTAGTGTTATCTAACAGGGTCCAAATTTGATCTTGCAGCTTCCATAATATTTTCAGCATTCTTTATATTAAACAACCCATCAATTTCACTTTTTAAAAATCCTATTAGGAGAGAAAACATATTTCTCTTATTTTTTGTTTGTTTCTTTGTTTATTACAGTTAAGCCTTTGCTACCAGTAAGTTGCAATCTTTAAACACTGACTGATCAGAATGAAAATATACAGGAACAAGGACATCTACAGAGGCTTTGTGAAGACCCTTGAAGAAATTACAGTTGACCTTTGAACAATTTGGATATGAACTGCATGGGTCCTCTAATAGGTGGATTTTTTTTTTTGTTACAAATACAGTACTGCAAATGTTTTTTTTCTTACAATTTAATAATAATATTTTCTAGCTTATTTTATTATAGGAATACAGTATATAACACATATAGAAAATATGTGTTAATACACTATGTTATTGGTAAAGCTTCTGACCAGCAGTAGACTATTAGTAGTTAAGATTTGGTGGGAGTCAAAAGCTGTATGTAAATTTTCGACTATGTGGGATATGGGTTCTCTTAACCCCCACATTGCTCAAAAATTAACTGGATTTACATCTGGAAATTTAAATAACTTTGTAGTTTTAATAAAATGAGGTATGTGTCAGTGCTAAAAGCATTGTATCTTGGCTCTTGACAACCACACAATAAAGAATTAGAGATCAATGCCCAAAGTGAAAGCAGAAGGCAGGTTTATTAAAGCAACAGCACACTATCTAAGGGAGAGCAGGTGGTATTCCATGAGGTGGAGCTGGCCCTTACTTTGTTTTGGGATTGGATATTTCTTGGTCTTTTTGAAGTGGGAGGAGCTTCAACATGCAGTGGAGTGATCTCTAATGGGGGCTGCTTCCAATCATTTGGGGGACTCCTACCACAGGTTGGGAAGAGGAGTTGTTGTTGTCACTTTTATTTTATTTTTTTCAGGGTTCCAAAATTCATTGTTTATGCACCACACCCAGTGCTCCATGCAATATGTGCCCTCCACAACTCCCATTAACAGGCTTACCCAAACCTCTGCCCCCTCCCCTCAAAACTCTGTCTGTTTCTCAGAGTCCACAGTCTCTCATGGTTTGTTTCCCCCTCCAATTTCCCCCCACTCACTTCTCCTCTTGATCACCCAGTGTCTTCCGTGTTATTCTTTATGCTCCACAATTAAGTGAAACCATATGAAAATTGACAATCTCTGCTTGACTTATTTCACTCAGGATAATCTCCTCCAGTCCCGTCCATGTTGATACAAAAGTTGGGTATCCTTCCTTTCAGAAGGAAGCATAGTACTCCATTGTAAAAATTGATCATATCTTCTTTATCCGTTCATCCATTGAAGGTCATCTTGGTTCTTTCCAAAGTTTAATGACTGTGACCATTGCTGCTATAAACATTAGGGTACAGATGTCCTTTCTTTTCACTGCATCTGTATCTTAGGGGTAAATACTCAGTAGTGCAATTGCAGGGTCGTAGGATAGCTCCAATTTTAATTTCTTAAGGAGTCTCTACACTGTATCCCAAAGTAGCTGCACCAACTGGCATTCTCACCAATAGTGTAAGAGGGTTCCCCATTCTCCACATCCTCTCCAACCCTTGTTGTTTATTGCCTTGTTAATTTTGGCCATTCTAACTGTGTAAGGTGGTATCCCAATGTGCTTTTGATTTGAATCTCCCTGATGGCTAATGATGATGAACATTTTTTCATGCATCTGTTTGCCATTTGTATGTCTTCTTTGGAGAAGTGTCTGTTCATGTCTTCTGCCCATTTTTTGACATGATTATCTGTTTTGTGTGTGTTGAGTTTGAGGAGTTATTTATAGATCTTGGATATCAGCCCTTTATCTGTAATGTCATTTGTGAAAATCTTCTCCCATTCCGTGGGTTGTCTCTTCATTTTGTTGACTGTTTCCTTTGCTGTGCAGAAACTTTTGATCTTGATGAAGTCCCAAAAGTTCATTTTTGCTTTAGTTTCCTTTGCCTTTGGGGACATGTCTTGAAAGAATTTGCTGTGGCCAGTGTCCAAGAGGTTACTGCCTATGTTCTCCTCTAGGATTTTAATAGATTCCTGCCTCACGTTGAGGTCTTTTGTCCATTTTGAATTTATCTTTATGTATGGTATAAGAGAATGGTTGAGTGTCATTCTTCCATACATAGCTGTCCAATTTTTCCAGCACCATTGATTGAAGAGGCTGTCTTTTTTCCACTATATAATTTTCTCTGCTTTGTCAAAGATTTTTTGACCATAGAGTTGATGGTCCATATCTGGGCACTCTACTCTGTTCCACTGGTCTACATGTCTGTTTTTATGCCAGTAGCATGCTGTCTTGGTGAACAAAGCTTTGTAGTAAAGCTTGAAATTAGGCAACATGATGCCCCCAGTTTTGCTTTTTCTTTTTCAACATTCCCTTAGCATTTCAGGGTCTCTTCTGGTTCTATACAAATTGTTTGGAATTGTTTGTTGTTGTTTGTTCCAGCTCTTTGAAAAGTTCCAGTGGAATTTTGATCAGGATAGCACTGAAAGTATAGATGGCTCTAGGCAGTATAGACATTTTCACAATGTTTATTCTTCCAATCCATGCACGTGGAATGATCTTCATTCTTTTTGTGTCTTCTTCAGTTTCTTTCATGATTGTTCTGTAGTTCCTCAAGTACAGATCCTTTACCTCTTTGGTTACATTTATTCCAAGGTATTTTATGGTTGTTGGTGCTATAGGAAGTGGAATCAATTCTCTAATTTCCCTTTCTACAGAAATCAACTGATTTCTGTACATTAATTTTGTATCCTGCCACATTAGTGAATTGCTGTTATGACTTCTAGTAGTTGGGGGGGGTGGAATCTTTTGGGTTTTCTATATAAAGTATCATGTCATCAGCAAAGAGAGAGAATTTGACTTATTTTTTGCCAATTAGAATACCTTTTATTTCTTTGTGTTGTCTGATTGTTGTTTCTAGGACTTTTAGTACTGTGTTGAATAACAGGGTTTTGGACATCCTTGTCGTGTTCCTGATTTCAATTGGTAGGCTGTCAGCTATTCCCGTTTGAGGATGATATTCGCTGTGGGTTTTTCATAGATAGATTTTATGAAGTTGAGGAATGTTCCCTCTATCCCTGTACTTTGAAGTGTTTTAATCAGGAGTGGATGCTGTATCTTACCAAATGCTTTTTCTGCATCAATTGAGAGGACCATGTGGTTATTCTCTCTTCTTTTATTGATTTGTTCTATCACATTGACTGATTTGTGAGTGTTGAACTACCCTTGCATCCCATGCATAAATCCCACCTGGTCATGGTGGATAATCTTTTCAGTGTACTGTTGGATCCTATTAGCTAGGATCTTGTTGAGAATCTGGCATCCATATTCATCAGGGGTATTGGTCTGAAATTCTCCTTTTGGATGGTGTCTTTGCCTGGTTTGGGGATCAGAGTAATGCTGGATTCATAGAAAGAGTCTGGAAGTTTTTCTTCTGTTTCTATTTTTGGAAGCAGCTTCAGAAGAATAGGTGTTATTTCTTCTTTGAAAGTTTAGTAGAATTCTCCAGGGAATTCACCAGGTCCTGGGCTCTTGTTTTTTGGGAGGTCTTTGATGACTGCTTCGATCTCCTAACTAGATATTGGTCTATTCAGGTTGTCAATTTCTTCCTGATTCAGTTTTGGAAGTTTATAGGTTCCTAGGAATGCATCTATTTTGTCTAGGTTGCTTAACTTACTGTCATATAACTGTTACAACTGTTGATAATCATTTATGATGATTGTTTCTATTTCCTTGCTATTAGTCATGATCTTTCCCTTTTCATTCATAATTTTATTAACTTGGGTATTCTCTCTTTTCTTTTGGATTAGTTTGGCCAGTAGTTTATCAATCTTATTGATTCTTTCAAAATTCAGCTTCTAGTTTCATTGATGTGTTCTACTGTATCTCTAATTTCTATCTCATTGATCTCTGCTTTAATCTTGATTATTTCCCTTCTTGCATGTGGGTTTGGCTTAATTTGTTGTTTATTCTCCAGGTCCTTAAGGTGTAAAGAGAGCTGGTTTATTCTGGAGTTTTCAGTTTTTTTGAGGGAGCCTGGTGGGAAGAGTTGTTTTTTACCTTAAAAGGTTTGTTCTGGAACCATCATGGCAACTCTTTTCCATGGGGATGGCAATGCAAATGCATTATGATAGATCTAGGGTTTACTCTGGGGTAGAGGTATAAGGGGAGATAATATTTTCAGTACCAGTGTCTCCTGGTTTGTTAGGCCCAGGATCTCAGAAGTCACAAAGTCGGGAGGTTGTGCCCTCAGTCTTCTAATGTGTAACCCATTTTTCACCATCCTTGCCTCTAACTCATCTCTCACTGCCCACACATTCAGATATAGGGGAATATTGATTGACAAAATATTAATTGCCAAATAACAGTAGTTGGAGAATAAGAAAAATGCAGGCACCTGATTATATAATATTACTTAAATAAAATATGTTTTTATAAGTGCTATTGGAAGTAAATTCCTCAATACTTTAATCACACAGAATGATGGAATCCTAGATTTTTTTTCTTGTATTTACTAAGAAAAATTATCATGCCTCATGTATATTAAAATGGAATAGGGAAAATTAAAAATTGTTTTAAGTTGATTTGCGTGTGTTTTGCGTATATGAGAGAGAAAGAGAAAGAGAAAAAAGAGAAAGGGACAGACAGAGAGGTGGCTACAGTGAATTGATGAGTTGCAGGATAGATTTTAAAGTTTTGTCTTTTGCTTTCTACATTTCCTTTTCCTTAGGTTCAAGAGAACAATCGGTAATATCTCAGATGCCTGCTGGTAACATCAGCAGAAAAGTTAGAGGTTCCCAGAAAATTAAAGATGAGATATAGTTTTCCTGACATAAGAAAAGTCATGTTTTGTCCTCAGCTATTTTTAATGATCTATACCCCACCTGTGTACTTGCCCAAGCACACTTCTTCCAAAACTTCCTGGGAGGTTATTACAAAGAAATGCAAAAATCTCACTAGTTAAGGATTTTGAGGGAATAAGGCAATGGGAAAACTAACAGTCACCACCAGACCAGGAAATAGCCTAAGCTATTGAGACAATAAATCAGTGGAAAAACTCCTAGTGCTATTTCAAAAGTAATCAAGGCCTTGCATTCCTTGTCCCAGAAAATGAGCCCAAGACCCCATCTAGTTTATATCTGCTCTTGAAGCCTGCAGAGTCCCTTTCCCTTGTCCAACAGTTACCTCTGCTTTATTCTAACGTTGAAGTTTCTGCCCTCGGTGGAATACAAGCTTCATTCAGGTGAACATGCAATACATATTGAACAAATAAATATGTGGATGTGCATGCATCCACAACCTTATGACCAACCATACACGGGATAATAAAACTCTCCCTTCTGAATATTCATCTTAAATACTAAATAAAAATCCCTCTCCTGTTCAAACAGTCAAGGCTTTGGAACTTATTCCCTGTGATCTCCTTGTATGTTGTAAACAAAGATTCCTTTGTTTGACAACTCCACCTGTTTCTGTGATTCACCAAAGACTGACCTCAGTTAGTTCAGTTACTGTAATGGCTTTCACTACTCTGATTCTACCTCTGCAAGTCTCCAAATTTAACTATTTTTTTCTCCCAATTCCGCTTGTTCTTGGCTTAAACTGCAACTCTGAAGAGATGATTTGCTTGTTTAAAAAAAAAATCAAGAAAAGGGAATAGTAGTCAACATTGTTACTTGGAACTTCCTGCCCTAAGGGGCTCTCCTGTTGTTTTTCTTTGACTTCCTGGACTAAAAGGACAGAAATTTGGCAATACATCACTCCCCAATCCAGATTACTGACAGAACAGTTTATACTCTTAGAAAAGTATTAGTTTAAAGATCACATGATTAAATACTCAAGCATGTAGTGTAATATTGTGGTTTACAAGAAATATATTTTGGTCATCTGAATATTTGGTTTTCAACCATGGCTACTGACTCACAGCTCCTAAAACTCTTGGAGTTTCCTGTGATAAGGGTGAGAGAGGTGTGTTTTGTTATGTTAATGAAGTGACCTTCAGACCTCACTCAAGGGCAAGGGCTGTTTGCCTGAAGGACCAACCACTTGGTGAAAGCCTTTATAACTTTTTGCCCAACATGCCTCCCCTTCCCCCAATTCAGGATTATCTGAGGAGGGAAGAGGAGCTGGAGATTAGATCAGCAAATGACAATGATTTAGTCAGTCATGACTATGTCATGAAGCCTCCACAGAAAACCTGAAAGGACTGGGTTCAGAAAGCTTTTAGTTTGTTAAATGTATGAAAAGGCAGGAAGGGTAGCAGTCTTACAGAAGGTAATAGAAGCTCTGTGCCCATTCTCCATACCTTGCCCTGTGTACTTCTTTATCTAGCTATTGGTTTAAATCCTCTATTATATCTTTTAATAAGCTGGCAAATATAAATTAAGTATTTTTCTGAGTTTTGTGAGTCCCTGTAGCAAATTAAAAGATCGGAAGAAATAGGCCACTTGGACCTCCAACTATAGTTGCTCAGTCACAAGCACAGGTAATAACCTGGGGCTTACAGTGAGACTGGCATCTGAGGTGGGGTCGGAGATAGTCTTGGAGAACTGATCCCTTAACTGATAAAATCTTACGCTATGTTCAGGTAGATAGTGTCAGAATTTAGTTGAATTCTTGGAGACCCTGCTGTTGTCTGAAAATTATTTGGCATTGTTGGTATGATGTCCTAAAACCCAAAAAGATATAACTACCTCAAAATAAGAATAAGGTTGACAGCTTATATATAATAAGTGAGTATATCAGGGATTTAAAATATACCCAATAAATAGTGTAAGGAAATAAGGAAAGATTTTGAAATAAAAACAAAAATAAGAACCTAGTGGTACTAATAGATTAAATATATGTAATCTAGTTGAATTAAGAATACAATGGATAGAATACGTAATGGGTTCGATAGAGATAAGAAGTCACTTAAGGATATAGTCATCTGGATACCAGCAAAGCATTAAAATTATCAATATAAAAGAGATGTAAGATGTAGGTGATGTGTGTGGAACAAAAGCTAGAGAAAAAATTAGATTTCCTTACTACTCATAGCCTGTTGACAAGTCCTTGAAGTTCCTCTGGGGACTCAGCTGCTTCAATGTGTACAAGTCCACTCAGGGCAAAAAGCATTCTTAGTCCACCCCCCAAGATACTGAAAATCTACTTTCACATGTAAAAATTACTTTGGAAACTTCTTTATCTCTACTCCCCACCCCTGCCCTCAAGATATACATTGGCAATCATCTCCCAAGCATATACCCACTGATACACATCAGAAGAGTCTCTTCCCTGAGTTTTTACTAAATAGTAATAAATGACCTTTCCCTAACAATAGCTAGCCCCCTCAAGGTCCTGGAAACCTTGTTTATAAAATACCTTGGAGGCTTATGCTATCCCTAACCTCCTCCAAAATTGAAAGTATGTAATCAGCCACTCTTCATGACCTCTCTCTCTCTCTCTCTCTCTCTACTCCAAATAAATATATAAATAAATATTTTTAAATAAAATAAAATAAATGACTTTTTTTAAATGAAAGAAGAAAAAAGGAAAGAAATATTTGAATATTAATGTACATCTATTTCTCAAGCATAAAATAGTCAAGACACTGGATTAAAACTTACATACAAGAAAAGAAAAGAATATTCATAACTATAGTTGACTCTATGAATACCAAACTAGGGCATACATACCAAAGACAAAAAAAAAAAAATCATAAGTGTTAGAGAGAAAAAAAATAATTCATTAATAAAGAAACAAGAATCAGACTGACAGAAAATTTTTAAATAACATCAGATATAAAAAAGAATGAAGTAATAGCTTTATTATCTTGAAAAAAATAATCACAAATGTAAACTTTTAGATCCTTATAAAATGTCATTGGAATAGGAAGGCATAATAAAAAAAATATTTTCAGGAATACAGACCACAGATAATTTGCCTTAATTTGTGTAGGCAGCACTTAAATACTAATATTATTTTAACAATTAAAATGTACTCTATGACCTATGGGGTGGGTAGAAAGAGGACGACCAAGTCATCTTGAAATAATTCAGTCTTATGAAAAAAGTAAAAAGATAGAAAAAAAGACTTGAAGAAAAGAGAGATAAAACATATGCATAAGAAAAATAAATAAATAAATAAACAACTGGAGTGCCTGGGTGACTTAGTCGGTTCAAGTATCTGCCTTTAGCTCAGGTCATGATCCCAGGGTCCTGGTATTGAGCCCTGCATCAGACTTCCTGCTCATTGGAGAGTCTGCTTCTCCCTCCCATTGAGAAAAAAATTTTTACTTATTTATTTGAGAGAGATAATCTTTAAATTTTACTTATTTATTTGAGAGAGAGAAAAGAAAAACATGCACACTGCACGGGGAATAACAGAGGGAGAGGGAGAAGCACCCCATTGAGCAGGGAACCCCCTGCGGGGCTCTATCCCAGGACCCGGGTATTATGACCTGAGCTATAGGTAGACACTTAAGTGACTGAGCCACTCAGGTACCCCAATGAATACAATCTTTAAAATAATAATAATAATAATAATAATAAAGATATAATATTTCAGATAGTATGATTTCTTTTTAATGTAAGACTTGGTATAAAAACAGGATGACATACTTGTCTAATTATGGCAAAAGACTTTGATAAGTTTAGATGCAGTAGTATGTAAAAAAATTTAACCTCTTTCATTAACTGATAATTTAATTAGATTAAATAAGAGACATCAAAATTTAGAGAATTTAATAGTCCTGATCTATTAATAAATGTAGCCATCCTGACCCCAAAACAATAGTCTTCAGTAAGTATATAAGCATAAGTTGAACATTTACACAAACAGGCCATTATTTAGGCCAGAAGTATATGCCAATAAATTCCTAGAGTTAAATATCAGGCTATATTTTCCAAGAATAAGGCAATAAAATTAGAAAACAATGACCAAAATATTAAATTCATATAATTGGAAGTTAACTTCATACCTATAAAGAAATAATACAGCTAATTCAGAAATTTTTAGAATTACAGTACAATGGTAATATCAACTCTCAAAATGAGTAACGGACAGGTGGGGCTAGGGAGGAAGAGATCCATAGGGAACTTTGTGAACAGGCTCTCAGAAATCCCCAAAATGTGGTGTGGGAAAACCAGAGTAAAGAGATAAATTGGACCACCCTACCCCAGGGAAGAGCACCCTGATCTAGGCATGTGGGATGGAGGACCACCCTGCCCTAGGTGTATGGGGTGGGTCATGTGGGGTGGGTGTCTCTATGATAATCACCTGTAACCAAAAAAGAATAATCAGACCCTAAAAAGGAGGTAAGCCATTGAAGGAGATATTGATAGAGACGTTAAAAGGATTAAAGTTGCCTGGTTACCTTTTTATAAAAAAATAAACCCTGAAGGCACTCATTGTTAACTGTGTGGGGACCCCTCTTAGTTGTGAGAGCTTTTTCTATATATTCACTTGATAAACTTCTATCACGTACTCACTCTCCATTGCCCACGAGATTCCTTCTTTGACTCAAAGAGAAGAAACTAGCTCTCCCACATCATTCCCTAGAGTTAAGCATCAGGCTATATTTTCCAATGATAAGGCAATAAAACTAGAATATAATGACCAAAATATTAAGTCCATGTAACTGGAAGTTAACTTTATACCTAAAAAGAAATAATACAGCTAATTCAGAAATATTTAGAATTACTGTACTATGGTAATATCATTTGTGAAAATAAGTGACAATAATTAAAGGTATTAAGGAACTCTAAAGGTTTAATTTTATTAATTCAAAAGAAAAACAAAACAATACAACAAAAACACCAAAGCATAAAACAAAAACAAAACAAAACAAAACAAAAAGAATATAAAGGCATAACCTAAGAACGACAGCAGTAATAACAAAATATTATAGAAACAAACAAGTTTGTGGAATAGGTTAATAAAAAATATTTGACCAATGAGTACTGGTCAGGAATACTCAGAGATGATGAAGATAAAATAAAATACTAAATGAAATGTATAAAAACTAAATTATAGACCTAAGAAACTGATTAAAAATGCTTCTAGAAAAAGAGTCTAATTTTAAGACAATAAAATTAATAGCACCATAGAGAAAACTGTATTTGTGACATAGGGGATCAATTAGAGATGATAAAGTATTTCCTTAAATATCAAAGATAACAATTAGACTCAGGGCTCAGTCAGCTAAGCCTCTGCCTTCACCTCAGATCATGATCCCAAGGCCCTGAGACTGAGCTTGACTCCCTGCTTGGTGGGGAACCTGCTTCTTCTTTTCCCTCTCCCTCTGCAGCTTCCCCTGCTTGTGCTTGTTCTCTCTCTATCTCTCTCTCAATAAATAAAATTTTAAAAGTTAAAAAATTAAGAAATAAGCATCAAAGATAAATCCATAAGGTAAAAATATTTATTAACTTGATTAATTAATTTATATTAAAATTAAATATTTCCTTGCAATTAAGTACAGTGTGGAGAAAAAGTTAATAGACAACTGACATAGGAATGAACAATACTTAAAATATTTAAAACTGACAAGGAATTATTAGATTTAGACTCCATGATGATCTCTATGTATGTGCATATAAAACACCTTAAAATACTTTGTAGGAATGTGCTACAGGAAATTAAAGAGACAGGGAGATAAAGGGGGGAAAAAATAGCTCAACTTGAAATGACTAGTTGGTTGCCACTGTGTTTTATTTACATTTTCCACCACTTTTTTGGTCAATGAAATTATTTTACATGTATCTATTATTATCTTGTAGGACATGTTACACTAATATCATTATTAATGAAGTTGAGAATAAGAATATGAGCCTCATTTCATCATAATTGTTAAAAATAATCCCTGAAGCTGGTAAATGCAGGAAGCCAGAAACAGAAATAATAATTAGCACCAGTTCAAAAGCTTGTCCACCTGGAACCCGTAAGAAAATCCAACTAGATCCTGAAAATAATGAGTGATTTGAGGAAACTGGACAGGGATATAGATTTCCAGATGCTTTTTACTTATAATGGCAATAGCAACTTAGACAATGTAATGGAAAAAAATCTATTAATTGGCAGTAGGAAAATTATTAAAAAAATATAAACCATAAGCCAATGAACTTGGGAAAATTATGAAGAATCTACATAAACATAAAAAGAAACAATATGTATTTGCCAAGGCACATTCACATTTTTAAAAATAAATTAAAAGGGGGCTTAAGTGGGTAGGAGAAGAATAAATGAAACAAGATGGGATGGGAGGGAGACAAACCATAAGTGACTCTTAATCTCACAAAACAAACTGAGGGTTGCTGGGGGGAGGGGGTTTGGGAGAAGGGGGTGGGATTATGGACATTGGGGAGGGTATGTGCTTTAGTGAGTGCTGTGAAGTGTGTAAACCTGGTGATTCACAGACCTGTATCCCTGGGGATAAAAATATATGTTTATTTAAAAAAAAAAAGAAGGGAATCTTTCTGCCCTTCAACAGACAAATGGATAAGGAAAATGTGATCCATATACACTATGGAGTATTATGCCTCCATCAGAAAGGATGAATATCCAACTTTTGTAGCAACATGGATGGGACTGGAAAAGATTATGCTGAGTGAAATAAGTCAAGCAGAGAGAGTCAATTATCTTATGGTTTCACTTACTTGTGGAGCATAACAAATATCATGGAGGACATGGGGAGTTGGAGAGGAGAAGGGAGTTGGGGGGAATTGGAAGGGGAGGTGAACCATGGGAGACTATGGACTATGAAAAACAATCTGAGGGGAATGAAGTGGTGGATGGGTGGGAGGTTGGGGTACCAGGTGGTGGGTATTATAGAGGGCACAGATTGCATGGAGCACTGGGTGTGGTGCAAAAATACTGAATACTGTTATGCTGAAAATAAATAAATTTAATTTTAAAAAAAGAACTTTTAGAGTACTTGCCCTTTGATAATTTAGCAAAAATTCCCTGTAAAATTGAAAACATTTTATTTTCTGTGGAATAATTTTTCTACCAAATACCTTCTCTTAATAAATATTGTATTTTTAGAGATTGTAAAAAAAAATAACTTAAAAGGGGAACAATATGCCATAATACATATATCAATGTTTTTCATAGAAGTTTAGTATAAAAAATAAACATTTTAAATAATTTATTTGGAAATTGATATCACATATCTGAAAAACTTGGAAGAAGAAATGGATAACCATGACTAAACAAATGTAGCAAAAAAATGATTTACAATAATAGATAAAAGCTATTCAAAAATGCAGTGAATATTGGCCAAAACTTAGAAAAATTTATAAAATATAAAATGTAAAATGAATTCATAAACGAAAAATAGAATCCCATTTGGATTCTAATCTAATTTGGAAAGAACTAATAATTTTTTTTTTTTTTGCCTGAATCTGCTCTGCCTTTTATTAGGTGGGACACTGACCAAGCCCACTCAGCTCCTCTCTCATGCCCAGTAATAGTAAAGTCAGGGACATTAATTACTTCTGGGATGAATTTTAACCACTGTGGATAGGATGCAGAAGCCAGTGGGTTAAACAGATTCTTTCTTGTTTCAGGAAAATAATTCCGAGATGTATTCTGTGCATTAGGATTGATGCTCAGTTGTCCACAATCATAATCCACTCAGTCTGAACACATATATGTTTCTCCTGGACCACTTAGCTCTTCTCATTCTCTCCTCTTCCATGTGATCAAATCACAAAATAATTATTTAGGTTGTGTATGCAAGTCCTGATTTTGAAGGGAAACTCAGTTACAGAAGGAGATGAAAATAAAGATACAGGAAAAAAATGGTGCACTTGGGTGACTCAATTAGATAAGCATCTGACTCTTGATTTCAGCTCAGGTTGTTATCTCAGGGTGATGAGATCAAGCCCCTATAGGCTCTGTGCTGGGCAAGGAGGTTGCTTAAGATTCTCTCTTCTTATCCCTTTCCTTCCACCCCTCACCTCCCACACTGTCTTTCTCTTAAATAATAAGCACTGCTAAACTATCTTAGATTCTGTACCTTCTCTCCAGCCATGAACCTATCACTGTCTTTAACTCTTGAAAACTTTATTAGACAAATTAATGTGGTGAAGGAAGTAATATGAGAAAGCCTATTAATCTGATGAGCATGGAACTGAACAAACCCTATAGATACTTTCCCTTTGACTTCTAACCTATCAATACCTACAGTGAGTTACATACACTCAAGATTATTGTTTTTATTGTATACTTCATATATTCATTAATTTTTGGCTCGTTATCATTTTGTTGAAGTGTTAAACTACGGTAATAAACAAACTTTTAATTAACTTTTTTCCTCCTATGATACAAATATAACTTGCACTTGCGCTTTAGCTAATTTTATATTCTAAAATTGCCAAAACAAAATGATCAAGGTTTCTAGATTATTTACTGTATTTTATACTATATAATATTGTTCTATCTCTTCTGTATAAAGAAAATAAATGCTTGGGGCTCTTGGGTGGCTCGGTGCATTAAAGCCTCTGCCTTCTGCTCAGGTCATGATCCCAGAGTCCTGGGATAGAGCCCCACATCAGGCTCTCTACTCAGCAGGGAGCCTGCTTCCCTTCCTTTCTCTCTGCCTGCCTCTCTGTCTACTTGTTATCTCTGTCTGTCAAATAAATAAATAAAATCTTAAAAAAAAAAGAAAATGCATGCTTGATAACTAAATGAATGCTTTACTGAACAAATTAAATATGGCAATAGCATTTTATTTTATCATGCTTTACATATTAAACTATAATATTATATCACTGGTCTACAAATAATCTACTCGCATAGTCATTTGGAAGCTTTTAGCAAAAGAATTCTTCCTCCTGATTGTAGTATAGAAGCCACAGAAATATATAGAAGACTCCTAGGATAGAAAGTTAAGTCCAGTTATCCGTGATGCCTTGAGTAGGACCTGACCTATGTATGTCCTGGGATGCAGTAGTAACTGTTACATGTGATAGGATTATATTTAATATATACAGTTTCATTTACTTCACAAAGGAGATATAAATTTGAGAACAAAATATTTGATGAATCTATAAAGTCTGTATCTATTTGTAACCAATGTGATAGAATTAAGATGTTAATTTGAAAAAATATTTCATTGAAGACATACACATGTTCAATTGTTTTTATATATATAAACAGCATTATTTATTTATGTAAATAAATGCATTGTCAGTAAAATCCATTTACTTATCAATCATAAGGGTAATTTTAAGTACTAAGAATAAGAAATATGTGAAAAGATAAGTGTTCAAGAGTGTAGTTTGTGGTAATTAATACAATATGATAGGCTCATAAAAAAGATATATTACTTGAACTTAAAAGCTTCTATACTTAAGCAATGAACACTTGAAATTTGTAATTAGTCTTGCTGCAGTTTTTCCCTGCACTTACTGCCCTTCCCCAGAAGTTCATTAAGAATTTCTGTGAATGTCCTTATGTTTAATCTCATTCATGGATTCCACAGCTGCTCACAAAACAAAGCCAAAAAGAGAGGTGACTCTATGTGGCACTCCATCCACAAGCAATACATTCATAAATAATTAAAAAGCTCTCTACTTCATTTGTTACCCATTCAGCTGATAATTTAAATTAGTAACTGAAGCCATTTTATCAGCACTTTTAAAAGAATGCAACTCAGAAACTTCACAGTGTTATTTAAGAAGAAATGTTCCTGTGTTAAGGTTTTTATTTTGTTTAAATCAACAAAATAATTTTCAAATATTAAAAGCAAATGTCTCCTTTTCCTCCAAGTTTTCTTGCTATGTCAAAGTTATAAATAAATACAATACAATCGTATTTTGAGTAGTAGATAAAAACAAATGTTTTGAAACTGTCTGTGGGTTGAGAGTCTGGGTTAACTTGTATAAATATCTGAACTCAATGTATTTAGACTTTATTAGATGGTTTTTTTAATTAGACTATTTAAAAATACATGCTCAGATAATGACAACATTATTTTATTCATTTTAATAAATAAATTATTTTATTTAATTACTTTTAGATATTTATTTATTAAATTAATGATTTAATATATAATAATCTAAATTTGAAATATTTTAAATTCTAAAATATATTTATTTAATTAAATTGATATATTTAATATAAATATTCAATAAAATATTTAATCATCATTATAATTATGATATACATTACTGTGTAATAATTGCATTTTAATAAATAAATAAATGTATTATTTACATTATTTTATTTTATTTTATTTAGTTGACAAAGAGAGGGAGAACGCAAGCAAAGGGAGCTGCAGGCAGAGGGAGAGGGAGAAGTAGGCTCCCAGCTGAGCAGAAAGTTCAACCTGGGGTTCCATCCCACGACCCTGGGATCACCACCTGAGTCAAAGGCAGATGCTTAACTGACTGAGCCATCCAGATGCCCAAGGCTTTGTATTCTTAGCTTCTAAATATTGGTGCTGCTTCATCTCTGGAGTTAGTAAATTGATGTTGAGAATTCATATCAAAGAATTGATAGTAGCTGATAAACAGAAACATGTAATTTAGGGAGGAAAAAAAGAACAGAAGGAAGAGAAAGGCCAAAAGTCAAAAGCACATTAATATAAAATTTAATTAGATAAATAAAGCTGATATTCCTAAAGGGGGCTAATAAGAGAGCAGCAAAGAGCTGATAGGACTAGGAAAATTGTCCACTCCTGGTCATTTCATAATTTTAAACTATTCCTTATTAATAAATATACTTAGTTCCAGAAACACAACCACATAAGGATATTTCCACCAAGTTTCCTCTAACAGCATTTCCAAATTAGACGTTCAAACAATGTAGTTTGTTACATGCTGCATCTGTATATTAAAGTTTAAAAACTTTCTGTGACACATTTTCTAACAATTAAAATATATATATATATAGATATAGATATCTATATATATATATTGAAACCTTATACCTAAATGGAAAAAAAATATATATATATATATATATATATATATATATATATATATACCTTATCCCTAAATGAAACCTTATCCCTAAATTCTTTCTTTGTTTATTAGCTTAAATAGGTAAATTAACAACAACAACAAACAGCTAATATTATAGAGGTAGGAACAATTTACCTTTTCATTGATTGCTATTTTCTAAAAATTCCTATTTTATTTTTTTCTCAAATCGGTCATAATAATTTTCTAAATCTCCTGCCTTATTCAATTTTTTTCTTTTAGTGGAAATCTCTATTTCATATTTATTTTCTCTTCCTCCACTCTTTGCTCTAATAATTCAATGTATTCTTAGATTTTCTGTTTTTCTCTTTATCCAGACATATCTTTTCTTTCTTTCTTTCTTTTTTTAATAATCTGATTTGCTGGCATTTTACATCAATACATGCTTTCTTATGGATGTTAGAAATGTCTGTGGAACTACTAGAAGAATAAACTTTTTTACCTTTAAGAAGTTTACAGTCTAGAGTGCCTGGGTGGCTCAGTTGGTTAAGTGTCTTCCTTCAGCTTAGGTCATGATGCCAGGGTAATAGGATCCAGTCCTGCATCAGCTGCCTGCTCAACAAGGAGTCTGGTTCTTCCTCTCCCTCTGCCCCTCCCCACCCACTCTCTCTCTCTCTAATAAATAAATAAAATCTTAAAAAAAACCTTACTGAAATCTGAGACTGAATTACTAAATTCAGTCTTAATATAAGACAGCTAAACAAAGCAATGATCACAACTGGAAAATTTAGTCAGATCATGGTTTAACATTTTTGGTTGACACAGGACCACTTTCAGTAACAACTTTCCATAAATATCAATTTCTTTTTAAGGCAAAAAATTTTGACAAGAAATTCAGATCCTTCTCATCATTTTCACATCAATTTAATGTGACATCCTCGGAGTATATAATCAAATATGTAATTATTCTATCTGTTGCCTTGTATATTGCCTGTATCTTTTTCAGACTCAAAGTTCCATTGAGGTAGAGTTTTTTTTTAAAGCAAAGATTTTTAAAGTGTTTGATGTATACAAGATGCTTAATAAGTGTTTACAAAACCTATGTATTTCAGAAGCCTTAAACAGGCTTTAAAATAATGTAGGTGATATTCTAGTCATATCAAACAATTTGTAGGTTTCAGTCATGTAAATAACTACATTTCTCAGAGACAGAGAAACATACAAATAATCTGGGTCCAGTAGGATAATGCTAGTATGTGTGGTAAATTCTCTTATATGACCTTATTCTTGCAAGAATTGGTTATGTGGCAGAATAAAAAAGGTATCACTACTTATACTTTATTATTTAAAGAGATTTATGGAAGTTGTTAACCCTTTGTTTCAGTGGACCCAATTTCCGTGGTAATGGTGAGAGGAAAGTAGGCAATTTAGGCAGCAGCAAAAATCTCCTACAAGGCACTATAAAATAAGGCTTGTTCTAGATCGTGGGTCTGTCCAAAAGGGAATGTTAAGGGCTAGGGTGGATGATGAATGCATTGTGGACTTATAACTATAAGATTAATACTGTTATGCCCCAATAATGGGTCTATGATTAAAGGAGCAAGACTGATATAAAGTGAAGGTCAAGCAAAGCTTTATTTGACACCAAGCATCAAGAATCTAACCAAACGTTTAGGGCCACACCACTTACGAGAGAAGGCAACCCTTCTCTGTTTCACAGTCTAGCTTTTAAGGGCAAAGGCCATGCGGTCAGGCCTGGCCACGCTCAGGTGACCAATGAGATTTTAACACACACAGGAAACTCCATAGTGATGCTAGGTGACCAATTGAGGTACAATTTACCCTAGTATAGACATTTGACCCAGCCTATTACACCTTGATTAGGATTGGTGCCAAAAAGGTTCCCAAAGGGCGAAGGAGTGGGGCATACTCCTTAGTATCTAGGGAGACAGTATGCAACACCTCCCCCCCCATCCCGCTGATTGATGTCTCCACCTGGCCTGACCCACCCTTGTATATGGGCTTTGTTACCTGGAGCTGATTTCCAGGACTTGTTTTTAAGTAAATCCCCTGGGGGAAGGGGAGCAAGGACACTTTAAAGGTTAAACAACGTTTTTGTTTAACCTCAATGAAAGCCTCCTGCTAAAATATAAAAATATAAAATAGGTCCTTACATTACAACAACTCAGTAGGGAAAGTCCCAGTGTGGAGATAAATGAAGTGATGTAACTTGCATTGCACATTTTATTTTTAAAACGTGTAAGTCGTATTTTTCCCTGCCATGACATCATACTTTATCTTCATCACTGTCTACTAGTTTAAAACTAGTTAAACAAACTCAACAATTTTTTAAAAAAATATTTTATTTATTTATTTGAGAGCAAAAGTGAGAGAGAGAGAGAGAGAGAGCATGAGCAATATGGGGCTCGATTCCAGGACTCTTGAAATCATGATCTGAGCCAAAGGCAGACACTTAACTGACTGAGCAAATGAGACTCCCACAAATTCAACAATTTTATAAAATTTTTATTTGTTGGGGTGCCTGTCTGGATCAGTCAGTAAAACATGTAACTCTTGATCTTGAGGTTGTACGTTTGAAATCCACTTTGGGTGTAGAGGGTGTTTAAAAATAAAATCTTTA